>NC_088791.1:134659470-135279064 GCF_011386835.1 Chrysemys picta bellii
ACCATCATGCTAGGCATTGACTCGCTATGGACTCAGAAGGAAGAGTGTGCTGTCTGCTGAATCACTATCACCAGTTCCTGCAGTACATACATTTTCCTTGAAAGGCTCATCATTAAGGTCTCTCTTCTGCAATCAGATCTGTGCAGGCAGTCTCTTGCACCCATGTGGAGCCCTATAGACTTCTGTGGAACTCAGTGCAGGCACTGAAGTCCATTTGTGCTGATCTGATTACAGGAGTGAGATGTAAGTGTGAAATTCACTATGTTATGGAGGGCTAACTGCCATTCTGTACCCCTGTGTACTGCAGAGGGGAGTCTTCTCATCATCTTGGAATAGGCCATCTTAGAGAGTTCTGGGGATGGGAAAGTGAATACACAGATTAGTTTCCAAAAAGGGATGTGGAGAAGCTACATAGGAGCTTTTGACCTGTCAGTAGATTAGGGATGAATTTAATTCCCCTCACTCCATGTGTGTGCCCTGCATATAGCATGATTATTCAGGCATTATGCAGTGATGGGTGAATTTCACCCTAAAGAACCTGGTGGATTATAACTCAGAACCTTATCCTGCAAACACCTATGCATGTGAGAACTTCACCCTTATGAGTACTCCCCTTGACAAAGGGATTACTGTAAAATTAGTCAAGTGTGTTGTTGAATCCAATCCTCGTATTACCATGTAAGGTTTGATTTTTTTGTTTGTACCTTAGTATACCTTTTAAAACTGTCTCTGAGCGTGATATAGTTAAATAACTTAGTTCTTTATTTTGTATAAAGCCAACACATAAAAAGTACAGTTGGAGCCCGCATGCACAATTTATTTCATAGGACCTACACTGTGTGCAGTCATTTTTAACAAATACATTTGATGCTGCAGTGGTGTAGTGAAAAATAAACAATTACTATGTGGTTAGAATCAAGAGGGCATTTACTATTATAATACACAGCACTCAAAGTATGTAAAATCTGGGTCCTAACAACTTGACAATATCACTTAAAATGAAAACTATTGTATGTTTTGCACAATTTTCATTTCAAACTGAGGACAAGAAAGACAAAATTGGTTGGTTTATTTTTTTGTCTGGCATCAAAAACTGCTATCTCAAAGCACCAGTGTGTGATTTTTTTCAAATACCATAATCCAGCCTTCTTCTCTACAACCCACTTTGAAAAAAGTGCCTTGCAGATTGTACCTTCCCAGATCTTTGATATAGTATTGCAAATATTTGTCTTTTTAGTGGAATATTTGGTTTATCTATCTATCTTAGGTACTTATATGGTCCCCATCACTATAGTATCTGAGTGCCTCACAATCTTTAATGTATACATGCTCCTAATACCCCGGTGTGGTAGGGAAGTGCTATTATCCCAACCTAATGCTGCTGGTCTTTGCTTGAATAATTGGACAGCTCAAAAGTTCCCAGCAACTCACCCGGCCACTGGATTTTTTCCACTATGTGTATTTCCATGTTATCATGTACCTCAGAAATCACTCTCAGTTGCACATTATCTGTTCTCAAACTTTTTTTTTTTTTTGCTTTAATGAGTGTGATGCCATATCAAGTCAAAGTTATCCTCTCACAATGTGCTCTTTAAGAGGTGTGGATGTTTATATGGTCAGGGGATGCTAGAGAGTGCGGTAGTAGACATGATCAGTGTAAACAAAAAGTATTTAGAAAGTATGTGAGATTGTTTTTTGATGGATAAGATTCTGCTAAAGTGTAGTCTCGATTACCTTTTAAAAGGTCGTCTCTGTTCAGTGTTAAGTCATTTTTATTAATAACCTGTTGTTTTGACTAGTTTAAAGATGGTTTTAAGAAATGTGTTTTGGCGGGATTAGGTATGCTGTATGGACAATAAACTCACCTTGACCTGAACTGCCTGTCCTGTTTTTAGTCGTTCAGCATGAAAATCCTGTAAAAAGAGGTGCATTTCTAGAGCCCAGTACTCTTTTCATAAATTGTTCTCCACAGCAAAGCAACTTATGTAGGTAAACTGTACATGTAAAATGCCTCCCCATATTTAACTGAGTGTCATGGTAAAATAGACCTACTTTAAAAGTTAACTTGTTGGTCAAGACTTACAGCCACACTCTGGTATGTTTCTCTCATGGAAAGCTCCTGTAGTATTTGATAGAGTTAAAACCAGTAAAAAAAAGTGGGTTTTAAGAGCTCTTTGGGGTCTACAGAAATTTTTCTAAAAATGTATGTAATTTATTGGAGAAAGAAATCCTTTCTGTATGTTTTCCAAACCAGCCTATAGAATTCTATCTATAGCAGTTTATTTAATTCTCTATTCATTTATATAGGATGTTTTTTAAAAACTACAAAAAAATTAAGTTCTATTAGACTTTTCCATAAGTGTTGTGCAAAACTTGGAAGAAAAAAAAGGCTTTGTGTTGGACAAAGACATGGAGAATTTGAGGAGAAATGGACTTCCATGCAACAAATCTCCTGTTTCAGACTTCGGGCAGGAGAAGTAACCACAACCTTCTGAGGTTCCACCACTTCCTTCACACTCCCGTGCAGGTTTTAAGCTCATGGATACATACTGTAAGCTGACCATTCCTTCCCATTCACTTGCGTGGCGTGACCACAGTGCCCCTTCTCCCCCACTCTACAGTGCCGTATAAAGAGACACTGCAAAGACTTAGAGGGGTAGCCGTGTTAGTCTGAATCTGTAAAAAGCAACAAAGGGTCCTGTGGCACCTTTGAGACTAACAAAGGTGCCACAGGACCCTTTGTTGCTTTTTGCAAAGACTTAGTGATCTCTGTGTGGCCTTTACACTGCCTATTCAGTAAAAACAGCAGGCCAAATTATCTGCTGGCATACCTTCATTGACTTCACTAGAGTTACACCTGCTAATGGCAGGAGTGAATTCGGCTCAGCATTTCAGGTCTTGGGTGCCCATAAGGAGGACCAAGATTCACTACTAAATGAGGAACCACTTCTGCCGGGATCCCTGGGGTACAGCCTGGAACTGTAGGCCCCCTTAACTCTCCAACTTGGGCTATTTCTCACAATGCTTTGCCAGTGACAAAACCCTTCCAGGCGCTGTTATCACTCAGCCACCAGCATGCAGAGTCACACCCAACTAAATTGCATGAATGCTCTCCAAGCCACTCATGAACTATACACAGGGAAACAAATCTCCCAAGCCCCCAGCCTTGCACCCGAGAAATATACCATCTTACACTGCTCAAGACCGTTTCTTGAACAGTGCAAGCTCATTCATTAGCTTGCCACTTTGTCAAATGAAAGTGGACATGCACCAGTCTTTGTAATCTGAGCAGATTTCCCAAGCACTTTAGACAAACTCACTGGTAAAGATAAAACATTAAATTAATTTTATTAACTACAGAAAGATAGATTTTAAGTGATTATAAGTGGTAGGCAGGTCAGAGGTCGTTACCTTAGGAAAATAAAAAGTAAACACGCATTCTAAATCCTAAACTTTTAGACTAAGCAAGAGCTGAATCAAACTTTTTTGACCCCACTGGATGTTGCAGGTAGGTTACAGTTCTTAATACACAGGCAGAATTTCCTTCTCAGCCTGGGACCAGTCTCAGTTCAAAGTCTTTGTCTTCCCAGTGTCCTTGTTGCCTTCAGCATAGGTGGGGGAGGAGAAAGATGATCTCATGATGCCACTGCGCCTTATTTTATACTCTCAATCCATGTCCCTGGAAAGATCCATGTCCTGGTGGGCCTTGCTGAGTCACAGTGTGGAGCAATCCTCATTGTGTGGTGCACAACTGTCTCTTAGGCCTTATCTACACTATAAAGTTTTGTCTGCAAAAGTTATGCCACTTTAATTAAAGCACTTTAACTAAAACCGCTGTTGCATGTCCACACTATGCTCCTCATGTCGGTGGAGCGCATCCACACTAGCAGCTCTTGCATTGACACAGCAGTGCACTGTGGGTAGCTATTCCACTATGCAACTGGCCTCAGGGTGCTTTGGGAAGGGTTTGCAATGCCTAATGGGGAATGTATAGTGTCACACGATGCAGGTTTCTCGAGCGTGGTGGTGGGGGATGGGGACGGGATAGCAGGCTGACCTACCTATCCTGAGACATCAGCCCCTAGCTCTGCTCTGCACAGCAGTCTCTCCCCCCATCCTGGTAGAAGCAATTTGCTCTACCTGCCTGCCTGGGTTTTGCCACCAAAAGTAGCTTTGTAGTGTGTACGCCTAGACTGTTTTGTCAGCAAAAGGCAGCTTTTGCCAACAAAACTTTGTAGTATAGAAAAGGCCTTACTGAACTGTAGATCTCTTGTTTACAATTCCCCTGCTGGTCATGGATTTTTTTAACGCCTGCCTGGGTGTGGGTCACGTCCTTTGTTGTCACCGCAGAACTAGCAGTGGGGGACTTCCAAACTCACAACATATTGCAATAACCATATAGCAACATCTCATAACTTCATATTACACTAATGAGATACACATTTTGACAGAACAATGAGTTTCAGCAGATCATGACCTTTCGTATGGTATCTTACATGGCATGCTTTGTTAGAAGTATCACAACTATATATGAGTGATGAATATGGGGGTTACAGGGTGCTACTTTGAGGTACAGTGTCACACCACTATAAAGAGATCTTTTGCAGGGGGGGCTCCAGGCACCAGCTCAAGGCACTCAGAATCACAGAAATGTAGGACTGGAAGGGACCACAGTAGATCTAGTCCAGTTTCCTGCACTCAAATAGGACTAAATATTATCTAGACCATCCCTGACAGATGTTTGTCTATGATGTTCTTAAAAACCTTAAACAACAGAAATTCCACAACCTCCCTACATAATTTGTTCTAGTGCTTACCTACCCTCACAAATAGGAAATTTTTCCTAATGTCTAACCTAAATTTCCCTTGCTGCAATTTAAGCCCATTATCACCCTCCTTTTTATAACAATCTTATACTTACTTGAAGACTGTTATCATGTCCCCCACAGTCTTCTCTTTTATAGACTAAACAAACCAAATGTTTTCAATCTTTCCTCGTCAGTCACATTTTCTAGACCTATACTCATTTTTGTTGTTCTCCTCTAGACCTTCTCCAATTTGTCCACATCTTTCCTAAACTGTGGTGCCCAGAAATGGACACAGTACTCCACTTGAGGTCTTATCAGTGCTGAGATGACTGGAAGAATTATTTCTTGTGTCTAGTGTACAACACTCCTGCTAATACAACCCAGAATGACGTTTGCTTTTTTTTGCAACGGTGTTATATTGTTGATTCATATTTAGTTTGTGATCCACTGTAACTCCCAGATCCTTTTTTACCGTACTTCTTCCTACGCAGTCATTTCCCATTTTGTATTTGTGCAATTGGTTATTCCTTCCTAAGTGCAGTACTTTGCATTTGTCTTATTGAACTTCATCCTTTTTATTTCAGACCGTTTCTCCAGTTTGTCAAGATCATTTGAATTCTCATTCTGTCCTCGAAAGCACTGCAACCCCTCCTAGCTTAGTGTCGTCTTCAAATTTTATAAGTGTACTCTCTATGTCATTATCCAAATCATTTATGAAGATATTGAGTAGAACTGGACCCAGGACAGATCCCTGTGGGACCCCACTCCATATGCCCTTCCATCTTGACTGAAGCATTGATTACTATTCTCTGAGTATGGTTTTCCAAGTAGTTGGATCCACTTTACAATGTGTTGGTCTAGGCTACATTTCCGTAGTTTGCTTATGAGAAGGTCATGTGAGACAGTACCAAAAGCCTTAGTAAAGGCATGATATAGCACATCTACTGCTCCCCGCATCCACAAGCTTGTTACCCTATCAAAGGATATTAGGTTGGTTCTTGACAAATCCATGTTAACTGTTACTTATAACCTTATTTTCTTCCAGGTGTTTACAGACTTGATTGATTATTTGCTTCATTCTTTCCAGGTACCAAAGTTAAGTTGACTGGTCTATAATTCCTTGAGTTGTCCTTATTCCCCTTTTTCTAGCTAGCTACTATGCCCTTTTCCAGTCCTCTAGGATCTCTCCTGTCCTCCACAAGTTCTCAAAGATAATAGCTAAGAGCTCAGAGATCTCTTCAGCATGGTCCTTATGTATTCTAGGATGTATTTTGTCAGTCCCTGCTGACTTGAACACATCTAACTTGTCTAAGGCCTTGTCTACACTGCTTACTAACTAACAAAAAACACTCCCCTGAGCAATGCAAGTTTCAGTGCTCTAAAGTGGCAGTGTAGACAGTGCACCAGCGCTGGGAGCCGCAATCCCAGCGCTGGTAACTACTCCTCTCGTGGGGGTGGCTTTTTTACAGCGCTGGGAGACCTCGCTTTCTCCACCTTCTGTAATAAAAAGTTGTCTCCAATGGATTCCAAGAACTTGCTGGATAATCTGTGCCCTGCTGTATTATTTTCCCAACAGATGTCTGGGTAGTTGAAGTCCCCTATCACCATCAAGTCCTGTGCTTTGGATGATTTTGTTAGTTATTTAAAAAAAGTTTCATCCATCTTTCTGGTTAGGTGGTCGATAATAGAACCGTACCATGACATCACCCTTGTTTTTTAACCCTTTTATGCTTACCCAGAGATTTTCAACAGGTCTGCTTTACACTTCTATCTCAACATCAGTGCAAGTGTATACATCTTGATATACTAGAAAACACTGCTCCCTTTTCCCCCTGCCTGTTCTTCCTCAACAAGCTGTATCCTTCTATACCAGCATTCCAGTCATGTGAATTATCCCACCAAGTCTCTGTGATGCCAATTATATCATAATTGTGATTATTCATTAGTATATCCAGTTCTTCCTGTTTATTCCCCAGACTGCTGGCATTAGTATACAAACATCTAAGATGTTCATTAGATTTAGCCTCCATATTCCCTCTTGTCTCTTTTTGTCCATGATGCGATTGCCTATGTTCCCCCCAGATTCTGATCCTTCATCCAGATCTACATGTTCTGGACTTATCTGTGGGCTTTTGTCTCCTGCCCCCATCCAGCCTATTTTAAAACCCGCCTCACTAGGTTAGTCAGTCTCTATCTGAAGATATTCTTTCCCTTCTTTCAGAGGTGGACCCCGTCTCTGTTCAGCAGGCCTTCTCAGAACAGCATCCCATGGTTGATAGTATTTTTCTAAACGGAATAGAATTGTAATTCATATTGGTTCGTTTTAACACTGGTGGCTTTTTATAGGGAACAGGAAAACAATAACCTTCCAGTGTCATACAGATGATAGACTGAAGTTGAAAAAACAATGAGGAGTACTTGTAGCACCTTATAGACTAACAAATTTATTTGGGCATAAGCATTCATGGGCTAAAACCCACTTCATTAGATTTTAGCCCACGAAAGCGTATGCCCAAATAATATTATTAGTCTATAAGGTGCCACAAGTACTCCTCGTTGTTTTTGCTGATACAGACTAACACGGCTACCACTCTGAAACCTGAAGTTGAAAAGATTCTGTGCATATTTCATTGTAAGCCACTAGGTGGTAGTAGTGTGACTCAGTACCAAGTTCAGATTGTGAGGAAGAGAAAAGAGAAAAAACCTAAATCCACCGTAGTAGTAAATATTGTAATTATAATGTGTGGAAAAGTGACACACCAAGCTGTGACGCCTTGGGGTTTAACCCATACCAGCAAGGGGTTGTGTCACCGCCTGCCCTGCAACTCTGGGTGCCTTCAATGCTATGCTGCTCTGGCTCACAGCCTGGACACCAACACCCAACCTTACAAGCATGCAGGTATCATCACCCTGACTTCCACTGCCCAGTTACTTTTTACAGAGGGACTCCAACACCCTCCCAGTCCTGAATTTCCCCAGAACTGTCTGCCAGTGTGACAATCTGCTGGGGTTCCCAGAACTGTGAATTACTTTGCTCTTCCTTGCAACCTCAGCAAGCAATTGTTTTTGCTACTGCTAAACTGTGTGACAACTCCCTGACACACCAGCTTGTCTGCCTTGCCAGCCAGTTCTTCCGGGCTCTACCAGTCCAAACCTTGCTTGCAGGTAACAAATAGTGAACCCAAATTCACAAGTTCCCAAGAGGCACCCCTGCAGAGTCCAGCCCTCTTCAGGAGCACTCACAGAAGTTAGTAATTTCATTGCTCCGATAGAGAGACAATACAGCTAATTAATTTAACGGGGGGTTGACAAACTCTTATTTCAATCACAGCATTGAATTAGTTTGTAGTAAAAGTAAAACAAGTTTATTAAACAAAAAGTCATAGTTTTAAGTGATAACAAGTATAGGGAATAAAGACAGAAAGGGTTAAAGCCACACACACACAAAAAAGTAAAAATACATTTCTAAAACTAAAGCCTAATTGTAGCAAGCTACAATCTTTGCCTAGGCAGGTTTCTCACCTATATTCAGTTCCAAGAGATTTCTACCCCCCCTTAGTTGAAGAACCATTCTGTGATTTCAAGCGCTCTGATCCCTTGAATCCCTCAAGTGATGGACAACTATGGGGTTCTCTTCCATTCTTTTTATAGTCCAGTAAACCTCTGAAATGTATTCCTTGAAAAGTATGCCCAGACAAAGCATCTCTCTCCTGCTGGAGTGGAGACCCCATGCTGTCTTCTCCACTGCTGGTTAGCTTGATATCTTTGTTTATCTTATATGTAAATTTACTTTCATTGTTTCCGTCTAATGACCAGGCTGGTCAGACAAGCAAATACACATTCCTTTGTCTAGGGCAGACTGGGCTTATTCTTTGCTTGCCAAGCACATTTTAAGAACATAATTCAAGCAAATACTTATAACTCTTTGTACACACCCTGTAGATAAATCTCACAAGAAAATTACTGATCAGTGAGTAGTTAGTTTTCAATGATCCAGGCCAGCTTTTAGGTATATCATGATAACAATGTTAGGTGTAATGAGTTTGTCAGGCCTGACAAGAGTTGCTGACACAGAGTAGCGAACTACCAATGGGTTTCTGTGTCAGACCAGCTAATAAGGAAAGTTGTTGAGTTTTTTTTAACATACGATACTAAATCAAAACTAATTAAAAAATTAGAAGGTGTCCCTCATTTACTTAGAATATTTTTTCAAGCTCTTAATATGTAGATGGCCTTTGTTCCCACACTTTCATAAAATCCTTGGGGAAATACTGCCCTTCACTTCTAAGCATAAACCGTTCCCATCTAAATAAAGAATAAGAAAAAAGAATAATTTCCATTACTAAATTAATCATAGACATTATAAAAGACTTCCAAAATCTCATGATCCAGCCATTGAGGAAAATGAAGGACTGTTCCCTATCATAATTTCCAATGCTCTGTCCAGTTAACAGTGGTTTTAAATAGCAATGGGGTTTCAACTACCTTCCTACATGTCTAATAGATTTCACATTTACAAAATATTTCAGATATTTGTCTTAAATATAATATTCTCAGTTTCATCCCATTAGTCCTAATTAAAGCTCCCTGGATCACCTTCATTACCCTAAACAATTTCCCCCCTTCCTTGTTTTATACACCCTTCAAATACATATCAGCTGTTATCATATTCTACCCCATAGTTGTCATTTGGCTAAAATCCCATATTTAGTTTACTCAAAAGTCAATTATTCCAGCCCTTTTGTAATTTTTGTTGGCATTGCTTTCTCTGCTCAGATGAATGTTTTATGCTGTAGCAATTATTTTGGGGGAGTCCTATAGTCTGTGCAATACAGAAGGTCAAACTAGATGATCACAGTGTTCCCTTTTGGCCTTAGAATCTATGAATCTATACATGCAATCAGCATTTATTTTGTCTCTTTGCTTTGCATTGGGTTTTTTTTTGCGTTTCATTAATAAAAGGAGATGGCCTGACAATATTGGAGAAAAAATCCCTCTGTTTATCCACAGAACAGGTTCAGCATAGGCAACAACAGTGCAAGCTTCAATGTACGCTGTCCTCCCACCTATGTGCCTCAACTGGGACCCAAAGAGACAACCTCTAGGCAAGAAAATAGAGTTTGTGGTTTATTTAGCTCTTGTCCTTGGCTGCTAGTTTGTTTGTCATCTTTACTACAAATAAACTGACCTGGCCTTGCAAGCATCAGTGCATGGAGCGTCCATTGACATTCATGGGAACTGTGCAGATAGAGGTATGCACCCTTTGCTTCATTTGATGGTCATTTTGCCTTCTATGCCCCACTCCTCCTCTCTTCTGTTTCACAAAAATAATAATAGTTACTGAGCAAAGGTGGCCCAAAGAGTTCTACAAATTGGCCAGTAACCTACCACACCTTCAGTACAGAGAAGACAGCCCCCAAAGGCAATGGATGCCAAAACATAGTATCCCATCTAGATCCAAGCATCCAAGCTGCATTGAATAATAACATCTATATTCTCCAAAGGCCTATTGAAGAGGAGAGTGGCAACAATCTGCCCCATTTTATGGACAATAGGCACAGCCTTTGGGCTTCTGTCACACAATGCTAATGTGACACCATTGGTTAGTTCTTTGTAATTTCTGTTCACTTTCACTTGAATACAATTTGCCTATCACAGCTATTGCCCTGGCCAAGCCCCGCACCCCCTACCCCCCCACGTTTCCAGTGTCACTTCTGAGCATAATGTTGTTGACGCACAATTTTATCACGAGTCTTATGTAATTTGGCATATTTATGAAAGACCCATGTCCTGAAGTGGTCTGATTACATGAAAAAAGCAGTGGACAAATAAAAAGAAATCAGAATTTATTATTTTTAAACTCTTAATTTTTGAGCCAATCTCATAATTTCTGGATTCTGATTTATATTTTTGAATGCTAAGGATAGACAATCAATCTTAAGCATGTAATTATTTTACGCACACCCTAAGCTAAATATTCAGAAGGTAAAGATCTCTTGCAGTCTCAAAAACATACTTGTATGTCTGATAACTAAGGCATCAATGATGGTGCGATGACCCATGATGCAGCTATGGTCAACTTCAGACTATGTCACATATCCTTGACGAGTGCCCATTGACTTATTTCAATGGCAGGCTACCAGCTCTCCACCTGACTGATGCCATCAAATGGCTGAGCACTCTGTGTATACGCTAATATACACGCCTGAGAAATGGTCACTTGGGAAAGCGGGGTGTGCAACTGTGCTCCTAGGCACCTGCTTGTGACTGTCTTGAGTTTTCACACATGCAACAACTTTGTCCATGAGCCAAGGAATGTTCATGCACAAACAAATGTTTATGCACATTCCAGAGTTTTGCACATAGGCATTTTGCATTAAGCACACACGAGTGGGGGGGGGGTCCGTTGCATATGAAAGCTAAACGTGTTTCCACAGGCAAAGGGGTTTCTACAAATATTAGTGAGCTGTTTTCAGAGTAGCAGCCGTGTTAGTCTGTATCCGCAAAAAGAACAGGAGTACTTGTGGCACCTTATCTGTTAGTCTCTAAGGTGCCACAAGTACTCCTGTTCTTTTATTAGTCAGTTGGTTTTCCACGGGGTAAATGAGTAGTTTTTTCCTTAACGTGCAGGTGGGTGGTGTTTTCATACACCAAGGAGCGCTTGCTACACACAGGGTGGTTTTGACAGTTGGCACAGGTGTGTGACCCCGGAGACTAGGCTTGGGCCTGCGGCCTTTGATAACCACCGAGCCCTCAGGCGTGACGTATAGCAGCAGCAGGAGCGGTTTCACCCCGCCCCCACCCCGCCTCCTCGGCGGCGAACAACAGTTTCCACGCTCACAGCAGGCACCGTTTACTGCGGCAGCGGCGCAACCTCCGGCTGCCCGCTCCCGCTCTCGCTCTCCTCCTGGAGATTCTGCGCCTGCGCGGGAGCTCATCAAACCGGCGCGCGAGCGGCACGGAGAAGGAGACGTTTTATTGGTGGAGCGGCTTAAAGGGAACCTGTGACGTCAGGCAGCGTGGAAGCCAGTAGGCGAGCGAGGGGTGGCCGCCGCAGCGTAAGGAGGCGGGGGCAAGAAGCCGGTTGGAGGGAGCGCGTGGAGGCTGTTTCCTCATCGCATCATGGTTCGGTTCGCTTTGACCATCGTCCGGCAGTGAGTGGAGGGGGGCGGGGTGAGAGCAAGAGCCCGGACCCCAACCCCCCCCCCCCCCCAGGCAGCGGCGGAGTCGCCTCCTGCTCCAGTGGTGACCACCCCCCCCCCGGGGGTGCGAGGCTGGCCCGTGTTGGGGCCGTTCCCGCCGGCAGGTCCCAGGGCTCCGGCTCGGACGCTGGAGGGGCCGCGCCCCTCCCCTGGCAGGGCGGCTGCCCCCTCCCGCGCTAGCTTCGACGGAGCGAGGCCCCGCACGCGCCGGAGCCCGGGGGACACGCTGCGGTGCGGGCCCGGGCCGCTGGCGGGAGAAGGGGCCCGGAGCGGGGGCCGGAAGTTCTCCTTAGGCCCCGAGTCTGGCCATGAACCGCCTCCGCCCCTCAGCGCTGCGTCCTGCTGGCCGGTGTCTGGCGGGGCTCGTTGATGGGCTGCCTGCGGCGCCCTGCGAGAAGGGAACTTCCGGCCTCTTCCTCCGTCCCCCGCCAAAGCTGCGGCGCGGCCTGGGGCAGGAGGCGACACAGCATTTGAGTGGGCAGAGCAAGGCTGGGAGTCCCAGGCATGCCCCCGGGTGTGCGACTTGCTGTGAGGATGGAAGCGGAGTCGTGTTCAGCACCGAAAACTTAGATCGCTCCAGCTGCGTCTCTCGGCAGGGCTGTGAAAAACCTTGCACTGTGGTTAGGGCAACCTGACCCCTGGTATAGGTGCCGCTAGGTCAATGGAAGAATTCGTCTGTTAACCCACCTACAGAAAATCCCCTTCCCACACTCCTGGGGGAATTCGGTGCTGAAAAATTAAGAATTCTGTGCAGAGTATTTTAAAATTCTGCAAATTTTATTTGTCAAAATAACACTATATAATCACATGGGTTTCAATTATTTTGATAATTTATTTCAAAATACCTGTCACCAAGTATGTCTGCCACAATAGAGAGACACAAAAAGTTTCCCCCAAGAGTAGAGAGTTGAAGAAACCCCTATGATAACCCAGTTCCTGTTTCTCAGCCCCCTTACCCATAGAGCCCAACCCTGGGGCCTTCCCTGGCACAGACACTCCTCCCCCCAGCCCAGCCACGGCCCCTCCCAGCCCAGACACTCTCATCCTCTACCCCCTAGGTCAGGCCTCCACAACATACGGCCCACGTGGGCTCACTGTGCAGCCCGCGGGGGCTGAGTAGGTGGGCTCACTGTGTGGCCTGTGTTGGGGGGGGGGGGGTGAGTAGGCAAATGGGCAGGCAGTGGCAGGGAGTGAGTCGGCAAGCCGGGGGAGGGGGCTGAGGAGGCGAGCATCGAATCGGTGGCTGACCTGTTCTACTGATCTGGTCTGGCTCCCATCCCCTTTTCCCAGGGCCAGCTCCAGGCACCAGCAAAACAAGCAGGTGCTTGGGGCGGCACATTTCTAGGGGCAGCATTCTGGCACCGGCCATCATAGGCGCTGACTCTGGGGCATGGGGAAAAAGTGCCCCCGCCGCCCCAGCTTGCCTTCGCTCCGCCTGCTCCCCTGAGAGCGCCACCACCACTCCGCTTCTCCCCCCTCCCTCCCAGGCTTGCCGCGTGCGAAACAGCTGTTTCATGCAGCAAGGCTGGGAGGGAGGACAAGCTGAGCAGCGGGGCGCTCAGGGGAGGCGGCGGTGGTGGAGCAGAGGTGAGCTGGAGCGGGGAGTGGTTCCTCTACCCCCCCCCTGTTACTTTCTGCGCCCCCCCACGCTAGCTCACCTCCGCTCCGCCTGCTCCCCTGAACGCACCACTGTTCCACTTCTCCGCCCTCCCTCGCCTGAGAGGGAGGGGGGAGCAGGAGGAGCGTAGGTGAGCTAGGGTGGGAGGTCACGGGGGGCCCGCAGGAAGCAATGGTGGGGGGGGAAATGCGGCACACCGGGGGAGGAGGCAGGGCTGGGGATTTGGGGAAGGGGTTCAGAAGGGGTGGAGTTGCGGCGGGGCCGGGGGCAGAGGGGCACGAAAAAAAAAGGAGAGGCGGCCAAAAAATTTTTTTGCTTGGAGCGGCAAAAATCCTAGAGCTGGCCCTCTCCAAGTGTTGCAGCTGTCTGGAGGTGCCTGCCTTCCACACCTTCCTCATTCACATCTCATTCATTCAACAGGGCAATTGATTACAAAGTGGGGGGGGAGATTTTATTCTACTTCTAGCAAAAAGACATTTTTCTTTTACCTTAATTATACTACCTTAGGGGCCCGCTATAACAAATTACCGAGGTTCAATACTGCTGTTTCGGTGGGGTGACGCTGGGGAAGGAGGGTTTGTTTCCACGGGGCAGGTGGCGCTAGAGGGGCGGGGGTGTGTGTTTCGGCAACACTGGGGGGGTTGTTTTTGTGGGACGGGTGGCGCGGTGTTGTGTTTTGGGGGGGGGTTGGCGGCTCTAGGGGGGTTTCGGCCCTCAGCTGTTTTCTTTGGAGTATTATGGCCCTCGCCACTTTACGAGTTGTGCAGGCCTGCCCTAGGTGCTAGCTGTGTCCTCCCCCCCCCCCCCCCAGACATTCACACCCCCTCCTCCACAGAGCCCAAAGATCCAGAGGAAGAAACTGCCTGATACTGGGTTTCCTGTGCACCGCTTCCTCCTTCCTTCAGGGTGTGCTGGGAACCCTCCAGTTCCCTCCCCCTTCTTTCCCCCCTCCCCCCCACTTTGTCTTCTATTTGCGAGCTGGGCTCTGCCAGGTATAGGGAGGGGCATCTGACATCTCTCCAGCCCATTTTGGGGGGGATGTTAATTTCTGCAAAATTATGCAGTGGTGCAGAATTCCCCCAGGAATTCCCACCTGTGCCACTCTAGCAGTTGCAGTGTAGACGTATCCTGAGTCGCACCTTGCTAAGGTATTAGCTTTGCCTCACTAGTGTGAGTGGATGTTCCCTCATCCCTTAGTTTCTGCAGTGGTCATTGTTAGCATCGTAATTACCTTTACAAAGATTCCCAGACATAATAGCTTTGGATGCATGCACGCTGTTTAAGATACCATTGGGTTTACCCATTGTTTCCCCTCCCTCCCCTTTATTTACAGGAAATACACATTTGATAATGTTCAATGACAATTTTGTAGCATCTCAGTGGACTCCTGGAAAGTGCCGGAAACCCAAAGTCCATGCTTCTGTGCTCTAAGGGTATCTGACCCTGAATCTGGCAATCTGCTCATATCTTTACATTTCAGCTAATGTCCAAACACTTTGCCCCTTTCTCTCTTCACCACTTTCTGAGGAGGGAATTCAAAATGGTTGATTTCTTCAGAGGAAACTATACAGAATTTATTTTCTGTCTGGGGATCAAGATGACTTTGAAGTCTCCTTTTGTACTATAAAGTGGTACTTTATTTAATTTCTGTCCTCAAATGATTTCTCTATGTTTAATAAACACTGAGTGGAGCTTCTTCTTTTGTGGATAAGCAAAATTTTGGAAACTTGATTCTTGCTGTTTCTGTAGCTGTCACATCCATTATTCAATGGAATGCTCCCAAGGACATGTTACTACTTTCAGTAACTATGTGCTGAAGGGTGGGCTGAAGATCCTACATGCTGACCTAAATGTGAGTAAGCTAGTAAGGATTTTAGGCCAACTACCCTCCCTATTGGAAAACTAAAACTTTTTGGTAATTATTTTAGGGACTTTTTGAATCACTTGATATTCTTATCTTAATATTGTTTGGAGGCAATTTCTATTCTGGCCTTAACAATTACAGCTCTACTTTTGTCTTTGGTGGGGACAACTATTAACGAATTGAAAGCGTGATATCTCTTGTACTGTTGCTTGTTACGCTTTGTGCAAAGCTCAAATATGGACATGTGCAATACTGAGGTATTTGGGTGGATTCTTACCTTCCCACTGTTAGAGGTGGGATGTGAAAAATTACTTTACAGCTTCTGGTAGTTGTCATACAGTTATTAGGGAGCTTTTTGAAATCCTACCCATCAGTGAACTGAAGGGAATGTTTTCAACAGGAATTAATTCAGAGAAGTTCTTTGGCCTTGTTATACAGGAGGTGAGGCTTGATGATCACAGTGATCCCTTCTGGCCTTATAATCTCTGACTCTGAAGATAATGACATTCAATCTGTTCATGAAGTATAACTATTAATCCCCATAAAATCTAAACATGTTTAGTGCTAGGGAAGTTTCCAGCTGTCTTGTCCTTCAAGGGTAGGATTCTAATTTAAACTATATCTTTAGAGAAGCATATAGGTAATTCCCCTCTCCATCTTTTTTCCTTTCTAAATACCTGGGAAAGTGCATTATTTAAGAAATGTGAAGCTTACACTGAGAGGCACTTAAATCAGAAAATGACAAAATGAACATTTGTGCAAACCCCAATAGAGAGTTTTTATTCTCCAACTATAAGGTAACAATATAGCGACATAGCAGTGAAACAATTATCACTGTGTCGCTCTTAAACTGTATTCTGAGAGGCACCTTTTATCTCCTAGTTGAGACTTTTGTTCTTAAAATTAATTTATGGCTAAAGCATCTGTGCTCAAACTTTGCCCAGTTGAAGATGGCAGTGGCAACTTGCTGGGGTCTGAGAGCTATGTCTAATTACCATAAAATTGAACATATTGTATATGTCCCTATCTCTTTCATTAAGTCTTGAACTTTAACAAATATAGCAGGCATTTAAAATATAATAATTCTATAATAATGGACCCTTTCATCTACACAAACTTAGGTGCAGTTATTAGCTAACCCCTAAACTCCAGGCCAAAAGTAAGAAAAAATACATGCATTAAGGACAGAATGCCTGTTTAAAGATGTTACCTTCTCTAGCACTTTGCTAAAAACTTATGCAAACTTTAGCCAATGTTGACATAAGTTTTTTGGAGTTCTTTCCTTTACAAACTACTCTGATTGAATCAAATGTGCATTATTTTATAATTCTAAAGAGTTTTGGTTTTGAGCTTTTCCTGATAACTTCTGTTTTATTCAGCACTTAAAACTTAACAAAAGTTGCTACAGAAGGGATTGAAATGCAGATGTCTGCCTTTCTGTATTTACAGCATATCAAGAATAAAATGTTGTGATACAGAAAGATGACATGCAGTGGTTTCATATAGCATTCATAAGATGTAGTAGTTTAGCCTATTAACTGTTTTGGAATTAAACCTAACATAATTCTTTGTTATAATCAATTTTGTGACACATCTGTGGTAACATTCTGGGAAATACTTGTTGATAATTTTGCATCTGGTAAATATTCTGTTAGAACTAAACATTTGAAATTATTCTTCTGTATTTTGGTAACCCATTAAGATAAAGACTGATTATATCAATGATTTTTGATGTTGCATAATGGGCACTGTTGCATGTGAGGCTAGTTAAGGCTATTTATAGACCGGCTTGGTTGGTCATAAGACCTACCTCTTGCCAAAAATACTCTGACTTGGCAGTGGCGGAGAGTTCATTTAGTAATAAGATAGTACTGTGGAATGTTAAAACAAGCACTGACATCACTGACTTCTTCAAAACATATAGCCTTCGCTTTTTCTTTCAGTCACAGTGGATCTCTGTGAAAAGACTTCTGTATAATATGAATAGTGTACTGTCTAGTGTGGGCATGTGTGTGGAGAAATCAAAATCAAATTTCACCTCCATACCCCTGATTCAGATGTTAAAAGGCTATTGTCAAACAAAATATTTGTAAATACTGGGGGGAAAGTAATCTTTTTTTACTTTGCATAATATGCTTGCACAATGCAACACAAATGTGGATTTTAATTATTTTCCTCTGGTTTGAATTATTCCTGTTTTAGTTTAAAAATCTAAATGCACTGATTTGGTGATCCAGCTGCAGTCTTCCCTTTTTGGTCAGTAGGAAAATACACCAGATTGAAACCACTGTTCTCTTTAGAAAATCTGAAATATTATGGTGGGATTTTCAAAAGTACTCTGCATTGGCCTGACTTTGCTCCCATGGACTTCAATGGGAACAGATTTAGGCTGATTTAGAGCATGTTTGAAAATCCCATCCTCACTGTCTACTTGGCAGTCTTATTGTATGTGCTGTTGTGGGGAGTTCTCACTGTCTTGTAGTATTGACCATATTTTATTAGAATGATTGTCTTGTGAATCAGATGCCCTCCTTTTTAGAATCGCATAAACTCTGTGGCAATTACAGCAGTTGTTCGTTATGGAAAATGTTTATGTGCAATTTATTGAGGAGAAATAGCAAGCCTTATGTGACCAGCCATCTGTCCAGATCATTTTGAGAACCTCCTGTTATAGCATTGACAATAGTTCTTTGTTTGGAAAGTCAGCATTTTCTTTGGCCTTAATCCTGCAAATGATGAGGCATGTGTCATTTTACTCATGTGATTGGGTCCATTGAAGTCAATATACTTAAGTGGTGTTGTCGGGGGGGGCTTTATTTGTACCTTTTGAATAAAGTCCGCTTTACATTGAAGTGATTCAAACTTCTGCTTCCATCTCTTTATTTAAGAACCATCCAGTGATCTCAGTAAAAATATAGACTTAGGAGAATGGAAAGACTTAATCTGTCCCTCTGCCAAAACAAGATTACCCATAAAATACTCAAAAGCATTGTCCAGTATATATTTAAGTGGTCAAAGCAGGATTCCTTCTGCTCCACTACCAGGAAAGTGTTGTTGATGATATTTTAGGACTTGGAATAAGAGCATCCACACACTTGCTTCAAATTCACAACCTACCTTATTCTGGATTAATTTTCATGTGTAGACAAGTCCTTTTATTTTCCTTTCTATTTCTTTAATCCTATTTATGTCCCTCCACTTTTTGTACCCCTAAATTCTTTTCCTTCTTTGGTTTTCATACTTTCAAATGTATTGTTATGTTTTGTATAGGCTCATTTTCAAAGCATAGGAGTCTGATGAAAAAAATGGAGTGGTGTGCATTTTCCATAAAATCGCTATTTTAGGATGGAGAGAGGAGGAAACTAAAATGTAGATAATGTTTTAATAGATAAATAGTGCCGATTTTACTATGAAATTAAGCAACTACATTTACCTTGATTCCAAAGAAGCTTATTCTTAATGAACACTGAAGGAGTAATTGGAACTAATTAGTTTAAAAAGTTTCTGAAGTGTTACTGTGAGAGCTTTAAGCACATCTTACTGAAAGATATTGTACTTTACAGCAATGGTGTCCCCTTATTATAGTACTGAGCTGATGCAGTGTTTACGTCTAGTATCTAAATGTTTTTAAATTTTGACTAACACTATTTTTAGACAAGGTGGTTGTTCTTTGTCTGAAATATTTCTATCTTACAGTGGAGAAACGAGATACAACAAAGACAAGATACTTCAAGGTTAGTGTCAATCCTGCTATGACCATTAGATTGTTAGAGATTAAATAATTACATATACCTCTGCAAGAGGGCAGCCTATGGTTAACTGAAATGTTAACAATATCAGGATCGATAAAAATGGATGACTTAAAAAATTATTTAAATTAAGTACATGTTTCTTTTAAAAAATAAGCCTATTTGAAATTATGACACTATATATTAAGGCCTAAGCGTAATTTAAACAATTTTAATATATACTAAATTTAAAAAAAATACAAGCAGTATCTGTTTGAAGCCCAAGTTTTAAAGGAAGTCAAACCACTGAACTAGTGGAAGTAACTGTCTCCGCATCTGTAACAGTAGTCGTCTCTGTTGCAGGTGCAGTGAGAATATTTTCTTTTCTTTTTATTTCAGTTCAATTACTAACTGATTCCTTCAAAGCTGAGAAACTGTTTGGGAGTTGAAAAAAGCAGAAAAGCTTGTTTTCCTCTCCCAGTCTATGAATAAAAATGAGGTGAGAGAGGATGAGCTCTCCTTGTTCTAAAGTTTTAAAGGGTATGGTGATCAGAAACAATCAGTTCAATTCACTAACTATAGATATGTCCTTTGTTTAATAAAATCATTTAGTTTCAAATGCAAAACATGTTTTGATCAACTTATTTTATATGTATCCAGCACGTTTAAGGTGGTTTAACTAAAACAAAAAGCTGTTTTTATGCATTTTTAATTGAATTCCAATTTGCACCCAAATGCAGGTTGAGACAAATCATGCGTTAAAAAAGAATTAATCATCTAGTAAATGTCATTCACAATTTTCCAGCATAATAAAATGAATGTAAAAATTAAATTTATTTTAAGCCATGTAATTACTTAAATAAATGTTTATAGATACATTGTATCCTCCTGGTTAGCAAAAAGTACTAAAATTAATATAAAGACTATATTGAGTTGCAAATCAACATGTTCTAATGGTTGCTAATCAGTGAGAGACAACCTTAGGAAAATAAAGTACAAATGCAAAACAAGATTAAAATCCTTGATTTAAATCAAGGTTTTGTGCTTGTTTTAAATCATGAATAAACTCAGATTTAAATCACACTGATTTAAATCAGTCAAACCTGATCAGTACATCCAAGTTAACTTGTCAGTTTGTTTATACCAAATAATGTGTATGGTAAGAGACCTATCTTTTGGATTAGGATTGTGCCTTGATAACTTATACCAACTTTGAACTGTCAGAGTTCAATAGAGTTCATATGCCTCCAAAATGTCTAAGACTGTAATAGAGATGGTAACTTCCAGGACATTAGGTGATGTGGTCTCTCCAGGACCCAATTAAAAAGAAATTAACACATTGTTTTTTTTCTACTTGAACATTCTGCTTTAGAATAATAGTAATGTGATTATAGGCAGAGCTGGAAGTAAGGGTATCTAAGGATGCCCAATGCTTCCCTTCGTAAGAGTTGCTTATAACTCAGTTGCTTATAACTTTGCCAGACTTCAGCCATTCATGCTGAAATTTTCCATGCTAGGTGTCTGTCTCAGACTAATTTTTTTTAAGAGTTTCTGGAGATATGACTATACCGTTCATCAGAAAGTTGACGGGGGGGAAAGCATTGTTTTGCTTATATTAAAAATTCTTATGACTGTTTGTTGAGAAGCTCTCTTACCTCCATGCTTTGGTGCGAGGGTTTGAAATTTGGTAAGGGAATTGAATTTTGCCAGGGATGTGCATATTTGCCAAAATTGGGAGGGTTTTTTTCCCCCATGGCAACACCAAGTTATGAGCTTTTGTGAAAAAATCAGTTTGCACATGCTCAGAGACTTGTTAGCTTGGCAGCTAAATTCTTTGAAGATTCTAACTGTACTGAGCATACTGCAGCCCAGTGCTGAATGGGCTGAGCAAGACTCCTTGTAGTTGCTGCTTCTGACTGCTGTGGTGCCAGGCACTGAGAGCAGGAAAGCTCTTGTGCTGGGTGCTTCACCTGTAGGCATTCAGGCACAGTGAAGGAGGAAGCAGCCTGATGGGAATGCAGAAGTAACTAGATCCAGACAGTGCAAAGGATGTGATGGTGGAGAGAGTAGATTGAGGTAAGAAGCCTGGGAGGGGGGAAGTGACTGACTTCCTGAGATGAGATTTGGGGGGGTGGGGGCGGCACTTAGGGAGACTGGGATGAACTGAGCAAGGAGAGGGACTTGGATGAGGAGGGTGGTGAGAACTGGGAGCTGCGGTGGAGAAGACTAGGATATGGAGTTTAGAGGGAGAGACTGGGACTAGGATGAGGAGCCCAGAAGGGTGAATGCTGGGACTGGCTAGCCAAGGAACTGTAGGGTTGGGGATGTTGAATAAAGATTGTGTAGTGACGGAGGCTGTTGTCGGTAGGACCCCTGCCTTGTTTGTTGCACAAGGTGGAAGGTGTATAGTGAATGAGGAGGGCAATTACGGCTAAGGCAGTTGCATGCTGCTCTGCAGAAGTGGATCCTGTCTCTGGTCAGAGTTCTTACGTGATGCTAGATAAGTCACCTAAACGAAACTTTTCAGCAGTGGCCACTAACTTTGTGTTTCTGACTATCTGAATGCACAGCCTGAGACCCTGAGGTCTGATTTTTAGGAGTGCTGAGCACTCTCAGTTGCAACTGAATTCAATGGAAGTTGTGCTTTGAGCGTACAAAGAACTATATAATTGTAACAACTCTGAAAAACCAGGCCCTAGGCATCTTAAATTGGACACCCAAAATTAGTGGATACTTTTGATCTCTGTGCTTCGGTTCCACATCTGTAAAATGGGGATATAATATCCTGTTGCCTCACAGGAGTGTTGTGAAAATAAAATGTTTGTGAAACACTTAGATATGAGAAATGATCATTATAGAAAAACCCATGAGGAAATGAATAATTTTATAGAGAAGGGTTTGAATAGTGTACAATAAATGTCACATGGAACTACATGTTGACCAAAAAGTACAAAACAAGCTATTCGACAGCTGCTTAGTGAGTACTGTTCATTCTGTGCACTCTGAGGAAGGGGTTTGGTGGGAAAAAATAGAGTAATTTCATGATCACATACTATCATAATGCATGAAAATAAGGGGGGCTGAATTAAGCTTGTGCAGGCAACCTTAATTCTGGCATTTCTTTACTTCTGAATGTTTTACTTTGAAGTAAAGCAACTATGAAGTTCTTCTAACATATCTTGTGGTATATAATGTAAATATAATTGTGACTATTCGTCAGATTCATATTCTTAGTAAGAACTTTATCTCAAGTTGCTCACAAAAATTTGCTGATGAGATGACTTTCATAGATATTTGATGGAAAAGAAGCAGCATACTAGTTGGGGCACTAATAGCACGTTGATTATCTCCAACTACATCTGTACATTGCTGTTTAGACTACCTCTTTTTACTGTTCACTAGTTTTAAATTGGATACTGGATATTACCACTTTATTTGGTCCCACATGCAACTAAAGAGAATCTTTTAATATTTAAAACCTACAGCAGTGCACATAACTAGGTTTTGCAGGATTCACTTCTAATCGATAGAGGTTGGTAAACATCCGTTTCAGCTGATACTGAAATCGATGGGGGAAAAAATTCCATTGGTGGTAGTTGGGGTGAGTGCATCTTCTCCTCCATATCTTGTGCCTGCAGGAATCTGGTGTCACTGGCCCTGCTGCAGTGCAGGGAGCCTGCTGCAGCCCTGCTGTCACAGGAGCAAGAGACCGGGATCATGACAGCAGGGTTGCAGAGGGCTCCCTGTGCTGTGGCAGGGCCGGTGACACTGATCCCTGCAGGCACAAGGTGTGGGGAAGGCTGTGGTTCTGACAGGGCAGAGCAGAGACCCCTGGCCAGGGCTGAGAGGAGGAGGAGGAAGAGCCCTTGGCTGCGGGGAAGGCCACCTTGCTGCTGAATGGCTCCTGCCCAAAGACTGAGCCATTCAGTAGTGTTGTGGTCTCCCCCTCATACCCCTGGCTGGGGGTGTGTCTGCTCCACCAGGCTAGGACCACAGCCTCCACCTGCCCCTTGCACCTGTAGGGATCTGGTGTCACTGGACATGTGGAGAGCCCTTTGCAGCTCCACTCTCATGGCCCCACTCACTCACCAGCCAGGAGTGCAGGAGCTGTCCCTGGACAGGAACTGTTCAGCAGTTGGGTGGTCTCTCCTTCAGCCAGGGACTTGTCCTCCTCCTTGCAGCCCTGGCTGGGGGTGGGGTGAGGGTCTGCTCTGTTGGGCTAAGACTGCAGTCTCCTCCACACCTTATACCCTGATGTCTTGAGCCCCTCGGCTGCACAGAGAGCCCCTGCAGCTCCACTGTCAGTACCATCCTGTCCCCATCCTACTCCCACTTAACTTACTGCAACTGTAAAAATTAAAATCAAAATTGATAATTATCAAAATTGCAAAAAAATGAAAATCATAAGCTCTCACTTGGCCAAATACACGCATACAGATATTTAGAAACCAAATTGCAATCTCTTGTGGTCCTATTGTCTGCGTTGCCACTGAAGGCATAGTGAATGAAATCTTGGTGGATTTCTTTTGTGCGAGAACCACCTCTGCAGCATTGTTCTCCACTTATTCTGATCTGACAGGAAAGACACATACCCCCGGCCTCTGGACCCCAAATGCCATTTTCAGGTAAGAGTGTGGACCAGAGGAGGAGGAGATGAGGCTTGGGGTTGTTGGACAAGCCACTCCCCATGGCATCATAAATTCCCCCCCTTAGATCATTCTGGTCATCTTAACACACCTACTGGCTACCTTCCTCAGATATGGAACCTCCTCTTACTCCTGCTCTTCCTCAAGAGGGATTTCTGGTGTCAGAAGAGTGGGAGACAGCAGGGGAAATATAATGTATTTACAGAATACACACAGGAAAACAGAACTTTGAATAATCTTTTTTTAATGGTGTGGGGAGGAGGGTGGGGAGGTTGTCAAACTATCTTGGCTTTGTCTCGAGAACATTCTGGCCTAAACTTTTAAAAATAGCTACTGATTATGGATGTCAAGGGACTCAAATTCACTAGTCACTCTTGAAAAATCAGGCTTCTGCATACATGTTTTTTACTTTGATATATGTAAGCTAACTTTTTTGTTTTGTAATTGAAATACTGTACCAGTAATCACTTACCAATAATCATTCAGTGTGTTCCTAGAGTTATTACTATTGTTCTTTCCCATTTAGTTTGCACGATGATTGAATTCTGAGTTTCACAGTAAAGGAAAACGGGACAGGGATTGTATTCATGTTTGCATGGCACTCCGATCCTGACTGGATTCGCTGAATGCTACAGCATTACATATAATTAATAATAAATTAATTAAAATTCAAATGTTAAATTGTCTGGGAAAACTTTATTTTTCAGGACAAGGTGTGGATGAGCCCCTTTCTGCAACTGGTTTCAGACAAGCAGATGCTGCTGGTGTATTTCTCAGTAATGTAAAGTTTACTCATGTCTTCTCAAGTGACCTCCTTCGAGCGAAGCAGGCAAGTACTTTTTCAGGCAATTGAAAGTAAATTTAAATCTCTGTATTTTGGGGTGCTGGGGCAAAATAATGCAGTGGCAATTTTGAAGGAGGGGATAAGTTTGGAACTAAAATGTTTTATGTAAAAGGTGAGCTCTTCTCCAAAGAGTGAAGGCAGCTTAAAATAAACCACTGAGTTAACATACATCACCCATGACTTGCATCTTCAGTGCATGTTGTACATTAGGGGTCTAGGATATTTTTTCAATATACATAACCATGAAATGCTGCTACATAAGTTCCTCTCAGATAGTGGTGATAGGAGCTCAAGAGAATCTGGCTGTGATGATGGTGGATGTTTAAGGAAAATCTGTTTATAAGAAGACCAACAGTTGACATTGCCAATAGCAGCCCATTATGTTTTTAATTAACTGAGAGACAGCGTAAGCAAAAAGTCCAGGGGCAATGGCTGCCACTATGTAGGAACTTCTAAGAACATTTATTCTTAATTCTAAAAAATACTCTAAGAAGTGCTTACATTTAAAAACTACATCAGTTTTTTAGCTTAATAGTGACACTTCCATCTTTACTAAATATGGTTAATAAAGGATACTCAACACAATAACAAAATGGTGAAAGAGGAGAGGCTAGAAGCAGAAAACAGAAGGTTAAAAAAATACCTTCAAATTATCAGGTACTGTATATAAGACAGTAGGACCCAACAAAATTCATTTTTTAACTCTCTACAGGATTTAGTAGAGGTAGTATCCATAGCGCCCTGCACAGATACAAAATTTATATCCACAGATATAAGTCGGTATCTACGGGAGCTGCAGGACTCTACCAGGAATCTCAGCGGCAAAAGCAGCAGCACATCAGGCCGCCACTCCCAGGAGCCAGCACTCCACGTCGGCAGCTGTCTGTGGTCGTGCTAATGTGTGCAAATGGCTCGCACACTCCCGGATAGGAGACAGACTGCTGCATGGAAGGGACTCCTGTCCGGGAGCATGCGAGCCGCTTGCACACACTAATGTAACCAGGAACAGCTGCCCTTGAGCCTGTTGCCTGCCCCAGTGGGTGGGGCTGAGGGATGGTACAGCCACGCTGGAGGAGCTGCCAACACAGGGTGCTGGCTCCTGGGAGCGGTGGCCTGACATGCTGCTGCTTTCACCGCTGTGGTTCCTGGTAGAGCCCGTAGAGCTCAGTGGATACTGCTTTATATCCATGGATATCCGTGTCTGCGGATATAAATTTTGTGTCTGTGCAGGGCTCTAAGTATCCAAACCACTGCCAGGTATCTTTGAGAACTGTGGAGGATGGACTGAATTCCCAAGTGACTGGTAATACGCTATCATGCATTAATGCCTATTTAAGGAGGAAGAGAAGGGGGGACCTTTTTAGTCTAACAAGCTTAACTTTAATACCTGGTTGCTTCACAAGACCATATTTGTGCCCCTAGTGGAAAATAAAAATTGTAGATTCCACAAGTTAATCAAAAATGTAACATTAAACCAACTTAACTATTTTCTTTGAAGGAAATGGAATGGTATAGCTTAACTTTATTAACTTGTGTGATCTTGTTGTACATTACTAGGGCCCTGCCAAATTCACGGCCATGAAAAACAGGTCATGGATGGTGAAATCTGGGCTGTTGTGTACTTTTATGCTATACTATACAGATTTCTTGGGGAGACCAGTATTTCTCAAACTGCGGATCCCGACCGAAAAGAGGGCTGCGGGGGGGTGTTGCATGGTTATTGTAGGGGGGGGTCGCAGTATTGCTGCCCTTCTGTGGTGCCTTTAGAGCTGGGTGGCTGGAGAGTGGAGGCTGCTGGCCAGGTGCCCAGCTCTGAAGGCAGCACCCCGCCAGCAGCAGCACAGAGGTAAGGGTGGCCCCCCATAATAACCTTGCAATCCTCCCATAGATTCCTTTTGGGTCACGACCGCTACAGTTACAACACCGTGAAATTTCAGATTTAAATATCTGAAATCATGACATTTATGATTTTTTTTTTTTAAAAATCTTATGACCCGTGAAATTGACCAAAATGGACAGTGAATTTGGTAGGTCCCTACACATTGCAGTTTCCTGGGGAATTTAGACAAATATTAACTAGATGAAACTATGCTAAAAGATGACTACACAATTGGCTAAATATGGAAGTGTTTTTTGCTGTTATTAAGTTGCAGGACTGAATGGGGTGCTCTGGGACCAGTATTAATAAGTATTTTCACAAACTACTTGAATAGCGAGAATACACTAATTATTGGGAGGAATTGCATATAATTTGGTGGACAGCATTAAAATGCAGGATAATTTTGTAATTTCTGTTTTTAAAGAGACTAGTGGGATAGATCAGATGACTCAGGAAGTGCAGATTTCATACAGAAATTCTATCTTTATTTCTTGCCTTAGTCTCTCGAGGAGACTTCCTGTGAATGAATCTGGCAAAGGCATATACCAGTCATGAAATGCTTTAAAATTGACAAACTAGTAATAATAGTAACTTTCGTCACTTAAGTTTGTCAACAGCACCAAAGATATTTACAAAGATCTCATGGGTATTGAAAAGCAGTGTTGAGACTCAGGCAAGGAAAATATCCCAGTTATTCATCTCAAACCACTTGCCGTATATACTCGATCATAAGCCAGTTCGTTTATAAGCCAACCCCCCCAAGATGGATAAGTAAAAATGGAAAAATTTTATAACCCATTCATAAGCCGACCCTATAATTCAGGGGTCAGCAAACTTTGGCTCCTGGGCCATCAGGATAAGCTGCTGGCGGGCCGAGATGGTTTGTTTACCTCGAGCGTCTGCAGGCGTGGAGATAAACCTAAATAAACAAAGTATCCCAGAGCGCCAGCTGCTTACCCTGACGGGCCGGGACAGCAACTGGTGGGGAAATTTTTTGCAGGGGAGAAGCTGGGAGTCAGGGGAGTAATCCCTGTGACCCCCCCCACACACACACACACATGACCCCGACCCTAGCCCAGGACCCCCACACTCTCCCCATGCCATCCCTTCCCACCTTATCTGGGGAGGGCCGGGGAGGATGTCTCTGACCTGGCTGGAGCTGCTCCGGCAGGCTGGGCAGCGCAGCCGCAGCCTGCTCCGGTGGGCCAGACCGGGCGGCACGGCCGTAGCGTGTTCCAGCGGGCTGGGCCGGATGGCGGGGCCGTAGCGTGTTCCAGCGGGCTGAGCTGGGTGGCGCAGCGTGGCCACAGCCTGCTCTGGGGGGCAGGGCTGAGTGGCATGGCTGCAGCCTGCCAGCCCCGGAGCTGCAGCTGCTTCGGAGGCTGGGAGAAGAGCAGCGTGGCCAGAAGCAGAGAGACTCTGGCCCTGCCTCTTCCCTTCTGGCTCTGCTGGCTGTGCTGCCTCTCCTTGCTCCCTCTGTTGGGGGGAGGGGCTGTGTCCCACCTCTCCCTCTCTGTACCCGTTCATAAGCTGACCCTTCTCTGTTGCTTCCCTTTTTTACTAAAAAAATTCGGCTTATGAACCATTATATATGGTAATTGTTTCAGGAAAAATTTGAACAATCTTTTTTTAAAAAATTTAATCTACCTAAGAATAATGTGTCTACCCAGAAGACCAGATTTTGAAGTATAACTAAGAGGGAAGAAAATTTAGGATATAGTTCGAGTTGTAAAAAGAAACTACTCTTTCAGATGTCCTCTTTGATCAGTAGGACTCATAGCTTAGTACATAATAAATGCTCCACATGAGCAATTTTGTATACAGGGTGTCTTTGGAGAATGAAGAACCAGAATGTGGCCCTGTTGGTTTTGATTCCAGAGAAAGTAGTAGTAATTTAGAGGGGAGGTCGAAGATGCAATGTTGCAGAACTTGATTCTACCACCCTGTGCTTACCCTGTGGTTAAGTTGCATTGAGTAACACAGCAGTACTCTAAATGGTAAGAATGGGTGCAGAATCTGGTGCTTAATGATTACTCATTTGACAAAGGGCTGCATGGGAGCACATCAAGAGTACCTTCAGTATAATTTTTTTTTACATGGGCTGGGCCTAATCTACAAGCCTTCTGTTTGAAGTTAAACTTTACCCTGAAATAATTGAAATTATGCCTGCTTGTCTTCTGCCCTGCCCATACTATTTTATTTATCTATATCTATATAAAAAAATAAATAAAAAATGGGAGGCTGGAAGGGAGGATACAGAGGAAACAGCACACTCCAATCCGAACAGAACATATTCTGTATATTTGTATTTCTTACAGGTTTGTGACTATAGTCCAAATGTCATAGATATCGTACATTTCAAACCATGTAATTCTAAATTCTTTCCCAGATTTACTAATGCTTTATTCTTCTGTATTCAGCCCATTAGTAACTCTTTCTGTGATATCCATTTGCATATAAATATAGATATGAAAAAGGATATAATAGACAAGGCTGGTGGTACCACTTATTGTTAAAGATGCATGACACTTCCCATTACAAGACTGTTCCCAGTTGCTTATAACTTTGGGCTGAAGTTTTCCGTGCTGGTTGTCTGTCTCAAGCTGTTTTTTGAAGCTTTCAGCCAAAATGGCTCTGCTATTCCTGAGAACAAGACTGAGAAAAATATTTCTTTTGTCCATGTTGAGGGGGATTCTGGTGACCTCTTTGTGGAGCTCTAGCACTCCTATCCTTTGAAATTTAGCAGGAGGTGGCCTTTGTCAGGATGTGCCTATTGCCATCCTAGTGAAAATCTGCCCCAAATTTGGCCAAGTTATAAGCCTTTGAAAAATTGCAGTTCACGTACATCCTCAGAGACTTTGATTTTAGCAGCTGAAATCGCTGAAGAGTCCATCCTCAGTCAGCATGCTCCATCCCCTCAGTTCGTACATCAGTCATGACTGCACATGTGCCATCCCTACGCAGTAACTGAACATGTTCCAGCCTTAGGGCTACAGGGGCAAAACTGGACTTTCCCTGCAATGGCTGCTCTGAGCTGTGGCAGGCCATGGTGGGACCAGGCACTGGAAGTGAGAGCAGGGAACCTTTTATCAGTGCCCGCTCCGCCCAACTTGCTGGCACCCAGGCAGCGTGGAGGAGGAAGCAGTCTGATTTAAATGCGAAGGAGACAAAAGCCAGATCATCGAGGAGGGAAAAAGTAGATTGGGACAAGAAGTCTTGTAAGACTGGAATTGAAGGGAGGCCAGAGAGAGAAATGTGGGACTATGACGGAGGGGAGGCAAGGATTGAGCCAGTGGGGGAAGGAGAGGGACAGATTGGATGAGGAACTGGAAATGGGAGGTTGGGACTGAGAGCTGGTTGATGGACAGGAGTGAAACTGGATAGGCAGAGTCTGGGACTAGGAACTAGTCGGTGGGAGGGGAAGGAACATGGGCAGGGAGATGGGAGACATCTGACAAAGGACCTGGGTACAAGGGAAGAACTGAGCCAAGCTGGAAGTGGTGGGGGAAAGATTGAAAATTGGAAAGTGAGCCCGGGAGTGGAGGAGGGGATTGGGACAAGGAGACGGGGTGGGAAAGAGGCAGGTATGAGTTGGAGGCAACAGGCAGAAGTCTGTGTCCACGAGAGCACATTCCCTATCTGAGTCTGAAATTAAACCCAACATTCTTGAGTCTCTCCATTTCTCTGCTGCCATCAGTTATCTGTGAAACACACTGACAGTGTGTCTTATACCCCCTAGGGATGGTCCACACAGTGGATGACAACCTATTACTATTAGTTACGCAGTTAACTCAGATGGCAGCAGCCTGTGTGGTGGGTCTGAAGGTTCCAACCCTGCTGATGAATAATGTAGATATCAGTATGCCACATAATGGAATTTGTTTTTTCAGATTTGGGTTTTTTTTTTAAAACCTAGGAAACTAATGTTATATATTCTCTTATACTCACACTGTTAAAGTCAAACACTCAAAAATTAGGAAATGCCAGAATTAAGGCAACCTTTGCAACCCTAATCTGGCTCCCTTGTGCATGTGCATTATGATAGTCTTTAATTACATAATCACATACTGTGTATTCCACAGAACCCCACCTCATTTGGTGCACAATGCAGGATAGGCCTGATTAGAAGGTGTGTCCTGAATGAGGCATGGGATTTCAGGAAGAGAAGAGTGTCTCGTGGTCCAGGCAGTTGAATACTTCCCTAGAGAAGTGGATTCCATCCCTACTTCTGCCACAGAGTACCTATGTGATGCTAATCAAATAATTTAAGCCAAACTTTTTGTTGGTGATTGCTAATTGCTTGTTCCTCATCTCCTGAATTGAGGGCTTCGGGTCTGATTTGCTGGAGTGCTGATTGCTCTCAGCTGCAACTGAATTCAGTGGTAAAAATGGGGATAAAACTACCCCCTCATCTTGCAAGTTTTGTTAAAATAAATGTTTGTGAAGTATTCAGGTATTGTAGAGATGAGTGCCATGGAAAAGCCCATGAGGAAATTAATAATTCTGTCTTCAGAGCAGGGCATGAATAATGTGCAGTAAATAAGGCATGGGCCACATATTGAACAATCATAAAACAATATTGAATAGTTGCTTATTAGTGAACACTGTCCATAGTATGCACTGAATGAAGAGGGGGGTCCCATGGAAAAAAATGCAATCATGTAATTAAAGACTGTCGCATAATGCAGATGCACAGGCAGCCTTAATTCAGGCATTTTTTAACTTCTGAGTGCTTAACTTTGTAATCTTAATATATTGGTTAGGTCATGTATAATGTTTGCTTTGCTTGGTACATCACAACTTAGTATCATAAGCATCTACTGCTGTGTGGCGGAACCTGTCTAAATCACTTAACCACCTCCTTCCTAACAATTAATTGCCCCCCTTTTTTTTTCCTGAGGAACCTTTTAACATCCAAAAATGGTATTTTTATATGACTTTGTACATTTATTTTTTCAGACTGCATCCACAATTATAGGAAAGAATAAGTTTTGCAAAGATATTGTAATACAGTATGATGCAAGACTTCGAGAGAGGGTAAGTGCCAAGTTACTAGTTCCTGTCTTCAAATTGAATAATTTGTAAATGTAACTTACCACTTACGATACAAATATTTTAAATTTCTCATTTATCTGAATGCTTAGGTAGCTTGGTAATTCATCCTTTGTAATTATGAAAGTTGCAATTCTGCCATTAGGTATACGAAGGCTTTCATTTGCTTCAGTGCTTTCTGCAGTCATAATAGGCAGAATTTGACTTTAAGTCTAACTTATATAATCACCTGCAGACTCTTTTACTTACCCAATTAATCTTTATTATTTTTTTTTGTCCACACAAATGCATAATTGTACCTCTTGTATGAGTTTAACTATAACTTGAGCTGAATAAACTGAGTCTGGGGCATGTTTTAACCTAGGTTATGGCTGTTATAGTGTTAACAGGAAGTGTACTCAAGTTGTTATAGTACTGGTATTTTCAGCTTAATTTTAAATGAAAGGAGACACTACCAAAAAAAAAAAAAAAAGATAGCAAACTGCCAAAGGTAACCCTGTTAAAAGAAGGAAAAAGTTGTAGCATTTTCTCACTTCCCCCTCTCTTTCTTGAAGAATCAGGAAGGCTTTTGTTCCCTAAATGGCTGCAATGTAGTCATGTTCCGGAGGCTGCATTCTTCAAATATACAATACACATACCAGTTGTTCTGGTGATAAGCCCTACTGGAGAGAAGGGATGAGAGGAAGGAGGAAAATCTAAAAGATTTTTTTTTTAAAGGGTTTTGTAAAATGTCTTCCTTTTCAGAAGTTTCAGAGCCCTGATTTCTTTGCTTTTGTGAGTTCTTTCATGGACAATTTTGAGCCTTTCTGTTTCATCTGAAGAGAGTAAGATATTGAGGTACCTTTTGTTGCTAGCAAACAACGTCAATTCTGAGTACAGGAATTAATTAGAGAAGAGCTGTTATAGTAAGTAATGGAGATTTGCTTGTTCACTGTATGGATATTGAAATCACTGTAGTGATTATGTAAGTAGAGTGCAGGGATTTGTATAACTGAGGGAAGGATTATATACTGGTGCATTTTTTTAAACTGTATAGCGTCCACTGCCTGTTTTCTCAAAATAGTAAGCAGTATTACAGCAGTTTCCCCATCATGCCTTGTAACATAGAACTAAACCTGTCTTTCACTTGAATATATTATCTGTTCTCACTTACTGTAATGTAGTGTGGGGATGTGGTGGTGTTGCATTCCACCTTAGGGGTGGATGAATTGATTCCTGTATTGTTTGTAAAGACCTTCAGGATGAAAGATGCTCTATAAATATAAGGTGTATAATACAATATGTATTATAAACTGAATGTCTATATGTAACATCCACTTAAAAACGATAAAGATTACTTTTACAATGTGACGTTTGGTCTGTTTCACTGTGAAACCGGGGTGGTGGTGGGGGAGGATGTGCTTTTGGGGTTCTATCGGCATTTTCTCCTGTGAATTTAGCATTTGAGACTTATATAATCTCAGCCAAATCATTATAATTAACACATGGTTACAAGTTCTTAGGGTCCGAGAACTAAAAATATATATTACAGTACTTATTTTTCCTATCTTAAAAAAAAAAAAAAACCTAAACCAAACTAATGTGCCCATATCTCTGAAATATAGCCTTTTTTTGGATGTTCCAAGAGTATTTTTAACAGCTAGAATGCTCATATTTAGAAAAATCCCAATAACCAGTTTTCCAAATTGATTTTTATTCTGTGAATTATGGGAGAGATTTCAAAGGCACAGAGGACAGTTGGGTGACCATTTCCCATTTATACTTTTGAAAATGTCTCTGTATGTTGAGTATCACTTAGCTACAGCAGAATCCCAATGCTTTCTGTTTGGACTTTGGAGGTTTTACATTACGAACAGTCATTACATAGGTCATTATAACCTTTACTGGGATTTTGTGTACCAAGAATGATAGAAAAATTCTGGCACATAGATCAAGAACAACCCAAGATAAATATCAGATAACTGTTGATGTTTGAAACATTCACTCTTTCATTAAATTAGAAATGCATGATTACTTTAAAATGACTTATTTGGAGAAACTAACCGTAAATGAAATAGCACAAATACAGACCTCTTCAGACATTTGGTGTGGAGTGAGAGTGCTGTTCAACCTATTGTCTATGTTAAAAGGGAAACAGGAACTGAATCTTTAAATGAAGTTTGAGTTTGAATTTGTATGACTGAATTTTTCTTAATATTTAGTAAATCCTTTTCTATATATGGTCTTTTCTAGAAATATGGGATTGCTGAAGGAAGACCATTGAGTGACCTAAAGGCAATGGCAAAGGCTGCTGGAGAGCAATGTCCTTCGTTTACACCATCTGGAGGAGAAACACTAGATGAGGTATGGTATTACCACTTGTTTGTTCAGGCCCCATTTTCCATGTTACCTTACACATTTCCTTTATACTAGTGCAGACACCTCTGTATTGTTAATGAAAGAATGCTATTCTTACTCCCGGGGGAATTCTGTGCCACTGAGCATGCGTAGAATTTATGTCGCCCGCTGATTTCTGTGCTTCCCCGCAGAAAAATGGCTTTCTGACAGGGAAGCCACAAGAATGGTCATGCGACCCTCCCCAGCAGTATGTTTTGGGTGCCCAGAGCAGCTAGCAGAGAGGTAAATCACTGCGGGGCAGGAGGTGGGACTGGGGAAGACCCGGCTGGTGATTCCTACCCTGCGTTGAGCTCCTCTGCTAGCCTGGGCTGGGTTGGGCCGGGGAGGACGGGACTTCCTCTTCCCCCTGCATGGCATCCGAGGCCGAGTCAGACCCACCTTCAGATTTCTTCCCTGGCTGCAGGAAGCTCCACAAACTTCCTGCACCCATCACTCCTCAGCTGCAGGAGGAGGGATCGCTGTACGGGGAGCTGCTCCCCCATCTGCCCTACTCCCATGCATCCAGATCCCCTCATACCCAGACCCTCCTGCCGAGCCTCACTCCCTGCACTGAGATCCCCCCAAATGAGCCCCACAACCCTGACAAGCCACCCGCACCCAGATCCCCACCCCACTGAGCCCCACTCCCCTAGCATCTGACCCCCCCCACTAACGGCCTCCCTGCTGAGCCCCAACCACCTTCACCCCCTGCAGAGTCCCATTACCATTGCACCCAGAACCCCCCCAACAAGCCCCTGTGCATCCAGATCCCCCCCACACCCAGATTGCCCCACACAGAACCCTCTCAACCCACACCTGGATCACCCCACACTAAGCCCCTCTACATTTGGATCCTGCTTTGCCGAGCCTTCCTCCCACACCTGGTACACCTGGCATTGAGGGGCATGGCCCTGGGGTGTTTCCGGGGCAGGCCCGGTCCTTGTACTGTGTCAGGTTTGGGTGCAGCCTCCCCCCAGAGTCCATGTCCCCTGGAGAGAGGGTGGGGGGAGTTGCACAGTCATCTCCCACCTCTGTGCAGCCAGTGGCCTGTGCTCCCCAATGCCATGTTGGATCCTCCACATTTATTTGACAAATAAAATTTGCAGAATTTTAAAATATTGTGCACAAATTTTAATTCTTTTGGCGCAGAATGCCCTCAGGAGTAAATTATTCTATTGCAGGCTTAGCTCAACCAGAGGTGTCTTTTGTAAGTTCCATTCTGCAGTGTTCCCTTTTAATAGAATGGATTTAAATATTGCCCTTCTATTCTCCTTTAGTCTTGATATGTTTATTTGGAATCATCATGCTGATACCTGTCAGTTGGCTACATGTGAATTTACGAAGCTTTGTGTCCCAAGTGATCAGCACAGAAACCTGTTGAGCTCAAAGTTGACTTTGGGTTTGGTACCTTTAGTGTGTATGCACTGCGGTTGGGTTTGTGTTTTTGATCCTGTTTTCTATCCTATTCAGTCGGGGGTTACATCATCCTGAAATCATCATCCAACCTGAAACAACTAGACCTGATGGCAATGGCAACTGATTTGGGATTTTTTTCCTCTAAATCTAAAATTAGCCCATGGATAGCTTTATGATAAATCAGTCTTATCTTAATGAAAATGAGAAATTACCTTCACCGTCAGCCTCCTTGGATTTAGAGGGTTGAGAACTAATAATCGTCTCCACGTTTAGTACTTTGACCTGCTACTGTAATTGCCATGTGGAAGCTCGTTTGCCTTTCTCTGATACAGCTACTTCAGTTTTCTAGTCAGTCTTTGTGGGTTATGTAACTTGTATGTGTTGTAGAACAATTGACAGTGAAATTATAAAGCCAGTAAAAAGCAACCAGTAAATTCACCGGTCAGAGTTATTGCAGTCATCACAAATATATTCTTTTTTTTCCTAACACTTTAGGTAAGGGCACGTGCAAAGAATTTCTTTGAATTTCTGTGCCAACTTTCTATTGAAGAAGAGTGTCAGAAACAACAAGCTGTTCTGGGTATGGCAGGCAATGGCTTGGAAACATTGGAAGGAAAACCAGTTTTCCCTTTGAGAAATCACTGCTGTGGACTTGAACTTAATTCTGATACTGACAAAGATACAAAAATGTTAAATCCCAATATATTGGTAGTGAGTCATGGGGCATACATGAGAAACTGGTTTGGTTATTTTGTTTTGGATCTAAAGTGCACTTTACCATTAGCTTTAAAAAAGTCTCAGTTATCTTCTGTGAGCCCTAATACTGGAGTGAGTCACTTCATTATAAACCTTGGAAACGGAGATGTGATTAAACCGGAAATCAGTTGTATTTGTCTTAATCGAGACGATCATTTAGCAGATGTGAATACTGAAAATCTGTAGCTCAAACAATTAAAATGTTAGCAATATTAAATGTATTATATAGCATTTTTAGTCTTAAGTTATTTAAGCATGAGAAATAATTCATTTTAAAAAATACCCTTAATTAGCAAATAAGTCTTGACTAAGTTGATGTTCTATTTGGAAAATTGGTCTTAATAGTTAGTTGGGTTGACTTGAATTCAGTTATTGGCACTATACTGTAAGATTCTGAAGAACTGTAATAATCTGTTTTACAGTAATTTACACAATATAGATGACCTTAGTGCTTGATAGTAATTCAGTATTGTAAAAAATATACTAAAACATATTCTTTATGAACAGGAACTTAAAGATATTACTATTCAGGACTCCTGGATATCTGTTGCTGTAGTGTGTATTTTTTACCATTCTACCAAAAATGTTATGCATATCATCAGCTGTTTTTCAAAAAGTATTACATGACAAAAAGTTTAGAAATACTGTAACTAAGGAAGTTAATTTTTTCTCCAACCTACTGTGCTGTAACTTTATATATTTAAGTTGTTTTTTATAAATGTAAATGTGTTCCTATTTTAATGTAATAGTATAACCTAGTAGAGGGAGCATTGTCTAGTGGGAAGAGCATGGAACCGTAGGTATTTGGGGAAGACCTGGCTCTGCCACTGACTAGCTGTGAGACCCTGGGCAAGTCTCTTAATCTCACCATGCCTCAGTTTTCCCATCTGCAAAAATGGGGATGATGAAACTTACCTCACAGGTGTGTTGTGAGGATTCAGGTTATTAAAACATTTTTGAGATCCTCTCCTGTAAATCCTTGTACAAATGCAGAGTGTTGATTATTTAAAACTGTTAGTAGGGTGTGGAGCGCTAACTTGCGCATTTCCAAAATTATGACTTCTGTCCTGAAAAGGAATTCTTGCACATGGAACATTGTGTCCAGCTAGGGTCCCAATGGGACTCTCATGAGTGGTTACATTTGCAGGGTCTAGGCTGCTGTAAGCACTCGAGTGCTTATGGTTACTAGTAATACTGTATGTTCTTCCACCTTTGGGGTGTCTTTAGTATTCGCATGTATGAGCGCACATGTAATAACCTCTATATATGTTGTAGTAAAACTATTCTCGCAATTTGCATATCTTAAAAGATTGTAAATAAAATCATTAAAGCCGTATGTGTAGAATTTCTTGGATTTTCAGCATGCCATGTATCATCCCCAAGGTTTATTTTTGATACAGGATTTGTACTTAGCTTTGTAGAATAAGTATCTTCTTATATTGGAACTATTAGACGGTGTTCTCTCGGATTGACTGTACAACTGCAAAATGGAGCTACTTTCTAACATGTTAGTCAAACTGTCTTTTAAAGGGGCCTGTATATGTCAAAGTGCTTTACTGATTAACACCTAGGCCTTACCATAGAAATTTATTTAATGTTGCAATTCTTAAAATTGAAACTGCTTACAACTTTAACTTTTTGGGCTGAAACTTTCAAAGGTGGGGGTCTACCTCCGTCTAATCTTTTTTGAAGTTTCATCTAAACTAGATGCAGCCATTTCAACAAATGAAATTAAGGGAAAATACATTGTTTTGCCCATATCTTTTCTAATTCTTACAACTGCATCATTGAAGTTCTCATGCATCCATGCTTTGAAGCAGAGACTTGAACCTTTATGGGTGGAGGAGGTTACCCGGGCGTCAGGGATGTCTCTTGCTGTCCCTATGAAAATCCTCCCAAATTTGGCTAAGTTATAACTTTGGGGGGGAGTAGCAATTTGCACATGGCAAGTAATAAGTTTGTTAGAGGCTGGCAGCTAAATTCTCCAAAGATTCTGTGTGCACTGCGTGTGTTTCATCCCCACAGAGCTTCTCTGGGCAGACCAGACAGCCATGTGTCATCCCCACAGAGTGATTGAGCAGTCTCCGTCCCAGGGATGAGCAGGGCTCTCTGCTTTAGCTTCTACTGGCTGTTAAGGGCTGCTGTGGTAATGAGCATGGAGATGGTCTCATCTGTGCTTTCAGTGGTGCTCCTTGTGGTACCCAGGTTGCATTGAGAAAGAAGTAGCCTGACTGGAAGAGGGAGGTTGGGATAGAACCAAGTTGGGTGGAAGACTCAGACTAAAGGGGATAAGGGTGGAATGAGATATGAGCAGAAAGGTCTGTAACCACAAGAGTGTAATCTCTTCCAGAACCTGGAACTGAACCCAGGATTCTTGTGTGTGAACATTCCTTTGCTGTCTAGCAAGTAGCTGTGAAACCTATTGACAAAAATTTCTTCCCAGGCTAGTAGTGTTGATCTGCATAGAGGATATAATGGCTACATTACTCAACTGGTAGAAATCTGTGCTGTGGGCTAGAACCTTGCAGAGACAAGACTTTCTCACACTAAGGGCAGATGGTAGGTGAGGTGCCTCAACAACCCTGAATACTCCTGGGGACCATCACAGGTACACTTAAAATAAAACTGAACATCTTAAGGTAAGAAATGCACAGTTAAGGCACCCAAACCACCTTATCTCTGCCCTGTAGGGATGCTATGCAGGGAGCAAAATACAGCGGAAAAAATCCATTATGTTTTTATAAATCAATTTAAATTTATTTTTGATTTATTTTTTCAGACCTCAGACACTTACAATCCCTTAATCTTAATCCTGTGGTTATTGATTGACATCAGTGCAGGGCAGAGTTAAGATTGAATGGGTGACTAATGCATTTCTTACCTTAACATATTTGGATTTCTTTTAAGTGTAACCCTAACTTTGAATTCCTTGCATTTGTACTGTTTGGTGTTGGGATAATCACAGATCCTTGCAATATTTTTTTTTTAAACCCATCAATTACTGTTACATACTCTGAAACTTAACTCAATTTTAATAGAGTTGTGGGTTTTTTTTGTTTTTGTTTTGGTTTGGAGGGTAGTTTGGGGCTGAGAGAAAGGATCATGATATACAAGCATAGGTGTCAGCGTGATTGTGGACATGCACATTGTTGATTCCACACTTTGTTTGGTATTCCTAAAATATCACCAGCTGTGCTCTCTTACCTACTGATTGGAGACCTTAAAGTTCAACAACTTCCTTCACAGTCCAGCATGTGTTCTCTCTCTGTAGTAGAACCATAGATCCATCAATTCAATCCCTTGTCTAATCTCTCTGTGATAGAATACTTTCCCCTTCCTCTCCCCATTGGATTTCTCTCTTTCAGAAGTTTCATAATTTCCTAGAGAGAGACATATAAGTTGACATCATTGACTTCAAAGAATACCACGCCCCTGCAAGCCTCCTTCTTTGTGATCACCTACCGTGCCTATGGCAATTTACTTATGTGGAAGAGTATCATTAGGAAAGTAGTGAATGCATTTTCAGCGGTTTTTAATGCAGTGTAGCAGCTGGCAACAAAGAGAAGGTCCTCACGTGACCAGCCCGTCTCGACATATCACCAGTGATCCAAGAACCATGTTTTGAGGAACATTGGTTTATTTAACCTGTCAAAACTCTTTATGGAAGACCCAAAGGACTTCCACCTATTCAATCTAGTTTCTAATCTATATCATACCCATCACCGACTCTGAGTGCTGCCAGGATTATAAAAACATACAGTTCTCTTAAGACTGTTGGTTTGCCAAAAAAGTGTGTGTGTGTGTGTGTGTGTGTGCGAGTGCGTGCGCGCATCTGTTTTCTTTTTAAACCTCTTTCCTCTGCAGTCAAGACGTTCATCCTCTTCCAAATCTGCAGTCAATGGAGTTTGTGTAGCACACAGCTGGTGGTTTTCTCTTCAGAACGTGAGCATTAGCCATCCATCTTAGCAAAAAGTGTCCTGGGGCCACCTATGAGCTTGGTTGACATGTGGTATCAGAATGCCAGAATCCTCCACCATGCTATGTGTTAGTAAGGCTTTCCATCACAGCAATCCAGAATATGAGTGTCTGTTCCAGACCTGCATTAACAAGCATCTGATGTAATTCAATTTTTTTACGTGTGTGTAGGGGAGAGAAATCAATCAGCTTGCTATTATTTTTAATTAAACTGTCTTGTCAGTAGATGCCAAGATGAAAAGCACATTAAGAATGTTGGTTTAGTTTTAGTTGATTAAATTAAATGGTCAGCTAAAGTCTAACAAATGGGAGATGGTGTTAGTAAGATAATAGACCTGCTTGGCTATATGTACTGGGTTGAACTATCTAATGTGTTTGTGTACCACTGGCCTCCCCTGGGTGTAATCAGGAATGCCCAAATGTGTGTTGAAAGCTCTGTACTCCAAAGAGCTAATGGAGAGTCTCACCCACTACAGGTTGAAAACCACTGTCCTAGGTGGCTACAGTTTTGTCACAGCATATGTAGTATTACATGCTGGATTTGGATTCAGAAGCTTTGGGTTCAATTCTTGACTCAGCCACAAACTTCCTATGTGACCTTGGACACTTAATCTACCCCGTACCTCAGTTTCTCATCTGTAAAATGGAGATAGTACCTCCCTGTCATCCTGTGGCATTGTGAGGATAAAATCCAATAATGAAATATAGTGCCCATCTTCAAAAAAGCAAAGATGGACAACCTGAGGAACTACAGACCAGTCAGCCTCACCTAAGTCCCTGGAAAAATCATGGAGCAGGTCCTCAAGGAATCCATTTTGAAGCACTTGGAGGAGAGGAAGGTGATCAGGAACAGTCAACATGGATTCACCAAGGGCAAGTCATGCCTCACCAACCTGATTGCCTTCTATGATGAGATAACTGGCTCTGTGGATATGGGGAAAGCAGTGGACGTGATATAACTTGACTTTAGCGAAGCTTTTGATACAGTCTCCCACAGTATTCTTGCCCGCAAGTTAAAAAGTATGGATTGGATGAATGGCCTATAAGGAGGATAGAAAGCTGGCTAGATCGTCGGGCTCAACAGGTAGTGATCAACGGCTTGATGTCTAGTTAGCAGCCAGTATCAAGAGGAGTGCCCAGGGGGTCGGTCCTGGGGCCGGTTTTGTTCAACACCTTTATTAATGGTCTGGATGATGGGATGGATTGCACCCTCAGCAAGTTCGCAGATGACACCAAGCTGGGGGGAGAGGTAGATACGCTGGAAGGTAGGGATAGGGTCCAGAGTGACCCTAGACGGATTGGGCTAAAAGAAATCTAATGAGGTTCAACAAGGACAAGTGCTGAGTCCTGCACTTAGGATGAAAGAATCCCATGCACCACTACAGCCTGGGGACCGACTGGCTAAGCAGCAGTTCTGCAGAAAAGGACCTGGGGATTACAGTGGATGAGAAGCTGGATATGACTCAGCAGTGTGCCCTTGTTGCCAAGAAGGCTAATGGCATATTGGGCTGCATTGCCAGCAGATCGAGGCAAGTGATTATTCCCCTCTATTGGGCATGGTGAGGCCACATCTGGAGTATTGTGTCCAGTTTTGGGCCCCCCACTATAGAAAGGATGTGGACAAATCGGAGAGAGTCCAGCAGAGGGCAACGAAAATGATCAGGGGGCTGAGACACATGATTTATGAGGAGAGGCTGAGGGAACTGGGCTTGTTTAGTCTGCAGAAGAGAAGAGTGAGGGGGGATTTGATAGCAGCCTTCAGCTACCTGAAGGGGGGTTCCAAAGAGGATGGATCTCGGCTGTTCTCAGTGGTGGCAGATGACAGAACAAGGAGCAATGGTCTCAAGTTGCAGTGGGGGAGGTCTAGTTTGGATCTTAGGAAACATTTTTTCACTAGGAGGGTGGTGAAGCACTGAAATGGGTTACCTAGGGAGGTGGTGGAATCTCCATCCTTAGAGGTTTTTAGGGCCCACCTTGACAAAGCCCTGCTGGGATGATTTAGTTGGTGTTGGTCCTGCTTTGAGCAGGGGGTTGGACTAGATGACCTCCTGAGGTCTCTTCCAACCCTAATATTCTATGATTCTATGACCCAGCTGGGGTGTCAGTATGATTCTGCATGATGGGGGGGGGGGGGATGCAGTTTACTTTATTAAAAACTTAAATTACATTTTAAAAAAATCCATCTTAAAAACACATTAATACAAAGACAAAAAGAAGAACAGGAGGACTTGTGGCACCTTAGAGACTAACAAATTTATTAGTCTCTAAGGTGCCACAAGTCCTCCTGTTCTTCTTTTTGCGGATACAGACTAACACGGCTGCTACTCTGAAATAATACAAAGACAGTTACTCAAAAATAGGTAATGTCAGACTCAAACTTGTCTGTGCTATCTTAATTCAGCCCCCTTGAATTCATGCTAGCATAATGCATATGCAATTAAAGACTATCTTTCCACAGGTGCTTGCCTCATTCAGTGCACGGGATGAATGGTGCTCAGGGAATGAATTAGGGTTGTGTAGTGAATGAAGCTGTTTTCTGTAGGACTTCTGCCTTATGTGGAAGGTATATCATAAAAGAGGCAGGGAGCAAAAGGATGAGGAATGCTACACTGGAGTATTGGATTCTGTCTCTGCCACAGAATTTCTGTGTAATGCTGGGCAAGTTACTTAAACCAAACCTTTTCACAGGTGGCCACTGTGGGATCCTTCTTATAGGTGCCCACATTGACACCTGGAGCTGGGTGTATAACTGATTCTTCTTGTTCTGAGTACTTGTTCTCATTGATTCCACATTAGGTGTGTGTGTGCCGTGTGCACTGTTGCCAGAGTTTTTTCCCTCAGTGGTATCCATCAGGCCAGCTCTAGTGCCCTCTGGTGCCACACACTCATGTGTGCTGCTGGCAATGCACCCTCTCAGGCCTGGTCTACACTGGATGGGGAGGGGAAATTGATCTAAATCAGGGGTCTCAAACACGTGGGCCGCATGTGCGGCCTGCCAAGCTCCCCGCGCCCCTGTGCTCCTCTGCCTACCCCGTGGCGCCGTGAGCCCCGCACTGCTCCCTGAAGCAGCTGGAACTATGTCCCTGCAGCCGCGGGCGGGGGGGAGGGGAGTAGAGGGCTCCATGCTCTCGCTTCCAGGCACTGCCCCCCGCAGCTCCTATTGGCTGGGAACGGGGAACCGGCCAATGGGAGCTTTCGGGGAGGTACCTGGAGGAGCAAGAGCAGCACATGACGCAGTTCTCTTCTCCCCTCCCCCCCCGGACTCCAGCCGCTTCCTGGAGCGGAGCAGAGGGGGGCCAGCCTGGCCACGGTGCGCGGTGCTGCCACCCCGGAACTGCTCTAGGTAAGCAGCGCTGGGCTGGAGCCCGCACCCCAACCCCCTGTCTGGAGCCCCCTACCACATCCCACATCCTCCTGCACCCTAACTCCCTGCCCTGAGCACCCTGCACCCCAACTCCCTGCCTCACCCTTCCTGAACCCCAATTCCCTGCCCTGAGCCCCCTGCCCTACCCTGCACACCTCCTGCACCTCCACTCCCTGCCCTGATCCCCCATCACACCCCGCATCCCTCCTGCTCCCCCTGGGGGCAGGGAGGGGGCAGAGTTGGGGTGAGGGCTTCGGGGAAGAGGTTGGAATGAGGGCAGGGAAGGGGCGTGAAGAGGTGGGGCAGGGGTGGGGCCTCATGGAAGGGGTGGAGTGGGGGCAGGGCTGGGGGCAGCAAGGGGTGGGTGTCAGTGATGTGGCCCTCTGGCCAATGCACTAGTCCTCATGCGGCCCTCGTGGTCATTTGAGTTTGAGACCACTGATCTAAATCAACCCCTGCTGGATTGAACGCTGCCCGTCGATCCTGCGGGTAATGTAGACAAGCCCTCAGTTCCTTCTTACCGCTCGTGACAGTTGGTGGAACTATGCCTCTTCAGCCAGGCTTCTTCTCAGTGGTTTTTGGACTCTGATTCATAGTTTAAGTACAGTTTTTGTGTAAGTGTAAATAGATAGTCCCTATCGTCAAGGGACTCTTTGCCCCAGGGGCCAGGCATGCGTTGGGCTTCAATCCTTGTGCCTCCTGTGGCAAACCTATCCCTGGGAGCAATCCGCACTCCAGCTGGTTGAAGTGCTTAGGAGAAATTCATGTGAGGGACAAGTGCCAGATTTGTCAGGACTTTAGACCCTGCACAAAAAAAGGATAAAGAAATAAGACTATCCTAATGTAAGCCGCACTCTTTCCAGTGTCATTCACTAGCTCCGATGCCAAGAAAGAAGTACAAAAAGCTTCACACTGACAGAGGGCGTTCACCGATGCAGAAGGACAAGTATAGGGAAGGCAGTGGAGAGCTACTACTGATCAAGGTGACAAGAGCAAATGAGACCAATGCCCATTTTTTGCCAAAAAAAGTTGGGACGGCAAGGACGGGACTGTCCCAGCCAAAATGGGATATATGGTTACCCTATCTCAGTTCCTTCTTACTGGTTAACTCTGACAGAGGGGTAGGAGGGTGGATCGTGGCATGGATATGAACAACACATCTCAAACAACAATTACGAAAGAATAGTAACTTTTTCATTGTGCTGGCTGTTCTGGGAGGGGGGAGTGAATTTTGGAGGGATTTTTCTAGTGAAAGTCAGAAAAAATTGTTTGGAGAAATTTATATTTTTAACAAAATCAAAGTAAATAAAGGGCTACATTCACAGCCTACAGCTGCTGGGGAGCAGGAGGAGGTGCTGATGGGTGCCACTGCCATCTTTACAATCTTTAGCGCACTGGTTAGGGCACTCACCTACCATGTGGGACTGGAGCCCCTGGTTTGTATCTCCTGCCGAAGCTGTTCCTCTTTTTATAAAACAGCTGAATAGTCATTGGGCCAGAGAGAGAGCGTGACTCTAGCGCAGTAATTTGGACCTCCATGAGTACTTGCCTCAGTTCACCCCGCTCTACCCGGAACCTGATACCTGTTCATCAGCAATGGTAACCTTCCCATCTTCCTAGGGATATCGATTAAGCACTTAAATTTGTCTTAACTCTTTTTAATCTAAATCTTCCTTTTGCCCCATGTATGAGCCAATTCTTCACAAGCTAATTTACACTGTATTCCCCAGGAGGCTGGATTAATGTATTAACCATTTATTGATAACTATACAACCAGTCAGTACCATGGGGACCGTTGTATTAAAATGTAGATTGACAGGCTGTCTATATACAATATTTCATACAAAAATTTCATTAATTTTTTTTGTTTTTTTGGAGGGGAAAACTAGTGTAGAAGAAAGAGAGGGGAGTCTATATGAAGTCCAAAACAGGTGACTGTAATATACTGTTTCAAAGAGTTTCTGAACACTAGATTGGTGTTAGTTGCTAGGGAAAGCAGAAATATTTAGCCAGGGCTGTTAACAAAGTTCAAGCGAGGTGAGAACATTAGGGAGCGTTTACTCTTGTTTTAAGTGGTGGTCATCTTTACTGGTAGCCATATATCAAGAGAATTTCCTTCTTGTTGGTGCTTTAAATAGGTTGAGCTTTTCCATGTCATATATTTTGTCAGCCACCAGCTGACAATAGGTCTCTTTTTTTTTTTTTTTTCTTCCAGCATGTTGTGTTACCCTGTTTCCCCGAAAATAAGACATCCTCCGAAAATAAGGCCTACTTACAGTTTTGCCTCTCGTTGTAATATAAGGCATCCCCCCGATAATAAGACCTCCCCGATAATAAGGCATCCACCGATAATAAGGCATTTTTCATTTCTGAAAAATAAGACATCCCCTGAAAATAAGACCTAGCGCATCTTTGGGAGCAAAAATTAATATAAGACACTGTCTTATTTTCGGGGAAACAGGGTAATATGTTTTGATGCCACAAGTAAATGAGTTATCAGTTTGCCACTTCTTACAGGTAAGGTTTTATCAAATAGAAGCCCCAAGTAGAAACCAGCTGTATCCCACAGAAGTCATTGTAACCTTTGTTAAACATATTTTCAAACACTGTAGACTGTTGTACATTCCTCCCAAATATAAAAGGATCCTGGTTCCCCACAATCTGGCCAGTAGCTACCAGATGCAGTTGCAGAAATTGGATGGTTTATGGGGTCATTTGCTTCACAGCAATTTTCTTAGATTATTTCAGAACAGATTAAAGAACTGTAGCTCTTTGCCAAATATCCTACTGCTTTATTTGGTAAATCCCTTTCTTCTTCGAGTGCTTGCTCATATCCATTCCATTAGGTGTGTGCGCGCCGCGTGCACGATCGTCGGAAGATTTTCTACCCTAGCAACACCGGCGGGTCGGCTGTGGAGCCCCCTAGAGTGGCGCCTTCATGGCGCTGAATATATACCCCAGCCGACCCGGCGCCCCCTCAGTTCCTTCTTACCGCCCCTGACGGTCGTTGGAACTGTGGAGCGCGGCATAGCTGTCCTCCACTCTCCCTAGCTTATTTTGTTGTATCACAGTTATAGTTATAGTTATAGTTATAGTGTTTGTAGTAAATTAGTTAAGTAGTTTTAAAGTTGTTCTAAGTAGTCCAGGGGATTAAGGGGGTCGTCTCCCCCTTTCTCCCCCGGCCGCGGGCCCGGGCTCATGCCCAACGCTCCCGGCTTCAAGCAGTGCGCCTCCTGCGCTAAGCCTATGCCCACGAGCGACCCGCACGACTCCTGTCTGAAGTGCCTGGGAGAGTCCCACCAAACAGATAAGTGCAAGATCTGTAAGGCCTTCAGACCAAGGACCAAGAAGGAGCGGGACTTTCGGCTCAGGCAACTCCTGATGGAGGCGGCACTTAGCCCGGACACTCCTTCTACGGGCCAGGCCCCGGCGCCTAGCACCTCGGTGCGCAGTGCCCCGGCGGCACCGGCTATGACGACCACGCGAGTGGCGTCAGACAAGCCTCGTCGGCACCGCAAGCACAGCAAGTGCCTCGGCGCCGGTCATTATCCCCGGGGCATAAAAAAGCCCATAAGACGGGGACATCCGTGCCGAAGACGCCGGCTCCCCCAGTGCCGGGGGTAGAGCCGCGTCCGCCGGTGGAGCAACGAAAACAGGTGCCTCCAGCACCGTCGACTCCGGCGCCGAGGCCGTTGAGTCCGGTGCAAATAGCGTCTCCACCGAGGCCGGCGGTGATACAGTGTCTCCCGTCGACTCCAGAGACCTTCGCGGCGGCGAGAGACTTAATAGCTCTCACGGAGCCGGCACCGCCTCAACCACCGGCACCGACTGCACCGTTGACTCGCCCGGTCCAGTCGAGGGGGAAACCTGCCTTGATGCGCCCTCCATCACAAGGGCTGGAACCTCGGCACCGATCCAGGTCCCGAAGCAGGTCCCCACGCCGCTCGCAGTCCCGGCACCGAATATCGTCTCGGCACCGGTCGTACTCGCGGCCAAGATCTTCTTCGCGGCACCGCTCTACGTCTCGGCACCGATATGATCGTCGGCACCGATCAACGTCGAGACGTAGTTCTCGGCACCGCTACGGTCGACGCTCGACGTCGAGGGGCCGCTCCCGGCACCGGGCATACTCCAGGTCCTCGTCGAGGTCCAGATCCGACTCCCGGCACCGACGAGGTCATCGGCACCGGTCGCGGTCCCGGCACCGATCGCCGGCACCGCGCAGAGATAGATCATCTCCGGACCGGCACCGTGCGGCACCGCAGCCCACGGGGATCGTTTCATCTCTCTCGGCACCGCCATGGCCGTCAAGATCGGTGTCTCGCTCCTCGGAGGACCTGTCGAGATCGGCATACCCCCCTCAAGGGCAAGCCGAGGAACGAAACTTGGGCCATTGGCAGGAGATGGCAGAGGACCACTCTCATGGACCATCTCACTGGTCGTTTTGGACCCCGTGGGCGTACCACCAGGAGCAAGGGGCTCCAATACCATCGACCTCTCGCTCGGGTCACTCGGTCAGAAGGGCCCCAGAATCCACCATCTCTCGGCCTCCGCCAGGAGGCATGGAGGCTTCCGTGTCCACGCCACCCGACACCATGGACCCAAGTGCAGGTGATGCTCCGGCCCAAGAGCAGGGGGATCAGGACCCCCCCTTGGATCCAGTACCACCGGAGGCATCCTCCTCCTCCTCTCCGGATGAGGCAGTGGCGGGCACTTCATGTACGGGTCCCCCTCCGATAGATCTTCGGGCTCACCAGGATCTCCTGCGTAGGATGGCCCGTAATATGGACCTGCAGGCGGAGGAGATAGTGGAGGTGCACGACCCGATCGTGAATATCCTTGGAGCGGATGCCCCATCGAGGGTGGCGTTACCCCTGATCCGCACGATCCAAACGAATGCGGATACGATATGGCAAACTCCTGCCTCTATTCCACCCACAGCGAGAGGGGTGGAAAGGAAATACTTTGTCCCGTCTAAGGACTATGGGTACTTGTATACCCACCCCCAACCGTGTTCACTGGTGGTGGAATCAGTGAATGCACGAGAGCGCCACGGCCAGCAGGCTGCAGCGCCTAAATCAAAAGAGGCTAAGCGGCTCGATCTGTTTGGCCGTAAGGTTTACTCAGCCGGAGGGCTACAACTTAGAACGGCGAACCAACAGGCGCTACTGAGCTGCTACAATTTCAACTCCTGGAACTCTATGGGGAAGTTTAAGGAGTTGATTCCCCAAGAGTCCAGGGAAGAGTTTGGAGCCATGGTAGAGGAGGGCAAGAAGGTGGCTCGGACCTCCTTGCAGGCCTCCTTGGACATTGCAGACTCAGCTGCGAGGACCCTGGCTTCGGGTATCGCTATGCGCAGGATCTCCTGGCTTCAGGTTTCGGGTTTGCCTCCGGAGCTGCAGCAAACCCTACAAGATCTGCCCTTTGAGGGTCATGGATTGTTCTCAGATAAGACGGACTCTCGCCTGCAGAGCCTCAAGGACTCGAGAACAATCATGCGCTCCCTGGGGATGCATGTTGTGGGCCCTCAGCGCAGGCCATTTAGGCCGCAGCCTCAGCGCTTCTACCCCCCCCCGCCTCGTCAGAGACAGGACTCGGCCCGGAGGCGAGGGCGAGGTGGTAGAAGAAGGTGGACCGGCCCTCAACCCGGCCAGAACCAGGGGCCACCTAGACCACCTTCAGGCCCCAGGCAGAACTTTTGAAGGTGCGGTCGAGGACGGCGCCCCAGTCATCCCCCAGGATCCAGCACCCTCCTTTCGGGATCGCCTCTCCCACTTCCACCGTGCTTGGTCCCTTATAACTTCGGACCGTTGGGTCCTCCGCACGGTGGAGAGGGGATACGCTATCCAGTTTTCTTCTATTCCCCCCTCCCACCCCCCTTCCCCGTCCCTCTTCAGGGACCCTTCTCACGAGCAACTTCTTATTCAGGAGGTTTCTACGCTCCTGGCCATGGGGGCCATAGAGGAGGTTCCGATAGAGTTAAGGGGCAGGGGATTTTATTCCCGTTACTTCCTGATCCCCAAGTCCAAAGGAGGTCTGCGGCCCATCTTGGACTTGCGCGGACTCAACAAATTCGTAGTAAAGTTGAAGTTCCGCATGGTCTCTTTGGGGGCCATTATCCCTTCCCTCGATCCTGGAGACTGGTTCGCCGCCCTCGACATGAAAGACGCATACTTTCACATCTCAATTTACCCACCTCACAGACGCTTCCTGCGATTCGTGGTAAACGCGGTGCACTACCAATTTGCAGTCCTTCCCTTCGGCCTATCCTCGGCCCCAAGAGTGTTCACGAAATGTATGGCTGTCGTGGCAGCGTACCTTCGTCGACAAGGGATACAGGTGTTCCCGTACCTAGACGACTGGCTGGTACGCGGTCGCACCAAAGAGCAAGTTCAAGCTCACGTCCACATAATAGTGCACACATTCAACGAGTTGGGCATCCTGCTCAACAAGGACAAATCCGCTCTGGAACCTACCCAGAGAATAGAATTCATCGGCGCAGTTCTAGACTCCAGACGTGCACAAGCCATCCTGCCAGACAACCGCTTTGGCACCATCACGAGCCTCATTCAAGGGCTCCAGGCCTTCCCAACTACCACGGTGAGGTCGTGCCTTACCCTGCTGGGTCACATGGCTTCCTGCACGTACATAACCAGGCATGCCAGACTTCGGCTTCGCCCACTCCAGACCTGGGTGTCGTCAATATACCGCCCACATCGGGACACTCTGAACATGGTGGTCACGGTCCCGATCTCGGTCCTGACCTCCCTCATCTGGTGGCTAGATCACAATGTGGTCTGCGAGGGGATACCATTTCACGCCCCACAACCCTCTCTGCACCTGGTCACAGACGCTTCATCTCTGGGTTGGGGCGCCCATCTCAACGAACACCATACCCAGGGCCTGTGGACTGCATCCCAGCTAGCCCTGCACATCAATGTTCGGGAACTGATGGCGGTACGACTGGCGTGCCAGGCATTTTTCAACCTCCTACGTGGCCGATGTGTGTTAGTTCTCATCGACAACACCACGGCCATGTTTTACATCAACAAGCAAGGAGGAGCACGTTCGTCAATTCTATGCCAAGAGGCCATTCGCCTGTGGGACTTCTGCATCGCCCACTCAATCCACCTCACGGCATCGTTCCTCCCTGGAGTCCAGAACACTCTAGCGGATCGACTCAGCAGGTCCTTCCAGACGCACGAGTGGTCTATCCGTCCGGACATCATACATTCCATCTTCCAGAGGTGGGGGTTTCCCCAGATAGACCTGTTTGCATCCCGAGACAACAGGAAGTGCCACGTGTTCTGCTCCCTACAAGGTCGAGCTCCGGGCTCCCTCTCGGATGCGTTTCTCCTTCCCTGGAAAGACCACCTGTTTTACGCCTTCCCTCCGTTTCCTCTGGTCCACAAGGTACTGCTCAAATTGCGCAGAGACCAGGCACAGGTAATTCTGGTCGCTCCAGCGTGGCCGAGACAACACTGGTACACCACACTGTTAGAACTCTCGGTTCAGACACCGATCCCGCTTCCGTTGTATCCGGATCTCATCACGCAGGACCACGGCCGGCTGCGTCACCCCGACCTGCAATCACTCCACCTCACGGCGTGGCTGCTCCATGGTTCACCCAGGCAGAGCAGCAATGCTCGCACTCTGTCCAACAGATTCTGCTGAGCAGTAGGAAGCCCTCAACACGCACCACGTACCTGGCCAAGTGGAAGCGGTTCTCCTGTTGGTGCGAACAACGAGCCACGTCCCCGTTGCGGGCACCCATTCCTCTCATTTTGGAGTATCTCCTCTCCCTAAAACAGCAGGGGTTGGCGATATCTTCAATTAGAGTTCACCTGGCCGCTATATCGGCCTTTCACCCAGGGGAACTCGCGTCCTCGGTATTCTCTAACCCGATGGTCGTTAGATTCCTCAAGGGCTTAGACCGGACGTACCCACAACAACGTCAGCCCGTTCAGACGTGGGACCTCAACCTGGTTCTCTCCAAGCTCACAGGTCCTCCATTCGAGCCACTGGCCACCTGTTCTCTTTTGTACCTATCCTGGAAGACAGCCTTCCTCGTAGCCATCACCTCAGCAAGGCGCGTTTCTGAACTCAGGGCGCTTACATCCGAGCCCCCTTATACAGTTTTCCATAAGGATAAAGTGCAGCTTCGTCCACATCCTGCCTTTCTCCCTAAGGTGGTTTCTCCATTTCATATCAACCAGGACATCTTTCTCCCGGTCTTTTATCCCAAACCACATGCCACTCGCCAGGACCAACGTCTCCATTCCCTGGACGTGCGAAGGGCCCTGGCCTTCTATATTGACCGCACAAAGCACTTTAGAAAGACGACGCAACTCTTCGTCGCAGTGGCCGACCGAATGAAAGGCTCACCGGTCTCCTCACAACGCCTATCCTCCTGGATTACGTCTTGCATCCGGACTTGCTATGACCTGGCAGGTGTCTCAGCACCGCACCTCACCGCTCACTCCACGAGGGCCCAAGCCTCCTCGACTGCTTTCCTGGCACATGTTCCGATACAGGACATTTGTAGAGCGGCGGTTTGGTCATCAGTCCACACGTTTACAGCTCACTATGCACTAGTGCAGCAGTCCAGGGACGATGCTGCCTTCGGGTCAGCGGTTTTGCACACAGCAATGTCTCACTCCGACCCCACCACCTAAGTTGGGCTTGGGAGTCACCTAATGGAATGGATATGAGCAAGCACTCGAAGAAGAAAAGACGGTTACTCACCGTTGTAACTGTTGTTCTTCGAGATGTGTTGCTCATATCCATTCCAAACCCGCCCCCCGTCCCCACTGTCGGAGTAGCCGGCAAGAAGGAACTGAGGGGGCGCCGGGTCGGCTGGGGTATATATTCAGCGCCATGAAGGCGCCACTCTAGGGGGCTCCACAGCCGACCCGCCGGTGTTGCTAGGGTAGAAAATCTTCCGACGATCGTGCACGCGGCGCGCACACACCTAATGGAATGGATATGAGCAACACATCTCGAAGAACAACAGTTACAACGGTGAGTAACCGTCTTTTCCGTAAGCATCTGACTTTTCTTCTTTGTCAATATACTTTATCCTCCCTTAAATATCTATGGAACTGCTATCTAAATACCTACAGTGTCTGGCTGAATGTTTACAATTGGAGAATTTTTCCTATTGTTTTTGTCTGTTAGTGGATTGGGGAAGTAGGTTATACTCAGTGTTGGATTGTGAGAAAATGGGGGAAAATTATGGTATTAAATCTCTTATACTCAACACCTGTTAGGTGTTCTAATTGCCTTATGTTCCTTGGTGTTGGCACAATATCCTGTAGTAAGATCTCAACTGCCATTGCCTCTTTTCTGTCCAAACCTAAGCTTTCCCAATAGTACAGCTGAAACACTATTAAGAATATTAGTTGAGATACCAAATAAAATTTCACCAGATTCAAGAATGCCAAGCGTTCTTGAGTATTGCTACTTAGTCTATGTGGCTATTGTCACAAATGAATTTTATTTATAAAAATGTACCAACTAAGTGTCTGATCCTACTACTTACTCCCAAGAGCAATTCTTACACACGTGGTCTCTGACTAATCTCATGCCAGTGAGAACAAGAATTGCTTATGGGAGTAAGGGTTACAGGTTCAAGCTCCAGTTTAGTAAAAACAATGTTCATCTGATGGGAGGCAGCTACACATACATTTCCCTGACTGATTTTTATTTGGCTAGTCCATGTACATATAAATGGTATATTAAATGTCAAGTTTATGCTTACAAATTTGTTTACTCAAACATGAGCTATATTGTTTTAGCTGATCGGGTATTGCTGCAAAGTTATGTGTCCACTCACTCTACAAAAAGATGCTACACTTCTGGTTTCCTCCACTAGAGACGCAGCTACTGCTGAGTGCTGGTTGGTGCCCTCTATCCTTACTCTCAGCTGCCCTCTTCTTTCTCCCTCCACTTCAGACTACAGTGGCAGTAGCTCCATGGACAAGAAGATCATCAGAGCTGGCCGACAAATACTACAGGTGCTTGCAAGATATGTTCATGGGACGCACCGTGAATTTTTGCATGGTATAAGGAGACAGGTGATCAGTACTGCATGGAGAAGTGACAGCAGGACTGGAGTATGATGGGATGAGTAGGAAGTAGTGGAGATTAGCAAATCTTGGCCCTGCAGTGTTTTCAGTCGCTACAGTCCAGATCTCCATAGGTTTAAAAAGTTGGACAAATCCAACCCAGATTGTAGAAAGGAGTGAGGGAGGAGATATGCTAAGTGTGGGAGGGAAGCCAGGCAGGGTTGCAGATAGGGTGACCAGATGAGAGGAAGAAAATATCAGGACACCTGGGTGGGACCAACAAAAAAAAAAATGAGTTCTACTGGCGGAGCAAAAAAAAAACACGGTGGAGCTAAAAATCGGGACGTCTGGTCACCCTAGTTGCAGATGACATCTAATTCAATTGTAGTCCAAGTATGGCTGCAGGAGTAAAGGAGTATGAGCCTTTTATTGTATATGAAGGGACAGGCCATAGCTTCCCAGGTAACTATCTTCCACACTAGGACCCCTATCCTGCAAACAGCCACACATGCAAATAGCTTTACTTATGTGACTAGTTCCTTGTCTTCACTGGGATTACTCATGTGCATAAAGTTGAGCATGTATATATGTATTTGCTGAATCAGGTCCAAGGAGAAGAAAGCAACTACTGGATACAGCTTCAGCTGGTAGTATGGCCTATTAGTAAGGTTGCCTGAAACTTCCTATTATAAGACCTTGTTTTCAGTTGATTATAACTTTGCCAAACTTTACCTGTTCACATAGAAATGTCTCATGCTGGGTGTCTGCCTCAGGCTAATTTTTTTTTTTTATTATTAGCAAAAACAGTTCTTCAGCAGTTTCTGAGAACAAGACTAGGGAAAATATGTTGTCTTGCCCAGGTTAAAAAAAACAACAGGTGACCTTTTTGAGATGCTTTAGTGCCACCGTGCTCTGGAATGGGGACTTGAAATTTGGCAGTGAGAGTAGGGGCACGGTCAGGGATGTGCCTTTTGCCATCAGCACAAATTTGGCCAAGTTATTAGCCTTTGAAAAATTGTGGTGCACACGTGCTCAGTACAGACTTGCTAGAGCTTCACAACTACATTCCCAGAAGATTGTGTGTGCATTGGGCATGCTCCAACCAGAAGCTGCAGGTTCCTGAGCAGGATTTTCCTTTCAACTGCAGCTCTGGGCTGCCATGAGCCAGGCCTGGGCACCAGAACTGAGTGCAGGTACCCTGTTTCACCTGTGCTTTCAATTCCCACCCCCGTTGGTGCCTGGGTAGCCTGGAGAAGGAAACCGCCTGATTAAAAGCAGGGGAAACAAGAACCCACCTGGCTGAGGGAGGTGGAGGAAGTTGATAGAAACAAGAAGCCTGGGGGAGGGAGGGAAACACGAGGTGAGGAGAGGCTGGGGCTGTCTGGGCAAGGAGACTAGGACTGGGGGCTGTGATGGGAGACTGAGACCCAGTGGGTAGAGCAGAGAATGGAATCAGATGAGCCAGCAATGGAGACTGGGAAGTGTGTGTGGGGAGGCAAGTCTGATGAGGAGCCACGATGTGAGGGAGGAATTGGGACCGGCTCAGCAAAGAGACTGGGGACAAAGCCGGTGGATGGGGTGGCATTTGGAACAGCTGGGCAAGGGGACTGGGACTAGAAGCAGGAACGGGGGAAAGTGGCCTGGTGAGAGGAATGAGACTGGGTCAAGAAGCCGGTGCTGGGGAAGAAACAGGACTGCAGCAAGGGTAGGTTGGAGCAGACAGGGCAGATTGGGTCAAATTTGGGAGGGAGTGGGCAGAAGAATTTGTGCACATTAGAGCACACTTTCTTGGAAAGGAACTCAAGGTTTGAATCTCATTCTTCTGCTATCAGCAAATGTCTGTGAAACCCACTGGTGAAGTGTCCCATCCTCCACATAGAGGATGACAACCTACTACTAAATCTTCTACTGCTACCAGTTACTCCATTAGCTCAAGTGGTAGGGGTTTGTGTGGTGAGCACATTCTGCTGCCTTGTGCTACTGCTCACAGGTATAAAGGGTAAAGTTGACCTAGACCAGCTTGGAAAAGAGGAGACTAAGGTGTGTGTGTGTGTGTGGGGGGGATATGATAGAGGTATATAAAATCATGAGTGATGTGGAGAAAGTAGATAAGGAAAAGTTATTTACTTATTCCCATAATACAAGAACTAGGGGCTACCAAATGAAATTAATGGGCAGCAGGTTTAAAACAAATAAAAGGAAGTTGGTCTTCACACAGCGCACACTCAAATTGTGCAACTCCTTGCCTGAGGAGGTTGTGAAGGCTAGGATTATAACAGGGTTTAAAAGAGAACTGGATAAATTCATGTAGGTTAAGTCCATTAATGGCTTTTAGCCAGGATTGGTAAGGAATGGTGTCCCTAGCCTCTTTTATCAGAGGGTGGAGATGGATGGCAGGAGAGAGATCACTTGATCATTACCTGTTAGGTTCACTCCCTCTGGGGCACCTGGCATTGTTCACTGTTGGCAGACAGGATACTGGGCTAGATGGACCTTTGGTCTGACCCAGTGCGGCCGTTCTTATGTAGACCCCGCCAGACCCTCATTTCCTTCTTACCACCCCCACCCCCCATGATGGTTGTTGGAGCTGCTGTTCTTGCGTTTACAAGTCCTTTGTTTCTTCTTGTATGCAGTACCCATTGGTTAATTATAGACTACTTTTAAATTTTGTTAGCATAGTTTAGATTTAATATTAGGATTAGATTACTAGTTTGGATGGGCCAATCCCTGCCTGGGTACCAGTGCTGATACTGGAGTCATGCGTCAGTCTCTAGGCTTCAAGTCCAGTTGCACTTGTACCAACAATGCTTGTCCATGACCCACAGCCCCAACCATCTTAAGAGCTTGGGGGAAACTTATGTCAGTGAAAATTTCACATTTGTAGGGGTTTAAGCCCCACTCCAAGAAGGACCTGACCTGTCGAGATCAACTTCCAACCTCATTGGCTCAGATATCAGTATCTTGGGATCAGGAGTCTTTCCCAGTGCTGTCCATGCCCAAGGCTTATGTGTCCACTAGCAGGAGCGGATTTACCATGAAACAAACTGCGTGGTGGCACAGGACCCCCAATGACAGGGGGACCCCAAAATGCAGGACACATCTGACAACCTGCCCCCCCCCAGTCCCGGCCAGCGGCGCAGCAGGGCTCAGGCAGGCAGCCTGCATGCCATGGCCAGTGGCCCCACGCCACTCCCGGAAGCAGCCAGCTGCTGGCACGTCTCTGCGTGCCCCTGGCGGGGGGGGGTAAGGCAGCTCTGTGCCCTGCCCCCACCCCAGGCAATGCACAGAGACCTGCTGCCCCCCCTCCCCCCAAGGGGCACGCAGAGACATGCCAGTAGCAGGACTAAGGCGGCTCTCTGCCCGCTCTGCCTCCCTCCCTCCACGCCGTTTTGCTCACGGAAGCAGCCGGCATGTCCCTGCGACCCCTGGAGGGCGGTGTCTCCACGCGCTGCCCAAGCGCCGACTCTGCAGCTCCCATTGGCTGGGAATTGTGGCCAATGGGAGCTGCGGGGATGGTGTCAGTGGGCAGCAGCGAGTGGAGACCCCCTGCCCCCCCCACCTAGGAGCCGCTGCTGGAGGGGTCTGTGTGCCAGGCGCTTTGGGAGCCGCACCACTCAAAGTAAGCGCCGCCCCCTGCCTCCCTCCTGCACCCCTGCCCCAGCCCAGAGCCCGCACCCCGCACCCAAACTTCTGCCCAGAGCCTGCACCCCCTGTCCAAGCCCAGAGCCCTCACCCCGCACCCAAACTTCCTCCCAGAACCTGCACCCCCTGCCCCAGCCCAGAGCCAGGACCCCGCACCCAAACTTCCGCCCAGAGCCTGCCCCCCTCACCCTCTCCTGTACCCCAACCCCCTGCCCCAATCAAGGTACATCACTTTATTTTCATTTACTTCCCATTACTTATAATATAAGAGGAGGATGAAGAAAAAAAGAATGAAAAACCAGGGGGAGATAAGTGAGAGAGTTGTTTTTCTTGGCTGGGTCCGGGAGGTGTGGGGGCGAAAATGAAGCTGCACACAGGGCCACACTAGCTCTAAATCCGCCACTGGCCACTAGGGCGTTATTGAACCTGTCAGTACCAGTTACCCCAGCTGTTCCAGACTTTCACCCGGCACCAGTGCCAAAGTTATCAATGTTTACTGTTCCGGCTCCAGCTTCGACATGGTACCCGATAGTTACTGGAATGGAATGTTAAACTGTATTATACGGTTCAGCCACTAGGTGGTGTTGTGTATAGCCAACCTTATTTCAGCGAATCTGTCAGGTGGGCAAAGCATGAAAGGATTTTATGATAACACATCTGGTGTGTATTTGCTCAGAAGGAAGCTCTGTAGCCAGTCCATATCTGGGGCAGGAGCATGACTGTTAACGTGCCTCTTAGTTTGGTACCGATGAGGTGAAACACCCATGATCTCACCAGTAAAAACGGTGACTAATCTTCTGTGACGGTTGTTCTTCGAGATGTTGCACATGACCACTCCACTCCAGCTGTGTGTGCACCCTGAGCACAGTCACCAGAAATTTTCCCCTCAGTGGTACTTGTCGGGGCATCTCAGGTGCCCTCTGAGGCCATGCCAGTATAAAGGGCCCCGCTGACTCTGTGCCCAATAGGTTCCTTCTTTCCCGAAGACTCCGATGTACGGGGGTAGGAGGGTCATGGAATGGATGTGATGCGTGCAACACATCTGGAAGAACAACCGTTACAGAAAGTTAGTAACAGGTTTTTCTTTGAGTGATTACACATGTGCTTTTCACTCCAGGTGGCTCCCAAGCAGTTGCATAGGTGGAGGGATCAGAGTTCATGGACACATACTGCAGGACAGGTGGACCAAATCTGGCATCATCTCGACCAGGGCCGGATCTAGGTTTTTTGCTGCCCCAAGCAAAAAAATTTTTGGCTGCCCCCGCCCCCTCAGCCCACCAGTGCCGCCCCCCCACCCACACCCCCTGCCGCCCCAGCACTGGGCTCTCTCTTCCCCCCTGCACTCCCTGCCACCCCAGCACTGGGCTCCCCCCAAACGTGGGATCTGCTACCAGCACACGGCGGCCAAGCCCTGGCCCAGCCGTGACTCTGTCCCCATGCGGGTGGAGCTGCGGAGCGGCGCGGAGTGGGAGTACTTCCAGGTGGCAGTGCGGCTGCGGGGCGGCGCGGAGAACACGGCCCCTCCCTGGGCTTTGCGGCACTGCTGGTGGCCAAGGTGGATCAGTTTGTGCTCACCGCCCTCACCCCTGACATGCTGGCAGCCGAGGACCTGGAGAGCCCCCCGGACCTGCTGCTCTTCAGCCTCACCGCACCCTGGCCCAGCCCCGGCGGGCGGGAAGGCAAGGATCTCCGGCTGCGAGGCTACCTGCTCTGCACCGACGAGCCCAACCAGCCGCTCACCTCTTCACACACTCCGGGAGCCCCTCTTGCCGCCGCCGCCGCAGCCCGGGTTCGGCTCCAGGGGACCCCACTTCCCTCCCTCACCGGCTCCTCACACACTCTGGGCAGGGCTGCCCAGAGAATTCAGGGGGCCTGGGGCAAAGCAATTTCAGGGGCCCCTTCCATAAAAAAAAGTTGCAATACTATAGTAACGTATTTGGAAATGTAAAAAATAACTAGTGAAATAGATTCAAAAATTAATTTGTAATAATTTGAAAATACATTAAATACATTATTTAAAAACATTAAATGCTTTAATGGTATGTATACATTTGCAATTACATAATGGGCTGTTGCTGGGTGATGGTGATGATTGGTGCCAATGGGCTGTCGCTGCCTGGGGGTGGTGCTGCTGTTGCCCAGGGCTGGGTGGGGAGCTGGGCTCTGGGTTGGGGGGTACCCGGCTCACAGGGGCTGGGCTCAGGGCTGTGGGGGGGATGGGGTCGGGGGGTGTCCGGCTCAGAGGGGCTGGGCTCGGCGCTGGGGGTCAGGGCTGTGGGGGGGATGGGGTCGGGGGGTGTCCGGCTCAGAGGGGCTGGGCTCGGAGCTGGGGGTCAGGGCTGTGGGGGATGGGGTCGGGGGGTGTCCGGCTCAGAGGGGCTGGGCTCGGAGCTGGGGGTCAGGGTTGTGGGGGATGGGGTCGGGGGTGCCCCGGCCCCTTACCATGCCGCTTACCCCTCTTCCAAACATCGCTGCAGCCGCCTGGTGTCTCCAGCAGGGCCTGAGTTCCCGCCGCTCGGCTGCAGCTTGCAGCCCCGCCCCCTTACCGGCTGAGATGCCGTGGGATGGGGGAAGACGGAGGCGGGGGGAGCCTTGGACATACCCGGGGCCTGGGGCAAATTGCCCCACTTGCCCCCCCCCCCCCGGGCGGCCCTGACTCTGGGAGCCCCTCTTGCCTCCACCGCAGCCCGGGCTCGGCTCCAGGGGGCGCCGCTTCTCTCCCTCCGCGCTCCTCACACACTCCGGGAGCCCCTCTAGCCCGGGCTGCAGCGGCCGTGAGAGGGGCTCCCGGAGTGTGTGAGGAGCTGCGGGGGGGGAAGGGAAGACTCTGTGCGGCAGGGGCAGCAGGACCCCATCTCCCTCCCTGCATCCCGGGTGCCGCTTCCCTTACCCCCGCCCTCTGCCGCTCCTCACACACTCCGGGAGACCCTCTAGCCACTGCCGCAGCCCGGGCTGCAGTGGCCGCAAGAGGGGCTCCCAGAGTGGGGGGGGGGGGGGGAAGGGAAGCGGCGCCCGGGATGCAGGGAGGGAGATGGGGTCCTGCTGCCCCTGCCGCACCGAGTCTCCTCAGGGCAGCGCTGTACAGGGCGCCGCCGGGCTGGGCAGGGGGCGCGGATCCCAGATCCCGCTGGCAGAGCGAGTAGCTGGGTCAGAGCCGGCTCCCTGCAATGCCGCCCCAAGCAAAAAAATAAAAAATAAAAATAAAAAAGGGAGGCCGGAATGCCGCCTCTTAGAAAGTGCCGCCCCAAGCACGTACTTGGAGGGCTGGTGCCTAGAGCCGGCCCTGATGTCGACTGCTGAGTGATGGCGTAAGGAGAGGAGAACATGTGCACTGGTGACCAAGTCACTGCTTTACAAATGTCCTGGATAGGGATCTGCACTATGAATGCTGCCTAGAATGCTTGTGACATTTGTGGAATGAGTCGTCAGGATAGCTGGAGACGGAACCCGCACTTGATTATAACAAGTCCGAATCCAGGACAAGTTCATCTGTGAAGAGACTGGGAGACCCTTCATCCTGTCTGCCACCATTATGAACAGTTGGGTGGACTTTCTGGATGGTTTAGTCCATTCTATGTAGAAAGCTAGGGTTCACCTAATGTCCAATGAGTGAAGGAGTTGCTCTTCTCTATTTGTGTGCAGCTTTGAGTAAAAGATAGGAAGATAGATTGCCTGATTGTTATGAAATTGTGATACCACCTTCAGTAGGAAACTTGGGTGAGGACATAACTGCACCTTGTCTTTAAAGACGGTTTTCTGGACCTCCTACAAGAGTCCAAGGACTGCAACCATGAACTCCTACACGTGACTACTGCCAAAGCAGCCACATCCAACACAGCTTACAGCGAGGCCCTTGCTACTGACTTGCAATTCTGAGCTATAACCCCCTAGTAGAATACACTTTTCTAGCAAATAAGTTCAACATCTTGGAGTCCTTTGCTATTGGCGTTGCACCCTGATAACCCTGCCTTTCTCTTTCATTGGCCACGGATACCACCAAGGATTCCGGGAGAGAGGGGACGAATTTGTACAATAACTCATAACCCTGGGCAGGACAAAGTACTTTCACTCAGCCCTTTTTGATACTGGTGTGGGGAAGAAGAAGGGGGTCTGCCATCAGGCTTTAACAGGGTCCATAATGGCCTCATTGAGAGGCAGGGCTACTTTTGCTGGTCCTGCGGCAGCTAAAATATCAACCAGGATGTGGGAGGACTCTCTTACTACCTCCATCTATATGCCCAGATTTAAGGCCACCCTTTTCAACAGTTCTTAGAGTGCCTTATAGTCAACCAGGGGAGGTGACACGTCTGGTCCTGAAACAGCCTCGTCAGGGGAGGAGGAGGAGGAGACCAGCACCAGCTGTGGACATTCTTCCTCCCTTTCTGCTTTGGTGGAATCCTGTTGGGCTGGCTCTTGAAGTTCTGTGCCGGGCTTAGTACCAGAGTCCAGATCAGCTGCTGCCAAATGAGGCATTGGTGCCCTCTGGCGTTGGAGTTGTAGACGGGGTTGCAAGTGCTGGATTCAGTGCTGGCAATGGTTCTGGTGCTGGTTGCTCCTCCAGTTCTGGTTCTGGGATTGGCTCTGTCTGGGTCTCTGTGACTGGATCCACTACTGCTGCTGCAGACATGGGCATGGGGTCCGGTTCCATGACCTCAGTCTGTGTCTCGGGTGACACAGACTGGGCCCTTGTAGAAGGCTCAGGGACAGAGCTAGGTTTGAAGGCTTGCTTAACCTGGCTGCGGGTGACCATTCCCACCCTCTTGGCTAGCTTCACATGGTTGGCCAAGTCTTCCCACAGCAGCATGGGAATGGGATGAAATCATAGACTGCAAAAGTCCACACTCCTGACCAGCCCTTGTACTAGACAGGCAACTTGGCTGTAGGCAAGTTTAAAGAGTTTGACATGACGGGTTGAATCGTCACCGGGGCCTCTGGGTTGACGAATTTGGGGTCCACTAAGGATTGGTGGATAGCTGACACTTGTGTTCCAGTGTCCCTCCACGCAATAACCTTCTTCCCACCCACACTCACGGTTTCCCTTCGCTCTGAGGGTATCTGGGAGGCATCTGGGCCTGGGGACCTTTGGTGTGATTGTGGTGTAATGAACTGCAAGCTGTTGGGGTTCTTGGGGCAGTTGGCCTTTATATGCCCGAGCTCATTACATTTAAAACATCACCCAGCTGACTGGTCACTGGGGTGAGATGGGTTGCTGGAGACTGGCGTGGTGGGACGATAATGGGGTTTGGGGTTTTCCTTGGGATGTAGGTGGGGCCTTGGGCTGCCCCTTCTGATATTCGCTCCAACTGCTACTAGTTTTTTTCTTTTCTGCCACCTCCATCCATTGGGCTCCAATCTCCCCCGCCTCTGTTACAGTTTTGGGCTTCCCATCTAGGATGTACCTTTCTATTTCCTCAGGAACACCCTCTAAGAACTGCTCCATTTGCATTAGGAAGGGCAACTCTTCCGAAGATTTAACACTTGCTCCTGATATCCAGGCATCCCAATTTTTCACAATGTGGTAGGCGTGTTGGGTAAATGACACGTCTGGTTTCCACCTTAGGGCTTTGAACCACCAACAGGCATGCTCGGGTGTTAGCCCCATTCTAATTCTGGCCTTGTTTTTAAAAAGTTCGTAGCTGTTCATGTATTCCTTATGCATTTCAGCTGCCACCTCTGCTAAGAGTCCACTGAGCTGCGGTCTCAGCTCCACCATATACTGGACTGTAGCAATGCTGTACCCAAGGCAGGCCCTTTCAAAATTTTCTAAGAAGGCCTCTGTATCATCGCCTCCCTTGTAGAAGGGGAACTTTCTGGGCTGGAAAGTGGTACCTGGAGAAGGATTGCTAGGATTGTCTGGTATGTTCTGCTTAGCCCTTATCCTCCCTAACTCCAGTTCATGCTTCTGGGCCTCCCTCTGGGCGTCTCTAGCCCTCTTGTGGGCAGCTTCTTCTCTGGCCATCTGTCTATCATGTTCTTTTTGTTTTTCTTCAGCCTCAAATCTGGCTAATTCCAGTTTTTTCTGGACGTCACTTTCTGTCATCCTAGCTAATCCCGAGAGTAAGAAAGAAAAGAAAAAGAAAAAAAACTAGCTTGTTAATTTCCTGGCTGTAGCGAACACCTTTGTTTAAAAAAAACCTAACACCTTTGCCTCCAGGGAAAGAGAGAGCAAAGGAAAAAAAACTCCAGCTGTTCTCAGCTCCTGCTTTCCCAAAGCAGCTAAAAGAAGAAGAAAAAAAATTCCTGAGGTTTGTGCTTCTGGTTCAAAATGATCCCACTGCTCTGCCACCATGTCAGGGTTCCCTCCCCACTCTGAACTCTAGGGTACAGACATGGGAACCAGCATGAAAGACCCCCTAAGCTTATTTCTACCAGCTTAGGTTAAAAACTCCCCAAGGCACAAATTCTCCCTTGTACCTTGGATTAGCTAACGCTGCCACCACCAAGTGATTAGACAAAACTCAGGGAAAGGACCACTTGGAGTTCCTATTCCCCCCTAATATCCCCCCAAGCCCTACACCCCCTTTCCTGGGGAGGCTTGAGAATAAACAAGATGAGCACAAACCAACCTTGGGCTTTTTTTAGACCATTAAAAAAACCCAATCAGATTAAAAAAAACAAACAAACAGAACTTTATTAGAAAGAAAAACGTTAAAAGAAGCACCTCTGTAAAATTAGAATGGAAGATAATCTCACAGGGTAGTCAGATTCAAAACACAGAGGATTTCCCTCTGGGCAAAACTTTAAAGTTACAAAAAGAAAACCAGGAATACACCTCCCTCTCAGCACAGAGAAAATCACAAGCCAAAATAAAAGTAAGCTAACGCATTCCCTTGCTAGTACTTACTAATCCTAATGGAGTTAGATTGCTTGCTTTCTTGATCTGTCTCTGGCAAACACACAGAACAGACAGACAAAGAACAGACAAAACAAAACCTTCCTCTCCCTGCCACCAGATTTGAAAGTATCTTGTCCCCTTATTGGTCCTTTTGGTCAGGTGCCAGCTAGATTACCTGAGCTTCTTAACCCTTTACAGGTAAAAGGATTTTGTGCCTCTGGCCAGGAGGGATTTTATAGTACTGTATACAGGAAGGTTGTTACCTTCTCTTTATATTTATGACAGACCTTCTGGCTAGACCTGAGCACAGGACCATTTCACCCTGAGTAATGAATCCGGAAAAATGAAAAAACGGAGGCCTAAATACAACTAATATTAATTTCTTGTTGTGTAAAAATAGCTCTACGCTCTTCCAAAACCAATCAGTTCTTACTTAGGTTTTCCTAGCCCGGCCCCAGACTCTTGTTTGGAAGACAAGACAAGGTGGAATAGTTCATAGGACTCGGGAAGAATCCTTCTCAGAGGGCCATAACTGCCAGCCACAGGGTTTTTTGTATCATCCTCGGAATCATTTGATTCTGGCCACTGTCAGAGACAGGATACTGGTTTAGATGAAGACCACTGGTCTGAATCAATATGGCAATTCCTATCTTCCTGTATTTGGAGTACATTAATTAACACAAGCCAGTAAATTCAGCACTCTCTATGCTATCTAATGCTACAGCCCATCTGTGCCTTTAGAATGCCCCTATCCTCCCAGTCTCTGAGTGCTGTGGTTGACATTCCAGCCTGGTCTCGTGCTTCACTGCAAATGCACCGGACTTGTAAAAATAAAGCTTCATTCATCCATGTGGGCATCATGAGAATTTAAGTGAAACAGGTGCAGAAGATACTTTGTCTTGCTGTTTCAGCATAAATCGTCCATGTCGGCCCCTTCCCTCCTCACATAAGCAGGGACTTTCCATGAGGGCCCATTATCTCCAAAAACGGATGCAATCAGGCTAAAAAAATTTTTTTTTTTAAAAAGTTCTCTGATGTGCAAACTGAATGGGGCAGCTGGCTGCAAACAACACTGATGGAGAGGGCAGAACAGAAGAAATGGTGGTTGCTTGGACCAGTACAATGTTCGGTAACCATTTAGAGGGTGTGTAGGTGTCTGGGTGTTAGGTAGGGGGCAGGGAGGCTGCCAATTTCTCATTGTGCCTAAGGCAGTGAAGAGCCAATGCTACCAAGTAGCAGCCAATTTTCTAACAAGCGCCAGAGCATCCCTCCTCAGGAAAAATCTGTGGTGAGGCGTTGGGGGGGGAATTCAGTGAAGTTCCCTTTGCAGAAATCCACTGGTTCTGAGTTTCATGTTTGCACTATCACCACTGTTAGGTATTGCTGGACATGGCAGAGTGAAGGATGAGCTATATCTGGCTTGGTGATTAAGGACCTGAGGTTGCAAGGCCTCCTTCACCTATTGAAGTCAAAGAGAGTTATGTGCATGGATGGCTTGCAGAATCATGACCTGAGTGATGCAGACAATGAAGTGGTTTGCATTTGGCATAGGACAAAATCCAACAACAAACAGAAGAATGCCTATTCCCTGAAGTTGCCTCCTCAGCCTGTGACTTTACATCAGTGCTAATTAAATGTGATGATGCTGAAGAAGACAGTGTCACTTGAAGGGCAGATGGTCAATGAGGTGGAAAGATAAACTGAGGAGTCAAGCTTTTGTGATTTCAAAACCCAGTGAAGGTGACAGAAGCAGCCAAGTATATTTCACTGCGTTGCAAATGTCTGACATATTTATTAGTTGCAAAACTGAGGTTTTTTGATCCTGTCCTCCTTAGTCAGGCTGTCACTGACGTCTCAGCTCAAAATACCAACTTTCACCTATTTATTTTCCCAAGACTTGCATCTTGTTTCAATACAAAACTGAAAGTTGGCCCAGGTTCGTTCCCATACTTGCTATCTACCTAGGAATTTACACTACAGTAGCTCAGCAGTTAGGCCTAGGGTCACACACTAGTATTTTCATTCAAATATTGGTCACTGGTCTTTAGAGAAGCCAGGGCACCAGAGGCATGTGTGAATAAGTGCTCCTTTCCTGGACTTGAACTGGAGCCTGAGTGGTGACAGAAGCTCCTCCCATTGGTTCCCTATATCATAGGCCCTTCCATCAGCCCCAGCAAGAACCTGTACGACCTTCCACTCTTGATGTTACATACTTGTGTCTTCATTCTGCCCTCTGTGCCCTATGTGTCGTCATGCCTGGTTTGTGCCCTTCTGCTTCTTCCCTTCACCATCTTCTCTTCTCCCATTTTCCTTCCAGTCGCTTGCACCCTTCCCTTACCACCTTCTCCTTCCTGCTCCCATCCTGCCCAAACCGCTCTTTGTCTCATGTGAACCTATCCCCGTTTTCTATCGTATAAATGCAACTTAAAATACTATTAAACCTTTAATGAAAAATCCCCCACAGTCAGAAAACTCAGCCTTCGGCATAATCTCAAGCCATCAAATTATTTTCTCTTTGTGTCTCTCATCCCTTCCACACCCTTACACCCTCCCTGGGTTTTGCCTTCCTTTGTCCTGATTTATATGGTAGAGACTGGAGCCATCTATTCCAGAGACTCTCCCCTGCTTCACCCCTTGTGTCACCATTTACACCTGTGTAATGTGCATGAAAATGCTAGCAAATCAGAATTCTCCAATCTTCCACACTGGTGTCATTATTTACTCTTGCTTTACTCAGGCATGAATGATGACCCAAAGTGCAAGGCAGGGGAAAATCGGGCCCTACTTGCCTTGGAAGCACCTAATGTACTTTTGGGTGTGTAACAGGGTAGATTGCCCTGTGGGCTGCAGAGTCTGGAGCTAAGCTTACCTGATTGCAGAATGAGCCCCACCTGAAGGGAATCAGGAACATTCCCCATAAAGAATCAAAAGTGGCTGCAATGATTAGAATGAGAGGGCAGGCTTGAGTGGTGATAAAGCCTAGCCGGTGAAAGGGCTGGAGAGAGACCCTGGCAAAAAGAGGGAAAGCTCAGGGCATAAGGGAAGCTCTTCAGGCAGGAAAGCCTGGGAGAGAACCTGATTAAACAGGGAAGAGACAGAGACAGAGACCCAGAGGAGAATTTAAGAGGCTGGGCAGGTAGAGGCCTAGGGATAACTGCATCACAGGAAAAAGAGCAGACCTAGCTGTTGAGTACAGGGCCCTGGGCCAAAATCCAGAGTAGGGGTTATTAACCCTAGCAAGGGATCTTCAGGCTGAGCTGAAGACAGGCTGAAGAAGAGCCACAGAGCAGAGGAAGGATTTTTTGGTTTGTATTTAAAGACATTTTGGGGACTTTCAGCTTAGGCAATTGATTCCGGAAGGGGTGGACATAAGATGGTGACCTGACCAAAGGACTGAGGCTCTGTAAGAACTGTGGGAGCGACCGTCAGTAGGGGGCACTAGCCTAGCAAGAGAGCTGCTACTCCATGCCTGGCCATGAGGAGGTGCTTAGTGGTGAGTGATTTCATTTACAGGGTGCTATGGAATAACAAGGAATAATATAGGAAGTAGGGTTGCCAACTTTCTCATTGCACAAAACTGAACACCCCTGCCCCGCACCTTCCCCGAGGCCCTGCCTTTTCTCTGAGGCCTCACCCTCGCTTGCTCCATCCCCCCTCCCTCCATCGCTCACTCTCCCACACCCTCACTCACTTTCACTGGGCTGGGGCAGAGGGTTGGGGTGTGTGTGGGGGGGAGAGGGGCTCCAGATGAGGGTGTGGGCTCTGGGGTGGGCCCGGGGATAAGGGTTTTGGGGTGCAGGAGAGAGCTCCGGGCTGGGGCAGGGAGCTGGGGTGCAGTGGGGGCTGAGGGCTCCGTCTGGGGGTGTGGGCTCTGGAGTGGGGCTGGGGATGAGGGGTTTGGAGTGTAGGAGGGGGCTCTGGGCTGAGGCACGGGGGTAGGGTGTTGGGTGGTGCAGACTGCGAGAGGGGGTTTGGGTGCGGGAGGGGACTCCAAGCTGGGGCATGGGGTTGAGGTGTGGGAGAGGGTTTGGGGTGCGGAGTCCCAGTGGCGCTTACCACATCTCCCAGGAAGCGGGCGCCAGGTCCCTGCAACCTCTAGACACATGGGCAGCCAGAGAGGCTCTATGTGCTGTGCCCACCCCAAGGGCCAGCTCCGCAGCTCCCATTGGCCGGGAACTGTGATCAATGAGAGCTGCGGAAGCGGGCAGGAAGGCTCCATGTGCTACCCTTGTGCCTGCAGGCGCCACACCCGCAGCACGGCCAATGGGAGCTGTGGAGCCAGCCCTTGGGGCGGGGACAGCACGCGGAGCCTCCCTTGCTGCCCATGTGTTCAGGGGCTGCAGGGACCTGGCGCCCACTTCCAGGAGCCGCACGGAGCTAGGGCAGGCAGGGAACCTGCCTTAGCCCCGGGTCCCTGCTGCACGGCCAACCGGATTTCTAGTGGCCTGGTCGGCGGTGCTAAATGGAGCCACCAGGGTCCCTTTTCGACTGGACGTTCTGGTCGAAAACCGGACGCCTGGCAACCCTAAGAAGGAACCTGTGAATGAACCTGGGCTATTTCAAGCTTGTAACGAGAACCCAGACCAGATGAGTTTGACCTGATTTGTGCCTACAGAACAAAAATGTATGTAAGCCATACTTGTAAGGCATAGGCTGGTGGTGGGGCTGAGTTGGTAACTTCAGGTATATGCACTCTATGTATAATGTATACATGCCATATAATTAGCATGTAGCTACTCATGTACAACTAACATGAAAATGGCCCCTTTCACATATCAGAGCTCACTTGTATAAGCTATGTCTTAAGAGAGGTGTGATGTACAGGAAAGTCAAAAGAAACATTATTCAAATGCATTAAACAAACTCTGGGCCTCATTTTCCTCTCCCATTATTCTCTCCTTTTAAGTCATAGTCATGCATGAAAAGAAAATCTGTAAAATCAAACTCCACATAGCAATGTGGTAACAAATGTTGTTATGGGGATCTCAGGAAGCAACAGTGAACAGTCTGAACAATTCCATGTAGGAGGGTGTCAGAGACTTGGATGATAGTGCTAAGTTTTTCTATGAGCAACTTCACAGCTGGGCTTTGCAATGAGCTGGAATAGCTAGTGGAAAGCAAGTGTAAAACACAGAATCAACAACTGATTCGATGAAGGAGGAATAGTAAATGTAACACTGAGAGCATGAGGCCAAAGGGAAATTTGAGACCCTTTTGTGTGGTTAGTTTTGGGAGGGGAATATGGACAGAGAGATAAGAGAGGAAAAGAACTTTACAGACCCAGCTGTGGAGGGAATCCCATGAAAAGTTGACAGGCAGATTGTAATGTGCTGGCTGATGTTTATGTGCAACACTGCCCTCTGCTGGACAGACTCAATCTTGTGAAATATTTGTGGTTCTAGTCCCATTAGAGGCTACGCAGTAGGGCAATGGTTCTCAAACTTTTTGTATTGGTGACCGTGTTCACACAGCAAGCCTCTGAGTGCGACCTTCCCATACCCCCTATAAATTAAAAACACACTTTTTTTATCTTTAACACTATTTTAAATGCTAAATTTGTCTGTTGTTTAAAATGAATTTACCTTTTCTCACTGCTTTTAAATTAAGACTACAATACATTTTATCAAATTATTGTTAAAATAACTTTTTTCTGCTTATCAATAGTTACTGTTAAGTAGAATTTTATTTTAATACTTGACAGTAATTAATCATTGCAGCCAAAAAAATCAGTGTGATGGATGATGCTGTTCATTTGGCACAAGAAGTTTTATTGTTGGTCTTGTGTTAGAAAGGGCGCATCTGATGATGTCCTTCACATCAAGCCGGTTTCAGGATTTCATCTTTATTGTGGGAAAGCTGAATAACCCACTCTTGCATTCATGGGTAGTGGGAAATAGCAGAAGGACTTTCAGGGCTAATTCAGACACCAGTGGGTGTTCACTTGCAACTGAACACCGGAACTAGTTTGGAGGCAGCTGTGTGAGTTTTGCTTTTGCTCCATCATCATTGACCATGTCAACAAACTGTTCCTGTACATGAATATCTTGAGCAGGTAACTGCTCAGCCATCACACTGAAAGGGTTCTCCACCGGGGAATGAAGTGTTTTTGGTAGCACTGGGAAGTAGTGCGAGAGCTCTTAATGAAGGGTTCTCTGATGTTCACTGATACCTGACTTGAGAGCACTATCAATGTTGACTTCCTCCTCCCCACTGAATGAGGAAAGTGTCAGAAACATGCCATATCTGTGTCCAACTTACTGCGCCACAGATCCAACTTCAGTTGGAAGGTTCTGATTTTATTAGGACTATCAACACTGAATGTTTTCCCTGAAGTGACAGGTTGAGGTCATTAAGCCTATCAAAGATCTCAAGCAGAGAAGCCATTTCTTGTCACTGAACTTTTTGTTCAGCTCTATTTTCTCTTTTTGCAGGAAAAACTCTGCCACCTCTTCACGAAGTATAAAAAAACTTTAATGAATGTCCCTAGAAAGCCATCAGACTTGAGTGTGGAAAAGCAGAACTTTGTATTCACCACCCATTTCGTTGCAGAGCATTCGAAAGAGACGACTATTCATAACATACGCTTTAATGAAGTTCACTGCTCGTATAACAGCATTTACTACATCATTAAGGTACATTGACAATGTACTTTACAGCTAGGACTTGATGATGGATTCCACAATGAGTGACAATCACATTAGGTGACACACACTTTACCTTCTTCTGAAAGCCAGACCGTGCACCCATCATGGCTGGAGCACCATCGGTACATATACCACAAACATTTTTCCACTTAATGCCATTGCTTTTGAAAAAGGCATTCATCTTATTGAAAATGTCCTGTGCTGTTATGATTGTTTTTAAGTTGTTCACAGAATAAGAATTCATCCTTAACATCCCGGGCATTAACGTACTGTATGAACTATCAATTGTGCGCAGTTAGTAACATCAGTAGTTTCATCAAGTTGCTGGCTGAACATACTAAAAGCAGAATGTTTAATTTCATGCACAGCTTGTTCTTTGATATCTTCAGACATCTCACATATCCTGCATTTCACAGTATCATTCAACATAGAAAACATATTAAGCTTTTTGGCAGTATCATTGCCAAACATAAGCGACACAATATCTTTGCACGCTGGCAGAACAAGCTTCTCACCTATCATATGTGGGCTCTTGGCATGAGTGATTTGTGGAGACACAATATAAGAGGCTTCCACAGCTGAGGACATTTGCTGTCAGAAACTTCCACCTGCATGAAGCCTGGCTTTCTTGGCCACTTCTTCTGTACATTTGAAAAAATCCACGTTTTGATTTTTATGCTCAGGATGTCTAGTTTCAAGATGTTGCTGCAGTTTGCATGGTTTCATTGGTTCAGCAGACAAAACTTCGCAGCAAATGACGCATTGTGGATTTTCAATGACTGAGGTAATGATGCTGGTAAAACCAGGTTTAATGTAAGACTCAAGGTACTTTAGCTTTTTAGCAGTAGAGGTGGCCATTATTTTCAGAAGAAAATACGCACCTGTGTGTCTGACTGTTACATTATAAATTACTTTCTCTCCCCACGATCTCAGTGTTCTGATTAGTCTGCATTTAATGTATCTCTTCAGCTGCTGAACAATCAAGCCCTCTTATATTGTCTCAATCCCAGGGTTGGCCTTAGGGAAAATGGCACTCTGGGTGAACTTCTGTTTTGGCATCCTTTGGAGGCAGAGCAGAGCTGGGGTAGAGCTGGGCTGGGGCTGACAGCATGCAACCCCCATGTAACCACCTTGCAACCCCCTGAAGGGTCACGACCCCTGGTTTGAGAACTCCTGCAGTAGTTAAAACCCTTTGCCACTGAGAACTAATGGAGTTTCTTCTGATAGCTCAAGTGATGGAGGTTTGTCTGTTTTGGAGAGAAAGGTCCTTAGTTCTCCATCCTATTTTATGTGTGCACGCGCACTTTGGCTGTTTGACTATTGTGCCTTGCCAGAACACTTATTACTGCACAAATACACCCACAAACAGTTACTGGCTCAGAAAGCAGGCTCATCTGAATCACTTACCATGCAATTCTCATCAGAGCCTCAAAAGGAGGGATATATTGCAGATTCCCAATCTTGGTGACAGAATGCTCCCTCTGCAAAATACTCAGTGGTTGGAAGGCAGATAAGTTTTCCCTTCTCTTGCCAAGCCAAACCTACTGAAAAATGAGTCTGGCACTATGAGGTATATGAGATAGTTAAATGCTCCTCAGCCCTCTACAGCTATCTGTCAGCAGTGTAGGCCTAATCATTTTGTTGCCATAGGTAAGCTGCTGTAGGGGTGTGTGGCACATTGTGTGTCCGCTTCCTATTTTTGCCCTCTGATTGAGTTAGCTTAATGCCAAGATATTAAATATTTATTAAGTGGTGTGTTTTATTAAACATTTAATACAGTATGTTCCCTGTCTTCCTTTGCTCTATTCTCTTCTCCCCTTGGATCTTGCCTGCTTTCTCTCTCACCTTCACCATTGATCACTTTCTTTATTCCCAGTCCTGTCACTTATGCCATCTGCACTCTTTGCACTCTGTAACAAACTTGCTCTTCCACTCTCCCATTCTCTTCTGCTTAGCGCTCCATCTCGCCTACTCACTCCCATTGAACAGCGCAGCAGAGCTGGGTGAGGTGATTCAGAATCACTGGGCATCCCTGGGTCTATGTAACTGGTGGTATCCAGGAATCTCTCTTACCCCATCAATTCCAGTGGAAGGGTGAAGGGTTCTCCTCTGCACAAACCAGGGGAAGTGGGAAGTGGCTGGGTGTTTTTTCCCACCCCACCTCCCACTCAGCAGGGGAGTAGCAGTGAATTTCTAGGTCTCTATAGTTGTTCTAAACCTATGTGAAGAAATTTGTGAGGTGTTTCCCCAAGTAAGCTGGGGGCTCTGGGTAGCTGCCAGAAGGTCGTGTTCACATTCTGATGGATTTAAAGTCATTTTTGAAGTAGAAAAAGGCAGGGGAAAATAACCTTAAAACTGCAGAACGTACAGAAAACCCTCCCTCTCAGCCCAGGGCCTCAGCTTAGCTGGAAAATTGCCTGTGAAAAAGTGTTATCCTTTGTCCCCATGGCTCCTTCTTATGGCCCCTCACCCATATGGCTGCTTCCTTCCTTATTAGCCCTCTACTTCCTCCCTGTCTCTCCTCCCTCCCCTCCGTGCAGGGCCGGAGGAAGGATGTTTCGCGCTCTAGGTGAAACTTCCACCTTGTGCCCCCCCCCGCTGCGGCAGCTCCCCCCCTCCGCCCTGAGGTGTCCCCCCCCCCGTGGCAGCTCCCCACCCCCCACCCTGAGGCACCCCCCCCCCCCCCCGCCCCAGCTCACCCCTGCCCCGCCTCCTCCCCGAGCACGCCGTTGCTGCTTCACTTCTCCCGCCTCCTAGGCTTGCGGCGCCTAAGCCCCCCCGCTTTGCTGCAAGCGGCCCTCCCCGAGCTCCACTGCCCCAGCTCCCTCCGCCTAAATGCCGGCGGCGACCGGGGCAGCTGAAGATCTGGCCGCTGCGGTCGCTGCTGAAGAAAATGGCGCCCCCCATCCTAGCGCCCTAGGTGACTGCCTAGGTCGCCTAAATGGTTGCACCGGCCCTGCTTCCGTGGCTGCTTCCCCTTCTGCCTCATCTCCCCTCCCCGCCCCATGGCTCCTTCACTCTCCACTCCTGGCTTCTTCACTTTTCTGCCATTTGCCTCTGCTTTTGAGTGCCTCCAGTTTTTGGATGCTTGGCCTGAGACACCATGGGCCAGACTTTCTGAGGGGCTGAGCACTGCAGCTCTCATTGACGTCTGCTGGAGGTGTGGGCGCTCTGTGCATTCGGGGAGAAAAAGAAGCTGTTCACCAAGGCAACACTATTTAATCAACCAAAGTATCCAGAGTTTACTGCCAACAATATGAATTTAAGTAGACCACATTTAAGAAGGAAAAAAAGAAAAATGCCAGCAAACTAGTGATATCTTCCCTTTGCCCTTCTAGAATCCTTCCTAGGTGATTGTTGCTAGTATTCCTGGAGCCCGGAGTCTCTCTTGCCCTGCACCTTGTGTACTCACTTACACCAGTGCAGAGTGGGTGGATAGCAGTCATTCTGACTTGGTAACATTTTACAGCCACTTTGCACTGGTATAAATGCCTATGCAAGGTACGGAGCAATGGAGAACCAGGAGGAATAAGCTGTCCGTCTCCAAGCTGACTGCTGGCAAACTGACACCCATCTCTCCTGCTTTTCTGCTCCCTCCAAGTTAGCAAGAAGCTGGTTAATCTCATCAAGGAACTTGGGAAAGTGAACACAAGAACTTTCTCCTTTTAATTTTTCCATTCAATGATGCAAGGTGGCAAGAAGCCAGCACCCAGGGGCAGATGGGAAGGATGCCCTAGTGGCTGGGGAGCTAGCCTGAGACCCAAGTTCAATGTCCAGCTATGCTGCACACTTCCTGTGTGACCTTGGATATGTCACTTTGTCTCTGTGCCTCAGTTCCTCATCTGTAAAATGGGGATAAGAGCACTGCCCGGCCTCACTGCGGTGTTGTGAGGATACAAACATTTCAGATTGTGAGGCGCTCAGATACTGTGCTAATGAGGACACAATAAGATCTAAAATAAATAGTTTCCCCTGTTGATTGTATCACATATGAGCGTAGAAGTGTGTGCCTCACAGCTAGACTCTGACTTTTGCCCTTTCCCACGTTCATTTCACTAGGACATGAGCTCTGTGCTAACTCTTTCAGCTCAAGCTATTTTATTGGCAGATGTTACCCATAAATGTCATGGGCCTGATACTGCCATTTGTTGCTCCAATTTGCACACCATCTCCACACCTAATAGAGTTAAATATCCTCTTCATTTAATAAAGAACAAAGTAGGCCTGGCTCTACCCCATCTTGCCATTTGAATACTATACATAATAAAATCCCATTCTGTAACTAGCCATTTACAAACAGACACATCTAGGACAAAATAGCCACGTGGCTCTACATTTCCCAGAATACCTCTGGTCTAGGGTCAGGGGTCACACCCCCTTCTCAGGGATAAAGGCATCAGTCTTACATGTGCACTACTTTATAGGGGATGCCTGTTGCAAGGAGAGCACCTGAGCCAGCAACATGGTTCCAGCTGTCACTGATCATTCTATGGCATAATCAGACATACAGTCCCCTTCGACAACATCATGCTAAAGTAGCTCCTTGATGATCTGCCCATAGAAATAACTCCTTTGATAACACCTCGCCAATCCATAAAAGTACAGGGTTTTCAAGTCTCTCTCCTTGCTCAGTGTACTCCCGGCCTCAGATTAAGATCTATATGTTTCACGTCACATCAAAACAACAGAGAGAACTTGCTGACCAGGGAAAGGAAAAAAAAAAATAAAACCACCCCTGTCCATTTCTCTGTCCTTCTCTTGGGCTCTCACTCCAGCCACCTCTTCCAGGCTTTAGTTCCTCAGCTCATGAGAGACTCTCTCTTTCTCTTTTTTAATCAGGGGATGAGTGGCAGGAGCAGTTACATACAGCACTAACAGTTTTCTCTCCTGTCCATGCTCTGTACCTATCACTTGGGTGCAGAGTGTAAGCTGGGGATGGGGAGGGGGTGGGAAGGAGCAGCACCGGCACTGCAGGGAAGGTGTACTTTAGGTCCAAAGACTGCCTGCTTTTTTGGAGCTCCCTGCTAGCTCTTGGCTGGGTTGCTTGGGGGCAGGGCCAAGGAGACTGAGACAGTCACAGCTTTTGGGGTGGGGTGCTTTAAAGCACTCTGAGCCCTAAGAATGGCCTCAGATGCCTTATGGACAATCTGGTCCTGGGATCATCTCAGAGGAGGGTGTGTGGGTGGTTGAAGCTCCATGATCTATTATCAATGCTTGGCCATTCTGTCAAGACTTACAATGGGGTTTATGATGTGGATACATATCCCATGGGAACTGGGCTGGGAACTCCCAACTCATTTCATGTAGGCCAGTGGTAGCAATGAGATGGCAAGAGTGAGACCTGAGATCGGGGGGGCTGGAGCAATTTGTGTAGTGGGGGCGCTGAGAGCCATTGAACCAAACTGTAAACCCTGTATGTGATGGAAACCTCTTCAAGCCAGGGGGTGCAGCAGCACCCCTGGTTCTAGCACCTCTGCCTGAGGTGTTTGGATCCGTGGCTATTGCATGTATGGCAGCTGCTACGTATAGATTTGTTTATGCCTTGGGAAACATACCTCTGATTCTTATGAAAGCAGAAGTTTGAAGAAAAGGCAATAGCTGTCATTTGAGAAAAAAGATTTATTGGAATTTTTATAAAAGGAAACCGTTTTTGAATACATTATAAATATTCTGCCACGTGTGTAACCGTTCAAATAAATAAATAAATACTGCAATATAAACAAGTAGTTTCTTCTTAAAAGCTGGTGATGGCCAGCACCTCCTTCGAACAACGAACTCTCAAATCCCATTTCAGCTCTGTATGGTTAAACATATGCTTTGATGTAAAAGCCATTCTACGTTTCCTGACTATTGGTGGAGAATAATTTATTAAAACAACCCTTTTTTCCTCCATCCCAAAAAACACCCCACCATTTCTTGTGTGTATGATTGTAGTGCAGTAATTACACAACAGTGAAGTCCTGCAGCCCTTACTTACATGAGTCCTTGCACTCATTAACTCAAGTCCTGGAGACTCCCTTGTAGTCAATGGAGCTAAGACAATTTTCACAGCTAAACATCTGCCCCACTAAATTCAGCAGGATCACTCATGTGACTATGGGCTGCAGTATCTGCCTTTAATTTAGATTATGGACCTCATTCTCTCCTCATGTATGCTGGTGTAATCAGGCGTAACTCCACTAAAGCAAACGGAATTACATTGGTATGAGAGGAGAACTGGGCCCTATGAGAATATACATTTATTCTTAATGCTCCGCTTTAAATCCAACTTAAATCACTAAGGGAGAATGATTTTTCCTTTTGGAAACTGCAAGTGTTAATTCCACTTAAAGGTTCTGGAAAAGCACCAATGTGCACGTAGTCTTTGTCTCATAACTACTATTGCAGTCCAGAGTTCTCTGGGAGCAAAGTTCAATCAGAAAGGTACAGGAATCAAGTGGAATTATTAAAAAGATAATATATATATATAGTCATACCTGACCATTGTACAGACAGCATGGGAGAGAGTCCTGCTAAAACTTAGATGGTAAGAACCTCTCCAACATCCTTTTAGACTTGAGTTTACCATTTACAGCTAAATTGTATTTGTTGTGGATTTAAAGAATTTTCCTAGTCTTGGGCCTGATTCTGCTCTCATGTCACTGGTCTAAATCAGGAGTAGTTCCACTGAAATCAGTGGACTACACAGAGGTAAAACTATTGAGAGAACAGAAACAGGCCCAATGTCTGTTCCAGCTCAAACTTTGATGGTAAAGGCATGTAAGAAAGAGAAAGCTAATTTAAAAGACAGCAGCAGGACAGATCCTGCGCTCATTTGTAAATCCAGAGCAATTCCACTGAAAGCGGTGGTCCTTATTCTGATACCACTTGACTGGTGTAACTCCATTGCTTCAGTGGAGTTAACTTCTGATTCTCACAGTTGTGAGATCAGAATCAGGTGTGCTATATCTTATAGATGTCCCTATAGTCTAGACTATTATACAGTTATTAGGATGTCAGAGGGCTATTAAATGCATTTAATAAATATAGTATGCAGATAAATCTGCATCTGGAAGAGAAAATGCACAAATAAAAACACATTAAACATCCATTACATTAGACTCTTCTGCAGAGCACTTTGGGCCTGATTCTGATCTCTCTCTGGTGTAAATCAGGAATAATTCCAATGCAGTCACATGGACTTAAAATCTATATAAGTGAGATCAGAATCAGGTCCAGTAAGAATGATGAGATGGGAAAATAGCTATATGTAGACACTGGGCCAGATCCTCACTGGTGCAAATTGGTTTAGCTCTGTTGAAGTCAGTGGAGCTATACCAAAGATCTGACCTTTAATCTATAATGAAAAGCTCTGCACTGCAGTTCCTCTCATGCAAAGGCCCTTCCAAAGCCAGAAAACAAGCTTCTGATGATGAGCACTAGCAAGACTGCTGATCTTGTGATGACTCCAATCTGGATTCCTTATGCCTCATTTCTTAATTGTTCATTGTGGCTGGAGTAGCAATAGGAAAGCAAAGCGAGGCTTAGAGTCAATGCTCTTATCTCATGGATTCCTTTAAGTTTAAAGATGCAGGGTCAGATTCAGCCCTGCTATAAGAGTCAGTTTATTTATATCATGGATTAATCTGGCCTGAGAAACTTCCTGAAACACTCCTGTATTTTAGCAGGTAGTGCTATGGTTTGTTCCACATCTGTCTGCACGTTCGGTGCTAGCGACTTGATTCTGCCCGACGGAAGACACTTAGAAGCAGGATCAGTCCGTCATTCCCTCATCTGCATAGGTAGCCATTTGAGTCAGGAAAGAGAACGCTGCCTGCTGGACTTGAGTCCTTTCCGACCACATGTCTAGGCAGGCTTCCCCATGTTAGAATTCTGATAAAATAAGAACTGCCTTGAATCATCATCCATACCCAGAGCCCAGCCATTTTGGAGGCTTGAATACCCGTTTCAGTTTTTTTCTTCCATATATTCATTCCTCTGCTCTTGAGTCTTTCAGGGCGCACAGCTGAACTTCCACATTAATTTTAGAGCTTTTCTGCTTTAACCAGACTCAGGGAGTACCAGACAATCTCATCATGAAAGAGCCTGGTTTGGGGAGTTTTCCAGCCCGGAAGGCCCAAGACGATTACGATAAAATTCAGACAGACCATACAGACTTTATCTAAACCTAATCAAACCCCTGATCCTTTTGAGGTGTGTTCATCTTGAATTTACTAGCTACAGATTTTGGTGCATCCACATCTTAACTAAAGATGAGTAAAACTCAAGGTGGATGGATGTTCAAGTCCAATGAGCAAACATATCCATAATGTATACTGACCTCTCTGGTCTAGAATTAGGCTGGCTTTTTTTCTTAGTACTTGGAGCTATTAAGAGGAATGTATAAAGAAACATGGGGCAATGTAGGGACCTCACTGCTGTCACTCTAGACACCCCATGATCACTCAGAACATCATGGAGACAGTGGGGATAGAACTCAGGTCCTCCTATTCCTAAAACACCCACCCTGACAATTCCAGCTAGAGGAGAATCTCCATTAACTATTAGCATTATGGGGCCTATGATACATAGGTGGGCAGCTATGATTCTTTCTAACAGACGTCTTTGGTGTGCTAAGCTGTTCAACGCAGTATTATCACAATTTGTTATTTCTGGTATTTCCGATTTCTTTCTAGGATGAAAATTCTAAGAATATAACTCTTCTCTCTGTATTTGTGCATTTCTGTTCTGGCACCTGGTTGTATAGTATAGAGGGAGCTATGAGCAAAACCTCAAAGTAATTTCAGTTTGGGTTTAGTTTGAGCCAGTTCTAATTGTATCCCTACTAGTAAGTCAGTTATTAGGACCAAATTCTCCTATCATTTACTGTACTTTTACACCAATGTAATTCCTTTAACAGAGTTACTCTGGATTCTCACTGGTATGAGAGGAGACTCAGGCTCTAATCTTGTACATAATAAAGTTTTCTGTATAATACACAATCACTAATTTAGACGGCTGTGCTTGTGCAGCCTCCTGACCTAAAGTTTGAAGAGCAGGTCAGAAGCAAACTTCCCTGCCTACATTAGAGTTCTAAACATTCTGGGACCCGATTCTCCTCTCAGCCACTTCAGTAGCATAACATCAATGACTCAGCCCTCAGTGAAATAACTCTAATGTAAGCTAGAGGAGAGTCAAGACCCTAAAATGTTTGGTGTTAATACCTTGCAAATGCAGCTTATTTCAAGTAAAATAAAGCTCCACCTGTAAAATAACATACAATTCCATGTTCCTGTAACGTCATCTAGAAGAACGAAGCTTGAGTTCCAATGCTTTTCAGGTTTCTAACAGGCCTTGTGAAAGTTAGATGTTGAATATAAAAGATTTTAGGGTTCTAGCCAGTTCTCTCTCTCTAACATATTCACCCGTGTCTCCTCGCTGCAGAGGCGTGGCCCTGGCTATCTTGTATTGTAAAAGCGCGGACTTCCATTCCTTCTGACATCCATCATGGCGAGTGGGTCATCTGGGTTGACCACATCATTTGGATTGATTCTCATGGGTTCTCTAGGCAGGTGAGCAAAGTGAGTCTGCAACCTCTGAGGTCCTGTGTCAAAGGCTTCTCCCTGTGGGATCAAAATCTGGAGGGGATCAATGTCTGCATTTCTAGTGTGCCTGTGGGGTTCAGGTGTGTTAAATCGGATCAGAGGGATTTCATTTCTCCTGGGCAAAAACTGGGAGTATGGTGGTGGATTCATACCAGGGAAGAAAGCTTGTTTAGCCCTGCCCAGGCTGACCAGAAAGTTGTACTTGGGAGATTGGTACACATCGTATCCATTTTCTAGTGTTCTTTGTTTAAATATGCAGTCCTCTTGACTGAAGTAATGCTTAGGAAACAAAAACAGAACAATCATTAATAGAAGGATTTAATTGTTAATAAGTGTCAATACAAAATGCAAAGGCGATGGGCCAGATCCTGCAGCCATTAGTCATGGGAATAGTCCCACTGGCTTGAACCAGCCATTTTGTGAGAGAAAGGAGTACAGGATTGGACCTTTCAGTTTTGACAAGGGCCTTAGGGAGAGCTGTGCAAATACAGACATCCCCCAGGTTACGCAAATCTTACTTACGCAAATCCACACTTACGGAAAAAGTTCCGTAAGCTAGAAATGGGAGGGGGGAGAGGTTTTTTTTTTTTTTTTTGCATAATGGTCGGGTATACGTTTTCAACTTACACAAAATTCAAGTTACACAAGGAGTTCCGGAACGGAACCCTTGCGTAAGTCGGGGCGTGTCTGTAACTGATTTTTCAGTTTGATGGCTGAATTAAAAAGTCAGAGAAAATATGATATGGGGTCAACCCAAAACACTTTTTTTCACGTTTTTCGGTGAACTGAAAAGTTTTTAAAAATCGTTTTTGTGTTTTTAACCTTTTGTTAAAAAAAATAAAATAAAACCAGTAAAATTCAAAATGAAAAGGGTGCTTCAAATTTAAACATTTAATTTAGAAAATGTCAAAATCAAACATTTTGATTTAAAAAAAAATCCCCCCCTTCCAATAAAACCTCAAAAAACAATTTGACCTGAATTCGTAAAACGTTTGGGTCAATTGAATCTGCACCTTTTTGTCAAAATAAAATAAAATAAAAAATTGCACCCTGCTCTATTCTTAAGGCCCTATCCTGCAAGATGTGGAGGGCCACCTGTAAAGTTTTGAACAGCTCTCATTGACTCTTGTGGGAGCTGAGGTGCTTAGTTCCTTCTAGGATGAACTCAGTGCATTGCAGGATCCGACCCTTGTCTCTCACCAGTCTCTGATTGAGACTAGGTAACAACTTAGTTTTATTTGAATAAAGATCTTTGCTGAAAACCTCTTAGGAACTCTGAGATACAAGAGGAATGTCAGATAAATATTTTACTATCTTTATGAAGGCTCTCATGTCGGAGCCACTTCCCAGCCTGGACTGCAGACAGCAAAAATTCCGGCCGATCACTATTGACTTAATTCTGACCTTGCTACTCCACTGTAACACCCGTGACTTTTGTGGAGATCTCACTTGCACCAGTGTGGTAGAATGAAGCTCACTATAACTGACTAAAAGGAGCAAGTTTAACCTAAACCAAGGGCCAGGTCCTTAACTGCGGTACATCTGCATAGCTCCATTGACTTGAGATATGCAACTTTATACCAGCTGAGGAGCTGGCCCTATAATAATAAGAGACCTGCTCTGCATTTCACTTTAGTCTTAGTAAAGTTAGGAGCACTCACCGATCCAAAGATATTTCCTTTAACATCCATACATAGGTAGCGCCCACTCTTTACACCAGTTATCACCACATAGCCAGCATGCTCAGATTTGATCATTAGGGCACCTGTTTAGAAAAATGAAGATGTCTTAAATGGGGCATAGGTGATCCTTTTAATATTAATTTATCTGACAGTTTCTTTGCATCCACTTCTTGTGTTTGGAGTTTAACTACAGTTTTGCTAAGTATCCTCTTATTCTTTAAAAATGTAAACCCAATACACAGAACATTTTTTGTTTTGGCTTTACCTTTGTAAATATTTCTTGAACCCTTTTTCTGAGCAAATTCCACTGTACATCTGGATTTCAGCTGTTCAGCATTTACCCTTAGTGGGAAATCCTTGCTTAAGCCACTCTCTCTCTCTCTCTCTCTCTGGAGCATGCAGCATGCGTTTATGCCATGATATCAAGGAAAGTGTAGTTGCAATGGGATTCATTGGCTGAATGCACACAACACAGGTGCAAAGTTAATTTTTACATCTTGCACTTCACCCCAGGGGAGATCATGATATCTTAGCGATACTGCAGCACCCTGAATATTTACTGTCACTTTCCATCCTGCTCACCTCATTGCTACAGGTGAATTTTGTTATCAAAAGATTAACAAAGTGTGTAATTTTATTGGGGCTTATTCTCCACTTGGTCGCACAAGTATTATGGCCATGTAACTAACTGAAGTTTATGGAATAATATCAATGTAAAACTGGCATAACAGAAAGGGGATGCAGGCCCTTTTGTGTCTGCTTTAATCAACAAGTCCTAACTGAGTTAATAACATACAATCATTCTGCTTCTTGGTTTGATCAAAACAGTCATAATTTAATACTCAGTACTTTTTATATAAACGGAAAACAAATTTTTCTCTTTTTTACACATCCCCCCTGATACTCCCTGTCCATAGGAAGATTTTCATTCTTGATTAGTAGAATTGCAATGGGTTAATAATATGTTAAACAATCTTCAATATTCCTAGAAGATCAGAGTTTGTTTTGAAATGGGCAGAGCACTTTTAAAATAGCATTAAAGACACCTGAATGAAGTGCTTTGGTTTCTACAAGCTATGGTGTTAGGACTAACCTTTCAACAACCAAAGAAGTGTAGCCGTATTGTGCAAGAAAAGTAGAACTCCTTGGGCCAAATTGTGAACCTTTTAGTCCCATCGGAGCAGTTATTTATACGAGTAATACCATTGAACTCAATAAGGCAAACTCAAATGATTTAACTGCTCACCAATCACCATCTGGCCATTTTCAAGTTCTCATTATTTAATTTGCAGTTGTATGTGCAACTACCTATTTTATATGCAAAAGTGTGCTTTCTACACACACACACAGATTAGATGCCCACTTCTAAAACACAGATTAGATGCCCACTTCTAATACTTGTCTCTTGAGCAAATTTTGAGAGAAAGGAACCATAGATGCCCTTGCAAATGAGGCAGGCAGTTGCATAGATGCAATTCTCCTTCTGTGTCCACCAGTGCAGGTTTTGTGGGCACAACCAGTTTGCATCCATTTACTCAATGTGCTTTTCCTTGAAAAATATGGTCCTTAGAAGCATAAGTGGCTTCACTGAACATGCCACCATCTGACTTAAATTTGGACTCCTGCAGAGTAAATTAATGATATATCTTGGAGAGAAGATGCTGCTGATGGTTTTTGACTGCAGAGCGCTACAGGTACTAGGATCTGTAGTACATTATTACTATTAAATGATCATGTAGTTTACATTTTTTAAACTGCTTTAACTATTTTTAAACAAAAAGATTTAAACTAAATTCTATTTGTCACTTGGGGGCAATGCAACCATTACATTAATCCTTGCTATCATTGTCTGAATACATGTCCAGCATATGGTCTTAATATTAACTCAGTGTACTTTCAGTCTCTTGTTGATAGTTATCTGTTTCCCCGTCTAACCTGAGTTAGACCCTGTACAATAAAAAGTCTTGAGCTCTTTCCCCTGTTTGGGAGGCGGCTGTGTGACTTGTACACTACTTACTGTAAATGGATTGGTGAGGTGTGCCATCAACATAACCATCGGGGTTGATTTGCAGATGGAAGCTGTTCTTCTCAGTAGATGTGTACAAGTGCATCAGGCTGTCTGTGTTTCCCCAGCTGGGATTCAGCAGTGGAGAGAAGTTGGGAAAGGCAGCAATAGCCTTGAAGCTGCATAGCAGAAACAGCATGAAGTCCAAGCGGCTGCACTGACTGGGCTGTGACATGGTGCTCCTTCCTTAGTGGCTAGTGCAGCTATCTGAAACTTGATACTTTCTCACTCCTGTGTGTGTCTCTCTTTGCCTTCTCTGCGTATATTTGGAGTATGAATCCTCAGATGGGTTCCCTACTTTTTTGCAGCGGCTTATAAAGGACAGCTGAATGACATCACACAGGAAAAACTTGTCCACATCCTTGGTTTTGTCAAAGCAACATTTTTAGGAGTGTCCTGAGACCTCAAAGACCCAGGGAAAAGGAATGCACGTAGGATCTCTGGAGGGAATGTAAGGTTTCTAAAGACAGCTCTCAAAAACTAATCATGCCTTCAAATAATGTCATCTGCAAAACTCTGACATCTGAAAGCTTTCCACTCCCCTACCCATAAATAAATAATAAAAAATAAACCAACTCATTGTACTGTACAGAAATTGTTTTGGGAAAAATCCATTAGATTTTAAATTGAATTTTTTTCATTTTTTCCTCCAGATTTATTTTTCCTGTTTTTCTGAATTAAGGCCTGATCCTATGAAAGTGCAGAGTACCTCCCTAGAGGGGCTAAGTGCCTTTAACTCCCATTCAAGTCAAAGGAAGTCAAGAGCACTCTGCACTTCTGTAGGATCAGACCCATAATTTGTGTCCAAATCCATTAAAAGCTTATTTTGCAAATGCATGGGCCTGATTTTCCTTTCATGTTGGTGTAACTCCATTAAAGTCACACTGATGTAACTGCACTAAGTGGGGGGCAAATCAAGCCCGGTGACATTAGCTCTCCTTTCTATTTTTTCCTGTTTGAGTTCTTCACTTTGAGTCACTTAAATGATTTGCTTTTAAAGTGGTTAAGTAGCTGGAAACTTTTTATAAAACTATTGGAGAGAGACTCTGGTAGTCCATTCCTACTCTGTGCATCTAGGTAGCACTCACTTCACAGATTCTAGGTCTACTAACCAGAATAACCTTTGTGAATCTGAAATAGTTAACCTGTGAGCATTTTGTAGTACAGTAAATATAGCAAGCATGTTTTAAAAGACATGTAAAGGATGCTGTCAAGGTAAAACCTAGTATATGAAAAAAAGAAATAAAAGTAGAGCTGGGAGAAATTTTTTGGCTGAAATGTTTTTCAGTAAAAAATGCAGACAGTGATGAACATATGGCAAATTCATGTGATTATTTTGCCACATAGTTTCCAAACCAAACAATTTCAGAATAATTGAAATATTATTTTGACATTTTGAAACAAAATGTTTCAATTTATTTGTTTGAAATGACTTTTCATTTCCAAATTTCCTTTAATTTTTTGTTAACATTTAAAAAAAATGTCTGAAATAAAAACAGAATGCTTGTTTTGTAGAAATGGTCCATTCAACCCAAAATAACAATTGTGTTTGACTTTTCAAAATTACCAACAAACCTAAAAAATCCATTATTCACCCAGCTCTAATTAAAAATAGTTTCAGATGTGACAAATGCTGCTCAGCTGTCCTGCCAGTTTTTGTGGTTTTAGTCAAAATTTCCTATTTAAAAAGAAACAAAACATTTTTCTGTCTTCTTTTGCTGTTTGAAAATCCCACACAAACAGGGTAGGAGAAACTGACTGTGAATCTCTGAAACTGGACTATGCAAAAATTGCTTCCAAATACACAAAATAATCTGAAGAATTAATGAAAAATAGATTAACTTATTTCACTTATAGAAATCAGAGATTTTACTTTTAACAATAGTAGGCACAATATTTTCAGAAAAACAGTATTAAATTGACAATATACCTTTAAACGTGATGCACCAAATTCTTAATTTTCTTAAGGAAATCTGGAGTAGTGCCGTCAAAGTAAGGAGATTAATCCTAGATTTATACCAGTGTAACTAACAACAGAATCTGACCTGGTTTTTTCCTGTTCAATAATTGTTTGAATTAGCACAACTCTGCCAAATTCTTCTCTGTTACACCTGTGTAAATCTAGAGTGACATCACTGGATACACACCTGTGTAAATGAGAGCAAAATGTGGCCTAAAGGGCAAGAACCTAAATTGGTGTAAACCAGCAACACTTCAGTGCCATCAGTGGAGCTGGACTAGTTTATACCGCGTGAAGATCTAGCTCATAGTACTTTATACTAGAAAGTGGTATGGTATAATGACTATAAGGATTTATATTCTCTCTCTAACTACATTTTTAACTTAATCATTTTAATTAAAGCTATATTAAAGGGATTTATCCATTTTTAAAGCTGTACAGTGAGGAAAAAAATCTCAACTCCCTTATTTCAGTCGGATATTTGGAACATAAAAATTATCATACACGATCCAACCCATGGCATATCTAGTCCAGACCGCTATTTGGGGGAGGATATAGCACCAGAAGCTTCAGAGGAAAGTGCAAGAAACCCTGTAATAAGCAAATGTGGGATAGCCTATGCCCTGGAAAATTTTCTCCTAACCCCTACTAGTTAGAGATCGACTCATATCCCAAAGCATGAAAATGTATAACCTTCATAAAACTTTTTTCAGTATTTACTATATATTCTTGGTATCCACCTAAACATCAAGTCTCTCTTGGTATATTAGCTTTAATTCAATTGAAACTACATTTTTTAAGAGAGACTGTCCATGCTCCATCTCAGTGAATATCATCAGCGATCCCATTCTCTCTGTGCTCCGTGCTTAACCCTTGCCATTTTAGAAAGGTTTCCATAGGGTCAGCTCGTTCCTGATTTTGCTTAGCTGTGTTTGTTTAAACTCCAAGGCTAAAGCAAATTTGTTTAAAGTCTCTTCTGTCATATTGTTAGTGTGGATTTTGCTTTTTAAGGTTTTTGCTTTTTAAAACAAAAATTTTTTTTTTTAATTGGAATGTAAGTTTGGAGTGGTTTTTTTTAACAGTTTATTCCCTTTTTTGTTTCTTCCAGCTTGAACCATTTGTTACTTTGTATGTTGGTAATTTACTTGCTTGTCCAACACATTGAACTTTTGTATGTCAGTTTCTATGACTATTTGAGCTCTCTAGGTAGTTTTGGTGTGTTTGGCAGAGGTGAGAAAGAAAGAGAGAAATGAATCACCACAGTATAGAGACCCTGAGCTATAGAGTCTTGTAAAGGGAAAGGGATAGATCTTGATGGTTTTTTGGGGAAGAAAAAAAATTAACTGAGTTTGGGAACAAAAAATTCCAACAGCTTCTGAATTTCAGTATTGTTGTTATATTTCTTTGGATGAAGGTAACATTTAGGGGCCCCAGCTGAGATGTAGGCCCCATTGTTCTAGGCACTATGTGCAGAAACAGTAAGGAACAGTCCCTGCCTTGAAGAGTTTACAGTCTAAATAGACAAGAGAGACTAAAGTATTATTACCACTGTTTTGCAGATGGGGAGCTAAAGCACAAAGAGATTAAACGACTTGCCCAAGGTCACCCAGGAAGTCTGTAACAAAAACTGGAATTGAAACAAAATCCTCTGAGACCCAGGCTAATGTCTTAAGCACAGGATCATGTTTCCTCTATTGTTTTGTGATTAGTCCAATAAGAGGGCTGGCCTAATATATTGCTAGTTAATTTAAATATTTACTGGAATAACAAAATTACTACTTAAAATCCCCCCCTCCTTCCTTATCTTGTCTTTTTTTCCCAGTTCTCATGTGAGTATCCAGAAGGCTCTGGAAGCTTCAATAAGAAGAGGGGTATTTAAGGTTGTGGGTCTCCTTTGATTCAATAGAAACAATTTTATAGGTTGGTTGGTTTTTGCAACCTGTCTTTGTTCCTCTCCTGACTTTCACTTCTATTTTTTCTTGGATTTAAACTGCTGGGTTAGTTGAGAGAGAAAAGAAATACAGTAGAACAAAATATAGGCAAGAATTGAGGTTAGACTTGAATGGCTATTTCCTTGTTTCCTTCACCTACCTGATAGGGTAGAATGTACTAAAGTGCTGCTTTCCTTAAAAATCACAGTAATGTGGCATACAGGAGTTTCTGGCTATCCTATGATGTACTTTTATCAAGGGTTGTCCTCCTTCATTGTTTTGCTAAAGGCTGGGACCAACCTGGAAACTTCTTGTTGAGGCCCTCTTAGAATGACTTGAGGGCCTATGTCTATTTAATATCTCCTCTTCTTGAAGCCTCAAGGCAAAGTAACTTCTAATCCTTCCAAGTTATCTAGGATAGGCCAGTAGCCAATGCTCCTTCTTATACTTAACTTCAAGGACCAGTAACTCCATTAAGTGATTGGTGGAGGCACCAAAATGAGTACAGATGGTGTTCTTGGTAATAAAGATGCCATCTACTCAAAGGTACTCAAGAGACGGGGATGGTTTGAAGAAGATGCCTCTAAGAGCAAGCCGGGGGTCCCCAAAAGAGAACAATGATAATACAGCTGAGAAGAAAAGGATTCAATGAGGAATGATGGCTTTCAAATTCACAGAGAGAAGGTGACTGAAGAAAATGACACTGAGGACAATATGGTGTCTTCCCCTATTTAAAAAAAATAAAATAAAACCTACGAAATTAACCCCAATTTAGACCTGGAATAAGCAGGCAGGACTTCCATTGAAGTATATAGGAATTATATCCATGTACATCAGGCTGAACTGGGCTGGCTGACTTTTGTTTGTAGCAATGACAATTATATAAAGTTATATAAAAGCTACCCTGTGCTGCCACTCACTGCTGCCTGTCTACCCTAGCTACACTACTATGTTTAGCATGCTAGCTCGATGTCTCACCGCCCGCTCCAAGTGTGGGCATACCCTAAGTGTTCTGAGAAATGTCATTCTCGTGGTGTTTACAAACTAACAGGAGGCAGAGCCTGTTACACTTCAATATTGCAGATGAAAGAGGCAAAGAATAAACATTCAAATATAGGGGGAAAAACCCTTTATTGAAACTTTGCTTACACTATACATCTAAAATGTCCTACTCATTATTAGGCTTCTTGTTACAAAAATACATTATGTAGAATTGTTAGGATGAAGAGACCCATCAGCTCTACAAACTCCATTCTGCTGTTGGCAGATGAACATGTCTCCATCAGGAATACTTTTTATATCACCTTAACTTAGCCAGCTGTTCTATATCTCTTTCTGGGAGAAGAAACCCATCTTGATATCCACTCTAACCTTTGCGTGCTTCCTCAAGTGGCACATGTGATGGTGCTTTCCTCTCTGAAAGATGACCAGGTCTTCTCCTAGATTGCTGAGTGACCTTTACTTTGATTGTGTGATCAGATTACTGCATCACTTTCGCTTTCTCTGATATTTTCCATCCATGTTTGTGAGTCTTTGTATTTTTTCTTTAGCTTTTGCTAGTATTTGCAACCATCTTAAGGTAGATCATCTGCAAATGTCATACTGTGCCATTTACTCCATCTTGTAACTCATTAATTAAGTTCTTAAATAAGAATGGACCCAATAATTGATTCTGGACATCTTCCTTCTAACTAAGCACAAACTCCTAACAGTCTCTTGCCCATCATTTGCTGTCTTTCAGCCAAGTAACAGTACATAGGACAGGGCCTCTCTAAGCCGTTAAATTAAAATTTTCAAGTAAGATTTTGTGAGCAACAGTATTTTTCTTAAGTGTTTATGAAGGGGGTGGAGTTGAGGGACAGAGTTGTCAGAGATGGGATTATTATTGTTCTTATGGAAGGCCGCTATTACTGCTGTATTATTAAGGGCAGCTTTTTATTATTTAACATTCATGCTGTGATAGTGCCTAGAAGCCAACCAGGATAGTACCCTATTGTGCTAGGTGCTGTCCAAACTTTTAATTTTTTTTTTTAATGTAGAGTGTCTAAAGTTAATGTTTGATTACTAGTGCTACATAAACATAAGGTTCTCCGAGAGTTCCCATTATAAGCCCCTGTTTTCAGTTGCTTATAATTTTGCCAAACTTTAACTGTTCAGACTGAAACTGCCCATACCAGGTATCTGCCATGGGTTGAATTTTTATGAAAAGTTTCTGCACGATGAGAATGAATTAGGGTTGTGTAGTGAAGAAGACTGTCTGTGGGACTGCTGCTTTATTTGTTGCAGAAGCTGGAAGGTGTCTCATAAATGAGACGGGATTGTAGGAAGAGAAAGATGGCTGCATGGTTATGTCAGTTGAATGCTGTCCTGGAGAATCATATTCTATCCTTGCCATTGCCACAGAGTTCGTATGTAATGCTGGGAAAGTCACTTAAACCAAACTTTTCACGGGAAGTCACTAGTTGTATGTTCCTCATTTTTTCAGTGTCCACTCTCAGACCCTGATATTTGATTTGCAGAAGTGCTGAGCACTTGCAACTGAAGTCAATGGGAGCTGTACTTTGAACACAAACAGAGCTATATAATGCTAACTATTCTGAAAACCGGAGCCTAGATATTTCAAATTGGGCCCCCAAAATTAATGAATACTTTCTACCTTAATCTTTCTGTGCCTCCATTCCCCAGCTGTAAAATGGGGATAATACCCAGTCATCTCAGTGAAGATAATTGTTTGTGAAATACTTAGATACTATAGCAATGAGCATTGCAGAAAAGCCCTCAATGAAATTAATAATTCTGTATTCTAAGGAGGGTTTATATAGTGTGCAGTAAATAAGGCCTATGGCCCGCACATTGAGCAACGAGGAGAAAACAAAATATTGAATAGCTACTCAGTAAGTGAGCACCAGCATCCTGTGCACTGAATGAGGCAGGGGTCCCGGGGAGAAAACAATGTTGTCATGTAAAATTAAAGACTGTATCATAGTGTGCCTACACAAGGGTGAATTAAGATTGCCCAGGCATCTTTAATTTGACATTTCCTAACTTTTGAATGCTTGGATTTGCAGTCTTAATAGTCTTTTCATGTCGTTTTTTGGATGCAATATATAGTTTAAAATTACTTTCTCACTTGTTACCTGTCAGAACCTCAGTTTGTGGTTTCTCCTTGATGTGATTGCTGCCACCACTAGTGTAAGCAGCTCCCTTCTGTCATTGTTAGTAACTTCAATCAACTGTGTCAGGAGCAACCCTGAACTCAGGTCTTGGAAGATTAAAAGGTCTCTTATGCTTTTTAACAGACAACTATAAGGAGCTGCAATTTGTCCTGTCTGCTTGGGTTTGTGCACATAACCGATTGATTAAAGTGAGCATAAGAAGATCTCTTTAGTGTATATAATGAGATCATCTTCCAGAAATCTATCTGTAAGTAAAAATATACTTGCATATCCAGGAAATGTTGACTACCTTTGAAAGTTTAGAAGCACCTGCACTGTTGTTGTTTAATGAGAAACAAAGGCCATAGTGCAAAGCAGCATGTGGCACTCCTGGGCAGTGTGGTGAGTGTGCTGAGCTATATCTGTGAAATGGGTGTAGTATTTGCTCTCCCAAGTGCCTTCCTAGCTGGGAGGCAGAGGGATGGCGCCATGGGCATTGCATCAATGGCGGTGCTAGTTAAGTTTTTGCCGGTGCCCTTGTGTTCTGGGAACAGCATTATCTGCACCCCCCTTGGTGGAGAAGGGGCACCCTCTTCATATGTATGCTCTTCAAGCTCATATATATGAGAAGTAGCCACAGTAGTGCCCATACTCCGCTGCTGATTTGGGATCATCTCAGAAAAGTGTGTGCTTAAAAGTCTCTTTTAATAATCCTCACTGCACTGTGTGTCTTCCAAGAGTTCAGAGACTCCAGCCTTTTTTTTTATCTTCTCCCTCCCCCTCCTATAGAATGTTTATAATAGCTGCTTCTGGGGAGATCATGTGTTAGATGGTGGAAATAGAAGGGTTAGGTGTTTCTATAGCAGTTATTCCAGGAATAATGACATGCCGACTCAACAATATTGTGTGTGTGTGTGTGTGTGTTTGTACATGCATACTCTCTTGCCACAGATTTTAGTCATAGTGTTGTTAAACACATCCTGTACTGACCTTATTTGGATGACCCATCTTTGTCACACAGCCCACGACTAAAGCAAACATCCTGGCTAGGCTCACCTACGTGAAGCAAGTCAAGTAAGCACAGCCCACTAGACTTAGGACTGCAGCATGTACCAGTAATTTCTGTGATGTGGGTGCCAAAGGCATTATCTTGAATCTTAGTTCCCCCTTTTTCCCTCGACCATGGACTTGTAACAACAGTGAAAGTCTTGGAATGCAATTTTTAGATTCAAAAATTGTAAATCAGCTGGGTGAGCCGGGTCAGACAGACAGTACGCTGTGCTGGGAAAAGGCAGTTTGACACGTTTTGCCTGCACAATGCAGGATGTGTGGGCTTCCTGAGCATTATTCGTCTTTTCTTTTAATGTCAAGGGGTCAGTGTCAGCGGGAGCGGTTGCATGAACTTTCTGTTCTGCTTGGTTGTTTCTAAGGCAAAACTTTTCACCAGCGGTTTTAAAACCCATGGACTTTCAAAATCCCACGCAAAAAAGGAACACCACGAGCCATGTACTGGATGAGAGGGAAATAGATAACAAGTCCACCAGCCCTTACGGTAAATCCCTCAATCACATATTTGTGATGCAGTGGTGTGTTGTGCTGACCAGTTGTCAGGAAGCGCCTTGGTCCTGCTCCTGCTGGAGTCATTAACAAAACTCCCATGTGATTTCAGTGGGAGCTGGATCAGATCCTAAAACAGTAATGCCAAAGTGTTCAGATTGGAGGAGGCCGATATTTGGATGCCTAACTTTAAGTAGCCTGAATTTTCACACATGCTGAGCTATCTGCAGCTCCCATTGTCTTGAGACTCAGTATCTTGTGCCAGTGAGTTTAATGGGTAAATGATATATCTTGTTTTTTATTCTCCCCCGCCCCTTTTAAGTTTTAAACATGTTGCTGTTTAATTTCATTGGGTGTCCTCTTGTTCTTGCTGGGAAGGTAAATGGTGTCATGACTGACCTTCTCTATCCCATTCACTATTTTTCTATAAATCTATTAGATCTCCTTTTAATTTTTCTCCTCTCTAAACTAAACAGTTCCAATCAATTCAATTTCTTATACAGAAATCTCTCCATGTTGCTAATCATTTTCATTGCACTTCTCTGGACCACTCCTATTCCTGCTAAAATGAAGGTATGGATGCCCCCTAGCTTTTTGCTTCATTGCAGCCCTGATTTGTACTTAGAGTGATCAGATAGAAAGTGTGAAATATCAGTACAGGGGATGAGGGATAATAGGCGCCTATATAAGAAAAATAAAAAATATTGGGACTGTCCCTACAAAATTGGGACATCTGGTCACCCTATTTGTACTACACAGAAATAGAAACATTAAAATGAAAGGCTATAAAGAACTAGAGAATGAGGCCATCCCTCATCTCATTGTAGAACATAATTCATCCTTCTGCCTCCCAGATTTCCATTCTGTTCCTACATTCACTTATACTGCACCAGTAGCTTCAACTCTCTTGCTTGGTTGATGATTCCTAATGCCAGTCATTGAACTGAGCTAGTTGAATAAATGGAAAGTAAGAAAATATTCCCTCTGCACTTGCAGAAGGTGCTACTGCTGTCAAAAGCTGGTTTATCACTTCAACAAAGTGCTCAGCTTGACTTTCACCAGTTCAGTGGTCATTCTCTAAAACTTGGCAGCAAACGTACTGCTTAATAATTTTTGTTTTTAATTTAAGTGATTGTAACCTATTAAAAATTACCTTAACATGGTGTCAATTTCAAATATAATTTTAAATAGTTTCATTTTTAAAAATAAACCTGTATTTAATGTAAAAAAAAAATTCAGAGTCTTTTAATTTTTTGAAAACATCAATTTTTATCCACTCTGACTGTAGGAGACAGAGGAATTTATAGGATACATACATGTATTTAGGGCTGTCAAGCAATTAAAAAAAATATTCACGATTAATCGCGCGATTAAAAAAATTAATCATGATTAATCGCACGATTAATTGCACTGTTAAACAATAATAGAATACCATTTATTTAAATATTTTTGGATGTTTTCTACATTTTCAAATATATTGATTTCAATTACAACACGTGTACAGTACTCACTTTATATTTTTTTTAGTACAAATATTTGCACTGTAAAAATAAAAGAAATAGTATTTTTCAATTCACCTAATACAAGTACTGTAGTGCAATCTCTTTATCATGAAAGCTGAACTGACAAATGTAGAATTATGTATAAAAAACAACTGCATCCAAAAATAAAACAGTGTCAAACTTTAAAGCCTACAAGTCCACTCAGTCTTATTTCTTGTTCAGCCAATCGCTCAGAAAAACAAGTTTGTTTACATTTGCAGGAGATAATGCTGCCTGCTTCTTGTTCACAATGTCATCTGAAAGTGAGAATAGGTGTTCGCATGGCACTATTGTAGCTGGCGTCACAAGATATTTACTTGTCAGATTCGCTAAAGATTCATATGTCCCTTCATGCTTCAACCACCATTCCAGGGCACATGCGTCCAGGGCCGGCTCCAGGCACCAGCAAAGCAAGTAGGTGCTTGGGGCAGCATATTTGCAGGGGCGGCAAGGATCCAGCATGGGAGCTGAGAACCAACAGGGGGTCCTGGGAGCTGTAGTTCCTGGTTAGCTCCCTGCCTATAGAGCCAGCCCTGGAGCACGGAAAGAACTACATTTCCCAGCATTCACTTGGCAGCGATCAACAGGAAAGGGAGGGGGAAGGAGTGAGGTAGCTGAGACCTCATGCTGCAGCTTGTTGTGAATGGAGAGCTCACTGCTAGAAAAGGGTGGCACTGTGAACGGAGGAACAAGTATGCCCAAAGTATACCTAAAGTATGCTATAGAGCCGGCCCTGAATGCGTCCATGCTGATGATGGGTTCTGCTCAATAACAATCGTAAGCAGTGCAGACCGACACATGTTCATTTTCATCATCTGAGTCTGATGCCAACAGCAGAAGGTTGATTTTCTTTTTTGGTGGCTCTGGTTCTGTAGTTTCCACATCAGAGTGTTGCTCTTTTAAGACTTCTGAGAGCATGCTCCACATCTCATCCTTCTCAGATTTTGGCAGGCACTTCAGATTCTTAAACCTTGGGTTGAGTGCCGTAGCTATCTTTAGAAATCTCATATTGGTACCCTCTTGCATTTTGTCAAGTCTGCCGTGAAAGTGTTCTTAAAAAGAAAAACATGTGCTGGGTCATCATCTGAGACTGCTATAACATGAAATATATGGCAAAATCAGGTAAAACACAGAATAGGAGACATACAATTCTCCCCCCAGGAGTTCAGTCACAAATTTAAATACCAAATTTTTTTAACGAGCGTCATCAGCATGGAAGCATGTCGTCTGGAATGGTGGCCGAAGCATGAAGGGACAGACAAATGTTTAGCATATCTGGCATGTAAATATCTTGCAATGCCGACTACAAAAGTCCCATGCAAATGCCTGTTTTCACTTTATGGTGATATTATAAATAAGAAGTGGGCAACATTATCTCCCGTAAATGTAAATAAACTTGTTTGTCTTAGAGATTGGCTGAACAAAAAGTAGGACTGAGTGGACTTGAAGGCTCTAATGTTTTGTATTGTTTTGTTTTTGAGTACAGTTATGTAAGAAAATAATAATTCTACATTTGTAAGTTGCACTTTCACAATAAAGAGATTGCAATACAGTACTTGTATGAGGTGAATTGAAAAATACTATTTCTTTTGTTTATCATTTTTACACTGCAAATATTTGTATTCTCTGTTGTAATTGAAATCAATATATTTGAAAATGTAGAAAAACATCCAGAAATATTTAATACATTTCAATTGATATTCTATTGTTTAACAGTGGGATTAAAACTGCAATTAATCATGATTAATTTTTTTAATCATGATTAATGTTTTTTAGTTAATCGCGTGAGTTAACTGCAATTAATCGACAGCCCTAGTTTGTATTTTTAAGGCACCTAACAATCGTAAATAAGTGCTGATACGATGAGCTGCCATTCTTCTTTTTATAGTTAAGACATGTATAATATTCTCTAGATCATGTATAGGGAATGCCACAAGTACTGTAAATACCTTTCATAATGATAAAAAGGTAAAATGGCAACTTTAAGGGTGCCTACTGTATAAGATACAGGTAATGTCACTTAATTTCTCTTACTGCATTTCATAGCATGATCAGATCCCTAGAGCTTAGCCTCTCAGCTCTGCCAGATCCTTTCATTTCCTAGTAATCCCTCAAAGAAATCCAATAGAAATAGATCCTCCACTTCTCCTTCTCCTATACCGGCTGGTGCTCAGGCTTGGAAATAGCCGTAGTTAGCCTGAGCGCGTTATTCAGACTTAAAGGAAACTTTTGTTGTTTAACGGACTTATCACCTTGTTTAATGTTTTACCCAGGCCACTGAACTGAGTTCAGACTCCCAGATAGAACCAATAGTGAAGCAGCAGAGATGCTAGATTTTGGGAGAACTTTTTCTCATGCACTTCACCACCTGTGAAGTATGGAAATTGGCTTTATGATATTAGAAATATTTTGCTTTCTCAACTTTTATTATTCATTTCGGTAAAGATTGGCTTTTAGATATAGAATTTTTCACACCACTGTTACAGACTTTTCTGCTCCTACACATCCTGCTATGTGTTGTACTGGCTCTGTTACACTGGACAGTGGCAGACTTTAGAACTGAAGTGAGTTTAGAACTGAAGTGATAGAGGGAGTTCGAGTTAGCATGGCAGGACCAAATGTTGGAAAAGAGAGGGTCAAGAGAGGTGCCCATTTTTATGGGACAGGGTCCAAGTCAACAAGGCACAGAATGGGCAAGGGATGGCAAATGAAAAGGAGAAAGTATGCATGGGATGTGATGGGGGAAAGTGTTGTGGAGGAGATACTGTTGTGAATTAGGATCATCTTAGGGTGAAATAGGAAAGCAAAGGTTTCATACTTAGCTAGGAAAAGACTGGAAGGAGAAGCCAAGATCGGTGGATGGAGAAGGGTATGGAAGAGGTATCTAGGAGCTTTGCAAAAGAGGGAAAAGTAGGAATTAGACACTGGATTGCAGAGGGAGTCCCTGTAAAATAGCTGAAGAGGCGTTATGGTGGCAAACATGGAAATGGGACATGTTTCTACTGTTTCACAAAAGGCACTAATTTGTGCACTGGCATGACTCATCATCCACTCAGTGGCAAATCCTACTTTGCCCATGACATTATCACAGACACTGCCACTGACACCTCTTGCCTCAGTGACACTTGGCACTCTCCCATGGTCCCCTCACTTATAGAAGCTACCTCCCCAGGGCACCTCTGACATGATCAGTCCCCTTGTTTGGGCTGAGGAGGTGATGTCACTAACAACCATAGCCAAAACTGAATTCACATTTTACCTTCCCACCCACCCCTTCATCTGAATATCTCATGCTACACCTCTGCAATCTCCAGCTCTCTGTGGTGTTTCATCACCCCCTCACTGAGTGCAGTTCATTCTTCCGACCACTAAATGGTTGATGACTTCCTGCCTCTCCTTTCATTGCTTCAGCCAGACTCCAATATGAATCCATGGCTAAGATCTTGAGCTGAACAGAAGCCACCCCCTCTCCTTTCCTGCTCATGCCTAAACCAGCCATGCTCCCTCAACACTATCTAAGAATAACTCAGTGGACAAAGTTATATATATATATTATACCATTCCTTGTTATAAAGAGGAATGGTATATATTTTAATTGGAGCAACTTACTTAAAGGAAGTGGGCAAAAGAACACTGTAGGTGTCAACATAAGGGGCTGTGGAGGAAGGACCAGCAAATCAAAGATTGAGAGAGCAAATCAAGCTGGGGATCCAGTTGGTTGAAGGAGCAAAAATATAGTAACTTTGTCCACTGAGGAGGCTGAGGTGGGAAGAGGAAACAAAGGGAGAGACAGAGAGGGAAGGGGTAACAGGAGTCTGGAGGGAGTGTGGAACACTGCAGCAGGCAGCATGAAGAATTCAAAGGCTCTTCCAAAGAGAAGTAGACTTTGGGTCAAGAGACGCTACTGCTCATGGGGTCTGAGCGTTGGGTAGGGAAGGTTAAGTTCCTGGGACAGGAGGGAGCCGAGGGTCTGAGACTACAGAGGAAGGTGGTGGGACCTTCTGGAGCACAGTGGGAATGAGGGAGGGCAGAAACGAACAACCTGACAAAATTATAGGGAGTTCTCTCTCAACACGCAACGGCAGTCAAAAAAAGCTAACAATGTTAGGAACCCTTAGGAAAGGGATAAGTCAGAAAATATCATAATGCTACTATATAAATCAATGAGTATGCCCACCACACCTTGAATATGGCTTGCCATTCTGGTCATCCGATCTCAAAAAAGATATACTGGAATGAGACAAGGTACAGAGAAGGGCAACAAAAATTACTAGGAGTCAGGATCGGCTTCCATATGAGGACAGATTAAAAAGACTGGGACTGTTCAGTTTGGAAGAGAGTCATCTAAGGGGGGATCTGATAGAGGTCAATAAAATTGTGAATAGTGTGGGGAAAGTGTTATTTATCCCTTCACTTAACACAAAGACCATGGATTACCCAATGAAATCAGTAGGCAGCAGGTTTTAAACAAATATAAGGAAGTATTTCTTCACACAACGCACAGTCAACCTGTGGAACTCATTGTCAGGGGATGTTGTGAGGGACAAAAGTATAACTGTGTTAAAAAAAGAATTAGATAAGTTCATGGAGGATAGATCCATCAATGGCTATTAGCCAAGATATTCAGGGACATAGCCCCGTGCTCTGGGCATCCCTAAACCTCCAATTGCCAGAAACATCTGGCACTGGCCACTGTCAAAGGCAGGATACTGGGCTAGATGGACCATTGGTCTGACTCTATATGGCTGTTATGATAAAATAAAAAGGCTAAAAAAGGAACTCTGCAAAACAACACACAGTGCAGAGGTGGAGAGAAGCTTGACAGATCTTTCACTTTATGAGCTCCCCATTGTCTCCTGTCTGGCTAACAGAAAAAAGTTTCCCAAACAATCTTCTCATTTCCCTCCATTACTGCTTCTCACTGCTGCTCCTAATTTGGTTCATGTGAGACCCTAAGGGATAAATGCTGGGAGCACTGAATAAGAGAAAGCTCAAAGATGAACCAGATCTCGTGTTTCTTCATGACGAAGATGATAAAAGGACAAGAGAGACAATTTACCTCACAAGAATGGAAGCAGTGAAGTTTTACCCAGAGCCAAAGCAGTTCATTTTTCAGAAATTTCTTCTTTTGAGAGAGAACCATTTGGTTTAAGAACTTTCCAGATACAAATATCCAAATCTAAAGAGCCGAGAGTTTTTTCCCCGTTTCGACACAAAGGTTTGCTAGAGAGAGGCAGCCTCAGCTAGAGAAAGGACTAGCGTGACTCCCTTACATGGACACACCATCTGTCCCTGGGTTAATTAGCTGTGATAACAAAACAACACCGAGAATGAACAGCACCACAGTATTGTCAAGCAGTACCTGTGCCCTTTCAAGGAAAAACAAAACTCCTAGCTCCCCTTGAATCTCTAGCCAACATGTATTCGCAATACAGGTATAATTGCCAGCAGCACCTGCCAGGGTTTCGGGCAAGATGGCCATCAGCTGAGATGCATTAACATATTGGGCCTCAATTTCCATGGATTTCACTAGGAGCTGTGCGTGCTCAGCACCACACAGAATCAGGTCCTTGAGTTGCAAAAAGGCCTGCTTTATTCACTCAAGTCTCATTACAAGCTACGAGCCTGCTCCTGTTCCCATTGAAGTGAATGGGAGTTTTTACCACTGACTCCAACAGAAGCAAGATTGAGTGCATGTAATGTCATTAAGGCTCCATCTGAATGAAACCCCCTTTTTCATCTGAAGGGTCCCCCATCGCCATACGTCTTTGCAGTTTAGAAAGGGAGGCACCTATTGTACATATCTACATCCCACTAAAGCTGCTTAAAGGCTGCAAAGGGCTGAGTATCTCTTGTGTGGCGTGGAGCACCCCTGTCTTTCATTAAAGTTAATAGGAGTTGTGGGCATTCAGTAGTAACTTATAGCATCAGCTCCTAAACTATTTGCCAGGGCTGCACTGCAGAGAACAAAGCTGGTGGGTTGTAATGGAGGTTTAACTCCTCTGCTGCAGCATAGCACCTCTCTGAAGCAGTGTTAGCAGTGACTATTCATGCAATGCATGACCTTACAAGGGAATAATGATGAGCATTTCCAGGTAGGAACTGTCTCATTTTGTGTCTTGTATAGCGCTGAGCGCATCCAGTGCTTAGCAAGTAATAAACAATAATTAAAAAACAGCTGCCCTGTAGGTGGAAGCACAAGCTGTAAAATCAAGAGGTCTTTTAAAAGTTTTCTTTTGAAACCTTTATTTATTTGCAATGAAAACCTTAGTCCATAATTAGCATCACATATTAGCATGCCAAGTTCCAGCTGTGACATTTGATCAAGTGATTGTTGGAAAGGGATGCTTGAAACTCTTCCTAATCTCACAACTTGCCCCCCTGGAGCGTTATATGTTCCACCTGAGTCTGCTGATGAAGAATTTTCTGTATCTTTTCTGACAGGCAGATGGCTCTTTAAAATGGACAATTGAAGCTCCAAATTTGGCTTTAAAATAAACAAGGCCAAAAGTATTCTTGTTATGTATCTACACCTACAATATATTTAATTCCAATTGAAATTGTTTTTTAAAAAGAAATGATAAAAGGTGTCCTGGGAATATTTGCAACCCAAGCTTTAGGCTAATGTATGGGGACCTGAAAATGAAGTAGACGGCGGGGGGGAATTGAAATGGACTCTTCTCTTTTCCTTGCCTAAAATGAAAGAAATTCACAAAGTAAGCAGCATGAACAATCAAAAGTAAATTAAATTTTTAAAAATTCTTTCAATATATAAAGTGGTGGTGAGCATTTGTTTATGTCTGTAACAAATAAATCCATAAACAAAAACTACATTAAGATGGAGTTAAGGTAGAGAGCATGTATCTGTAAGGCAAAATACATTACGCAGAGGCTGTAATTATCCTCAAATCAAGTGTTATGAACCCAGGAAATTCAGAGTTAGGGCTAAACTTAAGATATCTCAACATGCTGAAGTCTGGAAATGCACAGTTAGGGCACCTAAACAACTCTACATCTGCCCTATGTTGTTGCCATGCAATGACCATGTTGATTGTAATTAAGGCATTTTAGTGCCTGTGGTTCCAAATTAGATTGTACTAATTTTTAAATAAACATCCCTCCTACCCCCAGTGTCACTACAAGGCACACGAGCAGGCTGGGGAACAGTTGGGTCTATTCAGACTACTCATTCTCACTCCCCTTAATGCGCTGGTCTGGCCTGAAAAGTCTCTGCAGCAATGGCATTGTACGAGGTTCCATGTTTATTTACTCTCAATGATGTTACTAGTAAAAATACTTCAGGGCCTTGCATCTTGTGTAGCCATTTGCCCCTGGACAAAGTGGGTGTAAAATGTTACCGAGGCAGAATGGGTGGGGCTTGGGTTTTTTGTTTTGCACTTTTGTTTTTGTTTTGCACAGGTATAAATGGTTACACAAAATGCAAGGTAGTGGAGAATCAGGTCAGTTGTTGACTAAACTTGTAAAGGCCTTAAACTCAACTCAGTGGTATTTCTGTGGCTGGCTTTATGTAGTGCAAGAACTTTTGAATGCCAATGTCACAGTTTTGGGTAACTACACTTGTATTTCCCCTCCATGGGCCGTTCCAGGAGTTCCAGTCAGACCCCAGGTTTCTAGCTGTTACCTGTCTCTGGGTGGGAACCCTTGTCCCAGTTTGTTGCACAGCCCCTTGCCTTGTGCGGCGATATCCCCCGCAAATCAGTCTGCCTAAAAGCCAGTACCTGTGCTTTGTGTTCTCTGAGGGCTATGAACGATGTATTGCCAGATGCTAATAAGTTACCACCCAGCTCTTTCTAAGCAAACATTTATTCTTCAGGTAAAATCATTACAGAGACAACATATAAACGTTCCTATACGCATGCTAACAGCTTACCTATGGTCACCCATTAGTTTTATGGGGCCTCCATAGACCAAAGCCATTCCAACCCTTCTGTGATGGGGTATCCACCCCACATAGGGCCTGAAGTGGTTAAGGTGGCCAGGTGGGCCAATTAACTGCCCAAGCTGCACCTGGAGAAGGAGCCAGGGAGCAGAGATTAATTCGACAAGGTTCAGACGGACAGGAACAAGCGAAGCCCGGAAGCTGAAAGCAACTAGAGGTTGCAGAGAAGTAGTCTGCACTTACTCCCCAAATGTCTACTCCACAATTAAACACCCCCTTAGTCTGAGCCCAACATGTCCAGGTCAGCTGACTCAGGCTAGCTGCAGTTGCTTAATTGCAGTGTAGACATACCCTATAAGGTAGCCACATATTCTTAGGGTTTTTTCTATCCAATGAACATAACTTTAGCTCCCCTTTAGCTATACCCTTTATTTATATTTGAATGAGATCTCTTGGGAATAAAACTGGTGGGTTTAAATGACAGGGAAAATGGTTCTCAAACTGGTTGTGTGATCTCCAAAACACAACTAGTAGTTTAAGACGTTTGTAAATCCTTGAAGTTCAGGACATTCCCCCACCCCTCACATGTGCAGAACTGCAAAAAAACAAAGCAATTTTCAACAGAAGCTGCAGTAACACTCAAAGTGAATTCTGGTCTCCTTAATGGGCCTATAAACTGGCACAGGGACAGAGTTATGAAAACTGGAATGGGCTTTCCACCCAAAACTGGAATACCTATATGGGCTTTCCACCCAAAACCATATGCCAGCTCAATTTTGCTCAAAAGCTGGAACTTTTGTGCCTAGATAATTCTGTGATGGAAGCACTAGGAATGCACAGAGATTGGTTGATTAGATAGAAACTTGGCAAAGGTTGCTTAAAACTCAATCCAGGTTCACTCTAAACTTGGCTGAGGTTTGCTGAAAAAGTTCACAGACCTTTCAGTGAATCTTAACCCAGTTTCAGGTTTTTCATTATAGAAATGGATTTCTGTACAGATTTGCAAAGTTTTAGCAGCAATAATAGTTCCCATGCTGCCTTCTCCACTCATTATCCTGCTACAAGTAGCTTACTTGACTAGTGAGGGTTACATATGGTAACTCAGACATGCAGGTTCATTGCAGTTGGATAAGCATGTTGACCATGGGCACACTGATTCAGCATCTGGTTCTAAAGGTCTTGTGTAACAACTTCAGCAGGTGTAAATTCGTGTGCTTTCGAGCTGATTGGGACATGTATTTCATTTAAAAGAAAACAAACATTTTTCATTTTCCTTGAAATGTTTTCGGGTTTTCATCAAACTGAAAACCACCAATTTTTCAGTTTAAAAACATTTTTTAAAAGTTTTTTGAAAACCAAAGAGTTTTATCTACATTTCTTTTTTGGTTCTTTTTTTGGATGGCAAAACAAAAGTCTGTTTTTGTTAAAAGGGATTTGTCATTCAACAAATCTTACTTTGGTTTAAATAAATTTAAAAAACCCCAACCAGCTTCTATGTAGCTCTATTGACAGAAGTGCGCTGCCTCACACCAGCTTGCGGGGGAGGGCAGGAGCAGGCTTTGGGCTCTGGTGGGGCGGAGCAGAGCAGGTTGGGGATGGGTCGTTCCACTTCCTGCTGCCCGGTGATTGCAGGGCAGGCCCAACCCCACACTCACAGGGTGGCGGGAAATGGAGTGACCCGGAGCCAGCCTGCTCCGCTCTGCTCCCCCGACTCCCAGCCTTGGGACTTGGGGGGCAAAGGGGAACTGCCCCCTAGCACTCACTGGCAGCGCAGCTGGGAGCCGGCGGAGCAGAGCAGTTTGGGGCCGGGTCACTCCACTCCCCGCTGCCCGGTGAGTGCAGGGCACACCTGACCTCTGCTATAGTCCTTCAGGATGTAGCTCTGGGAAAGGGGTGGAGTGGGGGCAGGGTGGGGGTGGAGCAGCGTGGGGGCTTTGGGGAAGGGGTGGAGCGGGGGCGGGGCTGGGGTGGAGCAAGGGTGGGAGCTTTGGGGAAGACGTGGAGCAGGAGCGGGGGCAGCTTTCCTTGGCGGCTCAGCCAGCCAGGGGATCGGGCTGACTGCTGGAACAGCACACAGCTGCGCAGGGCACCAGGAAATTTGGGGCAGTTTGGTGCCCCAAATTTCCTAGTGCCCTACGCAGCTGTGTAGTTTGCGTATGGGTAAGGACGGCCCTGTAAACATCTTTATTTCTCAACAGCCTTTCCAGTCTGGCAGAAAGATGTCTGCAGATGTGGTGTATTTGATCAAGGGGCAAAGGCATGCACATGGTTATCTTAAAATGGCAGTTCTGCTCTGAAAAGTGACAATGGCATATGAAGTTCTGCGTTTGTCTGTGTTGCCAGATCAAATGAGCTAGGTTTGACTCAAAATATGTTTGTTTATCCTACCTGTCAGCCTTGCCAACTCAGTCTGGGATCTGAGAGTCAAGTTTGGGTTCTTTCCTTCTTGTTTACCTATACTAGTAATACAGGTTCTACAGGAACACTATGCCCTGAATGATACTTGTGAGCCTTAATGGGCCAAATTTTCACTGTGGTGTAACCCTAGTGACTTGAGTGGAGGTACACCAATGATGAATTTGTCCATAGTCTTCAAATTATGCCATGTGCAACCCCATAACGGACTGGCACTTAGAACACAATTCTGTTGTTGATGTTGACAAGAAGGGATAGATTCAAGCTTCTTTTCTCTGAGCTGTGTTGGCTCTGCCCAGGGAACAAGAGTCCCACAAAGTAAAAACACACATTTTGTCCCTAAAGTTTGCACGCATAGCTCTGACTACATGCAAGAACATAGCTATTGAGTAAGAAGCTGCTATTTTTACACCGTGGCTTTTCAGAGTCAAACTGCACTTTAGCCTGCCTGTCATTGCATTTGAATACAAAACCTGAAACTGTGAAAACTACAAGTCAGACTTTTCTATCACATCAGTTTTATACCAGTTTCACTCCCTTAACTCCAGTTCAGTTGCACCAGTGTGGGTGACAGGAGAATCAGGACCCATTTTTAAAAAAAAAAGCTGATTCTGGCTCATTGTTTTATGCTTTGAAAGTGAACACAGATTTATTATAAACGTTTTGTTTCATATTCTTTATAGGGTCTGATTCTCCATGGCCCTGGTCCATGTACAATTACTTACACCAATGTAGAGTGTAAAAGGCTGCCTGATCAAAATGTTCCATAAATTAAATTTAGAGGAAAGCTGCTTGTACTTGATCAATAATATTTTCTACATATAATAAATATGCCTATATAGATAAACTAGGATGCTTAAATTATAAGAAAAGCCTCTCTGAATGACACAAGAAAAAGGGAGGCTAATGATTTAAGGTCAGATCTGATGCCCATTGAAGTCAATGGAAAGACTTCTATTGGTTTTAGTGAGCACTGGATCAAACCCTTAGTCTCTGATCCTGCAAACATTTGTGCAACCAGATAACTTTATGCATGTGAGTAAAAGGTGTTGGGTCTAGAGGTTGACTTTGGGAGTCAGGATACCTGGTTCTTCCATTTGCACACTTAGGAATCTGGGGCAAAATCAGTACTTGGTCCTGTTGGTGAAGGCAGGGGGGCTGGACTTGATGACCTTTCAGGGTCCTTTGCGCCAGTGGTAAGTCAGGATAACTCCATTTAAAACTATGTTTTACTCTGGTGTAACTCCAGTGGTTTCAGTGGGGTTACTCCTGATTTAGACTAGTATGAAATCAGAATTAGGCCTAATACCTTTCATGGGATTACACCTGCTTTTACATCACTGAAAGTGAGATCAGAGTGAGACCCATTGTTTGATCATTCACATAACCTGCTTCAGTGAATTCAAGTTATTAAGCATATTTTTTGATTGTGGAGGGCCAAGCGCCTCCTATGATGTACTGAGCTCCTTTGACAGCTGTTGAATGCCTTTCACTTTCACTACACTCAGTATTTTACAACAGATTTTCCTATGTCCAACAGCCAATGCTATCCCCACCCAGAGCAACTCTAATAAATACCAGATTCCAATCACCCAGAGGTGTCAAACACAGATAGGTTTAATAGGGGCCTGAGTATTCATATAATGCAATATTTTAAAGTTTTAAAATATTTATTTCAGACAGTCCTTGAATAAATATAACTGACAAAACCATTCATTTAGCAGGTTCATAGGTTACTCCTAATAAAACAGCATTGGGCCAGATCCTCAACTGGTGTAACTTCATGCAGCTGCATGGACTTCAGTAGAACTATTTTTATGTGTACCAGCTGAGAGTCTGGCCCATTAAATCATAAACATGTAACAAAACTAGGAATTGTAAAGAGTCATGCCAGAGGGTAGAAATTTGGTCCTGATCAGGACTTTTGTATGCAGCCACAACACAAATAATAAACAATGATATATATATTTGCAATCAAGTGTTGGATAAAAGATTCAGGTGTTGTCATCATCCAAGGACACATGTGGGTGTACTGGGCCTTTGGTCTTTGTCTAAAACCTTTTCAACAGACGGTGACTTCCAAAACAAATATTCTTTCCTGTTGAGCTGGATACAGAATTTGGTTGGATAGAAGAAGTTTTGGCTCATGATTGTATACTTGTTTTTTTTTCCCAATGACAAATATTTCATCAGCCAAACTGGGTCACTGGACTTACCGATACATCCGATTTTCAGTCTGTATCAAACCTAGGGATGCCCATGCTGTCTTACTTAATCTGTCTCACCATTAACAATCCAAATACCTGGAAAAGATTCATATGGGTCTGTTCACTCTTTAACTGTTTCCTGACAAGAATACTCGCTGCCCTTTTCACCTATATTGGGTCATTTGCTGCCTGTAACTTCAGGACCTCAGGGTCAAGCGCTCCAAAGTTTCATGCTGCCAAATGAATAGCATTTTCTCTATAGAGTTCGGACCTAATTCTGTTCTCAGTTACACTGGTGTCAATCAGGAATAACTTCATTAAATCCAATACATGTGAGATAAGAATTAGGCTCTTTATTTTCTTTTAGTAGAACACCTCTTGCATTTTATGTGGCCAATATCGGCTGGTTCTATTTTCATCAAGATGTCTATGGGCCTGGGCCTGCAAGGTGCTCAGAGCTTCTGAGCTGAGTACCCTCAGCTCTCCGTAAAGTCAATGGGAATTGTGGCTCCTTGCCATCCTAGAATTGGACCCTGCAAGAGCATTTTCATATTTTATTTTTTGCAAATTATTGTATTAATCATTGGAAAAATTATTTTTAAAAAATTAAAAAGCAAAAAGTTACATCTGCTTTCTACTGACAAGGGCAAGAGGAGAATCAGATCCACTGAACCAGATCCTGGCCCACGATTTGGCCTGTTTGCTGCACTCTGGCATAAAGCTGCCATAAATGAACATCTGGGCATTCCTCTGCTGTGGGGGAATCCCCAGTTTATGTAGAACTGGCTATACCACTGCTGGAGACAAGGTGGGTGAGGTAATCTGTCTAATATCCTAGGCCTAACACTGCTACAGCAACCCTTTATACCACTTATACTCCATCTCCTTCTAGTTCCTTAGTGTAAGCAGGGCTGTAAAGCCCAAGCTTTCAAAAAATCATATCAGGCCCTCCAAAACTGCGATAGGCCTTCAAATCATGAGACTCTAGTAAAACAAACAGCATGTGAGGGGAAGTTTTTCTTTGCCTTTGGGTCTCTGAGCTTTTCAGGTCCACTTGGATCACATTGACCTCAGTGATCTTATCTGCATGAGGGGCTAGAAATTTTAGAGGAGAATCAGAGCTTTCTTTTTTTATTAATCACATGGTTCCAGCAGCTGGGACTTTAAGGAAGTCACCAGATATATTGTGACTCAAGATAATATTGTGAGACTTGGCAATGCTGCATAAGGGATGTGTCAGGATGTGGCTGGAGCATACTGCACTTAAACAATCCCCACATGGCAGAATGGTCCCTAGGGCACTGTTAAAATATAGCATAATTGTAAGCACTCCTGAGGCTGCCATGAATTATGCTGTGGACTTAACCAGCTGACTCCAGGAGCAGGGGCTGATTACATTTACTCCCTGCTCCCACTTGCACGGAGCAGAGTTCAGGTGCAGTTGCGAATTCAGCCCACTGACTTGAATGGGAGTTGAGGATGCTCTGTGCTTCACAGGACTGGACCCTCCAAATCCAGGCATAAATTTCTTAACTGTCGTCTTTTCACAAGTTTTCAAAATGAAAACCAAAGGGGGAGACAGAGGGATACAGCAATTTAACAAGTGGACAATCTCTAAAGAACTTGAGTCTGCATTTCTTTCCAAGGTATGTCATTAGAGTTCTCCTCATTCAGTTCTCCTCAATTGATATTATTGGAATGGATTTAAAAAAAAAAACACCAGGGAATTTTCCTGAAAAGCAAATCCCTATTTGACAACGTAAGGTACTTCTCCTGCTCCCTGTTACTGTAGTTTCTGAGCACCACTGTTTTTAGTGTGTATCCTCACAACACCCCTGTCAGGTAGGCAATAATGTAATTTCCATTTTACGGATAAGGCTGTGAGAAATCAAATCATCTGCATAAGGTCTCACAGGAAGTCTATGGCAGAGTAGAGAATTGAAGCTGGATCTCCTGAGGCACAAGTTAGTGCATTAACCAGTGGACCATCCTTCTCCAAAGATTATACAAAAAGATTTAATCTTGTTGGTGGAGGCTATACCAGAGAGATTCTTTTCTCATATTCCAGAAACAGCAGCCAGAATGTATTGAAGTGTGAGGAACTATTTCCTTGGCTGTCTAATAACCTCTCTCACTAAAGCTATATACCTCTACCCCGATATAACGCGACCCAATATAACATCAATTCCGATAGAACGCAGTAAAGCAGCGCTCCGGGGGGGCGGGGCTGCACACTCCGGCGGAGCAAAGCAAGTTCAATATAATGCGGTTTCACATTATATTGTGTGTAGAGGTGTATTCCACAGAAGCATGTAGTTCTTTCTCTAGGTACTCCTACTGTCATAATAAGCATCTCAATCCAACACATCAGCTTTAGGCTCGAATGGTTTCGGGGATCAGGAAAGTATCTGTTTACCCCACTGGATAGTTTGCCAAGTGCATTTATGGTGGGGATTAAGTAAGGGGGAAGTTACTTTTCTCTGAAGCGTTAGGTGCCACCTGCTGTACAAGGCAGGATATCAGAGTTAATGGACCAATGCAAATTTCTTCCTTCTGTGGTTTTTCGCTCTCTGGTTAGGACTCATTTTGCAAAATCAGTTTCTGCTTTAAGTGACTGTGCCATTGCATGAGATGGGAACTCTCTCTTCCTCTAATTCACACAATCACTCAAGGGAGAAGCACTCTCAATACCAGTGCAGTACAAGACTGATACCATCCACATATTATCGGGCGTTCCTTTCATGTCCAGTCACTATGACAGGAGGAAAGAGCCTCATGCGTCCCCCATCACCTTTATGCATCATGTCAATCCTGCATGCAGGCCAAGAAAACTGACGCAGTGAGGACAGTGCAGCAGCATGGTGGCTAAACCAAGAGAATTAACTGGCTGAGCCCTTCTCAGATTACCCATGTTCTGCACATCTCCATATCTGGTCAATTTGCTGAGCAGGCTTTGAAAATCCACACCTTGCAAATGTGCTGCAAGGTAAATGGGAAATGCCCCTAGAGAGAGAACCTTACTCTGCTTTTCTTTTTAAAGTGATACGCTCACTTTGCACGTGAGTGATTTTTTTTTTATATCCATCAGGTTTGGAAAAGTACCTGCCTGGCACTTTCATCATCTGTTTATGTTCAGGTGCCAGTATCATATATTCTTTTTCTGGAGAATATGATTTATTTTTCTGGGACATATCCCCATACATCTCAAAAAGGAAAAATTCTATCACTGCACTGGCTGTGTTATTTCTTACCCTGGTTTTGCCCTAGGGAAGCTTTGACCTCAGTGGGCTTATCTGCACTACCGTAGGTGAGATCAGAATCAGGCCATGGGTTGCAAGTTTGGTTGATAAAGGTAATTGTTAACATATCCTAAGACTTTGGTAAGGCATTTGATTGATTATTGCTGATTTACACCAGCATACATGAGATCACAGATAGCTTTGCACTAATCGTATAGCCAGGGAAGTTGCTAACGGGATACAGAGCCTTTCTTCTCTAGGTCACCAGTTCATATCAAAACTATTTATACAAAAACCATTACTGTCTGGTTGCTGTTTGGCCCATGAGAAATGAGGGCCAGCTGTTCAGCTGGTGTAATCAGCTTAGTGCCAGATGAGGATCTAGCCTGGTGTTGGCTTGATAGATTGGAGCAAAATCCCTTTGGCTGTTTTTTTGAGTTAGGCGTTGTAGGGAGGACAAACTTTTTTCCTATTTTAAGAAAATTATATTTTCCCCCCAAGGGTACACCAGAAATGGTGGAAATTTGAAAACTGATGTGTTGGGCTGGAACACTATTTGGTTGTGAGACCTTCAACATCTACATGAGGCAACAAGTTTTGCTGGTCATTCAGCTCCCTATTCAGCAAAGCACATAAGCAAATGCTTAATTTCAAGCATGTGAACAGTCCCATGTGCTTTGCTGAATGAGGGGCTCCTTAAGTATCACCCCTCCCCCCCTCGGCCCCACCAAGGAAGAGCGCTCTGTAAGCTCAAAAGCTTGTGTCTCTCACCAACAGAAATTGGTCCAATAAAAGATATTACCTCACCCACCATCAAGGCCATCCCTAGGGGGGTTTCTAATCTGCTGGGGGGGGACTCCCCATGGCTCTGCCCAGGCCCCACTCCCACTTCATCCCTTCCCCCAAGGCCCCACCCTGCCCTGCTTCTTCCCACCCCGCTCTGCTCCCGCCCCGCCCAATTCCACCCCCTCCCCTGAGCGCGCTGCACCCTCGCTCCTCTCCCCTCCCTTCCCTTCCCCCAAGTGTCTCCTGACACCGTGGGCGAAACATCCGATCTGTGGTAGACACTGAGAGGGAGGGGAGGCGCTGATCGGCAGGGCCCGCCAGGGGGCAGGAGGTGCTGGGGGGAGGGGGAGGTTATGGTGGGGGGCTCCTCCTCACCTCCCCCCACCCGCCTGCCACTTGCCTCCCCATTCGCCACCCTCCCGCCTCACCTCCCTGCCCGCCTCCTGTGGGGGCCCCCAAAGCACGGGGCCCCAGTTTGCCATACTCTAGGGATGGCTCTGCCCACCTTGACACTCCCCTCGGTCAGTATAGACTCAGTGCCCTAGCAAGCTGTTTGAGGGGGTCCCTGTAGTGCGGAAGATATGACCTTCAGGAGAGACTTATAAGGATAGGGTGAGAAATGTGGTAACTGGCCAAATTCCAAACTGAGCTTATTTTCGGCCTATTTTATAAATTCCCAACTGCAAGTTCAGTTGGAAAAAGCTATTCACTTGCCTTACTGCACAGCTGTATAATGTTGCTGTGTGCTGTTAAATAGTTCCTGCATTTCATGCCAAAAGTAGATATTGGTACTCTTCAGGGGTGGGTGAAGAAATCCTTCTTTGTAGGTTGTATATCATTTTGTGGCCTGGATCCTGCAAGCTCTAGACACACAATTAGTCACATTTATTATGTATGCAAAGTCCTTTGTAATCCTTCAGGATGAAAGATGTTATGTAAATTCAAGGCCATGTTTACTATCAGTTTATCTAGTGTTTTATAAGGTCACGCATAACACTGGTGTATGAATGCCAAATACTGTATCCTATGGGTTCAAGGTCTATGCACAATGTATGCTAATGTGTTGAAAGACTTTGTACCTAATTCTGATCTCATTTACATGAGAACAAATTAGAAATAACTCCCCCGAAGTCACTGGAGTGAGAGGTCAGTCAGGACCTTTATTCATAGAAGTCTAGTGCTAGAAGTGACCTCAAGAGGTCATCACCCTCACTGAGGCAAGATTCAGTATATCTAGACCATCCCTGACAAGTGTTTTATCTAACCTGTTCTTAGAAATCTCCAGTAATGGGGATTCTACAACCTCGCTAGGTAACTTGTTCCAGAGCTTAACTACCCTTATAGTTAGAAAGATTTTCTTAACATCCAACCTAAATCTCTCTTGCGGCAAATGAAGCCAAATACTTCTCATTCTACTCTCTGTGGACATGGAGAACAATTGATCACCATCTCTTTATAACAACCTCTTACATATTTGAAGAAATATGTCATCCCCCACACTTATCCTCCTTCATCCATCACTTTTCAAGATTAATCATACACAGTTCTTTCAACCTTTCCTCTTAAGTCATCTTTTCTAAACCTTACTTTTATTGCGCTCCTCTGGAATCTCTCCAAATTGTTCACATCGTTCCTAAAGTGTGGTGCCCAGAACTGGACATCCTACTCCAGTTGAGACCTCACTATGCTGAGTAGACAGAACAATTACCTCCTATGTCTTGGGGTACGTCTACACAGCAAAAAAGAACCCTGTGGCAGAAAGTCTGAGTCTGGGTCAATTGACTCGGCCTCAAGCTAAGGGTCTAAAAATAGCAGTGTAGACATTCCTGCCCAGGCTCTGAAACCTGGTGAGTGGGGAAGGTCTTAGAGTTTAGGCTCCAACCCGAGCAGGAATGTCTATATTGCTATTTTTATCACAAGCCTGAGTCAGCTGACCTCTGCTCTGAGACTTGCTGCAATGGGTTTTTGGTTTTTTGCTGCATAGATATACCTTTTCATACAACACTTCTTCTACTAATACACCCCATAATTACATTTACCTTTTTCAAACAGCATCACATTGTTGACTCATGTTCAATTTGTGATACATTATAACCTCTGATCCTTTTCTGCAGTATTACTGCCTCCCCAGTTATTCACCATTTTGTAGTTGTGCATTTGATTTTTTTTCCTTCCAAAGTGTAGTACTTTGCACCTATCTCTAATGAATTTCATCTTGTTGATTTCAGACCAATTCTCCAATTCATTACGGTCATTTTGAATTCTAATCCTATCCTCCAAAGTGCTTGCAACCCCTCCCAGCTTGGTTCCATCTGCAAATTTTATAAGTGTATTCTCTATTCCATCATCCAAGTCATTTATGAAAATATTGACTAGTGTCAGAGCCAGGACAGACCTCTGTGGAACCCCCACTTGATATGTCCTCCCAATGTGACAGCTAACCATTGATAACTATTCTCAGAGTATGTCTTTTTTTTAAACCAGTTTTGCACTTCTCTTATGGTCATTTTAGCTAGACCACATTTCCCTAGTTTGTTTATGAGACTGTCATGGGGAATGGTGTCAAAAGCCTTACTAAAACCAAGATATATCATATCTACAGCTTCCCTGCTGTCCATTAAGCTGATTTGGGGCCTCATTTAGGGAGGGGGGGGCATCTGCCGCTCCCTGCCCCGAGTTTCATACTGGAGCTCTGCTGGTGGCACATGTCCTAGTCCCAGGTGGAACTCTTAACTGCAGTACAGCCCGAGTGCGGAACGTGAGTTCTGCAGAGGAGCGGAGCTGCTCCTGGCTTGCGTCCCAGGGAAGGGAGTCAGTATTTTGTTTATAAACAGAAGCTTGGTGATTAAGATAAGAAAGGGCTGGCAATTAATTTAATTTTAAATTAAGGATCTGGATGTTAAATGAGCCTGAAAGATCTGTAAAACAGGAATCCCGCTGCATGCAGGTGTTGGAGAGACCTGAGGGGATGAGAAGTGTTATCAGCATAGAAAAAATACAGCCAAGGTTACATTCAGAAAAGAGGGAGATGTGAGGGGGGTAAGTGAAAAGAAGGGGCCAAAACAAGGACAAGGGATAGCAGTGGTATAGAGAAGTTCCCACGCTACCTGTGGTACTTATGTGGCCCCATCACCGTAGTATCTCAGCACCTTGCAATGTCTAACTTATTTCTCCTCACAGCCCCTTGGTGAGGTAGAGCAGTGCTGTTATCTCCATTGTACAGATGGGGCACTGAGGCACAGAGAGACTAAAGAACAGATTTTCAAAGATATCTAGGCACCTAGTGGGATTTTCAAAAGCACCTAGGTGCATCTTTGGGTGGCTAAAATCCTTTCAAACTCTGTCCCTAAGGCACTGGTCTGAGATCATACAGGAAGTCCAGGGGGAAAGTAGGGAAATGAACCCAGGGGTCTCAGGGCTCACTCCCTATCCACTGAATCAGCATTTCTCGCTGCTGCATGCTGCAAAAAAAAGAGGGCTCTGATAGATGGGAGCAAAACCAAGAAGGCCAGATCTCTGAGACTCCAGCAAAGAGTCTGAGGTGATTGGGAAGGATGTCGTGGTTGACAGCATGAAAAGCAGCACAGAAGTCAGGAAGGATGAAGAAAGAGAGAGAATGAGAGTTAGATGAGAAGAGATCACTTAACCCCCACGGGGTGGCAGGTTCTGCCCCAGGCTGGGTTGTAAAGCAATGGTTGGTGTGCAATTTTACATTTTAACTGAAAACCTTTCTCTTTTGTCATTTTTTTTGTTCTGAGTTTGAGAAAACGAAGGAATGAGAAAGTGTCATATAAGTATCAGATGTGTTTATGCCTCATTCTTAGGGTTTTAGCTGTATTAAAGCAAATTCAAGAACAAAGAACAGAAATTGCATCCACCGAGTTCCATAAAGTTGATGATTATTGTCGTGATTTGTATTATTCACTGGGCACCATCTGTGTGCTCAACACTGCTCAGAATATGACAGAAAATGTAGTCCCTGAGCCAATGTGTATAAGATGTGTAGCCCTGGATAAGATGGCTCAGATATTTGAGTATGATGTGTATAGTTATTGAGCCCATGTTAATATCTATGAGTGGAGGTTCTGATGGCAATAAAAGTTTTCTGGATTAAGGATTGGAAGATTTGACCCTCCAACTTTTTTTTCAAGAGCAAGAGCTGCCCTGAGTTCCTGTGCCTCTTTGTTTTCCTTTCCTGCCTGCAGTGGCCCTGATATACCTCAGAAGACTCCATTTTTTTCCCCTCAGATTTAAAATGTGGAATTTTCTTGGTGTTTGGTTTTAAATATTCTCCTGTGAGAACTGCAACCCAATCACTGTAGTGTTGTGTTTAAGAGCCTTCTGGAAAGTAACTAGCCTTTAAACAGAAGTGAAAAGTGACTTGAAAGTGTCAGTTTCACTCCTGTTTAAAGTCAGTTTCTAGTCTATTATTATTATTATTATTATTATTTGTAATAGGGTAACACCACTAGAGCTCCAGGCAGCTGCAATATAAACTCACAGGCCCTTGCCCTAGTAGGATGTTTCCAAAAATTGAATGATCTATTCCAAGCTCGGTGAACTGCAAAAATTAAGTAGCTTAAATGATAGAAAGTAATCTAGATTTTTCCACAATTGTTGTATTCAAGAGTTAGTAAAAGAGTAAGAATATAAATTACATTTTTTAACCTAACCAGTGTCCCTTAAATATCTTGCCACAAGATGTCAGAACATGTTAGCATTAGAGCTGAGTGGGTCTAATATTTATTTTTCTTTCTTTATATAGGAATTAGATACAGCGCTCCCGTCAGCTAATTTCTAAGTTATCTGCAAACAAAAACAAAACAAAACACCCTAGAGTTTTCAGGTGCCTAAGTGCCCTTGGAATCACAGTTAAAGTTGACCTCTCCTCCCCCTACCAAAATCTGAAATGGTGCTCCTGGGCTGTCAACGAAGAAAACAAGATTGATTGACATGATTGGTTCTTGGGGGGAAAATCCATGTTGACTATTACTCATCACCTTATCCTCTAGGTTTGAACAAACTGTTTAATTTGTTCCAGTATTTTTCTAGATAGCGAAGTTAAACCAACTGGTCTATCATTTTCCAGGCCCTCCCTTTTCTCTTTGAGTGGAATATATGATTTCTTTGTATATATTTTGATGTGAATTTATAATTCTCAAAGATAATCACTAATGGGTTGGAGATTGCTTCAGCTATCTTTACTGTAAAACAGAGTCCCTTTCTGTACAGGGTCAAAACACTTCCTATAATCATCTCCCCTCTGACATTATCTCCTTAGACATCCTGTCCTTCCCAGCCCTTCCCCGCAGCTTCCTTTTCCCTTTCTTTCCAAGTCAATAACACAGAAGACATTTTAAATCTCTGACATCTAGTTGTTAAATAACAAAATAACCACCAGAGGGCAATGATAATAGCAATAAAGGGAGCACAGTAATTAGCCTTGTTCTGTACAGAAATTCTAGCTATAATAAAAATAACAATTATGAACTCTGACGTGTTATACTGAAAATAGGCTGTCTAAACCCCACAGCTTACAATCCAATGGATGGAAAAGGTATATAAAATAATAGTTGTATGTAATTGCAATAATAATGTGCATATTATATCTTTTAATGTTTTCTTTTGAAAATCAAGTCATTTACCTAGATGCCTAAGTAGACTTGGTAGCCCAACTTTCTGATATCAATTTTTTAAAAATCCTGGTCATGGTGTCTATCATTCTAGTATCAAAGGACCTGATCCTACAAAGACTTACACATGTGCTTAACATTATGCACATGAGCTGTCTCACCAAGTTCAGTTGGACTGCTCATGTGTATAATTTTATGCACATGCGTAAGTCTCTGTGGAATTGGGGCCTAAATCTCTCTTACTGGCCTTATCTACGTTAGGATTATTTGTCCAGAAATTTTTCATTCTTGTCTCTGGTTAAGTTTCACCCATGATGGGAGTATTGGTGAACACAAGATGCCAGTGGTTGCCAACCTTTTAATCACCATGTCAGGGAGACCTTGCTGTGAAATGGGGTTAGTCTATATGGTGCTCAGAACTAGAACTGGTTTAGAAAATGGAGTTTTCTTCAGCAGAAAATTTCAAGTTTTCAGCAAGAAGGTGAAAACCAAAATCTTTTTGCTAAGAAGGAAAATATTACAAATCAGAAATACCATCATGTTACCTCATGGGAGCTGTAGGTTGGGTGCCTCATGTCCATTCTTCTCCCTTGGCTGGGTGGACTACATTGCCTATGATGCACCACTGTCTCCCCTCTCAGTGACGGGAGGTGGTGCATCATGGTAGTCACATGGCTGCAGTGCATTAAGAAGTTGAATTCCAATATGGAGCCTGGCTCACAGAGGAGAATGGGAGCACAAGGCACCAGGACTACAACACCCATGAGCCCTGCAGCAACACTTCCAAAACTAAACCTTTCAGTTTGCAGCTGAGTTATTTAGGTTCTCAGCCAAAACCTTTTTTTGGTTTTGGGTGTTTAGTTTTTGATTGAAAAATTGAAATTTTCCATGGGAAGCCTGCTCTTTTCACAAAAATGTAGTTTAGTCGCAAATCCCATTTTCTGAAGAAAACCAGCTTTGATGGGAAACTTTTTGACCAGCTCTACTCAAAACACCACAGATCTGCCCTGGTGGTAGGAATGGTGGGATGTTTTAGCAAAATAATCTTCATGTAGACCCAGTTTCTCTCATTTCAATTTAACTTTAATGTGGAGGGCATATCTGCTTTGAGAGTACAGTATGGAGCAACAGATCAACCACTGTATGTAAACATTTCAAATTGCTACTCTATTTACAGCACGCTACGGGGCCTACTAGTTTGTTATAGGGTCACATGATCAAATCCTGGTTTGTCAGGGTAGTTTGTGAGCTGCTGGACTGATGCTGCCTTTTTAAAAAATGCAAACCTACCTGCATCTCCCACCCCCACCAAATTCTGCTAACACAATTATCAGAGTCTGAGATATAAAAGTAATATTCATAAAATTCAGTGCAAATCCTCACACAATGTCAGGAACTTCAGGCCAAATTCTGCAACCCTTACTCACCTGTGTACACCATGGACACACCTGGATGCTCTGCGTGGGTAAGGAATTACTCAGGTGAAGGAGGGTTGAAAGCTTGATTTCTGGCTCCTTCTTGGAGTGTGAAGCAACAGGTGAAAAGGGATTAAAAAGTGGCCTGATGCTGAGAACCCCCAACTCTTACAGTATGTGGGAGTTAGTGGTTCTCAGGATTGGGTTTGGAGCAACCACCTCATCACTCTCAACCTAACAGGACCCGAAAGTGGGATGCATCCTGAAGAAAGAAAGGTATAAAATGAGGGAGATATGAACTAAAGAGGGGAGCTTGACACTCACCAGGGATTAATTTCTTTAACATTAAGGCACCCTCCCTTTGAACCCATGTGATATTTCAACTTTGTCTGGCAAGTTTATCACTGGCAATGGACCTAGGAATGTGCATAACTTTAAGCACAGTTGAGTGCTTTTCTGAATCATGACTGTAGCTATGAAAAGCATGACTTTTTCTCTATTGGCTCCGGTCCTTTTGCATTTATCTGAGTATTAGAAAGGGGGCTGGGAGCCAGGATTCCTGGGCTTTATTTCTGACTTTGCCACTGAGTCTGTTTTGTGGCTGGGGGCAAGTCATTTTACTTTTCTGTGCCTCAGTTTCTCCATTTGTGAAATGTGTATGGTAATACCTACATTGCAGGGGTATTGTGATGCTTCCCATGGGTACGCAGCATTGGGAGGCACATCGCTACCACCTGCCTTTAGCATGAGGGAACCTTGTCCGTACCTGCCAGGAGTCAGTTCCTTGACACTGCCAGCCACGGCAACGCAAGTCCTTCCCTCTCAGCCCGTGCAGGCTCTGCTGTCCCTCATGCAGCATAGCAAGAGGCATGCTCCAAGTCCTCTGAGCATCCTCCTGTGGTGCCCAGCCTCTTTTCAGCGTTACCAGGCCCACTGTTCCCAAAGGACTAGTTTACCGCAGCTTATCTAGTTATGCTTTAGAATGCAGCTCCACTTAACACATGGCACTTACATATACTTAGAGAAAGTACCGGTAAGTATACATCTATTTAACCATCAAATAAAATAAAATGCCCTTCTTACAGCATTTTTCAACCAGAATGGCTGAGCCCCTTCTTTCACAAGCCCACGCCCCGTGGCAGCTTGCCTCCCCGATGAGGGATACCAGGGCATCTTTCTGCATCCCTGGATATACCAGCCTAGTCCTTTGTTCTTCGCCTCTAAAACAGCGTCTCCTCCCTGCCCCCCAGCTGTTCCCCTCTTCCTGTTAATTTTCCTTCTGGAGTCCTGACTCAGTGTGCAGATGGACACAGTGGTCAACCAGGGAGATAAGTGTCTCCCATCTCCTGTCAGGTTAAGGCACACTACCTCTGGGTGACCTGCCTTTAACCACAAGGCCTCAGGAACATTATTTCCTATACCTAGATATCTGTATAGTTACATCTCCTTCCCTATTATCCACACACACCTTTCACAAGGATTAAGATGACCAGTGTGACACAGGCTTTCAGTAGACACGTTACATGGCGCTCTTTGATGAACTAAAATATAAATACCAAACCCAGGGATCTCTGTAACCCTTATGCCCCTCTGCGCCCTCTGCCAGTTGGCATCAGGAAGCCCTTGGGTAGTATGAAGCTTACCTAATTAATCGTAATGTACTTTGATCTCCTGGGATGAAAGATGATATATATTTATGCAAAGTGTTTTATTAAAAATGTTTCAGGTTAGACCTCAGTGACCTTGTAGCTAGGCTCTACCCAAGTGTCTAATGGACATTCTGTACCTTTTCAATATGAGATTGGAGGGTCGAGGGGGCGGAAACAGGGTGTTTCACTCCAGTGCGTCAGCTGCCTGTATCCTTTTCCCTTTAACAGTTTCTAGACACCAGCAACGTGTTCAGACAGTCGTCATTCAATCTTTCTACAATAGCAACAGGCAGTGGAGGAAGTCTTCTCCGACATTGCCAGCTTCCTTAGTGATTCTGAGAGTGATATTTCAAATTCCTATTGTCACTGCAGAAGAGAATGAGTTTAAAAAAAAAAAGGATTCATGAGAGAGACTCGATAGTTAAGGTTTTAAGAGTTTCCATTATAAACCCAATTTTGGAAACATCCACGCCCTAACTTTTTGAAGGAAAAAGTTTTTTCTTTTCATAGAAAATTTCTCCTCAGCCCCTGCCCAGAGAACACTCGTTGAAGTTACTGTTAATTGGATAGGTAATTTTTGAATTATGAGACTCAGACATGGTGACAGGACAGTTTTCAAAAGAGTCAAAAACTAACGCATCACTGCACAAATGTTTTAGCTGTGGGGGGAGGAGGGACACTGGCAACTTGCCAAAACCTAAGCCTTTCCTCTGATCTTCGTATAAACTTAGAGAGGATTTTAATCAGAGAAGTTGTTTTACAGATAGACTAAAGTGATTTCTCCAAGGCCAGATAGTGAGTCAGTTGTAAACTCAGAAATCCTAGCTCCCAGTCCGCAGCGCCAAACATTGTTCACCTCTTCTGCTCTTTCTAAATGTACAGCCAAATCAGAAACACGTGAATGTCAGTCCAAAAATCCAGCCTAAGGCCTTTTTGGACACTATCCGTATTTCACAGAAACACTGCCTGTCATGCTGATCAGTATTGTCATATTGTTTCCTTATACTCCCCCGTCAGTCTGCATGCATCCACCTGTTGTCTCTTGTCTTATACACCTCTACCCTGATATAACACGAATTCGGATATCATGCGGTAAAGCAGTGCTCTGGCGGGGCGGGGCTGTGCACTCCAGCGGATCAAAGCAAGTTCAATATAACGCGGTTTCACCTATAACACGGTAAGATTTTTTGGCTCCTGAGGACAGTGTTATATTGGGGTAGATGTGTACCTAGATTCGAAGCTCTTTGGGGCAGGGACTGTCTTTTTGTTCTGTTTGTACAGCACCTAGCACAGTGGGGTCCTAGTCCAGGACTGGGGCTCCCAGGCCTTTCTGCAATTAGTCCCTTTGCTAATGCAGGCTTGTTCCCTATTGCATATTCATCAGTGCTGTGCCCAGTCTAGTTACAAACGTCTTCAGCACTGTGAGAGAATTACTCAATTTTTTAAATGATTTCTCTATGCGGTGAGTGAAGTGATCTGGCTTCCTAATATCACTGTGCATGTGGTTAGCTTAACCAGCTGTGTAGGTATGTAGATTTTACACAGATGCACAGTGAGATTGTTCTTGTTTTGACCCTACAAAGGGGCCTTGTGCATCTTAACAATTATTTGATGTTCAGTGTGGCGTTCTTCTCCAGTCTGTATTAGCACAGCATTGGCTTGGTTCTATTGTCTGAGCCAGAGGTCCCCCAGCTACTGGTACTAGAGATCTTTGTGAGCAGGACTCCAGGCTCCCAATGCCACCATTATGAGTCTCTGTTCATGGGTCCATGTGTACCACCTCTACCTCCATCCCAGGCAGTTGTGTGCACTACAACATGCCATAGAGCCATAGGCGGCAACTTTCCCCGGCGCTGGTGGGGGCTCGCACCCCCCCGTCCGCCCCGACTCCACCCTTTCCCTGCCCCACCCCCATTCCAACCCCTTCCCCAAAGTCCCCGTCCCAACTCCGCCCCCACCCTGCCCCTATTGGACCCCTTCCCTAAATCCCCGCCCCGGCCCCGCCTCTTCCCCGAGCATGCCGCGTTTCCCCTCCTCCCCCCTCCCTCCCAGCCACGTGAAACAGCTGTTTTGCGGCGCAAGCGCTGGGTGCTAGCGGGGAAAAGCGGGACGCGGCACGCTCAGGGGAGGAGGCGGAGGTGAGCTGGGGCGGGGCAGGGAGCTGCCTGTGGGTGCAGAGCACCCACCAATTTTTCCCGTGGGTGCTCCAGCCCCGGAGCACCCACTGAGTCGGCGCCTATACATAGAGCTTGGACCAGACCTCAGCTTCGCCATCATGAAAGCAGTCCAAATTCTGAGGACTAGAGTATGCTCAGTCAGAGGAGAGGTGGTGAGCACGGAATGGCACAGTCCTGGAGTCAGTGTGGTGCATTGGTACAGGTCTCTAAAAATGCCAGGGTTTAGGTTTAAAAGGAATAAAAAGGGAAACTGTCAGTCTAATTTGCAGATCCCACTTCCATCAGTTGGCCATGGGGTACTCTCCAGATCTTCATTTTGTGTGCCAAGAGAAGGAAAATCCAATTGTATGCCCCAAAGATGAAATCTGAGGTATAGAAGGTCCATGAACGTAGCCAATTGCTACATGGTGCAGAAATCCCAAAGGAGAACCCTATGTATAAGCCAGGCGCTAAAAGTGGAGGCTCATCATGTAATTCAGTAGCATCATGGGACATGTGGGAACACAAACATAAATAGCTAATGAGAATGCCACCTGCTGCCTCATAAGGATGGCAGGATATCAAAGAAGCCAGAGACTGAGTAACTGATGGATTATGGGTCTCTGCCACGGAATGCTGAGGGCCGCATGACGGAGGTGGGGAAGGCAGAAAAGACTTACCTGGGATACTCGGCTCCGGGTGCAGGCAGGGGAACTTTTAAAGGAGGAACTTCAATAAAAGAAAAAAGGCTGGAAATTAGAGAAGGCAGGAGGGAGAGAGATAAGGCAAGAGGGAGAGAATGAGAGAAGGAAACCAGGAATGGTGCAGTGTTTTGGCTATTCGATTTTATTTTTTAATTCAATTTTACTTGCCAGTTCTACTGGGCATATGAACGTCTCCCCTTCCCCAGCAAATTTCCCACAGCTTTGCAGGGCTGGGAAAGAGCCAAGGGAGGTGAGCAGAAGAGCATTTCTGAAGCAAGAACTTGAGTCAAATTGCTGAGGCTGCTGGCGGGGGCATATAGGGTTACCAGGGTGCAGGAACTTGTGAAAATTGAAATGTCTTGTTTCGAACTGGTATTTGGAGGTGGATGAGGACTTTAAACTGAGCAGATGCAAAGTTCCGCTAAGATTTTTCCCTGCCCATGACAACAATCTGGTGTTTATTTAGCACCTTTCATCCCCAAGGATCCTTTCAGGCTCTTCTTCCCACCGAGTGCTCACCAGCAGGGCACGGGGAGTGCTGCAACAATCCATGCCCCGGGGTGGGTGGGGTCACAGGGCGGAGTTTCCTCCCCTGGATTCCTTGCTGCAAACAGCCCTCATGTACACTAGTGGCAAGTTCACCACCTCGTGCTTTATTTACAATGTGTTTTACAAGTGTTTCACCACAGCATAAGGCTTTACCCCAAGCCTCTACCTGCTACCAAGGCACAGTGGAGAGCAGGGAAAAGAGTTCTCACCTTTCCGAGATCTGGGGCTGCTTTGCCCTTCCTGCCAGCCTTTCCCCTGCCTCTCTCTTAAGCATCCTCAGCTGCCAAGCGGAATCTCCTTCTTGATTGGATAATCCCCTGGTTCTTAATCAATTACCTCAGCCCTTTGGCTCAAGTGAGGACTCCTACCAAGTGCCTAGAGCAGTAAGTCAGCTTTAATAGAGGGGTAGCCATGTTAGTCTGGATCTGTAAAAAGCAACAGAGAGTCCTGTGGCACCTTTAAGACTAATAGATGTATTGGAGCATAAGCTTTCGTGGGTGAATACCCACTTAGTCGGATGCATGTAATCCGACCAAGTGGGCATTCACCCACGAAAGCTTATGCTCCAATACATCTGTTAGTCTTAAAGGTGCCCCAGGACTCTCTGTTGCTTAAGTCAGCTTTAGGTTACTCATGCTCTGTCACAGGGGTGTCTCGGGAGGGTCTGGCCCTGGCTATATTCCCACTGGTAGCAGCTTGCATCAGGGAGCGCCAGCTGCACCTTTTCCAAGGTACAGCAAGGGCTGGTGGCGAGCACACTTTCCCCAGCATGTCAGTTCCTGGCCTCCACAGGGATAATGGATCAACTCCTCAGCAGATGTAAATTCTTGTATTTCCATTGACTTCAAGTTGATTTACAGCTGTTGGGAATCTGGCCCAGTGTTTCCAGCCACCAAGAGTGGGGCTGTGTCCCTCCGCCCATCCCACCATTACCTGGCCTAACTGGCTCTTAGCACTATACATGAACTCTTTGTGGCATATAGAAGAACCACTTCATCCACCAAGGAAGGGCAGTCAGCTCTAGGGTGGAACGTGGCATCTCCGCACAGCTCCAATACAGAATGTTTTAGGATCAGAAATGAAGAGTCCCCAGCCAGAACTGCAGGGGAAATTTAGCTAGGCAGACTGTAATTGCACAGTTTGGCATCTGGCCAGGACAACGGGATTAACACTTCTCCTCTTGAATAACCACAAGTAGTCAGTTTTGGATTTATGTTGGCTCTGAAATACCATCTTGGGTATTAGAGTTCAATAGAGTGATTAAACAGAAAAGAGTGACTGTTCCCATCCCACCAACCTTTTTTAATGGATTTTTTTTACGTTATTTCCCCAATTGGCAGGAGTTTGAAACTGTGGGGGAGAGATGTCTGACCCACCTAATTTAAGGACTGGTTCAGTACTGATTCAGGAAAATAGGCATTGCTTACCAAATAATTGAGATGGGGAGGGGTTTTCACAAGCGCCTGTAAGAGTTAGGCATCCAAAGCCCCCAAATCCCAGCCACCGTGGCCTGTAGCACATTGGATTTTCCTTGGAGGTCTCCTATGCCAATGCTCACCTGGAGTAACTGTTTATTTGTAAGGACTGACGAGGTCACAGCCTGAGGTGACTAAGGGCTAGACTTAGCTAAAGTCTGCAACTCAAAATCTTTAGAAGTGACCACTTTTAAAAAATGCCTTCCCAATTAACTTAATTGTGTGTAAAGTAGCTGTGGGGTTTGGGCCATTCCTATTAAGCAATAAACTAATGCTTGTTTGAAATTATAGGTTTAAGAACATTAATGACAGAAGAATCATACTAGAATTTCCCCAGATAAAGAGCCCTGAAGCCAAAGATTTCAGTGGATCTACTTTGACCAGACTCCACCTTTTGCTTTTTCCACTGTTCAGACTCCTGCTGTTCCCCCAAACCTTCCAATTTCTCAGCTGCTAAGTAGAATTTGCTCTTGGCTGCCCCAGAGAGGACACATGAACCATACAGAAGCCCACAGCTCTGCCTTAACTCTGCTAACACGGCCTCTGACTGCAGCCGTGAATAAAAAGCAGCAGCAGACATCATTTCTTCTGAATACAGCAGTTCTGAAATAAGCACAAAGCAGTTTAATAGGGAGTCAAAACACAAGAAATGTATCAAAAGAATTTATTTTACGAATACATTAAATGGTTGTGCACAGCACGTATGTAGAAAAATAGAAGCAATTACATTTTATAAACGATTGGACAGGGTTTTTTTGTGTTTCCTACAAATTTACAATCTTATTTGTAAGTTCATACTGAGTCAGAAGATGAGGTATATCTTGGTGGCAAGAAAACAATGCTAGAACTTTGGCACCATTTTATTGTGCAAAATAGACTATTGGAATTGAACTAGTTAATGAGGTATACAAAGATGACTCTGCTTTCCGGGCGTGTGTGTGGGGCAGCTTATTTACATAAGTAAGGTCCTGATCTAGCTCCAAGAGAGAGACCCTGACACGTGCGGGAGTTGGATCAGATCCTAAGTTGTTATGGGGTTTGCCTATGAAAAAAACAATCCTTGTAATGGGATTCTCCTATGGATTTGTTACCTATGTACAAAGAAAGAGCTACATAGGCCAAAAATCAGCATGCATGCGGTGTTTTTGACATGCTGACACTTTTTGAGCAAGTAATGTGGTTCAGAATAACTTGCTAAAGGGCACTGATGAGTGAATATGCTCTGATAATGACAAAGGGGTTCCATATTTTGCCCCATACTGCAAAAACCTCCATTCCCCTAAGTTTTTTACTCAGGAGAGTAGCTCACCTCAGTAGAGACTTGCTCATGCGAGTCCAGGTTTGTAAGATTGTACCCAAATTCTCTCAGTAACTTCTATGTAAAGCGTATATAAATTAAAGATGTTTTTTCTAATTGTCAGCTCTGAAATCTCACCCTGAGATCTGCAAAGTAAGCTGTACTTTCTGACTCCTTATTACTCATGGTGAAATAGGAGGAGTCTGCTGTTGGAATTCAGCTGATAATTTGCAAGCAATGCATGAGGCAGAACAAAATCAGGGCCACTCTCCTGCAGCTGTTTTGCCTCTACAGGCCTAACAACAGTGAAACTTGGCTTTGGCTGTAATGTAAAACGCCATGAGTTGAAGACACATGTGGAGCAGATGTGGAGTAAGCATGTGCCATTTGACAGTCACTTTTATGAACATAACCACACGTTAGAGAGGGATCACAGTCAAAGCATCTCTCCAAATGCCTGCTTGTCCAATGGGTATACAACTCCACCATGCTGCGGCATCACCTGCAGAAGGCAGCACTTCTGAGAGTGACATAATCCACCACACACACTAATAATTGCTTCCTACTCTGCACTATCTTTGCTACAAGTTCTGCTTTCACTGGCACTGACTCTACAAAAAATGTGGGGAAATATGGCAGTGTTCAGACTAATTCAGTAGAGTTAGTTGCCTGGATATCCAAATACCCAGCCAAACCGCACCTGCTGGGGGCCTGCATTTATACAGACCAGGTCAGCCCATCAGTAACTTTTGGGTGTTACACTGAACAACTGACTTCATTACCTAGTGTGTACTGTAATGTCACTGGTGACATATAGAGTTAATGGGGCTGATTCTGATCTTGTATGCCAGTTGTATACTTGTGTAACACCATTCACTTCAGTGGTGTTACTCCTGATTTAAACCGGTGTAACTGAGAACAGAATTTTCTCCCAGTGAATCAACATTTGAGCTGAAGTGTAATCAAATATAGCTGATGTATCAACATTCAAAACATTATTTCTTTTTCCATTGACTGTGCTACCTCTCTTTAAATGTCCTTTCAAGACAACTAGGAATAAAATAGACCAGCTCCTCCCAGGGCCGGCTCCAGGGATTTGGCCGCCACAAGCAGCCAAAAAAAAAAAAAAAAAAAAGCCGCGATCGCGATCTGCGGCGGCAATTCAGCGGGAGGTCCTTCGCTCCGAGTGGGAGTGAGGGACCGTCCGCTGAACTGCCGCCGAATAGCTGGACGTGCCGCCCCTCCCCGAAGTGGCCTCCCCAAGCACCTGCTTGCCAAGCTGATGCCTGGAGCCGTCCCTGGCTCCTCCACTGGTGTCTCAGCGTAGATCCACTGGCTTCACCGGAGCTCTGCCTGTTTACGCCAGCTGGGGATCTTACCGCTATTCTCTAAGCATTGCTCTGACCCTCCTTCAAACATCCTGCTTTTCCTCTTAAAAATGCGAAGCTTTCCAAAGCAAATAGCTTCAAACGTGGCAGACATCTACGGTATGCCAACCTCGCTTCTCTTTCCATGCTACCGTACTCAACAACTCAATCACTTTTTTCTTTGCCTTATCAAAAATGTCCAAGTCACATGTCCTTCCTTTTCTCTTTGTTTACACAGTGATCACAAGATGTCTGAGCAATTCAGAAAGTCTACATTTTGAGCAAAATAAATTCAAGTATAAATCACACAAAAGTAACTGGAAAATGGTTTCTTGTTAATAAAATTGTTTTCACAATAACTTGAAAAGTGTGCATGTACATAGGCATACACAGACCCACTTTGGACCAAATCCTCTGATGGTGTAAATTGATGTAACTGATGTCAATGGAGTGATGCTGATTTACACCAGCCGAGGACCTGACTCTTACAGTGTACGTCATAGGTCAAAAGGCCCACATTCATTACAAATATACACCCACTGCAAATAGAATGGCATGTCAAGGCTGGTGATATTCAGCATTTTGGTTGCACGTGGGAGATTATCTTGCACTCGGACATACGCTTCTGCAGCAACGTGGTGGGTTCTATGCAGAAAATGCTCATCCTCTGATGCTGCATTGAGTCTAGTTTCAAATTTAGGAGCACCCCATCAATGCAGGCATCTCAAGGCTTCTGGTAACTGACATTTATAGCAACTATTGACTTAAGGCCTCTTAAAATACTCCTTAAAGGCACAGAGAATGTGGCATGACTGGTATTCTGGAAAAAGGTTATCTAAACAGTTGGGTAGGGTTGTATGTCCTTCGTGTGTATTTTTAGGAGAGGTTTGGGGGACAACACATGAAATTGGCAAACAGTCCTTGCAAGTAAATAAGTGTTTATCTGTATCAGTTGGAATTATGACATAACTTCCTCCACTGCAGCCCCCAAAGAGAATGTTTTGGACAACATGGAAGCTGCTGTATTTGACTGAGATAAGGGAAAGAAGAATAAGGCAATAGGATATGCCTGAACTATCAAACAAAAAAGCATTCATCTGGGTCTAAGAAGGACTCTCCAGTATGACAGGCAGTCAGTGTTTTAAACAAAGCTGTTCTCTAACATGTCCCTTTGTGGGAAGCTCCCATGAATGCCATACGTTTTACAAGTTAAATGCTGCAGCCTAATTCCAGCACTCAGAGATCACTGTAGTGAAAGTGAAATAAAATAGATAGCCTTTTAAATATTTACCTCCCTGTGTGTATGTATGTGTGGGCACCTTGGTGACTGGTGCATTAAAAATACATAGCTACAGAGATGCTGTGTGTGTGTGTGTGTGTGTGTGTGTGTGTGTGTGTGTGTGTGTGTGTGTGTGTGTGTGTGTAAAATAAACTAGATATGCACATAAATGTGTATATACAAGATGGGCCTGAACAGCCTTGATGTGAACAATCCTAAATGCTGAAGGGTTAAAAATCTTGAACTCAAGACACACATTTTGCAGCTCAGGTCCACCTCTAATATAGAGGGGCCAGATCCTCAGGTCCTTGTTCAGTCCTTACTCAGGGCATGTCTACACCACAGGTGCTACAGTGACACAGCCACAGCTATGTTGCTGTAGCGCCATAGTATAGACTCTTCCTACGTTGCTAGAAGGGGTTTTTCTGTCGCTGTAGGTAATCCACCTCTCCGAGTGGCTGTAGCTAAGGTGAGGGAAGAATTCCTCCATCAACCTAGCCACATCTTCAGCAGGGGTTAGGCTGGGATAACTATGGCGCTCAGGGGGTGTGAATTTTTCAACACCCCCCGCCCCCGCTCCCAAGCAATATAACTAGGTCAATCTAAATTTTAAGTGTTGAGCAGGACTCAGGCAAACTGACTTCGTTCCTGATCCTGCAGAGACATGCACGTGGGCGGAGCCTTAGGCCCTCGTGGAGTCACCACTGACTTCAGTGGGATTTTGTCGGCAAACAAGTTTGCTCACATGGAACTATTTGTGAGCCCTGGTAAGTAAAACTGAGTGAGAATTTTGGGATTCAATACTATGTATATGGGGGGAGGGGGAGATCCTCAGATGGTGTAAACTGGTGTAGCTCCATTGAAGTCCATCCTGCTGAGGATTTGGCCCATTATATGTATTAATAAAAACTCTCAATCAAAAGGCTACTATGTGAGGTAATTAAAATCAAACAACACCAACAAAAAGTATCTGTGGCTGCTTTACAAGTTCCAGATACTTGTTGCCCTTCAGTCAGGGTTGCATTTTTTTTCTGTACAGCACCAGTTCAGGTGTGTGCACCCAGATAGAATTTGTGTACACTGAGTATAAGAGAAGCAGCATATACTGTGTAATGGATCTAATACAAACTTCTCTATCCAAATATACATATATCTACAAACAGCATAAATACTTTACCTGGGAGATTATTCACATGTGCAAAATGAAATAGATATTTTTTTTCTGTGGTTTAATATGTTGTATTTGTTTTCATATTCTGGGCAAAAAATGTGTCACTGTCATCGCAGGAGAGACTTTGTTTCCTTTTTTCACTCTCCCGTGTTTGCTGAGCGCTATGTAACCCCCTTGGTAAGCACTAGATTCATATGCATTGTAGTTATTGGCCAGCAGGGTTTCTCTGAATTTGCATTCATCTTGAAAAATTGCCTGGAGGAAAAACAAAAGGAACAAAGCAGTTGCTATAAATATTTTTAAAAGAACAAAGTGATTTTTCTTATTATTATTTGTACAGCAGAAGAACCTGTTATGGTATGCAACAGGTGGTGCCGTAGAGTCTGTGTCCAACAATAAAACTTCTTCAGCACTATTCAGTGTCAGATGCACGCTGATGCCACCTGTTCAGATAATGGACTATGTACTTCTTGTCACCCATTAACAAGTTAATTCATACTAAATCAGGGATTTCTTAATGTTCTCTGCAAAGAATGATTTACATCATTGTCATGCTAATTTGTCGTACACATGACATGGATTTATTCCTCCTCCCTTCAAAAAAATGATTTGTCATTTATAGAGGAATAATGTTACCTGCCAGAAATCCTGCAACCCTTTTTCACATGAACGGTCCCGCTGAGTAAGAACTATGTGCTTTAATACGGGTTTTGCAGGATCAGATCCCCAATTGGTTCTAAATCTTTTTTTTTTTTTTAAATCTGATTTAAAATTTACAGGATCAAACACACCACCAAAGAGCTCTCAGGCATGAGAGTGTTTGTACGTTTTGCATGCTGGGTCACTTAAATCTGAGGAATTGGCTTCCATATATTTGCATGGAGAACTTTTTATTACTTCACATACTGTAAGAAGTACATGTGTAAACTGGCATATAAAGGTTCAGTTGGCAAAAGGGGCTGCATTATTGTGTGACAGGACAAACGAAAATGATTCCATGAGATCAAATGTCCTGCATATGTAATGCCACTAGCACTGATGCTGTAATGCTTTCAGTTCATGCTCTTCTGATCAGATATTTCTGGAACAAATCCATTCAAAGTCCCAAAGGTTTAACCAAGGATGGTACATTTTGCAATGGAAAATACACAACTATTATTGTTTTCTAAAATGTCTTTTAAAAGTTTTTTAGTGGGGGTGAATTGAAACAGTTCAAAAAGGCAGGGGGCAAGGAGGCAGGACTCCTGGGGCAGGCCTGATCCAGTAGTCCCTAAACAGGGCTCAATCCAGCACATGGTACTATTTGCATGCTTAAAAATATCCATGTGTGTATGTACATTGCTGCTTTGTGGCCTTGAGTTGTCCTATTGGGATTATTTGCATGAATAAGAATCATTCATGTCAGTAAAAGTTCCAGGATCTGGCCATCGTTTAATGTTTTATTAAAGAACCAAAAAGTTTTATAGAAGTGACAAATTTTTCCAAGGAAACAACTCAGTTGTTTGCACAAAAGAAATTTTCAGCAAACTCTATTCTTTATTTGTAGATAGACCATTCATTAGAGCTAGATGGGGAACAGGTTTTCCTGTCCCCCCAAATTTTCCAGATATCAGAACAGTTTTCCCTCCTGGATCAGGACAAGGAGTTGAAATTTGAAAAATATTCACAAACTGAAAAAACAAAACAAAACAAACAAACAAAAAACCTTTTGTTTGGGTCAGCTGAAATACTTTGTTTCCAATTTGATCACTGTTTTTTACTATAATTATCTTAAATTTCAAAACAAAAAGTGGTTTCAGACTGGAAAACTGGAATCACAAGTGTCTAAACAAAACATTTTAGACAACCTTGAAACTTTTTTCAAAAAAAAATGTGAGTTGAAAAATTTCTCAAAAGTAACCCTTTCCCGCAAAAAATTTAGGTTTCGCTGAATCAGCATTTTCTGATTAAAAAGAGTTTAACTGAAAAATCCCCAACCAGCTCTACTATTTGTGCTTCTTGCAGGACCTAGCCACTTTAAAGTGGGGATCTCTGGAGGTGCTACTTCTGTTTAGTGTTGAAACTGAAAGAAGTATTTTTCGGGACGTAAGGTAACCAAATGTCCCTATTTTATAGGGACAGTCATGATTTTGGGGGCTTTTTCTTATATAGGCACCTATTACTCCCCACCCCATCTTGATTTTTCACACTTGCCCTCTAGTCACCCTATCGGGACGTGAAAGTTAAATTGCATTCAGCAATCACTAATCCCTTTCACAACTCTTGGGCTGTTCAACCAATTGTTTTGTATAATGATGATGAACAATGTTATTAGTGGCAATGAGTATTTTTTTCTTCTTTGGGCCTGATGCTACAAAGCGGGCTTCTGGGTGGTTTCCTGATGTCCGTATGGCCCTCAGTATTTGTAGATTCTGGGGACCAAACTTCCTGCTTATCCTGTGAGTCCACCCAGGTTTTCCCCATGTAAAAGAATTTGAAAGCAACTCCAGTAGAGGAATCTCATGGGTTTTTTCTTACCCACCAGTGGTCCCCACTCTCCGCAATGGGATTTTTGCCCAGGAAAAGGTGTGCCCCCTCTCCTACCCCTAACAGAACTCTTGACAGAACAAGGCTTACCTGGACTAGAAAGGATTTGCAAGACATGTAGACAGAAAAGCCATTTATTGATCATTTCCCCTTTTTGACATGTTCATATTTCTGAGGTGCCCCCTGTATAATCATGCTGGAATACTTTACGGGAACAATACACTGACATCATGCCAGTTGCTGCACTGACTGTCTCGCATGACAGTGTGCCCAGAAGGCTCACTGTAATAATTGAAAGACTGTTTTCTCCACCTGTGATCTCAGTTTTTAAATGGAGGGGGAAAAATACCCAAGGCTTCTTAATCAGAGTTTCGTGCCCAATGTTTAAGACTTGAAAAATAAACTTGCACTTGTACTCACCGTTCCATATAACCTCCCTTTGTTGTTCATTGCTACAAAGAGAGCACTTTTCACCCCAAACAGGCTAACAACACCTCGCTCCACAGTTGATATTTCTAAAAGACCTAAATAAACAGAAAAAAGTTTATTCTTATAATGCTCAGTCAAAGGACATTAACAACATAATTATTAAAACCCTTATGAGAATGTCCTTCAGAACTTAAAATCTTCCTATTATCCCTTCTATGGAATTCCAAAAATATACAGGGTATCACATTCTTTATTAAATTCTCTAGGTTTTTAGAATAACATTTATAAAATCCTATTCACTTACTATAGAATCCTGTTGGTTTCATCCCTGTTAAACTAGAAAGTCCTGTAGAATTTGGGAATAATTCCTAATTAGTAAATCATAGCCATTGACTGTTCAATACTGTCATTCTTGCCACAAGAAATGTGGGGTTTGTGTCATGAAACTCACCATAACCTTTTAGCTGCAGATGGTTTTATAAATTGCACTTTACAAGAAATTCAAATAAATGGTTAAAAATACATTTCTTTTAATCTTGCAGATTAAAAACAATGGCAATGCTAATAAATGTGGATTAGTTGTGCCCTTTCAAATCCTTCACGTCGCTAAGCTGCTAGCAAACTGCTATTCAAAAGTCACGCTAATATGCTGAGTGAATTGAAAACCTCAAGATTCAAATATCGAACAAAAATGCATGAGTGAAAAAATGCATCAGAAAAAAAGTTTGCAAACTGGTTAGTCTTTTCTACTCTGTAAAGTAAAGCAGAGTAAAAATAAGTTGGTATCTAATTTTGTCCAAGCATTCATGACATGTTTCAGCCTGGAGGTTTCTAGTGCTGATTGATCCTGGAGACTTTTAAAAGGCAACAGATGTAGTTTAGACTAATAATATCAAGCAGTAACATTGGTGTCCTACACAGGGTAATTGCTAGAGATCACTGCAATTAAGTGACATCTATTCTATTTCATTTCTGGATGCAACTCACTGTATTGGTTTTCATTATGAACACCGCTTATCCTTCCATCTGGGAGGATTTGAAGGTGAAACCCGATGCCCACATTGCAGTAAAGCCTCCGCTGCCTCTTGATTCCTAGCAAATAGTCACTCTCCCAGTTCACATCTGATTTCTCTCCTGACATCCCAGCAATGGACCTGGACAACAGAGACTCCCATCCTCTCTCCAGCAATGTGCCATTAGTTCTGCTTACAACTGGATACGATGAAATAATCCCAGCCAGAAAACCCAAGAGAACAAAAGCAGGCAACGTCCAGTGAACGCTGGCTTCACAGGACATAGTGATGAGAAGTCTTTGTGCAATGGCCATCCGGTTCACCTCTCGGGCACGTGGTCAGAATTAATAGCCCTAAAAATACCGCCCTTCTTGTTTTTCTCCCTTCCGCATGGTGGCAGAGGCTTATTTTTGGAAGGCGGATGAAGATTGCTGACATGAAACTAAAGCCTGAGAGCAGTTGGGTTGGGAACAGAGACAGGCCAGCAGAACTCTCACTGGTGGGGACCATGTTTTGTAGCTCCTGCTGTCTGGTGGGCAGCCTCAATATACTTGATTGACCTATCTTTATAGTTCAGAGGCTGTCCCACCCTGCAGCATCACTGTGACATCAACAGCTCGCTAAAGGTAAACTCGCCATGGCTGTAACACTAACCTACTCTCTTTTCCCGGGCTGGCTGAGGTTGGATGAATGCTGTCATCCAATATATGAGGCAGGAACACTGAGTTTTGTTGGATGGTCTGCAGCGGTTGCTGAATGCAAAGGGGACAAATTGGTTGGATAGTCAGATATCTTGCAGTCTTCCTTATTTAGAGAAGAAGATGCAAAAACAATCGTGGACCAGGGAGTAATAGAAACCTTGCCAGCCACTTCCTCCGCACGATATTCACTGAATTTACACTAGAATAGCTCAGGCAGATCAAGGCAATGTTTGGGGAGGATAGGTAGTAAATGGCTGTGTTTATATTTCTTTAAGCACCTAACAAATCCAAGGCACCTCACCCTGAATCATCTGAGTGCAAATAGCAGACCTGAGTGTCTGTAAGGCAACTTCCATTTGTGGGGTAGACTTACTGTGACTCCCAGGCACGTCACTGAACGTCTCTGAGCCTCTGTTTTCTTGTCTCTAAAATGCAGAGGATATTTCTTTACCAAGCTCCATGTGCCCCTGGGATCTTAAAGTATGATTTGGATTTTGCTCACGGTTGTTATTCTCCCTATTTTATACAGGGGTAAAAATACAGAGGCTGTGGGCCAAATCCTCAGGTGTTGCAGAGCTGCACTCAGTGCACTTGTAGAGGGGGATGAGACATAAGTGGCTTGCCACCACCTTTCTGTCCCCAGCCCCTAGTTCTGGAGGCGGTCTGTGGCTGAACAGGCCCCTGGAGAACCATCAGGGCATCTCCAACTTGCACTGGCAAATAACTCCCAAAGAGGCACTATGCTGGCAGAATCACTGGAGTGCATTGTGCTCCAGCCCTAGCGCCCTCGCCCACCCTGGAAGGCTCCCTGCCCAAGGCAAGAGGCTGGGCCAGGAGCAGATCGCATAGCACTAGTTATGCCAGCTGAGGATTCCCCTTCACTAGGGGAATCCTGAGGTGCTCCCTTAAAGCAGCTTTTAGTCCAGCTTAAGCTTAAGAAGGGCTGAAGATCTTGTTCAGATGGGCTGGGTTACTTGCCTGAGTAAAAGTGTTGTGCAGGTAACTCCCCCCCGCCTCTCCTCCCACACTGAGTTGAGGGATGAAACTTGCATGTACCCCAGCTGATGGGCAAGGCCTACTGCCTCTCAGCACCCCCACTGCAGCTGAGGCAGGAATAGAAGTGTGGGCCCTGAACAACTCCTATATAGAGGTGTGTGGCCACTGGATTGTGCAGATTTCCTGGCATTAGTAAATAGTCTAGAAAATTATAGCACCACAGAAAAGTATGACATTACAGCCTGATCAAACTTGTATAGAAAGGTAAACAGTGGGACTGGTCAGGAAAATGCCAAGAAGTAGCTAAAGCAGCTAAATACATTGTCTTCTGTAGAGGGTGCCTTTGACTCTGCTTTACATCTAATCTTGCCTTGTGATGTCTCCCTTACTGGAGAAGGGGCTGTGATCTTGCGTAGTTTTCTAGACAGCAGTGAGAAGTTGAGTCATGTACGCTGAGAAATTGGAGAGGAATTACACTCCTGCTGGGAGAGAAGCCACACTTAAATTCTACAGATACCAATCTGGTGGAAAATTTACCTGAATCAGCCTTTACTTCCTTGAGATCTTAAGGCCAAAGACCAGTTGCCACCCTCCAACTTAGATGACAGTATTTCAGTACAATATTGGAAAATAAAGCATCTTTGGAACACAGTAATACAGATCCATTTTCAAGGTTGTCTAGGGAATTCAAGCAGCGGAGTGTAATACTCTGATGCAGAGTAAAGTGTTTTCAGAAGCATTTCACGGACTTAGGTTCCTAAATCCCATTTTCAAAAGTTATTTAGGAGCCCATTCCATTGAAAGTCCCTTGCTATTGTGGGGCTTGGATGGAGCAAACTCCCAGTCATTCCCACAGGCAGAAAGCAGCACAGAAGCAGAGGATGCGAAAGTGAAACTGCTTGCCCAGCGCATGTGTGAAACCCAGATTGGTAGTAAAGACTGGGACAGAGAAGAAGAGGAGAAGTTACTGGACTGGGTGCCTGAATGATACGCCAGGGCAACTAACTGCAATTCCAGGATAGCCTGCATGCATCCCAGACAGGCAGCATTTGGCGTAGGGGAGTTGGCTACAGTGGGTTGTCTTCCAGCAGCAGGTGGAGATACGGCCTCTCCCTGCTCGCTGAGGGAAGAAAGAGAAGGCACAAAGAGAACCCAGCAACCGCTGATCCCAAAGGAAGCCAGTGAGGAATAAGTGGACTCTACCACTTCAGGAGGGGACTACACACACTTCAGAAATGGTTTTGTGCTTGCCTGTGCTGACTTGAGGCAGTGTGTCAAACACAACAGCTTCCACATCAACAGCAGTGTTAGGAAACCTTTTGCTCCTTAGAGGCTGCCACAAAAGCTTGGTTCATATTTATGAAACACGGTTTACCTCTGTATTCCCATACAACTAGGTTATGGGCCAAAATCCTGCTCTCGGTTACATTGGTATTGGCTTCACTGGAGTTACTGTGGATTTACATGGAGGGAAGAGAGAGCAGAATTTAGCTCTGACATTTTATAGTTGCTGGGCAAGACTCAGCCCAGGTTTATACCAATTTAAACTCTGGCACAGGAACCTGGTGGTGGGAATTCCTCCAGGAGAGAAAGTTGCTGTGGTACAAGGCATCTGCAGCCTGGGGGCTGGGAGGCAAAGGCAGCCAATGCTGCCCGGGAAGGGGGCATAGCCAGGGCAGCTGGTGCTTCAGTGCTTCCTTTCCACAGTAATGGAGCTTGAATGACACCCAAAGGAGGCTAGCAGTGGAAACACACAACTCACTCACTCTCTCTCACATATACTTAGTACATCTCATCTGAGCACCTCAGAGCTCTTTGCAAAGATAGCATAGCTATTCTTTTCTTTCCTGTACAGAGACACATGGAGTTGAAGTTTTTTGTCCAGGGTAATGCAGTAGGTCAGTGGCACAACCTAAATCTCCTGACTCCGCGGCTACTGCCCTGCTCACTAAACCACACTGCCTCTCTACTACTACTTTTTGTCTCTTAGATTTGCCCATGATGAAAGGATTTGCACAGTATGAGAACAAAACATGGAATGTTCCTCATCCCCCCCCCCCCCCCAAAAAAAATCGAGACCGCAGCCAGCACCAGTAATTGCACCCACTCTGTGTAAGCACCCATCTAGCCAATGCTACCCAGGAGACAGGAGCTACTGAGTGACATGAAATAAGCTTAACTTGGGATTGTTTTTTAATGTGTCTCCACTTTCCAGTCGCAGCAGGAACAATGGTGCTACTGGGAGAATCGTTCATAGAAAAAGCATGAATCTAATGTCTTTGCCTAACAAATCTGGGTGCTCAGTGCCATAAACCAATCTCTAAAATCGGGAGCCAAGCTTTTTAGATAGTCACTCCCCTATCAGTGCTTAAGGAATGTCAGTGTTTGATACCAAGAGCATCTCATACGATGGCTATCCAACACATGAGTTTTGGTTGCTCCTCTTTTTTGCAATAGGACTGTGAGGGCATCTTGCAAAACTTTTTGACAGTTACATGGGTAGGTAATTGTTTTTGGCAGGTCAGGGCATTTTTGAATAATAGGGTTTTAAAAATTATTTCCCCCTCCGTTATCATCTGTCTTCATGATAAAGAGCAGGTAACTGGATTTTTGAGCCACAGCGGGCACATTTTCATGGCAATTGTGTAAGGCTCTGATCGGATACCCTTGGTCATTACCAAGAGATCTGCGATTCATTTACCTTCCTCTTTCCTTTTAAAGGAACATGACAGGGACCCAAGACAACTGGTGGGAAATCAGATCTTCAGTGTAGAAGATGGCAAGATTTTGAAAATTCAGTGGTGATTGGACATTCCCGTCACATCTGAAGAAGAAAGCCAGTCCCCCACAGTTATGCCAGCACCTGTCAGGCTAGTGTGCCATACATTTGTCACAGTCAAATTGGTGTTATGCACCATTAGTACATTATCTTGTAATGGACTGCTCTCGTATGCGAGTACATGTAAATTTGGCTCTTTGCCTCATGTCTCTCCATTACTTGTTTGAATTGTTTCCTAACAACTTATCCTGTAGGTCTGTGTCTTTTGTTCATATCATTTAGTAGAGGATTGTGAATCCCAGAGAGATTGTCCGTTTTGCTACTAACTGGGATTTACCAAGTATTTGTAAAGTATCACTACCTGGTGCTGTTTTGTCTGTTTCATTCTTTGCCGAAAGAACAGTACCGAAGGCCAGAAACTCAGAGAGAGACTATGGGGGTTCCATAAAGATGATCCCCTCATTTTAGTCTTCCCCTTTCCTACTTCTCCAACCCTTCTGCTATGCTGGTGAAATGCCTTTGTGTATTTAATAGGGGCTAAAGGGGAAGGGAATGTAGCGGGATGCCAGGCTGTGGATATTCTATCCCAGATACCTTAGTCACACTTATTGGTGAGTGGGAGTGAAACTCCTTATATCTCTGGTATTTAGGGAGCGGGAGTTGATCTTTAAGGAGAATGTTAGAGTGCAGTCTTGTTCTATTTGAACCCAAGTTTCGGGGGTTTTCAGCATAGCATTAGACTGCTACTTTCAACTGAGCCACCCAGTATTAATCTTGGATATGAAGAAAAGCAAACCCACCTCACACTTTGGGTTTAACTAATATGGCTGGGAATTTCAAAGGTACCTAAGGCTGTTCAACTCTCATTCATATTCAATAGGAGCTGGAAGCCAAATTCCCTTAGGCATCTTTGAAAACTCCAGCCTATCATGCCATTTGCCCACACAGATGGGGATGTATCATTCTATGTGAAATTGAGTAGTCTTTGAGTCACAGTGGGGTTCTGTTCTTCAGTCTTCAACACGCTTTGCCTCTCCAAATTAAAAGAGAGAAGGAGATAGCTTTGGAAGTGCAAAAGTAAATGGGCTATATGTAAAGATTCAGATAAAGCAGATGCTAGTCAGTTACTTGGAAAATTCTGATGGTGGGTCAACAGTGTCAAAAGGAGCGGTGCCTGGCTTGGACGCTCTCTAATCTGTCCAGTAACGACATCCGTGAATATGTAAATCTTTTCAGAAAAAAGGATTCTAAGGATGCACCAGATCCACTTTCTGCAAGGGTGAACCGTACATTGCAAGACTAAGCCTTATTCCTCTTCTGGATGGTTGGATAGGCATGTGTTTTACCCTCTTATGCTGTGCTAGAGTGGAGAAATTGCCAGTTGCCAAAAGCCCTAAATTTGTACGTTTGCTTTTGTTTTGTGCTGCAGTGTTGGTTAGTAGCAAATTTAAAAGTGCAGGAGGATTGCAGACTAGCTCAAGTGATCTACAGAAAGATTTCTTAAACATTGGGCTTCTTGTTATAGCTAAATACGTTGCTATGTTAAAAACCCCAAATGAATTTTACCAGTGTAAGGGGACGTATGGAGCGAAGATTTAACACCTTACATAAAATCTGTCACAGTCTCAAGGGCATGTATCCGGAGAACTAGAACAGAATTAGGAATGTAATGAGGAAGAGGAAAAATAAGACTCCCCCAACCTTTCCCATTTCCAATGGCTTCTAACAAATATGAATAAGTCTTTGTTCCAGTTAGGTTCCACCTGCTGGCCAAAAGTGTCAGCTTCCCAATTTCTTTTCCTTACAGCAACCATGAAACTTCCTTGTCCTTCTGATACGACTCAGCAGTGCACAGCTCAGACTCATCCAGGTGCTTACACTGTCAGTGGCAGTGTCTGGATAACATCATGGCTTTGCCTTGGGTGCCTTTTTTTATTCTCCCCCCGCGCACACACACAGTTTACACAGTGTGTTTATGTGTGAAAACAGTAACTCAACCCACCCCCTTAAAGAGAGCCTGAATAAACAGAGAGTCTGTTAAACATGTCCTAACGTTCAATATACATGGGGGGAAGCAAATTCCAGACTGAAGGGACCACCAGAGAACATGCCCTGCTCCTCACCCCTAAGGATACAAATCTAGGGAGTGTCAGTTTGAGCCGTCCAGCTGATCCAAAATGTCAGATTAGCCCAAAGGTGGCGGCTGCCTTTTTTCTTTTACTTCATTCTTTGTGTAAATCTCCTTATAATACTTACTGATATAATACTTACTGATCGAATGGAATTTGAGCACGGTTAAGTGATTTACTGAATCTGGAACTACGTGAGTAAGTGATGACTTTTGAATCCCTTCTCAACAAATATATAAATTATAATATAGTCTCATTACCAGACAACTAGTAAACTCCAGGATATGATCTCAGACAGTTGTCTGTAAAAATGGCCAAAGACCATTTTCTTCCACCACCAGAATTACATCCAGTTAAACAGAAAAGGCATCAGCTGAGTGACAACATGGAGCTGCTTCAAAAGAGATCTATGTTTTTGTCAGCTCTGTGGGCTAAAACAAATAGCATGAGCTTTCAGAGGTGACAGTAGCCATTCAGCTGTTATACTGGTTTCTCCTCTTCCTTTCGTGAGCAAGAGAACAGGGATAGTATATGATTCCTGGGCACCAGGACAAGACATGTAACGAGCAGGATAGAGGCTATCCTGGGGAATGCTAGGGGAATTCAGGATTATAGACCTCTCATGGGAACCAGGGACATACACTTGAGAGATTGGATAGAACCCCAATGTTGATTTCAATGACCTGAGGAAATAAGTACAGCTCAGACTGCTGCACGTGGCCCTCCCTAGGGTGTTTTAAGTGCTAAGCATGAGTGAAGGAAGAGGAAGACTAATGCTAGAGATCAGCTCCTGGGTAGGGCTGAGAGCACAGAGAAAAGCAGTTTGGATTGGCACAGCATGGGGACGCATTCTGTGGTGAGAAGGCAACAGTTTGGATCAGATGGAACAAGTAGGTTATCATTCTCTTGGGTTCAAAGGAGGCAGTTTGTTAATTGAAAGTTTCAAATTCACCGACTCCCACTGCTCTATATAGTCTATCAGACTATAATAGGGTTCAAAAAAGAACTAGATAAATTCATGGAGTATAGGTCCATCAATGGCTATTAGCCAGGATGGGCAGGGATGGTGTCCCTAGCCTCTGTTTGCCAGAAGCTGGGAATGAGTGACAGGGGATGGATCACTTGATAATTACCTGTTCTGTTCATTCCCTCTGGGGCACCTGGCATTGGCCACTGTCGGTAGACAGGATACTGGGCTAGATGGACCTTTGGTCTGACACACACTTCCCAGAATGATAAGATAGAAGGTGGAGAGGTAGTGTAGCTGATGTCTAGAGAGTATAACTGAGACCAGCAGCAGCGATTCACATATGACATATCAGTATTGACAGTTAGTTAAGTACCATGCATAAGAAGGGGGAAAGAGGTACTGGGGCACAATGTCACAAAATATTTGTAGCCACTGAGCTACAATCTGATACTGAAGACAGTAAAGTTAAACACTTTGGGTTAGGATACAATAACAAAGGAGGAACAGTAATAAGTATTTGGTACAGATCTCCCTACCCCGAGCACTGAAGAAGAGTCAGAATGAAAATATCCATGACTTATTATCAAGTTGCTAGAAATTGCAGGATTATTTCTCCTGGGGATCTTTCCTGATATCTGTGGGTAACAAAGGTAATAAATCATGGAGGATAAATCAGTTCTTTGTCTAATCAGCGGACAACTTTGACACAGAAAGTAAAGACTCTACCCAGAGGAGAAATTACGTTTGCATCTACATCTTATCAAAAGCTATCAGCAAATTAACTGAGACCTCACAAGACAAATAGGTAAGGCGGGTGCACGTACCCACAGGCTGTTCAATTCAGTATTCTAAAGAATGGGTCCCTAGAATGCAGCAGCCGTGGGCTATTGCATTTTGAGAAAGCAGATTTGTGGGAATTAAGAAACAATGATCCTGTTGTAATAAGAGGAAGTATTAAACTCCATGAACCTGGAAGGAGCTGGGAATGGGAGATTCCACTGATAAAGAAAACTGCAAACCAGAAGTGGCTAGTGCAGTTTCACAAGGGATTGGCCCAAAGATCAGAGAATAAGAAAAACTCTGTAGGGGAAATGGAGAAATAGGGCAGGAATAAAGCAAAAATGTACAGTCATTTAAGGTTTACAGGAGAAAGGTAAGGGCATGTCAAAAGCAGAATGAGCTAACAATAGCCAAAAGGGGTAGGGGGGAAGGATTTTTTTCAAATGCGATAGGGAGAGAACAATTGATTCGGGACATAAGGCAGGAACTAAATTAGGGTTACCATATTTCAACAAGCAAAAAAGAGGACAGGAGGAGCCCCGCCCTAGCCCCGCCCCTGCCCCTCCCACTTCCCGCCCCCCCAGAACCCCCAACCCTCCCCCCGTTCCTTGTCCCCTGACTGCCCCCTCCTGGGACCCCTGCCCCTAACTGCCCCCCAGGACTCCACTCCCTATCTAAGCCTCCTTGCCTCTTGTCCCCTGACTGCCCCAACCCTTATCCACACCCCCACCCCCAGACAGACCCCTGGGACTCCCACGCCCCATCCAACCACTCCCCACCCCCTGACAGCCCCCCCCAGAACTCCCAACCCATCTAAACCCCTCTGCTCCCTGTCCCCTGACTGCTCCGATCCCTCTCCCCACTCCTGCCCCCTGACAGCTCCCACCCAGAACTCCCAGCCCCCTACCCCCCCGCTCCTTGTCCCCTGACTGCTCCGATCCCTCTCCCCACTCCTGCCCCCTGACAGCTCCCCCCCAGAACTCCCAGCCCCCCACCCCCCCACTCCTTGTCCCCTAACTGCCCCCTCCTAAGACCCCTCCCAACTGCCCCCCAGGACCCTACCCCCTACCTGTACCCTGACTGCCCAAAACTTTCTCCACTCCCCCCCCAAAAGCCCCCCCCGTTTCTTGACTGCCCCCGCCAGAACCTCCCGGACCCCTTACCCTGCTGCTCAGAACAGGGTGTTGGGCTCTGTGCCAGCCGGACACATGGCTGAGCTCCCCAGCACAACAAAACCCGGTCCCTGGCCCTGCACAGGGCTGCGGGACCGGGCTGCAGGAGGAGGAGCTGCCGGCCGGCTCAGAATGCAGAGAGGAGGAAGCTGCTCCGGAGTCCAGCCCGGGACTTTCCTGCAGCCCTCCCAGCCGCTCGCTCTGCTCTGCTGGGGGAGGGGGGAAATCCCGGACATTGTGAGTGCTTTACAAATTCCCCCCGGACGCTATTTTTAGCACAAAAAGGAGGACATGTCCGGGTAAATCCGGACGAATGGTAACCCTAACTAAATAGGTCTACAAAATGATGCAGAGGAAAGATCAGAGCAGGTAGAAGGTAAAACAAACTCTCACAAATCATAAGGGTTATAGGTGACTTAAAAAATAAAGGTTGTAGATCAAAGATATGTTCAAGGTAGTACAATAGCTAAGGCCCCAGTTCAGCAAGGTGCTTAAGCATGTGATGAGTTCCCCTGAACCAGGGCCGGTTCTAGGCATCAGCAAACCAAGCACGTGCTTGGAGCAGCACATTAAAGGGGGGGCATTCCGGCCATCTTTTTTTTTTGCGCTTCGGGTGGCAAAAGTCTAGAGACAGCCCTGGCGGCAGCAGCGCGTCGCGCCCTGAGGCTGCTGCGGTTCGTGCCACGGGGGAGCAGCGCCCGCACCTTTGGGCGGGGCCGGGCAAGCTCCGAGGGGGACACTCGGGCTAAGGGCCGCCCCGCGGGGCACACGGAGCTGCCTGCAGGTGCTGCAGGGCGGCCGCCCCAAAGCCGGGGCTGGGCAAAGTGGCCTGAGCCGCCCAGGGACTGTGGCAAAGTGGCCAGAAGCAGCAGCAGGGCCATAGAGGGCGGGGCGCTGCCCTGTGGGGCCCGCGTCCTGCTCTCCAGGGCTCCACTCCCTCTGGGGCTACCCTTCTCCTGGCCAGTCCTGGAGGTGGGAGCCCTGGCTGGAGGGACCCTGGGCTGAGGCGCGGCCCAGAAGCCCCGCTGCTTACCCCGACCCTGCCAGCGTCGGACCAGCTGGAGGCGAGGGGGGAGCAGGCAGAGTTAGCACTGGTGGGGGGGAGCCCAGCGCTGGGGTTCCAGGGGGTGCGGGTGGGGTGAGAGCCCAGCGCTGGGGTGGCAGGGGGTGCGGGTGGGGGAGGGCACGGGTGGAGGGAAATGAGAGCCCAGGGCTGGGGTGGGGGGCAGCCAAAAAATGTTTTGCTTGGGGCGGCAAAAAACCTAGAACCAGCCCTGCCCTGAACTCAACTAATGCTTTGTAATCCCTTTTTTTTTGGCTCATGGGAGTAATCATGTGTCACAGTTCAGGGCAACTGTATCTATATTCCCCCGCATAGTCCAGCAAGGGCACCCACGCTTAGGCTTCCAGCTCCCCTGGCTGTGACCTCTCTTAGCTGGAGACCTGTGTTTCCCTGCCTCTTGACCAGGGCATTTCCAGGCTACACAACTCCCTAATTATACTGTGAATTCACCAGCACAGTCTGCTTGCCTTTCTCCTTAGAGACGGCTAATGGTGCAGTTGCCACTGTTGTAAACCAAAAACACTTTCTGTGCAAGCGTATTTATTCTTGAGGTTTAAGCATTACAGAGAAAGCATTAAAACCAATAAAAAAAAATCTACACGTCTACTAATAAGCTTACCAGAGATTCCCCCCAACTGTCTCCAGCATGGGCTCTAGCACAAACAGTTGGAAGTTCATAACAGCCTGAGTTCTGAACTAACGCAGTCAGGAAAAGTTTAGTCCCTCCTTTATACAGTTTAGGGGTCTTTGATCTGGAGTTTCCAGGAGGAGGTAATCAGCAGACAATGGGTTTTTTCCATAAGGCATAACTTCAAAAGGCCTCCTAGGAAGCATACTTCACATGTATTGTCCCAAACAGTTCTTTGAAATTCCTAACATTTCCCCCCAGGTTTACATTAGTGAGCCTCCTAGAAAAGTTACATACAATCTTACAATAACCCACAAACAATTCCATTTTAATACAGTGGACCCCAAAGGCATTAAACTAATTCAACAAGTATGCAGGTGAAACCAGACGATCACTATGTTCTTGACTGAATTCACATGGAAAAATGATAAAAGACAAAAAAACCTTGTCACCACTGGGCAAACACTTTTCACAAAAATATCACTCAATATCTGATCTCTGATTCCTCGTGCCTTTAGGAAGCCTGCACAACACTTTCAGAAGACGAGCCTCAGAACTTAAATTCTTAACTCTGCTGGACGCTAAAAACCATGGATTTAATGGCTCATGACAATTTGCAACTCACCCTACTGCCTGCTAACCCTTAATTGTCCACTTCAAGTTAAGTGGTCTCCTGCAGTGTGTGTGAAACCCTCATGCTTAGCAATCTGTTCCACCTTATAATTAGTTCAGACATTCTGGATACTTTCTCCAGACCTGAGGAAGAGCTCTCTGAAGCTCAAAAGCTTCTCTATTCCAGCAACAGAAGTTGGTTCAATATTCACCCATCTTGTGTTTCTCTCATCCTGGGACCAACATAGTTACAACAACATTACAAACAGTATATATGTGAACAGCCAGAACTAGATGATAAACATTCATGAGTCCTAAGACAACTAGCAGAACTTTCTCAGCCACTAGCAAACTCTTTTTGAAAGCCAGGGTGAACTGGAAGAATTCCAAAGAAATATTGGAGGATACTGGAGCAGAAGTTATATGACAACAGCCTTTGAAACTGGAAAGAAGAGCCTGCTACTCTGACTAATGGAGATAAAAGATGGCCTTCTGGGTATACTACAAGAGGACTGAATTCTTCCTTCCTGGCTCTGCCACAGACTACCTATGAGAACTTGGGCAAGTTAATAAAGCTCTGTGCCTCCATTTCCCCATATGTGTGGGAATAATTATAATTCCCTATCTCTTAGGGTGTTTGGGGGATAAATGTGTAAATGTTTGTCAGTGATGGGGGGGGTCCTTAGGGAAAAACCGATAAACAAATAGTATGGGGAAGTCTGTAAGTACTTAACCGGGAACAGCTTAGTGAGAAATAAGAAGATAAATCTTGCAGCACCTTCTGATGCACTTTATCTTAAGTTAGTGGGGCTGTGTGTGGGAGCAGGGTTCTGCCCATGCTTAACAAGTTGCAGGATTGGGACCTTAGGGAATGAAGGAAATGTACCAAGTATGTCCTTTCTCTTCTTCAGTCAAGCTTTTGACAAGGTGCTGCATGAGAACTTACTAGAGTAATGAGAATGGATGTGTTTATCTAAACGCCTGTGGACGTATGGAAGAGGGACTGAGATGCTAGTTAAAAAAAAAAAAAAAAAAACTCATTCCTGCAAGGTGCTGAGCACATGTCTCTAATTAGCTTTGGCTCTGATTCAGCAAAGCACATAAGCATTGACTTTAATGGGATTTAACCATGAGCTTAAAGTTAGGTCTGCTCTCCAATGCTTTGCTAAATTGGAGCCTTTAATGGGAACTAAGGGAATTTGGCACTTCACCAGATAATGCTCCAAAACAGCAGTGTTTTACATTTGCAATTTCTTTAGCATCACACTGTGCATCACAAACTCTACACATATCTGTCCAAAATATTAGGGTTACTGAGCCTTTGCTCAAGTGAAAACTCAAGTGTCAGGAAATGCCAAAGTTAAAGGTTTCAGAAGGGTAGTCGTGTTAGTCTGTATCAGTAAAAATGATGAGGAGTCCTTGTGGCACCTTAGGTCTGGTCTACACTGCGGGGATCAATCTAAGTTATGCAACTTCAGCTACGTGAATAATGTAGCTGACGTTGATGTACTTAGATCTACTCACCGCGGTGTCTTCGCTGCAGTGAGTTGACTGCTGACGCTCCTCCGTCAACTCCGCCTGCACCTCTCGCTCCAGTGGAGTACCGGAGTCGATGGGAGAGCTCTCGGCGGTTGATTTATCATGTCTAGACTTGACACGATAAATCGACCCCCGCTGGATCGATTGCTGCCCGTCGATCCTGCGGGTAATGTAGACAAGCCCTTAGAGACGAACAAATTTATTTGGGCATAAGCTTTCATGGGCTATAACCCACTTCATCAGATGCATGGAGTGGAAAATACAGGAGCAGGTATAAATATACAGCACATGAAAAGATGGGAGTTGCCTTACCGAATGGGGGGGTCAGTGCTAACGAGGCCAATTCAATTACGGTGGATGTGTTAAAGCCACTTGTGCACCCATATGGGCCAATAAAACTACTAGACCAAGATGTTGCAGGATTGGATCTAAGGCTGCAGAAAAATAAACGTATGGTATTCGATTTGGATAGCATGTGAGTAGGTTATTAAGGCTGTATTGTAGCACAAAAGCTTGCAACTTGAAATCTGTCCGTTTCTGTGTAATTGGAGCGTTTACTGACTTTAATGATTAATTATTTGTATTATCGTAGTGCCTAGGAGCCCTACTCAGTGACCGGGAGCCCATTGTGACAGCTGCTGTACAAACACAGAATGCAAAGAGAGTCTTTGCCCCAAAGAAGTAAGTATATACAATCTACATATCCGACAAGAGATAACCGACGGGTACAGACAGGCTGGGAAGTACAAGAATGTAATGAGAGAATATTGGCCAGTGATCTCAGCCTAGTCGTTGTCATGATTTTGCAGGCATCCCGGCACAGGTTTTGAGGACGGTTTTAAATGTGGATAATGATTTAATTTTTCAGAGCTCACCCCTGCAACCTTAACGTTCTGTTATTTTTCACTCTTCTCACGTCAGGAAACTGGAATCAGCAAGTAAAATGTAGTGTCTTGCCAGCGCGCCCCTATTGCACACATCTGTGTGAAGTGCAAAAGCTGCTCGGTAATGGCGGGATCCAGCCCCAGGATAACTGGCTAGAAGCATATAGGAAGAGGTGAGGAATTGTTTATACAAAGGAGTCAGAGGATGAAATTGTGTAAAGGCTGAACGTCAAACAAGACAACTAGTTGTGGAGATTACTCCAGCTTTGAAGCTTTGCCACTGGGTTTATTGAAAATTAGACTAGGCAACACTGAATTGGCCATATAAAACAGAGACCAATATCACAGTGGTGGGAGGATATAACACAACAATTGAATATGTCCATTCCATCCCAAATATCCACTATTTATAGCATCACATTATTGCCACTATGCAAATGATTATTAATGGTGATTCTGTGATATTTGGTTATCCCACCTGGTATAAATAGCAAGGAAACTAACACATTAAACTAATGCCGAGCAATGCATTCACATGGAACAAAAGCTAAACAGAAAGACGCAAAGAGCTGTTGATTCTAACCTATTGCTATAAACTTATTGACCTGAACCGATGCATGATTTTGTGTCACTACCATTGTACAGATGTATTATACAATTAAGCTCTCTGCTAATTACTCCAAAAGCAAGGAGAGGTGACCGAACCCAGAGCAGCTAATCTTGTCAACTGAATCAACTTCAATGGATAGAGGGTAAAATTTTCAAAAGCACCTTGGTGACTTAGGAACCTATGTCATTTTCTGAAGTGACTTAGGTACTTTATAGTCTAAATATTATTGACTTTCAATTAAATGTAGGCACCCATTCTGAAAATGGGACATGGGCTCCTAAATCACTTAGGGGCTTTTGAAAGTTTTACCCTGGAAAATCAGAATAATTGTTACTCAGTTCAAATAAAGAGCCAGATGAGTAAGTCTAGGTGGTGCATGACTGCCTCCCTGCTCCTGCTTGCAATGAAATTACTATTTCAGATGCTTATACTGACATGACAGCAACAAATCTAAAAGGAAAAGAAACGCATTGTGCTAACGGCTACAGCCACTTTGCAATTTCCTCCCCAGCAGCCACAGCATAAGACATTTGTTGTGATGGCTTTTAGCATATGCAAGATCAAGATCAGATTCCTAAAATATTCTGAAAACTAGTAATAGCCTCAACACTGACTGTGGTTAAATATAAAACTTAAGTAATTCATTCTATTAAAAAGTCAGTGTCTTATTTTTATCAAGTGATGTTATGAGGGCATGTTCTAAATCAGCTGAAAGCTCTTGAAGCCAGAGGAACTCCTCTTCTGTAATTTTGAACGGCCTAATTGAGTTAACAACTGGTGCAGCTTTTTTTTCTTATTTTATTAGCACAGAATTCTCCTTCTGACACTGGACGCTTCTGACCATGTCTAGGAGATTACGCGTGTAAAGAAGTGACAGAAAATAATATTTCTAAGGGCTGCATAATATTACATTCCTTTCCTTGTGCAATCAATATCCAAATTCAGTCAGGGCTACATTATGGCAGACCTGTAGGATTGCGCAAGGGAAGAGTGCAAAGATGCTCTTTGCACCCTGAACACAGGGCAGCATCCGTCTGAGTAGGGAGTGCAAGGTATGCTGCAAAATGATGACAGAGCTCCTGCCCTGATGTGCGTTCTGCTGTAACTCCTAGAGACATTCTGGCTGAGCGCTGCTGCTACCCTCTCTTTGATCTTTCCAGAGAACCCTCAGTGTGATCTAGGGGATGGGGCATGGCACAGGAGCCCTGGGTGTTCTATTCCTGGCTCTGCTGCTAACTAGCTATGTGACCTTAACCTCTCTGGGTCTCAGTTTCCCTATCTCTAAAAGAAGGTCAGTGATACTCCCCTATCTTGCATTGTAGAGCACTTTGAGATCTAGGGGTGGAATTTGCTGTATAAGGGCTAAGAAATATTATCACCTCTCTATTTTATGCATTTATAAGTTACCTACCATCTTGGTATCTGTCATCCCTACTTTTTGGGTGTGGTTTACTTACTGTGGTGTCCATTGCACACTCCTCCATATGGATAGGCCCAGTTCATGGCTGCTGCACTAATGACGAAATGCAGTTATTCCAAGTATCTTCTAGACAGAATGCATATTCCATGTGGGATTAAAGAATAGTTTGTCTGATGCACGTAAGACGGGGGGTGGTATGGAGCAGGGTCAAGGTAAGCATGCAGCAGAGCACTGAAACTCCATTTTCGATCAGCAACGTAGTGACCATATGTTCACAGCCGGAATGTGCACTGAACTTTCTTCAGTAGGGTCTCAACACTGACCTTTCGCTGCATTCCCCTACAGCAGTAAAATGGTTACACATAAGTAAACTGACATATACCATATGCAACCCCAGCTGTCCTTCCCAGTCTGCCATTTTCCTTTCTTTGCAAAATGCAATGGAAGGGAAACATGCTGCAATTAATAACTTTTCATAAGCATTAATAAAAATAAAGGCATGACAAATGATCATGCTTCTGGCAGAATAAGTCCATACTGATGACCAGCTGGACATAGAAATGCATGTTGATGGATCCTGAAAGCAATTTCTGACCATCTGTTGCTATTTTCTGTACTGTGCTTCTCTTTCTGCTGTGACATACCAATATTTAACTCTCTCCTGGGGGGTTCTTGTGGGGTTTGTGAATTACTTCATCCCTAGTTTTCATAGTTTGCTTTGCACTTTTTATATTGTCTTTGCTCTCGCTTTGTTTTTATTTTTCTGTGTGGTTGGCTAGTCTGGTTTGCATATGAGTCCACTATCAAAATACGAGGGTTATGCAATATGCAATTATTCTCTTTCAATCCTGCAAGCCCTTATTTCCGGGCACAGTGTTTACTATAGAGTAGTTCCACTGCAGGTCAACTCATGGGACTACTCGTGAAAGCAAGCACTCCAATTGGTGGTAAGCACTATATGTGGTAATCATAGCAGAGCTGTGGCCTTATATTATTACATTACACAGTGGTGGCCAAGATTTTCAAATGACTAGTGATTTTGGGGGTCCCACTTCAGACCCATTAAAAATGGGCCTGATTTTCAGAAAGTGCTTAGTGTCCATTATCTGAAAACCAAGCTGCTCAAGGCGCCTCAAGCTGGGAATTCAAAAATCACCAGTCCCTTTTGGAAACCTTGGCCCCAGGGCATAGAGTTCTCATTTAGATATGCAAACGGAGATTTCTGGAGCCACAAAGGGAGACGGACACCCAGTCCCCATTCATTTCAATGGGAATTAGGCAGCCCAAACTCTTAGGCTGCTTTGAAAATCTGACCCAGAGCACATTGGTGTTAACGTTCTATATTGTGCTGCAAATATTTTTTTCCTCTTTAAAAATGCAACAAATATGTAATGGCTGTGCAGGAGCGCCGCCAGCTTTTTTGCCGCCCTAGGCGGCGGAAGGTCCCGCCCCTGACAGAGGCAGCAGAAGGTCCCACCCCTGAAATGCCGACGACGACCGGGGCGGCCAAAGATCTGGCCGCCGCGGTCGCCGCCTCCCAAATGTTAGTGCCCTACGTGACCGCCTAGGTCGCCTAATGGGTTGCGCCGGCCCCGTTGCTGTGCATTCATGCATCTGCTGTACTTCCAGCTGACCTCTGTCAAAACACTGCTGTCTTTTGGATGACATGCAAAACCAAGGTCCTGAGCACAAGTAGTTCTAAACTACCCCATGATATTTTGCATAAGAATTAGAAGGATTAGCCCCATTGTTTTGGCCAAATTAAAACTACCAATTGCATTCTATCTCATTATATTCCCTTACCAACTTCTATTGCTTGTGATATTATGCGCTGATGGTATGTCTTCACTGCAGAATGAACTCAACTGATTGACACATGGGTTAGCCTCGCTCAGGTGTGAGCAGCCATGGTGAAAACCCATACCCGAGTTACTGTGCCCTCACTGGTGCTGCATGCAGCTGTGTGTCTCACTAAGACTTCTAGAGGCACATCCCCGGGATTTTTGTGCTGCACTAAGATGAGCTGTCTTTTATGCTTCTTTCCTGGTGAATTGTGGGAGAACTTTTCTGTTCACCTGGGCACACTGGGAATTGTGGGAAGACACGGGAGGACCATAAGCATCACTCAAGTGATTTAACCTGTATCCTCACTGTGAAATGGGTTGGTTACCAGCCCAAGTGATAGCCTTACTCAGGCTTTACCCTATAGCGCCAGCAAGGCCAGCTAGCTCTGACTGAAGCACCAGCAAACCCAGGTGAGATGGTTTTATGTGTGGTCAGGGGCTGGGTTAAAGGCAACTCCTAAGTAAGGGCATGGGTCAACTCTGCAATGAACACAAGCCCTGATTGTTTGCAGGCCTGATTCAGGAAGGTGCTTAAGAATGTGCCTAGCTTTAATCTTAGGACTACTCATGTGCTTACAGTTAGGTATATGCTGAAGTACTTTCCTAAAGTGGTGCCCTAAACAGTTTTGTGGTGTTGCTGTAAACAATCAACTCTCTTGTTCCACCCCAGAGCTGGATGCATTTCAGTGCTGGCTGAAGTGATTTCTGTATACAATTGGTCAGATTTATTAGTGGTAAGACAGGAGTATAAGTTATCGCTCATCACGATAAGGTGTCTGATCCCTTTTGAGACCCTCAGATGAAAGGTGGCATAGGAATGCAAAGTATGATTTTATTTTTTTGTAAAATAGGGAGAGGACAGATCAGAGAATGTTTTTGCTGGTTTAAACAAAAACAATCACGTACTACTTTTACCAACTCTCGTTTCAGAATAGAACCAGGCTTCAGATCTGGGATGATTGTTCTACATATTCCAGTATATTTTTAAATTGAATTTTAGTTTTAAATCCCGTTGCAGCTGTCAAAAACTCGTTGACAGCTCCCTTGTTCAAATAAATGTTATTTTATATACTATTTATATAGAACTTTGATAATTTTATGTTAGGTATACACTTTCTATTTAACATCCTACCCCGTGTGTGAAATCTATCAGGTCTTCTGTCGATGTAAATCATATAGTTTAATCTAATTAAATGGAGCTACATCAATTTATAGAGGCTGAGGATCTGGTCTACTCTGGATATTCCTCCCACATTGACAGAATTACCTTATCTTAAAATCAAATGTAACTTGTTTTCTAAAAAACAGCTGTTTTGCCATCTCTCACAAGATTATTACCAGACTTGCAATATTTGGTGTCTTTCTTAAAGTTTTGGCTCACAGAGACATGCCATTACTTGAGACTCTCTCCTGTCATGTCAAAAAGAAAGTAAATTTCTAGCCCTCAGGCTTGTGGAGAAAAGCTTGAAATCATGAATTTTAAAGCCTGAAAAAACAGAAGGCAAATAAAAAGAACCCAAATTTATTATTTTTAAAATCTCGTGCTTTTAAAGTCAATCTCATGATTTTTGGAGTCTGACTCATGATTTTTGAACACTTGGAGTTGAACAATTCTGAGACCGAATTGTTATCATATTGGGAACAATTTAAAGAGCCACATTCAGGTCACATTTGCCTAAAAAATTAGGTTTTGTGCAACAAACTTCCATAATTAAAAAAAAATCCAAATGGAACAGTATTTTTAAATAAACAAACATTCCCCCTGTAGTGTTTGCAAACCAAACGTTGATGCATGAAAATCTGAAAATGAAATGGACTAGAAATGGACTTTTAACTCGCTGTTAAAAGTAAAGCCTATTTTCATTGTCTAAGCTGTGGGAGGGAGGGGAATGAAGAAGGTAAACAAACAGCATCAGTGATGCTTAATTTTAATTGCTTTTCCCATTAATAACCTTAATGAGTTATTTAGACTATAAAGAATTTGTTTTCTTTTTTTTTAACTGACTTCTAAACATACTGTGTCCCTTTAATTATGGACTTGAGAGAGAGAGAGATCTAACCTTAGGGACGATTGTTATTACTGTACCTCTAAGAATAATACTCCAACTAGGGCACTCCAGCTGCTGCACTAGACAGTATCTGATTCAGTTTAGTTTGATTTTTTTTTTTTAACGGCACCTTATTTATCCACTTCAGAGCTTTCCCATCTTTCTATTTAGACCCAAATCCTGGAAAAACTTAAGGAACTGAAAGGTTTCAGAGTATGCATCCGAAGAAGTGGGCTGTAGTCCACGAAAGCTTATGCTCTAATAAATTTGTTAGTCTCTAAGGTGCCACAAGTCCTCCTGTTCTTCTTTTTAAGGAACTGAGTAACTTTATCAATGTGAGTAGTCCCGTAGAAAGCTACTCACATATGCCTTTGCAGGATTGGGGCTTTTGGGAATATATACTTTACCAGGGATGGGGTGTGATCGATAAGGGCTTTGGAAATCCATCTTCCCAATGCTAATATAAGCCCATGGTGTAAATCGTAATGCTGGGCACATATACATAGCACTTTTCATCCAATGATCTCGAAGCACTTTGCAAACATGACTATCGTTACCCTTATTTTGCAAATGAGGAAACAGATGTGCAGGGAGATGATTTTTCCCGAGATCACATCGAGCCAGTGACAGCATCAGGAATTAAACCCAGACCTTCTGACTCCCTAGGCACTGAACCATGCGGCTAAATGCATTGTGTTCAGGAGGGAGTTGCGGAGATTTGCTAATCCCTACATATTTTACACACACTTATTTTCTTATTTAAACTTCACATATTCCCAAGATAAACAGCATGAGTGAAATCCTGGCTCTACTGAAGTCAATGGCAAAGCTCCCCTTGACTTCAATAGGGCCAGAATTACACCCTACATCTGTTTAAAACATACAGCTCTGAGCTTGGCTTAGCTGTGTAATTGAGGGCAGGAGTCTGACTGTGAAGTCATCCCGCTTGCTGGCATCCAGCAGAAATGCATTGTGTGAGAGGTTTTGTGCCTGGGCTTTGCAGGCTCTCCACTCTAGGAGGAAACAGACAGCAGGCTGCCCAGTGATGCTCTTTATAGGACAAACTGGGGGGAATGTTAAAATATGCAGACTGCCTAGAAACAGTCTGAAAAGGTCCCACGCTGGCGACAGTGCTCATTCATTTCATGTTAAGTAAAAGTTACTCCAAAAATTGCTCTTGATACTTGGTTAAATCATTCTCTTGAACAGAATGTTTCATTCCTAATTGCATCACTCAGTAAAACAGCTGATGAGTTTCTTTTCTTCCTCACATGTATCTAGTTTGGAGAAAAAAAATCTGTTAGGAGTTACATTTAGCTAGATTTTATGCTAGTGTGTATATGCCAGAGAACTGAAGGTAGTTTTAGAGTCCTGTAGCTCAAGTAGTGGCAGATTCAAGAAGATTCTAGGTTCAAACCATGATGCTGATGCATGATGGGGGGGGGAGGGGGGAATTGTTACAGTTGCACAGAATAGAATTTATTTAATGGTCTGTTTGGTGGCCTCGCTATTGGGGTCTTCCTTAGTGTCGGAGACATCATGGTCAAATCCCAGATCAACCCTGGCTCTGGGGAGTGAAAATTATGAGACCTTTAATTTTGATCTTTTTGGTCTTAAAATCTGTGAAAAACACAGTTCTTACTGAAAACACCAGCTTTCTTGTATGCGCTGTTGTATTTATTTATTTGGCAGTAGTACCCAAGTGTGCTATAATAATGACAATCATCATTCATTATTGTGGTAGAACCTCGAAGCCACAATTAGGGACTGGGGGGTGAGTTGTGAAACATGCTGCACAATCTATAACCAAAAGACATATCTCCCCCTGAATAATTTACAATCTCCAAAAGGGGGGGGGGGGCTGACAAAGGTTGGGAGACAGCACACGGGCTAAGTCTGATGATTGGAACACATCTTGTCAAGTGCTGGGGTTTTTTTATTGTATGATAAATATAGGTTATTTCCAACTGCCTTTTACCTAGCTGTATTAAGTTCCTTTTATATATATTTTTTTTTTAAAAAATGCTCTATTTACTGTATATCTGCAGTAGACACCCAAATGTGGATTAAAAGCTCACTGCCCATCAAAATACAGCTGGAAGCATCATACCCACATTGATGAAGGCTGAGAGTGAAGAATGGCCAGACTGGGTATTTAAATGGGAGCCCTTCAAGAAAGATGTAGGTGCCTCAGGAAATAGTCTTGGTTCAGTAGGTGGCACTTACTTTCCCCTCCAAGGCCATATGTATGGCTGGCAAAATGGGACGTACTATCCATCACCAGTGGTAGCAACACTAGCAGCTCAAGTACTGGCAGGACTGATCCAAGAGACCCTGACCACATGTGAGTATTTTCCGTGGTACTCTTTGCAACTGTGTCGGTGTTGTGGGGAAATTCTAGGCAGGGTCACTGCTGATTTGAAATCCTCTCCTAATGTGAACTGGGTACAGTATTCTTCTCCTGGGGCCTGATCCAAAGCCCACTGCAGTCAGTGGGAGTTTTTCATTTCCATTAACTTCACTGGACACTGGGTCTGGCCCTTGGAAGCCTAAGCTGGTGGAATGAGTCACTGAGTGCTCTGACTGCATCTAATGATCACATTCCAAATGTTCTAGAGAGGTGAGGAAATTAAAGGGGCGTGTGGGCGAGTGGGTTGTGGGAGGTGGTGAGTATATGTCTGACTGCAGAACTGCAGTGAAATCAGTGAGGCATGCTTCTACAGACTCAGAGTACAGAGCTGAAAGTGGCACTATAAGCCCATCCAGCCCATCACCCGGGGCAGGACTATTCCCTACAATGCATTTTTTCCTGTGCTTTGTCCAGTCCTCTTTTAAATGTCCCAGGCAAAAGGATTACCACCTCCTGGGGAGGCTATTCTACAGCCTAATACTTCTCCCACTCTGAAAGGTCGGTTTGATATACAGCCTATTTTCCCTCTTCCTTAATGTCATCCACCAGCAACTATAATGCCACATGTAAATTGCACAACTGAAGACTTTAAAACTAAATATCCCTAAAACCTATTGCATGCCTTATATGTGGGGGCTGATCCTGCAATACAACCCATTGAAGTCAATGGGGTTCTGTACAGATCCAATTGCAGACTCAAGGCCTAGGTAGATATTGTGATTTTGTTATTACTAAATGAATGTTTGCAAACAGCAGAACATTTCGTTCTCATTACATGCTCTCAATGTGCAGCATTTGACCACCTAAATCTCAACCATTTTAAAGTTGTCTTAGCACACATGAAAAAATGTGTAAAGGAATCTTCCCCGTCAGACTCAAAACCACATTTTGTTTAGTTACCAAAGAGAATTTAACTTTGGACTGAGACCTGACCACGGTGGGATGACAAGAAGGAAATAGTTTCCTGCCTATTGTTTTTCCTTTCAATATTTTAGTTGCTATTAATTTGGAAATGTAAGCTCTGGTACAGCGACTGTCATTTACTATGTGTTTACACAGTCCACCACCTGTAGGTGCTACCACTTGATAAATGTTAAGTAGTAATAATAATCAACATAATGATTGGTGAATTGAAAATTAATCATTCCTTTCTTTTTTACACTGCCCCTTAATATGAGGAAAAAGAATTGCTTGATGAAATGAATGGTAGATAAATGCAGGACAAATACTAAAAGTCAATGCTTCTTTAAGCAGCGTTTGTCAACCTGAGGAATTCGATGCTTCAGGAGATATAAGAGTCAAATACTGTGACAGGAGTTTTAAAAGGGCTGGAGAACTTTATGACTAGAGGAGTTAGATGCCTAGCTCCTAATAAAAGACAATGAACATTAGGTGCCTAACTCTCCTTTGTGTCTCTGAAAATCTCTCTGCATGCCGCCATGCTTAAATAGGGGCAATCAATGTTCATGCTTCAGGGCATCAATTGGTGGCTGCAGTGATCAGGAAGGAAAGATTCCCTGGTGTACAGTAGTATGTAATTGACCAGGTGCACTATGACAAAGTGGATAGGACACTGGAGTGGGAGACAGGAGTTCTTCGACCATTTGTGCTGTGTCCTTGGACATGTCACTTAATCTTTATGTGCCTCAGTTTCCCCCTGGGGAATAATGATAATAGCCATTCTTTGTGAGGTGCTTTGGGATCTACAGATGAAAAGTACCATACATGTGCCAGGTAATAGGGGAAATTTTTCACTTTCCTGCAAAGTATCAGATACTGTCCTCTCCTGGAGGCAGAAATAAAGGATCAGAGGTCCAATCTGCATGGCAAATACCATCTTCCAGAATATATTTAAAAAGTAAAAGTCAAAAAGGTGTTGCCCTTGCGATAAACAAAATATCCTTCACCTTTATGCAACATCAATGTTTCTGTAACTTGTTTTTAAGGTTTTTAAATCCAACAAAATTGGCACATAAACAAACTTAAGAAAAAAGATATAGCAATTTCCAAAAGTGTATTTTTATCTGCAGCTCAAATCACTTACAGGAAGGATTCATAAATAGAGCTTAGCAAGGTTAGTTATCAACATGACAGTGGAGTGTGCTGTTTTGCATGTAGTAACATCAGGTTTAAAGACATGTCCATAATTAAGGCACTGCTTGAAAGGAAGAACCATTTCCAAGGGCAGGGAGAATGGCCCGAAACGGATAAAAACACATCCAAGATAAAAACTGGTGGTCAGACAGTGGTTTCACCACAACTAGTCTACAGTAGCTATCCACATCCTTTTGTGAGGCTGGTCAAGCTTGAGGGAAAACACGTGCCAGTGACCCACTGCAATTTTCACTTCTCAGTCTGTGGGGAGTGCCAAAAGATTCATGTCTCAAAAAAGGAGATTTAGCCTGCTTGTACTGGTAGGATTTCCGCTTCAGAAATAACCTGAATCTTCCTGGTTTGTAAGCGCAATAAGTGTGAGAAGGAAGCAAGCCCTCTTCTTTGTTGAGCGATACTATTTCTGCTTGGCTTTAAAAGTCGTCTTCGGAACAAGCTCAAAATGATCCCTATAAATGACTTGTTGTGAGTGAGTACAGAGCACTTTGGAGGATTATAATTTATGCCAGGCAGAAGCCATTATGGTTCAGTTCAAGCCACTTAAAATAAGATATTGGGAGACAACCAAACCCGCTTCAAGTCTGCTAACTTTCCAGTTCATAAAAAGAACAGGAGTACTTGTGGTACCTTAAAGACTAACAAATTTATTTGAGCATAAGCTTTCTTAAATTTATCCTTACAGGGCCCATTCCTGCAAAGGTGCCGGGTACCCTGAAGTCCCACTGAAGCTATTGAGAATCAGAAGTGTTCATGAGCTCAAGCCTATAGTTCCATTTTAGAGTGTCAGGTGAGATTTTTCTCAGTAGGGAAGAAACAACCACTCATTTAAAAGAAACCGCCTGCAGCTCTTTCTCTCTTCCTGCATGCCTTGCTCCAAACTTGAATAAATAAGTTCAGTTAAGGACCCCATGCCACCCTCCCAGGGGAGGAGCATTTCCTGCAGGAATGCAGAGAAAGTGTTTGTACGCACATGGTGCTCATCAAGGAGTGGATTTGAAAACGGCAGAGCAAGTGGGACCTGGCAGAGGAGTTACTGGTCCCAGTGCATCAGAGAAGGGTGGGGGAAGCACAGAAGCAGTGCGGCCCACTGCATCTGGCATTGAACTGTGAGGTGGGTTCAATTCCTGGCTCTGCCACTCCAAGTCACGTCACTCCTTGTGCCTCAACTTCCCCAATGAGGTCATTGATACTGAACTCCTTTGTAAACTGCTTTGAGATCTAGGCATAAAAAGACCACTATAAGAGCTAGGTATTATTAATTAATATTATGTAGAGCTGAATGGATTAGTCTGATTGCAGACCAGGGCAGCAGGCTGTTCCCGGAAAATCAAAGAAATGGGTGCTTAGCACTTTCTGAAAGTCAGGACCCTTTAAGATATCAAGTTGGGCACCAAAATCATTGAGACACCCAAAATTTTGTCAGCTAAGACATCTGAGTAAAATGCTAGGCTGTTCTGAAGCCCCAAGATGTGGTATTTCTTTCACCAGCCACCAGTTTTGATTATTATGAGTGGGGGCAAATACATCGCTGTTCTTCTACCCAGTTAGAGCTCTGACAGCACCCTTATCCCTGGATATCCAGTTGCAGACATTTGGATGAAGTACAGAATGTACTGCCGTGATTAGTATAAATTACATGGGAATAGCAGCCATAAAACTGTAATAAGAATCAGGGTAGCGAGCTGAAGCCAAATCAGAAAATTTGTATCTAGCTGACCCCCGGTGTCTCACATGCACAAAACCACCAAGTTAGAATGAGAACAGTTCAGTTCTGTAAAGATGGAATATCCATAAAAACAACCACTACCAGAAAAAGAGTTTTATTCCATGGTCAAGTCAATTTATTATAAAATTAAGCTAAGACAAAGCCACTGCTGGTCTTGATTCACATAACATTTTGTTGATAGCTCCCATGTGTTGGCCTTATGAACAGTAGGAGAGGGAATTGTTAACTTGAGTTGAACACATCATAAAGATAAAAATAGTCACATTTTGTCATCTCCCAAATAGATTAGGGTTGGTCCCTAGTGCATAGTCTTGACTGCTTTTTTTCAGTTTATTTGTAAATTATATAATAGATATCACTTCATTTTGGGATATTGTTCCATACGCTTCACTGTTAAGATATTCTCCCTCTAATTCATCATACATTTTCCTATATCCAATTTAACCGTCTTACTGTCAGTTATTTAACACCACTTGGAGCAGCCTACATAAACCTTTCTCCTCCTTGATGTTTACGCACGTCCAGGATTTCCAGATGGTTTTGATATTCCTCTTCGGCTGTCGTTTAGCCACTGTTACTCTGTATCCCTTCATACCTAGCACCCAAAAAATGGCACATAAGTCCGAATTCTGACCTCAGTTACATCTGAGTAATTCTGGAGCAACTCCATGAACTTCAGACTTTGACTTTAGTAGATTTCCTTTGGATTTACACCAGTGTAACAGAGCAAAAGTTGACCCTTTTTAAAATAAAGGCTAGAACTAGTGGGAAGGTCTGAAATAACATCACAATCCTCTTGCTCTAGATTGCATAAGATTGTTGCATAAAACCAAACTCAATTTTTTCCCTGTATTTATTAGTATAAATTGCCCACATTTGTTTTTTAATCACAGAAGAATATTTGGGACCAGGTGCTTCATATTTACCTAAATATAAGGATCATCATTACTTCTAGTCCTAACAATAGAAACTGTTTTCTGCTCTGTGATTTCATTAATTTTCCCATTGGGTATTGGTGGTTGTCCCGAAGATAAAAAATTTCTCAGTCTCTTCCCAGCCCAAGACGTAACATACAGGTTAGATGCTGTGCCCTATATTGTTTGTTGACCCTTCTGAAAGGAGAAATATTACTCTATGAGCCAAGAAGAGATTTCAGGCTCTGATTTGCTCTGCATATATATTTTCCAAAAGAAACTCTACTTCATGCTGGGGAAGGTGACCATGAGGAGCACATATATCTTCTTGCCAAAGTTCAGCTGCATTTGACATCCAAGTCTTCATATAATCCTTCACTGCCAGCTTAGGGTCTCTTCCTTTTTTTCACCTTTCTGCTATATCCCATTGAGAGTATAGCTGCAACTCACAGTATGCAATATTAAATTCCATTTGCTGCTTTCTCTTCCATATCACCTTGCTCTGTGCAGCAATGTCCATCCTGTGGTTCTAGGTTAGCTCTGTATGTCGCTACTCTTCTCGCTATTGCAGTGGTATCAGTGAATTTGAATAGCATAGATTTTGTTTTGATTTCAAAGGCATTAATGGAAGTATCAAAAAGAATTGGCCCCAGCACCAAGAAGAACTTTTCCAAGTCATTCTGTTCCTACTCCCCCCCTGGATTCTTCCATCCAGCAAAAAAATTCCCTCTGTCATCACTCTGGCCATATTTGTGGCTTTGCATTTGAACATTCTGATGCTACAAGGTGGTGAGTGCCCTTGGCTCTCATTTAACTTCATTAACGTTATCGCCTGTTGCTTTGGGATCCAACTTTAGCAGGAGGTGAAGTTACTCAGCCGTGCTGCTCAGGAGGCAGCCAGCATGTTCAGAATTGAGGCCTAACTTCTCATGCAAAATGTTTATTAAAAGCCTCACTGTGCCCAGAGCACATTATGTTCACCTCTTCACCGTCCAGCTTCCTCACAGAATTCTCTGGGTGAAATGGGAGCTGCTCCTTGTAATCCCACCCCAGCCATTGTCTCGCTTACCATTTGTGTCTAAGAAGCTCATCAGTTCATCCCTTTCCAAAGGGCACTAAAACATTCTTGCCACAATGTACTAGTATAGAGTGCCTGATTTCACCTCCAGCCCTCTAGTCAGTCATACCACCGGCTCAGTGAAAAATCTCACCAGTGACCGTGCTGGAGGAAATCTCATTTGGTCCTGGAGATTTGTTTATGCCCATCTTTTCCATCAAGTCAACTTTTGACAAAAGCAGTGGAAACAGCCACTTGTGCGCATGTACACTCTGCTCTCACTGATTTAGCAATTCATGAGCCAACCCTTTCTCCCCACTCCTATCCTTGGAGAAGGCTGGGTTTGAGTAATTTGGAGTGTTAGGTACAACACTTATTCACCAAAGGACTCTGCCACCTCCTGTGGCCCCATCCCCACTTGGACACAAGGGCAGAGACACATCTCTCCTCCCAGAGAGACACGGCTCATGGCCTGGGGCCCCCTTCTTCCTGAAAGCAGCAGCAGGATTCTCCTTTCTCCCTCAAAGAGACAGAAATGGAAGCAAAACTCCCTCTAGCCCAGTAATTACCTTAGTAGCCAAGGTGTATCTGCTTGGGTGGGTGGACCAGTCCTGCTGCACTCTTCTCTTGCCACACACAGCTCTCTGCTAGGGTGGTGCTGGCAAGGCCCCTCTGAGAATTTGTCTTGGAGTTAATGCTCTAGTGAGCTACCTAAGGGAATTCACACCTCTCACAGTGATTATTTTGCGCTGTTTGCAGGCTCAGCCTTATTAGTAATTATTCAGTAGGAGCCCAGCCTACCTGCTGCCAACACGCAATTTTAAAAAGTATTTTTAAGGCAGTAAAGACAGTGAACAGCACTGTCATCCTTCCAAGGAATGTTGCATTGCACATAGGCAATCGTCATGCCTATTAAGTCATTTTCCTCTTAGTCTCAGATAGCTTCCCTTGACCCATACAGGAGCTCTCAAAGGGCAATTCGTCTTCAGGCTGCAGTTTTGTCTATTGCTGATTCTCTTGTCATTAAATACATGCATCTGTCATGTGTGGACCAACCAGGGTGACCCAAATGGCATTTTCTAGATCTACACTATATATGCAACATGAAAAAGTGGCAGCAAAAAATGTTGATCAACATGGCTCTCTTCTCAGCTGTATGGTAGGAAAAGCAGCAAGTAAAATAGCAATATATTGTGTCAAAAGCATCTGACAAACGTACAGGTTCGGTGGACAAAAAGAATGCAGTGTATTTCCTTTACAATATTAAGACTTTAGGGAGGCTTCCAATACAGGTTCCATTAGAAATAGAAATTGTCCCATAAGTTACTGCCTCTTAAGTTTTAGTAAGCCACAAGTTATACTTTTGTATTGAAGACCAGTTAGTATGCCAGTTAAGTACACTCAAAAGTTTCTCAGTTCTTCAGGCTTTACTAGGGCAGCATTCCTGTTGAAGGCAATGGGATTTGTAAAATCAAGACGTGGGAGGGGAGCCCAGGATTAAAAGGAAGGTCACGCTCTCCTCTCAGATACACCAATATAGGTTCTCTGAGCAACTACTAACGGCAGTAGTGTTACTCTGGGTGTACACCACAGTAACACAGCAGTATTTGGGCATAAATTTTATAGCATTATAGGCAGCCCACAGGGATAATCCAGACTCTCCAACTGCCCAAGGATTTTCGCTGTGCTCATTTCTAGTTAATGGATATACTGGCTGCAAAAACTGGCAAAGTACACAGTGTATAGCCCCTTTACAACTCCTAAGGGGAATACTTAGGATACTGCATCTTTATTACATGGGATAGTGGTTAGAGCACTTGCTTTTCTGGGACCCAGGTTTGATTCCAGCTCAGGCCAGCAATGTAAAATGAGCTCTAGCAGGATTATTCCAGCTTCTTATGGCTGCATTTACATCCCACCTCTTTTCTTGCACACTGAATTAAGGTGCAATACTTACAATTGTCTTAGAAGCTGCTGGCATGGAACAAATGGCACTCAGCACCTCAGCGGGAGATATCCAGTGGCTCCATTGTACAGGGTGTGTGTAGCTCTCAGAAGACGACAGTGTTATGCAAATCCATTTGTTGGTTCACGTTTTTCTATTACATAGGACTTTTATTTAGCTCCTCAGTAAAATGCCTTATAAAATGATTAGGAAATGCTTCCAGCCACAAGATTATTAGCGAGGCCTGGTGCACAAAAGGAGTCAGGTGCCAAGTCTCAGTTTTAGGCTCCACTGTGATTGACAAACCTTCAGGTGAATTCACACAAAACAGCTGGGAGAGGAAGAGGTCCGTCTCCCTCATAGCTTTTAGCCCAGTGATTAGGGCTGTGGGAGACTGCTGGTTCAAGTTGCCCCTCCATGTGAGGGAGAAAAGGGATGTGAAGTACGATCGGGCACCTCTTAGGGCAGTGCACAGAGCCAGAGGAGTATGGGATATTCTGCTGTGGGGACTCCCTCAGTCTCATCTGTTGCAAGCTGGATAGTTAGTCACTGGAGCAGGGGGACTGGATCCTCACATCCTGGGGGAGTGCTGTAACCATTAGGCTATAGTGTCACTCTCATGCTTGTGCTCTCTCGCTCTCTCTGGCCCAATAATTCTTTCATTATCTTTCCAGAGTTCAACAACTTGCACAAGAGAGCTTGCGGGACCATCAGAAAAGCCCATTGCCCAATGGTTAGAGCACTAACCTGAGGTGTCAGCCTTGTTCAAATCCCTTCTCCTCAGGGGAAGGGGGGACTTGAACTGGGGGTCTCCAACATCCAAGGTGAGTACCCTAATGCCTGGCCTAAAAGTTTTATGACAGTTATTCCTCCTCTGCACCCCCTACCTCTGGGTGTCATGTAAAAATGGCATAGTAGGCACCCAATTCCCAGACTGTCTATGCTACAAGCTGGGGCTGTGATTCCCTGGCTCATGCAAATACAAGTACATTAGCCCTCATTGCGCTAACGTAAGTATAAATAGCAATGTAGCTGCAGTAGCAGCAGGGAAGACATGCAGAGAACAAACCTGCCTGAAACCCATTGGTATGTACTCAGCCCAGCTCAGCTATGCCTCCACCGCCTCTCCCCTTCCTAGCATGGCTACACCGCTATTTATACTAACGCTAGCTCTATGAAAGTTAGTGCATGTGCACACAAGCAGAGGACTCGCATCCCAAGCTCATAGTGTAGCTGTAGCTCAAGAGAGGGTTCTTTGCTGAGAATCACAAGCAGACAGAGGCGCCTCACTGCAGCCTGGACTTGCACATCTCTCTTGTCCACATCACTCATTGTCTAAATTAGGCGGCTCCCTGCCCACATACTGACTTCTGTGAATCATATAAGAGGTCTCTCTCCCATTCATTATATTGGGAGCTTAGGCTTCCTCCTCAGGCCTTGTGAATCACATTGATTTTGTATCAGAGGGGTAGCCGTGTTAGTCTGGATCTGTAAAATGCAACAAAGAGTCATGTGGCACCTTATAGACTAACAGATGTATTGGAGCATAAGCTTTCGTGGGTGAATACCCACTTCGTCAGACGCATGTAATGGAAATTTCCAGAGGCAGGTATAAATATGCAGGCCAGAATCAGTCTGGAGATAACAAGGTTAGTTCAATCAGGGAGGATAAGGCCCTCTTCTAGCAGTTGAGGTGTGAACACCAAGGGAGGAGAAACTGCTTTTGTAGTTGGCTAGCCATTCACAGTCTTTGTTTAATCCTGAGCTGATGGTGTCAAATTTGTAAATGAACTGAAGCTCAGCAGTTTCTCTTTGAAGTCTGGTCCTGAAGTTTTTTTGCTGTAGGATGGCTATTTTAAATCTGCTATTGTGTGGCCAGGGAGGTTGAAGTGTTCTCCTACACGTTTTTGTATATTGCCATTCCTAATATCTGACTTGTGTCCATTTATCCTTTTACGTAGGGACTGTCCAGTTTGGCTGATGTACGTAGCAGAGGGGCATTGCTAGCACATGATGGCGTATATAACATTGGTGGACGTGAAGGTGAATGAACCGGTGATGATGTAGCTGATCTGGTTAGGTCCTGTGATGGTTTTGCTGGTGTAGATATGTGGACGAGTTGGCATCGAGGTTTGTTGCATGGGTTGGTTCCTGAGTTAGAGTTGCTATGGTGTGGTGTGTGGTTGCTGGTGAGAATATGCTTAATGTTGGCGGGTTGTCTGTGGGCGAAGACTGGCCTGCCTCCCAAGGTCTGTGAAAGCGAGGGATCATTGTCCAGGATGGGCTGTAGATCACTGATGATGCGTTGGAGAGGTTTAAGCTGAGGACTGTAGGTGATGGCCAGTGGAGTTGTTGGTTTCTTTTTTGGGCCTGTCTTGTAGCAGGAGGCTTCTGGGTACACGTCTGGCTCTGTTGATTTGTTTCCTTATTTCCTCGTGCGGGTATCGTAGTTTTGAGAATGCTTGGTGAAGATCTTATACGTGTTGGTCTCTGTCTGAGGGGTTGGAGCAAATGTGGTTGTACCTCAGTGCTTGGCTGTAGACGATGGATCATGTGGTGTGTCCGGGATGGAAGCTGGAGGCATGAAGGTAGGCATAGTGGTCGGTCGGTTTTCGGTATAGGGTGGCGTTAATGTGACCGTCACTTATTTGTAGTGTGGTGTCTAGGAAGTGGACCTCCCTGTAGATTGGTCCAGGCTGAGGTTGATGGTGGGGTGGAAGCTGTTGAAATCGTGGAGGAATTCTTCCAGAGTCTTCTTCCCGTGGGTCCAGATGATGAAGATGTCATGAATGTAGCGTAAGCAGAGAAGGGGCGTGAGTGGACGAGAGCCGTTGTTCCAGGTCAGCCATAAAAAATTTGGCATATTGAAGGGCCATGCGGTGCCCATAGCGTTACCACTGGTCTGGAGGTATATATTGTCACCAAATTTGAAATAACTGTGCATGAGGATAAAGTCACAGAGCTCAGCAACAGTTGTGCTGTGGCATCATCAGGGATACTTTTCCTGACAGCCTGTATTCCGTCTGTGTGTGGGATGTTTGTGTAGAAAGCCTCCACATCCATGGTGGCTAGGATGGTGTTTTCTGGAAGATCACCAATGCATTGTAGTTTTCTCAGGAAATCAATGGTGTCACGGAGAGAGCTGAGACTGCTGGCGGCGTAGGGTCTGAGTAGAGAGTCCACATAGCCCTTCAGTGAGAGTGCCTTATGCTCCAATACATCTGTTAGTCTATAAGGTGCCACAGGACTCTCTATTGATTTTGTAGGCACCTAAAAATTAGGTACTGTGCTGTCAACATCACAATGCCTAAACTCCTTTTGTGCATCCAGGCCTGACTTCCCCAAAAAAGAGACCTTTATGTTCTTCACATTTATCAGGCAAAGTCAAACCTCTGAAGTTAGCAAGATCTGTAGAGTCAATATAACAAGCTGCTATATACAGCAATGGGTTTCAATTTTTGTGATATTAATTTTTTGCCTTCAAAGGTGGCCCTTAGCAAAAGATTTTTGGTTTTTTTTTGTACTTTCGTGATCCATGTCAGATCCCAGATATCCTCTACTCTGAATATAAAGATTCAAATTTAATATTAAATTAATCCTGCCTACTTTTCTGTACAATGCACAAAAATAGCTCTGATACTATTACTGAATTGCCTATGTGGAAGTCCCACCAATGCCAAATCTTCTTACTAAAGAAGAGATGCTACACTAAAAATACCAGGACATGAAAAAGAAAAAAAAAAAACATTGTGAAAATGGAAATTACTATACTCTGTTTTTTAACAAAACTTGAAACCCATAATCACTGTCACAAGAGTATATTATCTACTGAATGATTTGCACAATACAAGAAGTTAGTGGTTATTTTTCATTTTATTTTACCTTTCATTTTGTAACTGTTATGGGAGGGGGTGTCAATTTTATTCTCATGGTCAGGGTGACCTTATTACAGTTGTTTTTACAATGTTTCCAGATTATTTAAGTTATTATAAGAAGGCTTGCCTGACATAATTCATGCTCTTCTAAATTGCACTGGGCAAATTCAGAAAACAAGAATGTTTCCAAAAATGTATAGATATCTATTCCTGCTACTGTAAATGCTGAGGTTTGAAAATTACTATGTTTTTATAGATAACATTTAAATACACACATTTTAGGTCACACTCAAATATTTACTGTACAGGATATGTGTAAAAAGGTGAAATATTTCACATTAATATCTTGCTGAAAGACTGACTGTATTTGATTTTTTTTGGCAAATACATCAAGACAGAACACTGATTTTATGAACTTTTAAATGGATATACATTATTTTGTTTGCAACTTGTAATAAAATTTAACTTCCAAATAAACAGTCAATTTTGGGAAAAATACAGAGGAGAAATTCTGGTATTTAAACCAATACTCTCATCTCTTCCAGTGACATGCATCTTATTACTTCAGAGGGGTTAGTGCTTAGATGTCAGAGTCAGCGTAGAGGACACTCGAAAGATCTGGGGGAGCATATTACTCAGCTGATAAAACATTTCCTCAGATATAGTCTGTAAAAAAGAAGACAACAAAAAGCATTGATTTGTTTGCTATAATTTGGATGAGTCAAACCATTCTCTCTATATTCTCCTCTCTCCTCCAGTACTTTACTCGGTATTGGAGTCTTATAGCAGCACATCTACCATCCAGATGAAGTTTCCAACCACCATGCTATGACTAGGGCCCTACTTGAATCGTGGGATGATCTTCAAATAAATGCACCCGAGTTGAGGACAAGAGATGCAAAATCGCAGAAAAGTAATAATGGACTTTTGTTAATAGCAGTAATTTGGAAAAGCTAGAGTAGACCTATTTGCTTAAGAAAAAATTGCTGGAATAATATAAACACAAGTATTATGTTATGCCTGCTAATTTTTTTGTAACCAGACATTTTGCTTCAACTCTATTACTTTTTTTTAAGTGACCAGTACAGCATAAAATTCAGGAAATTAAGTCTTAACACAATGGCTATAGAAATCAAGACCAGCCACATTAGCCTTTTACATTTTATAGATATTAAACGTTAGTGCAGAACTAATTGGATGCTCAAAATGCATGCAAAATTGTGATCTGTGCAAAATACGCTAATTAAAAACAAAATTGTGGTGGAAGCCTAATATTGCAGTATCCGTAATTTCCACAATATTGCGAACAAAATATGGTCATAGCTATAACCTAATTCTAGTCATTAATAGGACAAAACCTACTTGCGAATATTGCCCTGTATTTACATTAGTAAAATTATCTATTTAAAGAGGATTTCTTCCTCCAGTCACTAACTTTCTGTTAAGTAGATTTAGCATAGTCCTTTTCATGATTTCAGATTGGTGTCTCACTCTCTGAATTCCAAAATTAGATCTGATTTTGCGAGTAGTCTACTCTTGGTTCTCACTGCGTAGAGGCTCATAACTTTGTGTTGACAAGTAATTTTTTAAACTTATGAATATGCTTCCAAATAATACTTCCAGTTAACTTTGAAATGTATATAACTTTAAGGACCAGAGCAAATGAACAAAACTTAGCACTGATCACAACTTTTGGATGACTTCCTGCTTCTGAAGATCATTCAGAATTCAAACAATTTGGTAGTTATTAACAGACAACTTTGTAGTTCTAGTGCACGTCTTTTGGGGCCTGATTCAGTGGAAGCATGATTGGGCTCTTGCCACACTAACTTTCAAAGATGCTGGAGAAGACCAACTGAAAGCTTAAAATAAAGTCATTTAAGCTTACATTTCATACTTTCCAAAGAAACTAGCAGTAAAGTCATAACTTTATATTAATGATAAATATGTATCCTCTAAAACACTGTGAATTCTGACTCCAGTTATCTGATGTGTCTGTTATTAAATAGAGATAATAATGATACATCCTATAATGCCTTCTATCTGTGGCTGGCAAAAAGTGGTTCAAACATTAAGTGTCACAACACCTCTAAAGCATGTATTATTCCCAATTTATAGATGAGAGACTAAAGCACAGAGAGGTTAACTGATTTTTTTTTTTTTTTTTTTTTTAAGATTATATAGAAAGGCTAAGGCATAGCAGGGAACAGAACCCAGATTTATCAGCACCCAGAGCCCTGTTCTATTTTTGTCTCCTTCTAGGCCATACCAGGAGTTAATTTCTCAATTTAACCTACCTGAGGTACCAGAAATTGTACGGTCCGAGAAATTCCTCCATCCCATGAAGCCATTTCCATCATGAAGCCTAAAAGACAACATTCACATATTTACATGCTATATGCATTAGGTTTTCCTTTTAATGACACTTATCAGAGTGTGGTATACATTTACATCTATAATTATGATTTCAGCAACCTGGTGGAGCTGCATAAACCAGATCAGCACCTCTGGCCCATTAGTTTTCACTAGCCTGGCCAACCTGCTGGTTCAAATCTCTGGTCACCTGGAGATCCTGATGATCCACTATGAAGAACACCATTCTAGTCTTGAAGGGTGTGAAGTTCCAGCACTTGAGCAAACTGCACAATCTGGTGCTGGTCAACATGGAGCTGCAGTAGGCATCAGAAGATACTTTCTGGATCTGTATTATTTTGACAGCTTGCTTTCAACAACTAGCTATGCTTTCTATAGAACTCTGGTGTGAGCACACCTGGAATATTGAATTCAGTTCTGGGCACTCTAATACCAGAAATAGATTGACAGACTGGATGCAGTTTGGAGAAGGGCAATATAAATTATCATGAGGAACTGATTTGTGAAGAAAGAGCAAAACATGTAGATGGGCTAGCTGCTGACATGGTGTTTATAGGACAGGGGTTCCCAAAATATGGACCATGGACCAGTATAAGTCCACAATACCATACTGCTGACAAAAATATGTTAAACACTTTCCTAATAGTATTTTTCTATGGTGCTGATATAGGGATGTATTATAATTGTGAATGAGCATATGGCCCCCATCTACTGGCCCCACTAAGAAGAAACTGGCTAACTTCTAGTGTAGGGGACATAACATTCAACTAATATTTGAAGGGTTTGAACAGCAAAGATGGAGAGGAATTATTTAAATGTAGGGCACAGGAGTACAACCAGTAGTAATAGACAATAATAGATAAATAACAAAAGGGAAAAAACTGAAGCTAAATGTCAGGAAAATTCCTGCTCATTCACCTCTGAAATAATTTCCAAAAAAAATTAGTAGATGCTCCATTGTGTGGGTCATTTAAAATGTCAACTGAATGAGATACTGGAAAATATACTGTGAAGGTACAATTCTGCACTGGCAGATAGAGGCTTGATGATGTAATGTGTCTTTTTTCATCTTTGTCTTCTAGACTTAGTCCTTGTCTACACTTACCGGGGGTTCGACGTATGACAATCGATGTAGCAGGTCAGATCGCTCTCCCGTCAACTTCTGTACTCCACCTGAACGAGAAGCGCCAGGGGAGTTGACAGGAGAGCATCTCCAGTTGACATCACGTAGTGTGGAACCCACGGTAAGTAGATCTAAGTAAGTCGACTTCAGCTACGTTATTCACATAGCCCAAGTTGCATAACTTGGATCGATCTTCCCCTTGTATTGTAGACAAGGACTTAGACCTGGTCTACACTAGGAATTTACAGGCATATAGCGAACATCTCTCAGGGGTATGAAAAATCCACACCTTTGAGAGACAGATCTATACCAACTTAACCCTCTGTGTAGATAACTCTAGGTGGACAGAAGAATTCTCCTGTCCATCTTGCTACCACCTCTCAGGGAAGATGGATTACTGACGCCAACGGGAGAATCCCTCCCGTCGGTATAGATAGTGTCTACACTGAAGCGCTTACAGTGGTGCAGGTGTCACGCTCAAGTATAGACAAGTCCTCATATGACAAGTGTGTGTTAATATTACTTTTTTCCCCCTCTGTTCTAACACAGTATCATGTGTTCATCACTTTTTAAACAGGAAAGAATATAGAAAACATACACATTAATGGGAAAGTTGTGCCAACAGATACAAAATTACTTCTGACGCTCTATTTTGAATTCCTCACATTTTTCATCTTTTGCGACATGTAATTTTAAGTGATTAGTGCTGACAGTGAATGTGACACAGAATAATAGATGAAGCATGCACTAACCTTTGACACATTTAAACACAAGCTCTGCCCTCTTTAAGCACCATGGTATAGTCATTTCCTTAAAAAAGAAAATCTAATTAAAAATTGGTTTAAGTTAACAAAAATATCAACAAGTGGCTCAAGACAATAGCGTTGCAAGACAATGTTTTTTCTAACAGGTCTTTAATATTTTCGTGTTTATCTTATTCCAATGTCTTTATTACTCCCATATTGTCTTTACAGTCTCTAGTGTTATGACCTTCCACACCTGCTCATTTGCTGAACACAATTTTCTCTACTATAAAGCAGAAAGTTCTCTTCTTAAGCGGAGGTCTCTCGAATGTCTCAGGCCACAGACCACATTTGCTAATGTTCATTGATCTGCTTCATTCTTTTCAAATAATATCATAGACAAAGAACACTTAGTTTTCCAATGCATTCTGGAAATGTTTATTGTTATGGATTACCTACTGAGTTATTTACAGTGCTGCGACAGGCTACTGTGTGAACAGTGCAATATGCATTTTTAAGCTGAGATTTTCAAAGGACGATATTGATGAACAGCGCCCATTTGTCTCAAGAACATTCACATGCACTATTACCATAAGCGGCTTTGAAAATCTCATCTTTCAGGTATTAGGTACAATTAAATTGCTTATATGGTCAGATCCATACTTTGGATTGCTAGAGTAAGGATGTGTTTAACAGCCTAACTGCAGTCACTGCATTTGTTGGTATTCCTTTTGAGGACCTCTAGCTATGACCCTCATACTATGGCCACTGGCATACTAAAAATGCCTTGGGCAGATAGGTCTTCTGTTGGGGTTGGATTTATATCACAAAATAAATTCAAAAATTCAAGTGAAAGATACAAGAAGAGATGGAGGGGGAAATTTGTAGCTCCGTTAAATACCAAGATTAGGTATGGTACCCTGCGCCTATAACGTTTTCCAAGAGGCATGGCTAATAGGGACTTGTCAAATAAATTTGAGATCTAGATAAAAGTTTAAACACTGGGGAACATTACAGATGCTCCCCAACTTACGCAAGCATTCAGTTCCGAAATACCTGGCATAACTTGAATTTTGCGTAAGTCAGGAACATATACCCGACAATTATGCGGAAAAAAAAAAAAAAAAAAAAAACCACCACCAACTGTTTCTAGCTTACGGAACTTTTTCCGTAAGTGCGGGTTTGCATAACCCGGGGAGCATCTCTACATGAATTTCGGACATTCCTTGGAATCTAAGCCAAAAAATGGAAAATACTATTTTTATCTCACTTGTAATCCATCAGTGGCAGATATATAAATGTCAATTTTATTAACCTTATTTAAAAAGAATCATTCCTATGATTCACACTCTGGAACTTCAAAAGTTAAGCACCTCCCAGTATGAACAGAACTATGCATATAAACATGGACTTGCCACTCTACATACCCTTCCAAATTTCCAGTTTAAGCACTTTTGTATTCCATAAAACCAGCAAATGGTTCTAAATCTGCACAGTGTAAATTACAGACTGTCAAACACCACATAAAGAGCATCTCTACAGCAGGGGGGGGAAAAAATCAGTCTTATTTAAAAAGTATCAAACTTCTGATCATTTCGTAACACAAATACAGTTCACCCTATACGTTGCCTCAGGGGGGTTGCTGTAAGCCACAGTTTCCACCTACACTAGATACAGTGGATCGTTATATATTATTTAAAAAAACAAAAACAAAAAACTAGAGTGGCAGTAGAACCAACATCGTAAAATGGTAACATTTAAAAACAATTTTCTCATGATGCAAATCCTTAGCATCTGTTTGCTTTGCCCTTAGATTACGCAACAAATGAATCAGATAGCTCAATGCTGGACAACAGAATATATATTTTTTCAAGCTTTCCGGAAGAAATACTGGGTCTTCATTGTAATTTATCTGCCTACACAGGCTGTCTGTCACATGTAAGGTAGGCGTTTGTTGGTGGTTTTGATCCCTGTTTTGGCCTAGTTTAAAAACCAGTGTCTAAAAAGAAAGGTCCTGTTGCCCTGAAGGCAAATTAGCAGTAGTTTTGCAGTCAGTAAGGTCAAAAAACATTTGATACCTTAAAAGGACCTACCGAAGAAGCAGGATATGACACCAGTTCTTGGACAGTGTCAGAGGAGTACAGATGTTAAGTGTTGGGGACACTCACGGAAATAACAGATTGAACACAGAACGCCAATGAATTAAACCCACAAAAACTCAAATATGAATTAGAACCTGAATCATTACTGTGTCATCTTTAAAAATGATATACTCATGATTTCACTATGCTATCAGGTTATTTTTTACATGCAGAGTATTCCACTAAGGTTCATAAGGCTACTCACACCAGATGGGCAGGGTCCTATGTACTAGTGTATGGGGTAAAAAAGATACGATCATTCTGGGTTGAGTTTTGATTAGTATCACTCTAGTGAGGTACAAGAAGTGTTCAGGGAGTATGGTCTGCAGTCAGTAACCATGATCTCATCACTGTCTTGCCCTGTAAAAATCTATCAAAAAAAGAGCTTGATTTGTTAGGAGGGCCATTGTCTAGGACAGAGGTGGGCAACCTACGGCCCGTGGGATCCTCCTGTCCGGCCCCTGAGCTCCTGGCCCGGGAGGCTACCCCTGGCCCCTCCCCTGCTGTTCCCCCTTCCCCGCAGCCGCAGCTCACTCCGACCCCGGTGCTCCGTGCTGTGCGGTGGCGACGGCATAGCTGAGGGGGGGGAATCCTGTCTGAAAGGAGTTCAGCCAGTAACACCGATAAAGCACGTGATGAGAGAAATCTTTGCTTTGAATTCACTTTGCTTGATAAGTTAGGTATTAGTTTGTGTTTTAACTTTTATTTCTTTGTAACCAATTCTAAATTTTATACCTTATTACTTGTAATCACTTTATCTATCTTTCTGTAGTTAACAAACCTGCTTTATTGTTTTGTTTAAAGCAGTATGTGTTTCGATTGAAGTGTCTGGGAAGCTCCATTTGAGATAAGGTTTGTGCATGTTATTTTCTATTAACAAAATGACGGACTTTCTATGAGCTTGTGTTATTCAGAAGGGTACTGGGCTGTACACCACACACATTTCTAGGGGCAAGTCTGGGCCTGGGAGTTTGCTGGTGTCACTCTGACACTCACATTCAGGAGTGGCTGGCTAAGAGCACTCATAACTCATCTGGGAGTAATTTACATGCTAGAGAGGCTGTGTGTGAACAAGGCCAAGAGTGGTTGCAATGTGAAAGGGACCCCAGGTTAGAGAACTGAGGGGACACAGCTGGCCATCAGTTCAGATTGTACCCTGGGGAATGTCACACAGGTGCTTAAGTTTTTACAGCATCAGGCCCTATAAGGGCTAAAAATAGAGAGTCAAGTCCTGAAGTCTCTAAGCAGTTCTCAGTCAGGCAAAAGTCCAATTAATTTCTATACATTTGCCTTAGTAAGGACCGGGCTACAATAGTTATACTCTGACTAAATGTGAATTTGGTAGCTGTCTCATATGATATATCTGATGGAAATGAGGAGTGGAATTGTTTATAGTGGTACAAGGGCACATACCCAAAATAATCTGCAAAAATGATACAAACAGCCAGTTTATGCTACAGGTAGTAAAATCTCCATTTCTACTTTTTGGACTTTTCAGAAAATGTTCTGCATCCCTGTAATGGTCACAATAGGTGCCTGACTGACACCCCTGAGAAATGTTCTGCTTTTCTATAGAACAGTAATACAGGCAACAGAAGCCACAAAATATTCCTCCTCTTTCTATCCATGGCAACCACAACACCTGAGGAACAAAGCAACAGCTCTGAGCTGAGGGAGGGAGGGGGATCCTGTCTGAGAGGAGTTCAGCCCATCTGCTCAGACTGCCAGTTGTGGTGTTTTCAGTGATGAAATGTAAACACCCGTCCATTAGGAAATAGCATGAAGTTACCTCAGGTTATGCAGCACACAGGACAGAACCGGGTTTGCACACATTGAAGTCTACAGAGTGTACTTTTTAAAAAACCCAGCAGTATTATTATTACAATTATTTGCACTGCCATATCACCAAGGGGCCCCAGTTATGGACCAGGACCATTAGGCACAAGTGAAACAGGAAAAGCAACTTTTTTTGTGACATTCACTTTATATGAAGTTCCAATACCAGTAAAAGAGAAGTCACCCTTCATTCAGGTTAATAAACTCCATGCAGTTGCTAAATTATAAAAATCCATCTATAAAAGGGCTTTTTTTTTCTTTTCTTTTTTTTGCAGAACAACAAAGAAAGCTCCTGATGAATGCCTGTCACAATGAAACATCTCAACATCTCTGCAGCTGTGCTCCTGGTTAACCACTTTACAAAAAAAAATTTTTGCGTAGGTGGTAAACACAACTTTAGAAAACAAGGTTTCCAAAGGCACCAAGTTCAGATTAGCTTTCAGAAATCTGATATTGTTCATTTCTCCCTGTCAAATGTATTACAAAAGTTGTATGTTTTAAATTAGGTCAGCCAGCTGCAATAATTTGTTTGTTACCAACAGTTCCAATTCAATTCACAAAGTATATCAAGGATGAATATATAGTTTTGCCTAAATCTACACATACTATGCTGGTCATAATGTTTATTCTGCAAATGCTTAAACCAGAAAACCAATACAAAAAGGGAGATAAAAGAAATTAGCATTTAAGAATCTAAAGAGCTAGGTGTTCATTCTATTCTTCAGTTTCACACATTAGAACGTGTCTTAACTAGGATCCCATCAGAAAATGAGGAGCAAGTCTACACTACAGTGCTAAATCGGCACAGCTGCACCGATGCAGATGCACGGCTGTAGCACATCTGGTGAAAACATGCTATGCCAACAGGAGAGCGATCTGCCATCAGCATAATTACTACACCTCGGCGAGAAGCAGAAGCTATGTTGGCGGGAGAGTGTCTCCCACTGACATAGCACCGGTGAGAACCATGAAAACTTGCGTCGCTTGGGGTATGTGTATGTGATTTTTCACACCCCTGAGTGACATAAGTTACAGATGCTCCCTGACTTACGCAAGTGTCGAATTTTGTGTAAGACGGGAACGTTTATCCGACAATTACGCAAGAAAAAAAAAAAAGCTTACGGAACTTTTTCTGTAAGTGCGGATTTGTGTAAGTTGGGTTTGCGTAACCCAGGGAGCGTCTGTATATCGACTTGGGCTATAGTGTAAACCTGCCCTTAGAGTACAAGGACGGGATATATATAATTTTTTTTTTTTTAAGATTATGCAACTGAAAATAAAACTGAACTAAAGGTTGAAGAAAATCCACAAAATATATCACAGGAATCAACTGATGTTCTCCCTCCCTAATTAAAACCTAAGACTCAAGTTCTGATAACCAATCTCCATGAATAGACTTATGCCTGCATAGATCAACTCAGGTTTGCAGCCTGAAAAAAGGTTTATATCAGAGATAAGATTTCATTTTTTAAGAGAGTTAATTATCTAGTTCTAAACTTTTAGGTTGAAGTATATAACTATGCACAACACTAACTGAGAGTTTCCTAACTTTTGCACAATTACATCTTTTACAATAATAGGTCTTGATCCTACAAAAGAATCTGTGCAGACCCTATGTCTGTGTGGGGTGCCATTTAAATCAGGATCCCTACTGGTGATTCCTTTGCAGGACTAGGGTCAGATTGATTAGTTTCTGAAGAAGGACTATGCAATGCTAAAAGTAGTGTTTTAAGTTAGGTTGCTTTTTCCTCCCTCTCCCTCCTCCCCCCCCCCTTTTTTTGTTAAATATAAAGACTGAGACCATCCTGTACTATCTACAAATAATAAATAGAACACAGAGACAAACAGTGCTAGTACACTCTAAATTTCTCACCTCCACTCTTTTTCAACCAGCATCAATGAAAACTGGGAGTATGGCACAGCTACTGTAGAGCTTTCTCAATTAGACCAGCAAATGTAGGAATATGCTACTTTTCTGAGTGCAAATATAGAGGTTAAATTACTCGGTGGTTTTGTTGGTTTTTTTTTGTTTTGTTTGCTTTTACTTACCTCTGACATATCGTGTACCAGTAGAAGAGGGATGCTAATTGTAGTAATATCATGTGTACAGCAAACTTTGAGAATATTTCTGAGGCCCATGATCGCAGGATCCCGAGCAGTAATGTTACCAGACCTTACATTATCATCCACACACAAATGAAAAGCAACATGAATTTCAGAAAGATTTGAATGGCGTGTGATGTAAAATTCTCCTGCAAAACAATGAAAGAAAATGTAATCTCTATCATGCTAGTAATCTATACTAAATACAAACATATATAATAAACATCAAAGCATGCTGGGAATGACATGTTTTAATACCAATGGTCTGAATCCAATGTGGTGTGTAATGCTCCTTTATCAAATTAAATCAATTGCTGTACTTTCTTACTGTTATTTTAAAGACACAAGGCAAAATGTGCCCATCTAACCTAGATCAGTAGCTATAAATAAGAAAAGACACTAACAGATGTAAAAACCTGCGGAACAGTGACACCCATCCCCTGTTCACATTGACCCAAGACTTATTTCCATGCTTTTCCACTGTATTTAGTTGGCATCAGAGATCTGGTGTAATAAGGCATGACAGTGCCAATATAGACAGATATGATCTATATGTGGTAGAAGACGTCAGTAGAGAAAAAAAATAAAGAGGAGGTGTAACAGTGAAAACATATACGCAAGCAGTGAAGTGCAGACAGATGTGGGAGGCGGAAATACCCAAAATGGATGGGTTAAAATAAAGGCTACAAAAAGCCTGTGGGAAAGGATAGTGGGTTATCTAACAGGAATGTACAGGAAGATGAAGTGGGTTATCAGAGAGCATCAAAATTAAAAAGAAGGTGTAGTAATGGGGGTTAGTTTTTAGGCACTTTTTAAACAATTTGTCAAAAGGTATTTTTAGACTTGGTGGAACACAGTTTTAATCCCCAAAGTGGAGGAAGCATGAAGGGCAATGGAGTCTTGGATCTGATATTAGCCCAAAGTAACAGAGATAAAGGTGTGAGGAAATTTTGGGGACAGCCACCACAAATTAAGATGCTAATCCAACAAACAGATCCACTTGGGTATAGCCCTATTGAAGTCAAGAGGGAAATCTCGGGGGGGGAGAGGGGGGGAGGGTCACCTGCGTGAATCTCGTTGCAGGATTGGGACCTAATTATAAAGATGGGATATAGAAACAGCATCAGTAGGATGCGGATTTTCATGAACAAAATATTTTTGAAATTAAGGATATTGTAGGTGTTGTAAAAGCGGCAAACAAGCCAGTTGGAAAGTGGAGAAAGAAAAGGGGGGAGAATTTAACACTACTCTTCTACCACCAGTCACACAAAATATAAACATTTTTAGGAGTGGCCGAAGGAAAGCTATGTGAATGAACTGGAATACAAGAGAATTATAAATCATAAAGGTAAAGGGGTCAATAGAAAGGAAAGGAAGTGTGTGCAGCAAAAACACCCGCAGACAAAGTAAAGGAGGCAAAAGGAAAGAATACTTGTGATGGGAGGTGGCAAGGGAAACAAAGTTCTGAGTTGGGCCCTTTGCTTCTGGTAGGCCAATTTCAACACTGCTTATGCAAAACAAGGGAGAAATGTTATTCTCCCTATAGGGCTGGTCTACATGCAGTTTGTACATTAATTTAACTGCCCTGGTTTAGAAACAGCTTTAGTGAAATCAGTGCAACCACCACACCCCCAGCTTGGACATCTTCACATCAGTTTGAATGTCTTTTAGCTGAAGTTGGCTTGTAATTAAACTAAACTAATTTAACTGAGTGATTTTAAAAAGTGTCCACATTAGGAATTACCCTGATTCAACTAAAGCTGTTTCTAAATAGTGCACAAATTGTGTGTAGATGTTCAAATCATTTCTACATAAACTTTTCTTACTAATGGGACAACACATACAGAGAAGCAATGAGAGATTTCCTCCTGAAGTCCCTGGTTAAATAAAGCATTTAAGAATATGCTTAATTTTAAGTGTATGAGTAGTCCCACTGACTTTAGTGGGACTACTCATTTGCTTAAAGTTAAGCACATGCTTAAGTGCTTTGCTGGATCACAGCAATAGTGACCAGAATCAACTATTTTAAAAGACAATTGTTTTCTGAAAATATTTCAATACTCCTTCAAATATTGTAAGGTGGGTTGTTTTTTTTATTAGCAAAACAAATCTTAGGCACAGACTGGTTAAGTGACTTTCCCAAAGTCACATGGCAAGTCAGTGGCAAAGCTGGGAATAGAAACCAGATGTCCTGACATACAGACCCGTGCCTTAGCCACAAGAACACCCCTTCTCTCTGATTCAGGGCAAGCTGTGTTTAGTTTCAAATTTGTGCTTTGAATTTAGAACTAGAAAAATATGTATCTATAAAGCACAGTCTGCTTTAAAAAAAAATACAAATCCTCATAATAGTACTCACCAGGCAAAATATTTGATTGGTTTCGTTCAATATTCTTGGACTTATCTTCATTTCCACCATTTCTGTTTACTGAATCTGTATGTAATGTAACCATTAAATACTGTACATTGTATATAAGCTATGTATTACATTAGCCTTGGTAAACAGACATTAAATATTTTCACTCATCACATTTTAAGAATTTAGGAGCTGATCCAAAGCCCTCTGAAATTAATGCAAGTCTTTTAATGGACTTTAGTAGGCTTTGGATCAGGTCCGAATTGCAAAATCATCTCTGACTTCGCTTTCACACAGCAGTCCTTTATTTAGGCGTGCTCCGAAAACCAAATGCACTCAAAATATAATAGAAACAGAATGCTATGAACAGACTTGGAAGGAAGAAAGATTGTTATTTCACTGTACTTGCAAGGCACTCAGATACTATGATGTTGGGGACGCATAAATATATAGTCACTCTAGGCCAGTGGTTCTCAACTCTCGGCCCACCTGGGGCCTAATCAGCACACAGCTGAAGCCCATGTAACATCCTCAGGGCCATACAGGTAGTATGCATACTGTGTGGATGTGGCCCACATAACACAGAGCTGCATATGTGGCCCAATATGGTAAATAGGTTGAGAACCACTGCTTTTCTTTCTTAAAGTTGCCCTCGCCCCCCCTTGGTCTCCTAATTCTCATTTATTTTTATGGTCTTAATTCTCTAAAGCAGGGATCGGCAACCTGTGGCACGTGGCCCGCCAGGGTAAGCTAATTTGTTTACCTGCCATGTCCACAGGTTCAGCCGATCACGGCTCCCACTGGCTGCGGTTCACTGCTCCAGGCCAATGGGGGCAGCGGGAAGCAGCAGCCAGCACATCCCTCGGCCCGCACCACTTCCCGCAGCCCTCATTGGCCTGGAGCGGCGAACTGCGGCCAGTGGGAGCTGTGATTGGCAGAATCTGTGGACGTGGCAGGTAAACAAACCAGCCCAGCCCGCCAGAGGACTTACCCTGGTGGGCCGTGTGCCAAAGGTTGCCGATCCCTGCTCTAAAGTCACATTAGAGTCTTACAGATAAGAGGAGAGCAGTAACTTGATTTTTTTTTATTTGCAAACAGGAACATAAATGTTTATGGAAGCCCATTAACATATAACCAACAATTTTCCATTCATTTTATACAAAAAGAATTTAAAAGAAGTGTAAAAATAAGAAAACAACAATGATTTACTACATGAAATGAATTATCGGTACTACTTTGTATCAAGGAAAATTATGGAGATGTTTACATAAAACCGGAAGTAAAAAAAATACTGAAAACTATTTTCATAAGACTGTCTACTACAACATGCTGGTTCCTAAAGGAAAATAGTTTCTCTATATACTTTTGTGAGCCTACTCACGTTACTGACTCACTTAAACCACATAAGTACTTCTTTGCATGAAAACAAAAGAATGAGTACTGCCTCAACAGCATGTGGTTGAAGACTTCCTGTCATTTTGTGCAATCTCTTAGCCACTTGTAAATACAAGGTAGAGGGGTGAATGATACACTTCCCCCCAGTCCTCATGTTAGTTAGGATATTCTCTTCTTTACTACCCAATGGTTGTGAAGGAAAAAATAGTAACTCCCTCCACATTATTGAAATTTCTAAATCTTTAGACAGAAAATAAAAAAAATAAATCTGACTAAAATTTGTCCATTGCTATAGGCAGGCTTAAATCAGAGAGAGGGAGAAGGTACGGCATGCCAGAACCTTTCCCAAGCTGCCACTTTGTGCATCAGAATCTAAAGATTTTTTTTTTAATTAAGTCTTTTCTGTTAACCAATGCCATATTGTGTGCCCAAGTTTACAGACAGACTGGAACAATAGCTCTAAGAGAGGTGAATTTCCCCATTCATCACACAGGGCATTAATTCAGTTGCTGGTGTATTTCAAGTATAACTAACATCTCATTTTGGCCTCATGAATGTGGAGATACTGCCACTTGATTGAAGGGGAGAAAAATAAAGATGGAGCCAAGGCATCCAGGAGAACCTATCGGTATATTGGAACACCACTGAGAGGTAAACAAGCCTAGAGGACATACACAATCATATTTTGATTATCTGCTCAATCTATCACGAGTGGCCTCTCAAGCAGGCAGCTTCTTTTGTGGGAGGACACTGGAAGAGTACCTCTACCTTTTTTCTTTTAAAAATTTGACACCAGCTATACAGAGTTTGTGAAAATGTCATAACAATTAGCTTTTCTTATAGTATTTTCTTTTAGGGCTTGAGCCTACCTTTTGACAGGACACACAAAGATGTTACAATCATTACAGGATACACATGCATGAGTGTAGAAGCTTAGGATATATGGCAATGTGCACTATATTAAAGTGCACATTTGAATCCTTGATCTCTGCTCATCAGTAGCTTGGAAAGGGATAATACTAATGTTGCTCCAGGCATTAACAGAGGGACTGGTAAAAGTTATAAAATTGTGCCAGATAGCTTTCTCCACACCAGGACCAATGAGTCTAAAACTAATTCAGTGCCAGTTAGAGTAAACAATATCAAAGAAGACAATTACTCTTTGCTTACTACATAACAGATATTGGATCCTGTCTTTCGGAGATCTCTAAAGATTTAAGTGTCAAGAAGAGAAAGGATCTAACAGATGAATGTTTTTCTGCCTACATATGAACCTTTAAAAAGACAAATTAAAATGAGAGCTGGCTGAATTACTGCTATGAAGCAAAGTAAAAGTAACTTATATTGGAAACCACAGATATCCCTAATGTTTCTGTCTTCTCTGAGCTCTCTAGCTTACTTTTATTGCAAATTTTGTACGTTAGTTTCAGACAATCAGTTTGGCAGACCATTTATGCTTCAAGAGACAGAAGCGATCTAATAAACTATTGTGTATTTATATATCACTCATCTCTCCCCCGCACCCAATCCCAAAGTGCTTTTTGGAGGTACATCCCCATTCTACATAGAGGGAAACTGAGGCACAGAGAGTAACTTGCCCATACAGACACACACAAAGCATTTAGTCACAGGGATGTTCTATTTCAAGAAAAATAATTCTGATTGACACTGACCATGCTGTCTTTTTGACTTACTGCTGCGCTGTGCTCTAGCATAAAGTACAACCTGCTGCACAATTTCAAGCTGCTCTTGAATCCCAGGAAAATGGAAATCTGTGCATTCTTGGCAAACTGTTGCAAAATCTAAAAGAAAGTAAGTTTAACACACAAGTTGCGGCTTTTGTCTGCGAATATTATATAATTTTGTGCTAGTACTCTAGCAAGCTAGTGAGAATAGCAAATGTATCTACTATGCTCCACTTTAAATTCAAACAATTTACAAGAGAGCTAGAACATTTTTTAAATAAATGGATTATTTAAAAAGGAAAATCTTCAAAGACTGATATTACATACCAAGTAACCTAAAAGACCATGCCTGAACCAAACAAATACTGTGTGCATAAATTAGTTTTCTCTCTTATTTTGTAAGACATATACATTTGAATGCTGTAACCTCTTTTGTTGGTACCTACCATAAATATTTTAGTGAAATGTGTCAGAGTGTTAGTTACCAACAACTGGTATGACTACTAGTGTAAAAAGTTATGTGCTGCAGACAAAATGAATTAATAGATAAATTTCTCACACAACATATCTAGGAAGCCAGAATCAGAACCCTAGTCCTCCAACACCAAAAACACAGACCTTACAACTACAGAAGAGTGCCCCAGCTGGTAGCAGACTCCTTATCCTTTCTGTGAACAATAGTATGCATCTCCTTAGATCAAAGTGCAATTTTGGTTCAAAATTAATGATTATTAGTATTTCAGAGGTGCATAAAGGCTCCAACTAAGATCAAGGCCCCATTTTGCTAGGACGGAGACACACACACACACACACACACACACTCACTCTTTCTCCCCCCCACACTTGTTTCAATGGGACTACTCCCATAAGCAAACATAAGGATTTAGAAATCTTTGCAGGCCCTAATATACACACATGCTTCACATGGATAGTTCTAAAATATCTGCAACACGGGGGCTAAGTTATAAGACTTTCTTCTACTGTACTGAGCACACTGTCAGCCCTGAACAAATAACACAGCCCTGATCCCACAACGCTTACTGCATGGGCAGATTGCTGTGCACCTATGGAGCCCCATTATCTTCATTGTGGCTCTACAGTCCACTTGTAGATTTATGTTGCAGGATCAAGGCCTAAGAATTTTCCTCCAGTCACTCTCTAAATAAAAGTCACCAGGTTCAGGTTTTTATTTGTTATTAAAAACAAACTGAATGGGAAAATACCTTCAAAATGTGTAGAGTGCACACGATGCTTTTGCTATTATTCGCTAAATAAGGAAGCTAATGATTGAAAAGTTAGGAAGTAAGAATCTTTATATACCTTGTTGACCTCCCTGGTATGTGACCAGGTTAATCTTAAGAGGGCTTTTGGGAATGTTTCTTAAGAAGTAGTTTTTAGGCAGAAGACATTTTCCCCCCTTAGCTCTAAGGTCTAATTAGTTGCTGCTATATATGATAGAAGTTGCTGCCTTTTTAAATCTTTGTTTATTATGACTTCTAAACAACATCTAGGGATTAGGACAAGCAGCTTTTTGTCTGTTTTGATAAACTGAAATAAGTAAAAAATAATTATTGTGAGTATGAAACATACTTTTAGGATCTGAAGCAGACTAGAAATAGTAGTAATGGCAATTATATCATGATGCAGTTTCTTCTGCTACTCTGTTTTTATTCTCTTGGAATACTTTACTTCTCACTGGAAGTATTTTTTAAGGAAAGGATACAACAGGATGTCAGGGACAGGAGACCCAACCAGTAACAGTGACTCTGGCCAAAACAAACATTTGAAATGTAAACATTTTTGTACTGAATTTCAGGCGGAAGCTGGGAGAGGTCTGTAATGCGGTTCAGAGAAAGCCGATGTGGCCAAGATTGGAACTGGGGCAAATAAAATTTCAGTTGCCTTGCCCACAGTGGCTAACCATTTATACAAGTCTAGCTATTTAAAAGGAGTGCTCTCACAACTGCTACCAGTTCCGTTTTCTGGAGCAGAAAGCACATACAACTTTCATTGACTTCCACTCAAATTTGCAGTTCTCAACACTTCTGAAACTCCGGCCTTTTTTTTTTTTTTTTAAGATGCCTAAATATGGACTTTAAAGCCTAGCTTTAGGCACCCAACTGTGAAAACCTTTATCTTTGTAAAGATATAGGCAGTGCAGCACACTCTGGAAATACTATTAATTAATTATTATTATTATTAAGCAAGTTCCAGAATAGGCAAGTGAGAGAGGGATCCAGACACTTAAGACTATTTTAGTAGTATGTTGGAGAACAGAGATAAGCTGAAGCAAATTCAGCTACAAGATTTGAGATCTGTCAGATAAAGAGAGAAATGGAGGACTTGTGGTAAAATCAAGTTTTATAGGAATTGCTTCTTTTTGAGAAGGGATAGGGAGCAAAAGTAAAGACTGCAAGGGTAACTTTGGTGTTCGCTTCAACAATACACTGAATTAGATGACTTACCTCTTTTGATGCCACTGTATGAACTGATTCGGTTGTCTACCAATAAAACCAGGCCACAAAGAGAAGTTGAATAGAGTGACAATGCAGTTTGAAGTCTGTGAAGCTTTACTCCACTTCGGTGATTGCGTTTGTGTTTACAGAAGTCCAGTATATCAGCTCTCAATAATCTCAAATTATGCATAGTTTTCAACTGGGCTCCTGTGTAGAAAGCAAACCCGAAGAGTGCTGAATACAAACAACTTCAGATATATTACTAAATAACGAACTAGAATATTCATTGCTATCAACCCTTTAATGCTCAAATATGCATTGTGTATGTGTGTGAACAAAACTTAGACTGAAGATACACAACAAATAATCAAATGAGGGTAATGAGTGCATTTAGCATCTATAAAGGTGTCAAGATTTTATACTACTGATAGTAGCAATTTACAAGACTAAAGGGTCTGCTAAGACCATGTGTGTATGATAAAGGAAGGTAAATCTAGGCCTCTAAACAAGTCCCATCCTCCACCATGAGACAGAGGAAGAAATATGTAGGTTGTCAGCACATGTCAAATATTAAAAAAATACAATTGCATAAACAAATTTAAATTGTTCATTTTAAATATTTAATGTTTGGAAATTCTTTTTTGGAGTTCAATCCAACTCTTAACTTTTGTCATTGACTTCAACAGAAGCTGAATCAGGTTCTAGGTAAAAAAAACAATTTTATCTGTATCCTGAAATTTTCCCTGGAAAGAGTTTTTCAGTTAGCTACTGGGCAAGGCTATTGTTTAAATACAACAGATCAAGATGCCTTATGCTAGGTATTATATTAATACTTTGTCACTTATTCTCAGTACTAAGTATGATTCTGTATAATTACACTTCAGCTTAATGACTTCTTGAGAATTCAGTGCTCAATTATCTATGGGATCATGTTATTATACTTACCCAAATGAATAGTAAAACTTTCTTCTAACTGTCTCTGCTCTTCATAAATTCTTCCATTGCCTTCTACAGATTCTCTCAGCTGACTGGGTTGAACCTTAATTTCCTCACTGAAATCCATTAAAATACATTTAAAAGCTCTAGTAGGTTTATCATTAATGTTCTTCTTTTCAAATGCAGAAATGTGTTTTGTTTTGTGTTAGGGACATACAAGTTTTGCCCAACTGATCTGTGGAAGCCAAAAGGCTGCATATAATTTGCATGAAACAGAGCAGATTGCTGCAGCCTTATAATTAAAATACAGCGGTATGGCCCAGAGAGCTTCCAAATCCCAGCTCTATCCTAAACTGAGCAGAAATCACAGATTCCACTATAAAGAGGGGAGATTTAAGATAAAAAAAATATTGGATTTCCCCTCTTAACTTAGCTGTTGAGAGCATCCAGTAAATAATTCTGCAGTTGCTGGATTTTATAAAAATCCATTTGTGGATGTTTTAAAATGGAATATTAAAGGAATGTGAGCTTCAAATTAGACCTACTTTTAAATCGTTACAATCTGGTAGAAAAGCTTTTAAACACTCCTTTAAAAAAGAAAAAAATCCACCACTGTTTGCTCATAATGAATGATATGAAAGTCTCGATTTCTTTTGTGGTACATTAAGAACACAAGCTCCCCTTGCTGGATTCCCCGGCAGAAGACAAACACTGTTTCCAGAAAACAGTGTTGTCAACATGCTTAGTGCAGCTCATGCACAAATAAATAAAACATGTTTGTTTCTGCAACATTAGAAGACGACTAAGACATAAATGTCACAAAAAGGAAAAATAAAAAAGTAATGAGTATCGAGTTGAATAATACTGTATTATTTTTTAAAACTGAGATTTAATTTTTATTCTCTTCACTGTGTAAACAGCATCTTCCAAATCAATTAAAGTTAATCATTAAACACTTTTCAGTCTCCTCTCACAACTGGGTGCAGCTGAAACAGTAAGAGATGGCATGCTGTATTAGCACTTCCCAGGTGCCCCATCTGTTTCTGCCTAATTAAAGCTTTAATTAAAAAAATTAAGACTCCAACTTTTGTAACTATTAGTAAAGATCTCAATCCTATGAACTCTTGTGAGTAGTTCTATTAAACTCAACAGGACTACTCCATCCACAAGCATTTGCAGAACTGGGGCCTAAGTTGGCGTAGCTCCGTTTTTAGGTACCACCTGACTTGAGACTTTGTGCATGATTTCCAGATGTGCTAAGGACCTACAGCCCTTGGTACTCTGAAAATCAGAAACAAGGGTCAGAAACTCACCTAGTATATACTGACAACTCTGGAGCTACACCAGCTTACACGCATAAAAAACCATCCATAAATGACCTCAGAATGCATTCTGGAACATACTATTTAAAATGTATATTTCTAATATAAAGGTAAAGTAGGAAGACACAACTTAAAGACATAATTTAAGCCCATGCAGAGTGTTCTATATTTTCTCTCTTCTATAAAAGAACATGTGATGGTTCTATTTTCAGTGGCTCTCAGCCTTTCAATATATATTTTCAATTTAAATGACTATTAGAGAACAATTACTAAAAAGCGAGTCCTGTAAATTACTGTAGTTGAACAGAAAGAATATTTAAAAGAGAACTTTACAGCAGAGATAAATACCTGATTGAGCTGTTGTTGGGATTTTTTAGATCTTGATGAAGTTTTATCACCCATTCCTGATACTCCTGTTTTTGGATGGCGGTGGACTGTTTTAGTTCACTGGTCCATTTATTCTCCAAAACCTAAAAGTAAACATCATTCCAACCAATTCATTTTTAAGACAATTCTTTGCATGATTTATTCCAATTCACTGAACTTAATTTACCTGTTGGGATTCAAAATGCTGAGCAGCCAACGCATTTACATCTTGATCTGTTAGCGACTTTCCTAGTTCTTGCATCACCTTATCCATTTCTGCTCCTTGTCTAAATCAGAAGCCAATCATTTAGACCAATGCACAGTTACATTAAGTAAACTTTCTGGATGTCTCTGCCAAGGTTGAAAGCTTAGCTACTTATAGCTGTCAATTACATCATCATTTTCATTCTCAAGGTAGGTTTAAATATAAAATTAAGCTTGAAGGCAAAAAAAATCAGAAATCCAGCGCCAAACCCACCCAACTTATCCACATAAGTAGTGCAAGGGACTTCACTGGGAATATCTGTGTAAAGCAAGCAGATTTTTATGCAACTTTTTATCCAGTGCTAACAAACCATGTGTAGAACGGTTTGTTAGCATTAGATAAATGCTATTGGTTGACTCCTTTTAAGAGTGAACTTTTTATACACTGTTTGAGGATCAGTAACACCAACCATTTTTTAAAAAGTCAATTTCCACATGTGCAGTAGCAACTTTTCAAATCTCAGCATATCAGAAGGATGTCATTGTTTTGTTTGTTGAAAATAGTTTAAATACAGTTTATTTTAATCTTTTTCCCTTTAAAAAATTAAAGCAGGTGAAGTGTGTTAAATTAAGGAACCTGGATACTAAAATCCTTTTTACAGAAACAGAGCAGGACAAACTTCTCCCATTTCTGAGTTGAAGGGAGTATCTGTTGTGTTGAAAGGATAGTTTAATTTCTGAACCTATTCAGTCCTGTGAGACTATCAACTGGTAGTGTTTCTGTGATGTGGATACCTAACCACCAGAAACTGGACTAAGACTACCAAATCATTTTATATTGAACTAACTTCCAGTGTGAGCTACGTTCAAAGTAAGAAAGATTCAGTAGCACATAACCACCAATCATCTAAGCCAGCTCAGCTAAACTCTCTTTTCCTTTCCTTAATCCTCTTTTGTCACTTGCCTCATCATTTCTTTTGCAGGCACGCTTTTCTCCAAGGAAAGATCAGCTCAACATAGCACAGAACTGGCAGCAATACCTTGCACAAAACAGCTATTTAAAACCTAGGGACAGGGTTTTCGAATCAGGTCATGGGTAAATTGAATGTATAATGCCTACATTCAACTGGTGTAACTTCAATAGTCCCTTACATATGAAGATTCATGGTCATGCAAAATACATGAAAATAAATTCCACTGAAGTCAATACACAGTTATGCCATAGCAAAGCTCTGCAAGATAGAATGTGGAGTTATTTCCATATGCTCGGTTTCTGCTTATCCATACATGTGATTCACTGAGAAAATAATTCACTAGTAGTCAGAACCTCATACTATACCCATATTGTAGCAATTTAATGTCTCCATAACGGTCACGAATAAAGTAACTTCATACTGGGAGAAAAAAACTAAATACGTATGCATGCACTGTATAATGTGGGCATAATACCAGAAGGTTGAGGTTTTGAGACATTTACCTTCACTTGCTACTCAACAAACTATGTAATTGGGACACTTTGGTGTTAATACAATGATGCCTGACAACTGTCCCTTTTTAACTAATATTTTATATTGTTATATATTTTTCTGTGTATTAATGTTTCAGCTTAAGCTTTTATTTCTGCTCTAAAGAGGAAAGCATTGCATATACTTTCCCTAGTGGATAAAGAGGCTTTTTGCAGCTTTTCAACAGTCTATCAGTTATCTAGAATCCAATGTTCCAATAATATGTATTATAAGCTATAATCATTGGCTGGAATGGAGGTCTTTTCTCCCTCTTTTGATGTGAGGAAGTTGTTGGTTTGCATTACTTCAGGCATGTTAAAAGGTACTGGACCTTTTGTACAGGGGCCTTTTTGTGTTTTCTAGACCCTAAATAAATAAATGTTGCATTGTCTATATACTACATTCCTTTTAAAAATACAACAAGAACATAACGATGGCCATATTGGATCAGACCAACGGTCCACCTAGCCCAGTATCCCATCTTCTGACAGTAGTCAGTGCCAGATTCTTCAGAGGGAATGAACAGAACAGAGAATTCTTCTCAGTCTGCTTTGGACTTAACTATCCTAAGTAATTTTGTATTGTCTGCAAACTTTGCCACCTCCCTGTTTATCCCTTTTTCCAGTTCATTTATAAATATGTTGAACAGCACTGGTCTCAATACAGATCCCTGGGGGACACCCACTACTATTTACCTGTCTCCACTGTGAAAACTGACCATTTGTTTCTACCCTTTCTTTCCCGTCTTTTAACCAGTTACTGATCCATGAGAGGACCTTCCCTCTTATCCCATGACTGCTTACTTTGCTTAAGAGGGTGAGGGACCTTGTCAAAGGCTTTCTGAAAGTCCAAATATACTATATACACTGGATCACCCTTGCCCACCTTTGCTGAACCCCTCAAAGAATTCCAATACATTGGTGAGGGAAGATTACCCTTTACAAAAGCCATGCTGACTCTTCCCCAACGTATCATGTTCATCTCTGTGTCTGATCATTCTGTTCTTTACTATATTTTACTTTCAACTAATTTCCCTGGTACTGTAGACTTATGGGCTGTAATTACCAGGATCACCTCTGGAGCCTTTTTAAAAAATTGGCGTCACATCACCTATCTCCAGTCATTTGGTATAGAAGCTGATTTGACAATAGGTTACATACCAGTTAGTAGTTCTACAATTTCATATTTGAGTTCCTTCAGATCACTTGGATGAATACCATCTGGTCCCGGTGACTGACTACTCTTTAATTTATCAATTTGTTCTAAAACCTCCACTAGTGACACCTCAATCTTGGACAGTTCCTCAGATTTGTCACCTAAAAAGAATGGCTCAGGTGTGGGAATCTCCCTCACATCCTCTGCAGTGAAGACCAATGCAAAGAATTCATTTAGCTTTTCTGCAATAGCCTTGTCTTCCTTGAGTGATCCTTTAGCATCCGGTGGCCCCACTGATTGTTTGGCAGGCTTCCTAATTCTGATGTACTTAAATATATATATATATATATATATATATATATATATATATATATATATATATATTCCACAATGTATGTGGAACTTGAACGTATTAATGTGATTCAGATTATCTTAGCTTTTACATTTTCTAGCTTTTGAGTAGACTCAAATTTGAAACAATTATTACATGGAGTTACATTTTTGTATTTTAACTGACCTGTACTCTTTTTAAAGAAGGAAAAAGCTAAAATAAGCCTTATATTGCTAACTGTTCATTTACAGAGCTTGTAACAGAGTCATATAGAAAACATCAGGTTTAATGAGACATTTTAAAAATACCTCTCTCGTAATTTTTTCAGTTCCACGTCTCTTTCACTTATTAATTCTGAGATGCTAACAAAATAATTGTGTTCCAGGTTTAACAGAGTTTCAGAAGCTGGAGAGTGTATCAGATCATGGTACACATCTGCAAAATCTTCATCCCAGCTGGGTTCTTCAGGTCTTGCATGTTCTAATGTTGTCTAGAAAGTAATAAAGTCAAATATTTTAAAGAATGCTATGGAAATTTTTAAACAAGCACACAGAACCAAAGTCACTTAAAATGACAGAGTTAATTTTTGTGCCAATGTACACTGTTCAAAATTTAAAATTTTCCTTTTCTAGTTTGGCTTCTCTCCCCCATCTACTTTTATCTTTGAAATTCTCTTTCTCCTCCATTTCCCCATTCCATCTTCTGTTTTCCCTTAATTTCTATCACAACCATTCTCTCCCCCATCACATTACGGTGGAAATAATAGAACAGGGGCTGCTCAACCTCCAAATGTGGATGAGCTGATAACCCTACAAAAGATTCTCTACCTGAAACTGAGTTTGAATAAAAATGATTTATCTACCTGTGAGAATACTTTTTTTTAAAAAATCAGTTAAATCATTTCCAATTGGATCTCTCCAACAAAAATTCCTACTGATCTGGGTAAAAAAAGGGGCCAACACATCAGTATCAATAGGAAAAGTCTTAGGCAAAGTATAAGGATAAACTCTGCCCCCATTTACATTTGTTCAACCCTATAGACTTCAATGGGAGTTGAACCCTGAGGGCTCATTTCTGCAAACTCTTACTGAAGTAGTCCTTTCATGGATAGTTCCACAGACATGATTAAGAACTTGCAGAACGAGCCCTCAGATTTTATCTGAATAGCCAAATTATCACCACGTGGGGTGATCAGTAAAACTGAATTTCAGTGTAATTTCTAATGCTGCCTATATACATTTCGAAAGACTACACACGTAGCAAACCTCTGGAAATTCATATTTTAGACTTTGTCTCACCTCTGTATAAGCTTTAGCCCAAGCATTTGCCAGCTGGTGCATGTCCACTTCTCCTGATTTCACAGCTTCCAGGGCCGCCTCTGCTTCTTTATCATAATCTTTTATGGATTCTCCTTCTATGAACTGACTAAGAGATTGCTTTAAGTCTATTGTAATAAGAAAAGAATGTGTCATCAACCAGAGTTTACTATGAATAGTTAAAATAAAAGGAAATTTCTAACAACTGCATGAACACGTACTTAAAACTGCTAAGTTTACTTGACCACACTCCTTCCTCATATATTAATATGCAGTCAAACCATAAAAACAGCTAAATATTATTAAAAATTCCTTTAAAAACATTTTAGAAATAGTATCATTTTGCTTAGTATGTCAAAGCACATTAATACATATAATACTGATCATTTGCAAACCCAATTCTCACCATTTTCTATGAAGCATGGTAAATTGTGCAGGAGCATTAGACGTCCATGCAAGTGATTGGCATTTTCTTGCACAGGAAATTTGAGAGGCACTGTAAGCACTAAGCGCTGATTTCCAGCATTAAATTTATATAAAAACTCTCTCTCTCTAGTGCAGGTTTTTCCTTTATTGGCCTTCATCTTCTTTGGTTGATTTTCTGCATAATAAGCAAAACAGCATGTTGTATCTTTTATATATTTACGTATTTCAACTGTTAACAAAGAGAAACACAAAACATGAGTTGGCAATAATTAAAATATTCAGGGAAGGGGACATAACAGCCAACATTTAAAAAAAAATGGGTGCCTATATATAGGGCAGGTCTACACTATAGCTTAAGCTGATATAACTTACATTGCTCAGGAATGTGAAAAAGTCTCCCGGCAAGCGACACAGCTTCTGTTTCTCGCCAAGCTGGAGTAATTATGCCAACTGGAGAGTGCTCTCCCATCTGTATAGTGTGTCTTCACCAGATGCGCTACAGCCAATGTAGTGCCATAGTGTAGACTTGCCCTAAGACTGCTAAAAATCACATTTAGGTACTCAAATAAGTTGCTTGATTTTCAAAAGTGCTGAGCACCTGGAAGCTTCCACTGATTTTAATGACTAAATATGGATTTAGCACCCATTTCTGAAAAACGTGGCTTAGGCCCCTAAACTCAAACATGCTATTGGGGTAGTGCAAATTACCGTAAGTAGCCTTGCTGAAGTCAAACACTGCGTCCAATAGTATGCATTTGTATTTTCAGACCCAAAGAGACCATACATGTTAATTAGGATTTCACCTACTCTTAATGCAGATATATTAAAACAGAGAGGGAATATTTTGGGTTAAGTGTACATTTTAGAATAAAAATTGTTTTGAAGGGTTTATACAAACGTAATAGAACAATTTTAACAAGACCTAAGTTACAAAATCTAAAATGAATATGTTTCCATGAATTAAAAAACACCGCAAATTAGAATACGAAGTGGGTATTCACCCATGCAAGCTTATGCTCCAATACATCTGTTAGTCTATAAGGTGCCACAGGACTCTTTGTCGCTTTTTACAGATCCAGACTACCACGGCTACCCCTCTGATACTTGACAAATTAGAACAGTTTGTTTGTATTTAAACAGTCCCTTGCAAGGTTTGCAACTCAAACCTTACAGCATTGTACTGGGCCAGGAGAACAGAAAGTGAAACTGGCTAGTTTATTGTCATATCCAAACTTGGTGAAGTGCAAAAAGTAAACAATAATTCTTTCACTTTTTATAACCACATACATTAATGAAACAAGAATGGAGGGGAGGAGGGACCATGTCCCCTGTGCAGAGGGGGCCTGATGCAGATAGAACTTCGCTGGCTGCATTAAAAGTGGTTTGTCACCTGCAGGACACCATCCTACTATCAGCGGGAAGCTGCACCCTGGGATTTTTTAGGGGTGGAGAAAAGCTCTCTATTGCACCACTGCACAAATGAAGGAAGGAGTTAATGACGTCTGAGATTTTACCCTCCTCTGACACACTGTCCCCCGTAGCCTAGGTTAAATTGGCGATCAGACTAAATGATCCTTTCCCGACCTGCAGCGCTAGGAAGGCTGAATGAGAGCCGGGGTTTCTGTCCACACGGGCCAGCACAACACACGCGTTAGAGCCCCGAGCCGGGCGCTGCCCACGCTCGGGAGCGGCTCGCACAGCTCGCGGCACCTGGGTTCGTTCGGGGATGACGCAGCCTCGGCTCCGGAGAGAACATCCGCGCGCTCAGGCGCAGAAACACCCAACGGTCCCGCCTCCTTACCCCGCCCGAGGCATAAGCCGGTCCCGCCAGTCACCGCTAGCAGGGGGCGGGGGAGCCTGAGCGCGGGGGTCGCGAGCCTGGCCCCGCACCGCGAGCCGGGCCTGGGCTCCCTGCCCTGGCTGGCGCTAGTGACGGGGGGAGGGGGCTGTTCCTCACGGGCGGGGCAGCCCCGCCCTCACCTGAGCCCCAGCGGGCGGGGGGAGCAGCTGGTCCGGGCTATTGGCCAGTGGGGCGGCGATGCTGCTCCCAACGGTTCCTTCGGATCCGGCGCCGCAGATTCGCCTTCTCCTCCCCGCTCGGGCCCCGCCTCCTTTTTTGTGCCGGTGACGAATGTGTCGGGCTGGCGCGAGCGCGCGCGGGGAGAGGAGCAGCCCGCTCGGCGGCTGGGGAGCCAGCGCCGCCCCGCCGCGATGGAGAGGCCGGTCAGGAGGTGGGTCCCCCCCTCCTCCTCCTCCTCGCGCACACGGGCCAGGGCGCTGTCCCGGCGCGGACCGTTACACGGCTGGGAGGGGGCGGGGCAGCGCGGGAGCCGGCTGGCGGGCTGCGGTCAGGCCAGTCCGAGCCAGGGCGCAACATGCGCTGTCTGATTCTCACTCACCCCGTTAGCGGGTGGCTCGGTCTCCCGGGGGCAATCCAGCGCCGTGGACAGGGGTAACGGCCCTCTGGCCCTTACCCCTCTCTGTGCGGCGTGGTCACTGTCAGCGCCAAGGGGGCACCAGTGGCACCTCTGGGGGGGTTGATAGTCTGACGCCATGTCACTGATGTCAGCAAGCACCTGTCACTGTTATCACATCGCTTGTGTGAGTGTGGACATTGCATAGGTGCTGCGGGTCCTCACCAGGAGCGCTTGGGTGGATTGTACTGTCTGCCTGGGGCATTGTGGGATGGCTCCTGAAAGCTAATAACAGTTGACGTAAGCACCGCAGTGTCTTCGCTGACGTTACGTCGATTGTGACTGCGCCACTTCGGGAAATGGTGTTACTAAGGCCATGTTTACACTACAGAGTTAAGTTGACCTAAGTTATGTTGATGATCATAAGCCGCTTTAATTACAGCAGTTGTGCACATCTGTACAACGCTCTTTGTGTCGGCAGAGCACGTTCACAGTCGGATCTTTTGCATGGACAGAGAGTGTTGCATTGTTGGTAGCTATCTCACTGCAATTCGCCACTTTCTGCCCCCCAGCAAGTCTGGGAATGGATCACAGTGCATCATGGGTAAGGTTATGATTAGGTGACAGAGGTCACGGAATCCAAAACTTCCAGAGACTTCTGTGACATTTTCCACTTCAGCCCCAGGGCAGCGGGGCTGGTGCTGTCAGTCCCTGCCCCCTCTCCCCCTGAAGCTCCCACCCGCCCTAGGTGGCGGGGGACAGACACCCCCTGCAGCTGCCCAGACACCCCCAGCAGTGGGGGGACCCCAGAGCCCAGCAGCTGTGGGTGTTGGACCATCCTCTCCCTCCCCGTTTGTTCAGGGATATTTTTAATAAAAGTCAGGGACAGGTCACAGGCTTCTGTGAATTTTTGTTTATTGCCCGTGACCTATCCCTGACTTTTACCAAAAATATCTGTGACAAAATGTTAGCATTAATCATGGGGTTGTTCTCATCATCCCATGATATAGTTCTTTCCTTCCAATCATTCTATGGGCTTCCAACGTCATTTCACGCCATTTTTTAATAGCTCCTGTAAACTGCATTTGCCATCTCTGCCTGAAACCATTCTGAACTGCTGATCAGTCTGGTGATGAGCATTACAAGCCCAAAGCAGCTGGTCTTGCAGTATTTAATGAGCTGGGAAACAGAAGTTGAATCTGTGTTGCCTGCCCTGTTGTGTGCAGTGGAAAGAAACAATTCAAGATTGTTGCTGGCAGTTATGGAGTAGCTGCACACTATTGACTGTTGGTACTGGCCTTGGGTAACAAGCACTGAGTCATGAGATTGCATCGTGATGCATGTCTGGGATGACAAGCAGTGGCTGCAGAACTTTTGGATGTGCAAAGCCACCGTCTTGGAACTGTGTGCAGACCTTGCCCCTGCCCTGTAGTGCAAGGACACCAGAATGAGAGCTGCATTCATAGTGGAAAAGCGAGTGGAAATTGCTGTGTGGAAGCAGGCAACTCCAGACTGCTACCAGTCAGTTGCGAATCAGTTTGGAGTTGCAAAGTCCACCCTGAGGGTTGTGGTGATCTAAGTGTGCAGGGCCATCAATCGCCTCCTGCGATGAAGGGCTGTGACTCTGGGTAATGTGCAGGAAATACTTGATGGCTTTGCAGCAATGGGATTCCTTAACTGCAGTGGGGCGATAGATGGCACGCACATCCCAAGTTTGGCCCCAGACCATCTTGCAACAGAGTATATCAACTGAAAGGGCTACTTCTCCAGGGTCTTGCATACTACTCCATGGTCTTGTAGGTGCTGGTGGAACACCAGGGCCGTTTCACTGACATTAATGTTAGTTGGTCAGGGAAAGTTCATGATGCACACATCTTTAGGATCACTGGACGATATAGAAAGCTGCACACTGGGAATTTCTTTCCCAACCAGAAGATTCCAATGGAGGATGTGCAAACGCCCATAGTGATCCTGGGAGACCCCACCTACCTCTTGCCCCCGTGGCTCATTAAATCTTACACTTGGAACTTAGACAGCAGCAAGGAACTTTTCAACAACAGGCTCAACAGGGGCCGAATGACCATTGAATATGCCTTTGGCACGGTAGACCTCAATGAGGACAATATTCCGATGGTCATAGCCGCCTGCTGTGTTCTGCATAACATTTGTAAAGCAAAGGGAAGATGTTTCTCCAGGGATGGAGCACTAAGATCAGCTGGCTGCTGATTTTGATTAGCCAGATACCAGGTCAATTAGAGGGGCTCAGTAGGGGGCTATTCGAATCAGGGAAGCTTTGAAGGAGCATTTTGACAATGAGCCCCAGTAATGTGTCTTTATGTGATGCATTCGGCCAGGCGGTGTTTACTTGCTTCCTTGAATGACTCCTGTAATGCTTGCTTCCTGAGCTTTAGATTGTAGTGAGCAAATGTTCCTCTGCTTATAGCCACTGTATTTGAATTTTCACAGAAACTACTGTGTGCATGACACAAAGACTCATTTTGTTTCAAAGACTATACTTTAATTCAGGGGTCGGCAACCTTTCAGAAGTGGTGTGCCAAGTCTTCATTTATTAACTCTGATTTAATTTTTGCGTGCCAGTAATACATTTTAACGTTTTTAGAAGGTCTCTTTCTATAAGTCTATAATATATAAATAAACTATTGTTATATGTAAAGTAAATAAGCTTTTTAAAATGTTTAAGAAGCTTCATTTAAAATTAAATTAAAAAGCAGAGCCCCTCGGACCGGTGGCCAGGACTCGGGCAGCGTGAGTGCCACTGAAAATCAGCTCGCATGCTGCCTTTGGCACACGTGCCATAGGTTGCCTACCCCTGCTTTAATTAAAGGATAAAACATTTTTTTGCACACGGGACATGGCAATGAGGAACAGTCTCTCCATTAAGGCTCTCAGGGCTGTGTGTAACTCCAGTTTTCATCATGAAACTAGTCTCAAGGGGTACTGCTACTGAATGGGAACATCTGAGGAATGTGTTGGGGGAGTTTGGGGGAGGGCATGGAACAGCATTCTGTATTTGCTGTAGGGGGAGTCATGCATGGATGTGCTCAGACTGCAGCACTATGAGGGACTTGGGCATCTCTCTCTTACTCTCCAGTATCTTTATCATCTGCTCCTGCCCCTGTCTCCTTTCCAGGCTGTCCAGCCTGAGGTTTCCCTCCATGCTCTTGTTTTGCTATCTGCTGTATGTGCTGACTGCTTTGAAAAGGGGAATTAGTGCAATGCTGAGAAACTAAAGTTAACAAACAATGATTCTTGTGTTGAATGACTAATAATGTGTGTTGTTTTGTCACAGGAATAAGAAAATTGTTGATTATTCACAGTTTGGGGACTTTGAAAATGATGGTAAGTGGTCTACTATTATACACACCAAAAAGAGTTAAGTTCTGCAATATGTTGGTAGAATATGGGCCCTATCCTTCTGTTGAATTCAGTGAAAAAACTTTTATTGGCTTCAGTGGAATCAAATTCAGGCCCTGTTAGAGTACAATCCATGTTATAAGGATATTACACAATAGAAGTGATATTTACACTGTTGTCCTGTTCATAATATTGGGTTAGTTCAACCCCTCCTACAGGTGAAAAAAGTAATTGGAGGAGGCTTGGGGCAGGAGAGCTCTGCTAGGTTCTTCTTGCAGAGATTTCTCTGACATTTTTCCAGAGGGATGGTGGCCTATTCCATGTCCTTCCATGGAACAGGCTACAGAGTTTTCTGTAAATCACAGTGATCTGCAGGAATCTAGGACCATCTGTGCAGAGGTCTCATGCCTCTTTCACCTCCATCCCATTCAAACTTGATATTATCACTTATTTTTATTGCAATTTTTTTGCATCGTAGTTATACAAATAATTTGCGCTAAAGACAAAATTTTAAAATTCTTGGACTGCTTTTAGTCTGATATCCCTGATTTTCAGTCTTTGTTCCCAGTTTGGGCCTTGGAGGACTAAAGAAGTATACTTTGTAAAGAGGCAGTGTAATGAAAGGGGAGAGGAGATCTCTTTTAAGAATGGGAATCGTTAAAAGGAAGAGGTTCCAAAAGACCAAGGACTGTAAGAATGATGTATATTGAATGGTATTCACTTACCAGAAGAACTTGAATCTCAAGTGAATGAAAACTCTGAGAACACATTTGAGATTGAAACTTTATCCCCATATTGATAATAATTAATGAACTTGAATATTTACATCTTGAAAATTGTTAGAAATAGTATGATCAGATCTCACTATGATTATGATCTACATTTAGCTAGTACCTTTTGTTCAAGAGTATCTCAGAGATCATTACAGCTACATCTCTTTGTCGTCCGATTATGAGACTGCAAAATGGTTTAATAGTTTCAGATGAGGGCCATAAGAACATAAATGTTTTAGAATATTTTATATTCGTGATTAAATAAGTTTTCTGACGAGAGACTTTTTTTTGTGGTGGTTGGAGAAACTTGCACTGTATGGGCTAAACTATTTGTAACTTGCACATGTTTTCATAAACAGATGAAGACTTTGCCTGTGTACCTGCACCTTTAAACAAAAAATCTAGAGTAGTACCTACAGAGACAAATAGAGAGAAAAAGGAGAAGCAGAAAAGGCCACACAAAGAGGTGACTACAGTGCTGAAGAAAACACCCAGTAAAAGGTGAGAGGTAATGAAGTGTAGTTAGTTGTGTGTGCAATAGAAAAGCTTCATCTCAACAACACTTCAATTTCTTAATTTTCCTCATGTTTTACATTTTCCTAGAGTGTAGTTTAAATAACTACAAATAAAGGTCTAACGTATTAATCTGAGATTTATTATCAGTCCTTCAATCATATATGACTAGGTGGACCCTTTTGCCGACATGAAGCACTGTGGATGTCAACAGGGCACTACACTGGTGCAGAGATCTGCCCACATAAATCCAATGCAGGTTTGTGGCCTAAATTAGGTAAATTTGTGGCTAATCTAATCTAGGTAGTTCTAGGGAACTCATCAGAATAGTACATGAAAACACTGTATGGTCCATAGGCTTAGTATACAAAAGTGAACAGGAGACACTTGACATGGTTTTAATCAGGCCACAACTTCATTATTAGATGCCTGGGCCTACCTGGCAGCTAAAAGTGTACAGTACAGGTAGCTCCATGTTCATTCAATATCTACCGGGGGGCTTCTGCCAGCCCCACACTTTTTCCATCCAGGTCCCCTAGACAACCCAATGTTGGGACTTTACCATCCTCCCTTCCCACCCACTCCGAACGAGGGTTAAAGTGGGCTGTAAGAAAAGGGGGTTTGCTCCCTGCCATACCAGTCATAGGAGCCCCAAACACCCCTCATCACCCATTCTGCTCCTTTAATCAACAGCTCCTTTTTAAGTCCTTTACCAAGCCATTTGTCTGTCCCTGTATCCCTTCCCTATGGAGACCTGCACTTGACATTTGCCCTACATTTACATAATGAGTTGCGACATAATAGTTTAACACCTTTCCCTACTCACCATAACAAAACCCTCCCTGACCCTGCTATGGGGGAAGGTGAAAAAAACCCCACTCCACCTAGGCCAATCTGGTCATGAAGGGAAGGCAAAACAAAATCCCCACTCCACATAAGACAATTGGGTGGTGAGGGAAAAATTCCTTCCTAGCCCTCCTAGAAAGGAGCATCTAGCTGATGCCCACAGCAGGTTCTGACCAAACCTGGTATTTTGCCACCTCAAGGGAGGGAGGGCAGGTGGTGCTCCACCTGGTCCAGGGAAAAGGGGCTTTCTTTGCCGGGCTTGCTCCTTTTGAATTCCCCAGCCCTTCCGGTCCCTGGGGATGAATCAGCATGGCTATGCTGGATCACTCCCCCTTTTGCAGCAGCTTCTGAGCCTCGCCCCACTCCACCCCCCAGTGCTATTCCCTCTCCTCGGCAAGCTCCTCCACCCACTTAAAGGTGCAGTGAAAGGTTCAAACAAACAAACTTTGGGCTTCAACAAAAGTTCAGCTCGTATTTGACAGAAAATAGATCTTAATAAAAGTAAAATAAAACTCAGTTATACTTATTTTAAACAACTTTTTGGTAGAAAATATTTTATGTTGAATTCCATGCCAGTAGGATATTTTCTACAAATGAAATATATTTTTCCAGTCTGTTACTGATAATTAATTAATGTATGTACAACACTTTGAAGACATAAAACATTCTATATTGGTAAGTGCAAATAACTTCTGTTATATCATCTGAATTTCACAAACCACTGCTCATTATGTATTGTAACATTTTTTATTATTTCCTGCATAAGTGCTGATTTATAATTACATTAATGAGTAGCTGCTCAGAAGTAGCTTTGCATTGCTTCAGTTCGCTAAAATAATATTCACCAGATTTACTGGAAAAAAATTTCCTGTAACGTTTTTTACTTGTTTCAGGATTCCCTTAGATGACAAACTTTACCAGAGAGATTTAGAAGTTGCGTTAGCCTTGTCAGTGAAAGAACCATCTGCAGACATCCTTGAAGTGCAAGATTCAGAAGAACAAGGTTATCTTTACAGTTAACTATCAGGGGGTAGCCGTGTTAGTCTGTATCTACAAAAACAACAAGGAGTCTGGTGGCACCTTAAAGACTAACAGATTTATTTGGGCATAAGCTTTCGTGAGTAAAAACCTATAGCTATGCATCCGAAGAAGTGAGGTTTTTACTCACGAAAGCTTATGCCCAAATAAATCTGTTAGTCTTTAAGGTGCCACCAGACTCCTTGTTGTTTTTACAGTTAACGTTTCCCATTTTAACCTATTCCTTGATTGTATTTGGCATCCTTTGTAGTTGCTTTATAACCGTGCTGGTATTGTATCCTTTCTTTTAATAGATTAATTGAGAAGACTTGAACATTTCTTTTTATTTGTTGATGGGATGAGGTTTATCATACAAAATTGTGCTAGTGCTAAGTAGTGCTGTGCAATTCTGACAAAACTTACTATAATCACTTGTTTATAATATAGATTAAGTTTCAGTCTTTGACTATCCTAAATATAAAGCTCTTGGGTTGATTAAACTTTCCAAGAACAATATTAACTTTCTCTCATAGGATCTGATGCAACTCACCATTGATGTCAGTGGAAAAATTTCCATTAACTTCAATGAGAATTGAACTGGGCCCATGCAGATGACTTCAACCATTTCAGTCTCACAATCCTCAAAATCTACAGATTTAGACTTTGGAAGAATGTGAGGCAGAAGCTGTTTTAATGGTGCATGTACGCTACTGAGTACACTGTCCATGCATAACAAAATATGATAATCTTTGCAAGCAGATGTATTAGAGACTTAATTTTACAATAAATTTGTGGATTTTCCACAATAATGGCTTCTTTTTGTCTCAGCTTTTAGTGGAATGTAGATCTGTAATTACAGAGAAGTATTACTAAACATTAAATGCATTTTCTCTGCTTCCAAAATATGTGGAGGGAGAAAAACGTAGTTAAAATGGGGGGGGAAAGAAGTGTGAGAAAATGTTTTAATTGCATTTATGCTCCATATTAACATCTTCCTCTTAACACTGTGCTATACTGTCTACACATTGTTTCCTTATAGTGAACATGAATATAATGCAATTCAGTTTATTATAAAGAAGAAAGAAAATCAAAAATTATTTCAGCCCATCACATTGTGGCAACTGTAATTCTGGTCAAAGTTAATATCTTGCATTGCAGCTTTTCTGTGATGAAAAATAATGACATAAATAATGACAAAAATAATTATCTACTAAAAAGAGTTTTATTTGGAATCTGCTAGAGTTTAACTTGTTTTTGCTAAATTATTTTCATTTCTTGATATCCTGACTCTTTATAGTGCTAATTTTCCAACATATTTTATGTGTTTTTTAAATATAGGCATTAAAAAATTTACAGCTATTGAATTAGAAAATGTAGACAGCAGTTCCCTCCTCTCCAACTGCAGTGCAGATAGTGGTCTCTTAGGTAAGTTATTTTTGTGTATGTCTTTATATGTAAACATATGTATTATGTGTAAGCAGTGTTTCTGAAACATTTCTTTTCAGGAAAGTGAAGGCAAAAACTATTGGAGAAAAAAGAATAAAAATGATTTTTATTTTAAATTGCGTAGATACGCTTTGGTCTGAAAGGTATATTCAATCTGCTTAGATCTAAATTTGGCTCCTGTCTTAAAATCAGTAGGAATTGAGTTCCGATTTTCAAATAATCTTTTTAAACCATCAATTTATCATCAAGAAGTGAAAACTGAACAAACCACATGTATGCATGTGTGCACACAAATATTTTAAGGTACTGCTTATCTCCTTGGAAGATCTAAGTACTCTCAACTCCTTGACTCTTCACTCTTAACACCTTGATTCCAGTGTGACGGGTTGGATCACAGAAACCCCCTTGGGAGCTGCCACCTGATGTGCCAAGACTACCCCTGCTCCTGTTTTCCCTGCCAGCTCAGGACTCCAGCACCCTGTCTTGCTGAGCCAAACACTCCAGTCCGCTCCAACACAGACCCAGGGTCTGAATCACTTGCCCCAAAGCTGCAAGTTTACTTGAAAACAGCTCACAGAAGTGTGCTTGTCTTTAGCGCTTAGATGCCCAACTCCCAATGGGGTCTAAACCCAGATAAATTCGTTTTAACCTGCATAAAGCTTATGCAGGGCAAACTCATTAATTGTTCGCCCTCTGTAACACTGATAGAGAGATATGCACAGTTGTTTGCTCCCCCAGGTATTAATACATACTCTGAGTAAATTACTCAATAAAAAGTGATTTTATTAAATACAGAAAATAGGATTTAAGTGGTTCCAAGTAGTAACAGACAGAACAAAATAAGTCACCAAGTAAAATAAAATAAAATGCACAAATCTATGCCTAAACAAACTGAATACAGATAATCTCACCCTTAGAGATGCTTCAGTAAGTTTTTTTCTCAGACTGGACACCTTCCAGGCCTGGGCACAATTCTTTTCCCTGGTACAGCTCTTGTTGCAGCTCAGGTGATAGCTAGGGGATTCTTCATGATGGCTCCTCTCTCCCCTTTGTTCTCTTCCACCCCTTTATATATCTTTTGCATAAGGCGGGAACTCTTTGTCTCTCTGGGTTTCCACCCCCCCTCACTGGAAAAGCACCAAGTTAAAGATGGATTCCAGTTCAGGTGACATGATCACATGTCACTGCAAGACTTCATTACTCACTTGCCAGCACACACATATACAGGAAGACTCACAGGTGTAAACAGCCATCTGCAGACAATGGGAGTCATCAAGATTCCAAACCATCATTAATGGCCCACACTTTACACAATTACAATAGGTCCTCAGAGTTATATTTTATATTTCTAGTTTTAGATACAAGAGTGGTACATTTATACAAATCGGATGATCACACTCAGTAGATTATAAGCTTTGTAATGATACCTTACAAGAGACCTTTTGCATGAAGCACATCCCAGTTACGTTATATTCACTTTTTACCATATTTTTCTAAAACTATCCCAGTTACATTATATTCACTTATTATCATGTTTTTATAAAACCATATAAACTGCACAACGTCACATCCAGAATAGCAACTTTTATCTGCAAAAAGGACTTATCAGAGTAGTTTTAAAAAAGATAAAATGAGAATTACAGACATTGGAAGAAGCTCAGATACTGTGTACTTGGATGATGATCTCCAAAAATACTCAGAATCAGTACTGGAAACTAAGGCTCCAGTCCAGCAAAACACTTAGTACTTACTTACTATTAAGCATGCAACCAGTCCTTTTATTAACTTGTGTTAATAAGACCAATGTTTATCCTGCAGGCCCCAATCAGGTCCCAGATGACAATGACATCCCCACAGATGGTCATAGGCAAAGAAGAGCAGCGTCTAAAGCTGTGTCACAGCAGAAGTTACTGACAGATAACAGTGATGAGGGAGACCATGCTGATAACTATGAGTCAGAGTTTGTGTCTGGTAAGTTTTCTATTATTAAATTTTTCCTATTGGATATGTTTTGAATATGTCTAATTATTCTGAGAGAAGAATATTTTCAGTGAAATGTGTACTGTTTTCAGCCTTATATACAGTACCTTTGTTCCTCTTTAATAACAAATCATTGTATTTCAGTTATGTTTCCTGATTGCATATCAAGAGACCAAAGCTAAAGGCTAGGTTTTTGACATGGTCAGTTGAGCTTATTCATCCGTATTCAACCTTCAATGTGTTTTAGCCTAGGACTCCAAACATGGTTTCCTTTTGTTCAGAATATGCTTAGAAAACCAGGTGGCAACAATAAATTGCACTCCTAGAAAAGAGATGTCAAACCTCGTATATATTTTTTTCTTCTGTTTTAGATGAGGAATCAGAGAGTGGTTCAGATTTCAGTGAGGAAGATGATGAAGACTTTGCTGCAAAAAAGAAGAAAACTAAAAAAAATAAAAGGAAAGAAATTAAGTTAAAGGTCCAAACAGAAAAAGAAAAGAACCCCCCCAAATCCAGAATTAATGCTACAGGTAAGCTTGATATAATCAGCAAAAAATACAGAGCTTGTCTAGACAAACAGTTAGTGAATATGCAGCTGGGGTGTGAATCTACAACATTCAATTGTGCCACATGCTAACTGTCCCTCTGAACCCTGCTACCATGTACTGAAAGTTCCCTAGTGCACACTGACCTATTCGCATTTCAAAGCAGAGTCATTTTCAAAAAGTGAGTGAAAAGAAGTTTCAGGTACTCTTCCTGTTCTTGAATCAACCTGCTGATTTTTGTGGTTTTACAATCATTTTTTCCTACTTAAAAAATCTGTCTTCTATTGTATGAAATACTTGCAGAAATAGGGGAAATTGACTGACAAACTGACTATCTGGGGTAATAATGAAACAGTACACAAACTGCTGTCAAATGGACAACATAAAAATGAGAAATAATTAGGGCTGTCAAGCAATTAAAAAAAGTAATCACTATTAATCACGCTGTTAATAATAGAATACCATGTATTTAAATATTTTTGGATGTTTTCCACATTTTCAAATATATTGATTTCAGTTGCAACATAGAATACAAAGTGTACAGTGCTCACTTTATATTTATTTTTATTATAAATATTTGCACTGTAAAAATGAAAGAAATAGTATTTTTCAATTCACTTAATACAAGTACTGTAGTGCAATCTCTTTCTCAAGAAAGTTGAACTTACAAATGTAGAATTATGCACACAAAAAACCTGCACTCAAAAACAAAACAATATCAAGCTTTAGAGCCTACAAGTCCACTCAGTCCTACTTCTTATTCAGCCAATCGCTCAGACAAACAAGTGTGTTTACATGTGCAGGAGACAATGCTGCCCACTTGTTTACAGTGTTACCTGAAAGTGAGAACAGGTGTTCGCATGGCACTATTGTAGTTGGCATCACAAGATATTTACATGCCAGATGTGCTAAAGTTTCATATGTCCCTTCATGCCTCAACCACCATTCCTGAGAACTTGTGTCCATGCTGATAATGGGTCCTGCTCAGTAACGATCTAAAGCAGTGGAGATTGACGCTTGTTCATTTTCATCATCTGAGTCAGATGCCACCAGCAGAAGGTTGATTTTCCTTTTTGGTGATTTGGTTTCTGTAGTTTCTGCATTGGAGTGTTGCTCTTTTAAGACTTCTGAAAGCATGCTCCACACCTCGTCCCTCTCAGATTTTGGAAGGCATTTCAGATTCTTAAACCTTGGGTCGAGTGCTGTAGCTATCTTTAGAAATCTCACATTAGTACCTTCTTTGCATTTTGTCAAATTGGCAGTGAAAGTGTTCTTAAAATGAACAGCATGAGCTGGGTCATCATCTAAGACTGCCATAACATGAAATATATGGCAGTATGCGGGTAAAACACAGAGCAGGAGACATACAATTCTCCCCCAAGGAGTTCAATCACAAATTTAATTAACACATTATTTTAACGAGCATCATCAGCATGGAAGCATGTCCTCCGGAGTGGTGGCCAAAGCATGAAGGGGCATACGAATGTTTAGCATATGTGGCATGTAAATAGCTTGCAATGCCAGCTACAAAAGTGCCATGCGAACGCCTGTTCTCACTTCCAGGTGACATTGTAAATAAGAAGCAGGCATTATTATCTCCCATAAATGTAAAGAAGCTTGTTCGTCTTAGCAATTGGCTGAACAAGGAGTAGGACTGAATGGACTTGTAGGCTCTAAAGTTTGACATTGGTTTGTTTTTGAGTGCAGTTATGAAAAAATAAATCTACATTTGTAAAGTTTCACTTTCACGATAAAGAGATTGCACTACAGTACTTGTATGAGGTGAATTGAAAAATACTATTTCTTTTGTTTATCATTTTTACCGTGCAAATATTTGTAATAAAAATAATATAAAGTGAGCACTGTATACTTTATATTCTGTGTTGTAATTGAAATCAACATATTTGAAAATGTAGAAAAACATCCAAAATATTTAATACATTTCAGTTGGTATTCTGTTGTTTAACAGTGCGATTAAAACTGCGATTAATCGCGATTTTTTTGAGTTAATCACATGAGTTAACCGTGATTAATCGACAGCCCTAGAAATAATTATTTAATCTTTAAGTTAGAGTAATTATCAGTTTTAGATGTAAAAAGAGTAAAATAAAAATGAACAGACAGAGGCATGATTTATTTTTTTTCAATTGACTGTATCCCTTAAAAAAAAAAAAAAAACACCAAGCAAACATAACCATGATTAATTTAGGATTTATACATTATTTTACTTTTAGGTCCTTATCGTATGATCACATCTAGCTGGGTGGATCCCTGCACCCACATGGATTGATTACAGGAAATCAAGGCCTTAATGACCTTCAGTGTTATTAATAGCATAGTTAAAGATATTTATTTACCACACTTGAATTACAGGGTCACTATGTCTCTTTAACACAATTTGTATCCGCATAACAACCTTTTAAAAAACTATTTCTTACATATGTGTTAAATAACTATGCATCAGATCTGCTATTGTGATTTAGTTTCAAACAATGTTTAAGCTAAATCGTATATTACAGAACCAGTTTAGTTGTGGTGTGGAAATGTTTTTTTCTTGTAGAGTTTATGGCAGATTTGTGCTAGCTTGTCCGTTCATGCAGTTCTACAATACATCCCATGCCAGTAACGAGATAAGTGCCTACTTCCAAACCAGGAAATAAATATGAGGCTATAACCTGTTCAAATAAATGAACCTGCATTGATTGGAAGGCATGATTCTCAAGACGTATCCATCTGTATTTCTTTGAATTGAATGATCCTCACTTGTACAGTAATTTTGTGCAGTGTGATTTCTTTAATAAAGAGCAATTTTTCTAACACTTTTTTTGTTTTCCAGCCAAAGTGACTCCAGTAGTTTCTTCTCCACGGGTAATCCAAGCAAAATCTCAGTCAACATTGAAGGAGACATCAAGTTCTCCAGAACCTATTGGAGAACCTTTATACGCATCAAGTCCCTCAACAGACAAGAAGAAGCCCAAATGGATACCACCAGGTATATGCAATGTGGTAACTGCAGACAAATATACCTATTTACATGTGTTTAAAAAGGTGTTCTCTAAAGTATTTGTATTTCTGAATGAGCACCTCCTCATCAAAACATGAGCTACTCCACTCACCTCTGTGTCCTAGAGTCACTTTTCCCACACAAAATTAACTTGCCCACTTCCTAGCTGCGTTAATAACTTTTCTCTTGAAAGGAAAAGGGTGCTAAAGCTTTTCCCAATAGCGTGGCCCAAATCTCAATATAGAGATTGTCTTGTAGACATTTCCTCTTTTAAGAGTTGTCCAGCATCCCTGTTGCATTGCACTGTTTGCTTCCTTACACCAATACTCGCCCACTATTATTTTTGTATTTGTAGCTGCCTTTAGTATGAGAAGTGTTTGGTCTTTTTTGGAAAACTTAGATCACACTGCTGCTGCCTCTTGTTTTTTCACCTTTCCCATCTGTTTTATTCTTCTGCATGTGGATCCTTTATGCTTGGTCCTCTTTCCTTGCATGTGACTACATACTCTCAGGTCCTCCTTTTCTACTTCACATGCTGCTAAATGCCTAGTCCCATGCTCCCCTGGATATTCATCCTCCAGTTATACGTCCTGCCCCTGCTGGTGGCTCTGAGTGGTAACTCACAGTTTCAGGCAGAGCAGACCTTGTGGGGGGAGACTCATAGTTTCTCTCCTTCTATGTAGCAGCAGCCTCTAGTATAAACTGCTAGGCTATGGGCTCGTTGTTCTCTGTTTTTACATATACCCTGCCTCTTCATGGCAATAAAGACAGGGTATGTATAAAAGCAGTTGATTAAAAGGGTGAAGGAATATAGTACCATGAGACCTGTTAATGCTCTGCAGAGCACCAGCAAGTGTACAGCAGACCATATTTTGAGAAATTCTGTATTATGGTAGCAGAGTGAAATGTGTTGGTGTCACTCTGAGGTTACATGTAGGGGGAGCCTTAAAAGTGTCTCCTGCAGATTTTGTATCCTTCTGCTGTAGCTATCAAGTATGTTCCCACTGGCAGTGTACCTGATTTTTATGTGCTTTCCTGCAATATTGTTCAGTAGGGTTACCATCCGTCCGGGTTTCCCCAGACATGTCCAGGTTTTTCAGCTTTAAATGGCCGTCCGGGGGGAGATTTCTAATCAAGTAGAAATGTCCGGGATTTCCCCCTTCCCCTCATGCAGAGTGCGGCGCGGCTGATTGGACGCCTGGCCTGATTGAAAGCCGCTCGCAGCCACTAGGGCCTCTAGCAGCCAGAGTCCCTCCCCCTCCCCTGCTCCCTCCTCCCCCACAGAGCAACTCGGCAGTGTTTGAGTCCACCTGGAGCCTGCAGCTCCCTCTGCCTGGTAAGCGGTGGGAGCAGGGCAGGCGGCGGGGGGGTGTAGAGGCTGCAGGGGCAGGGCAGGCAGGGGGCGCAGAGGCTGCAGGGCGAGTGGGGAGCAGGAGGCACAGAGGCTGCAGGGGCGGGGGGGTGCAGAGGCTGCAGGGAGAGGAGGAGCAGGGCAGGCAGGGGCATAGAGGCTGCAGGGGCAGGGCAGGCAGGGGGCACAGAGGCTGCAGGGTGAGTGGGGAGCAGGGGGCACAGAGGCTGCAGGGGCGGGGGGATGCAGAGGCTGCAGGGCGAGGAGGAGCAGGGCAGGCGGGGGGCACAGAAGCTGCAGGGGCAGGGGGTGCAGGGCTGCAGGGCGAGTGGGGAGCAGGGCAGGCGGGGGGCACAGAGGCTGCAGGGGCGGGGGGTGCAGGGGCTGCAGGGCGAGTGGGGAGCAGGGAGCACAGAGGCTGCAGGGGTGGGGGGGTGCAGAGGCTGCAGGGTGAGGCGGAGCAGGGCAGGCAGGGGCATAGAGGCTGCAGAGGCTGCGGGGCGAGTGGGGAGCAGGGAAGCACTTAGCAACCCCCAACCAAGATCAGAGCGGGAGGGAGGAGGGGGAATGCGGGGTACTCAGAGGAGGGGGCAGAGTTGGGGCAGGGACTTTGGGGAAGGGGTTGGAATGGGGGCGGAGAAGGGGTGGGGTTGGGGCGGGGGCGAGGAGGGGGCGGAGTTGGGGCAGGGCCGGGGGCGGGACCGGGGCCCCATGGAGTGTGCTCTTTTTTTAAATGTTTGAATATGGTATCCCTATGTTCAGGCCTTTCTGCAGTTTCCATAAGAGGATACCTAATTAGCTCTTCTGTAATATCTTCTTTGTAAGTTAGTGACAATAATTTTTCTGTTAATTTGTGACATTTGTTTTGTTTTAAAATGCTTTCAGCTGCCTCAGGATGCAGTAGTAACCCACTGGGAGGAATTTCAGTTAAATCACCTACTCAAAGTCTCAGACTTGGCCTGTCCAGATTAGCACGAGTGAAACCGCTGCACCCAACTGCTGCCAGCAGTTGAATGGTCTATGAAAGTGTCTCCCACTTGAAGGACTACTGTTTGGAAAGAATTGGGTGTGTAGTAGGGTTCTGTTGTTTTTAAACAGGGTTGGAAATAAATGAGCAGAAAACTGTTCATTAAACTGTTCATTCAGAGGGAGGAAATGCTGTCGATGTTGCTTGTCTGATACTAATAAAGGGCCTTCATCCTTCAAGGTGCAGTGTACCACCAGTGAAGTGCTGAGCAGCTTCAGCTGCTGAATAATACTTAATCAACTAGACCTCAGGTTGCTCAGCACCCTGATGGATCGCACCCAAAGAGAGGGATTGTGTATTTGAGATTGTACCCTTCTGATGTCTGTCCTCTTTTGGGGAAAAAAAATAGGCATTACATTTTTAAATTGCATAAAAACAGAATCTAAAAAGCAGTGTATCAATTATGGATCTAAATATATAGACTGGATTCTTAATGTAACGTTAAAGTTACAGTTTTGAATTCCAAATGTTTAGTATTCATTCTGTTCATAGTCCAATTAAAGCTTCCCTTTAATAAAGTGAAATCATTGTTCCTCTCAGTCCAGAAAAGTTGATTCTCAAATCTTTGTTAAAACTTACTGATAGTTGTATTTGTGTGGATTTTATTGCTAAGAATGTATAATGTGCTGATTAGAAAACTGTATTTTTTAAAAAAGTAAAATAAAATATATTTTATAAACAGCTAGTTTGTAATAGTAGCTGCCTTTATGCATTTTGAAAATTTCTTACAAACTTTGGCCCTAGTCCTGCAAATATGTAAGCATTACCTTATGCATGTGACTAGTCCCTTCAAGTCAGTGGAACTAGTTATGAGACAAATCCAAAACCCATTGAAGTTAAGCACATGATTAAATTTTTGCAGAATCAAGGGGTTTATGATTATTTATTGCACAATAAATAGATTTTCATATAGTTTTGGAATGGTAGTTACTGAAACACCAGGACCTGACCTTAATTTAGAAATGGTGAGTCCATGGACCAAAAGCAGTTCTTGTCTAAGCAGGTGCATTCCCACAAAAGTCAGTTGTGCCAACTTACACAAGGGATGAATTTGACCTCATAACAATTCAAAGGATTGGGTAATGAATCAGTGAATCATTTGCAAATAGATGATAGTTTTTAACTTCTTAATTCCCTTCAGTATGGGATATGGGGCAAAGGCATTAAAGGGATAAATAGCCCAATTGTTCAGAATAATATTTGAATATAATTTTGTGATGCTGTTTGAAGTAAAATATAACTTAACTGTAATTAATCCTTTATATAATTATACTTTTGCAGTACAAATGTGATTATAAAAATTATAAAAATAAAACAAGCTACTAAAAGATTTATTGTGGATTTAAGAAACTGAGGAGGTTAATGGTTTCCTGGGAATAACCAAGAGGAATTCTTGGTTCTAAGTAATTTTTTAGGCAAGTCACCTGACCTCTGCGTGCCTCAATCGTCCCACTGGCAATGTTAGGTAAAAGCTGGAACATCAATGAAAGACACATACCAGTAATTCCTTTCAGTAGTTATGCAATTTATTTGAGCTCTAAATGCATTCACAACAGTTCACTGCATGCCATGATTTGGTTTTTGTCATAAATAACACTGCTCTACAGCCAAAATGCTTCTGAAATAAATGTAGTCAAACTTTACTAATTCTGGGTCACTGAGAACGAAAATGATGCTTAAAATTGTTGATTGGCTCTAGTTTTCAAGATATGCTATTGGGTCAGTATATACGACCCTTGACTTGGGAATGGCGGAGGATAAGTGAGTTATAAAGGGAAGGGATCTCAATTTAAACCAGAAATGACTAAAATACATCTTTGACTGGATCTATGAATAAATCTATGACTGGGTTTGGACAGTACTTGCTTTTTAGGTAAAACAATGAATGATGCAATCTGAAGCTGGTATTGCGTCATACATGGTATGAATTGCATCATGTTATTCCTAGAAGTCATGGATGATGCAATCATAACGAAGCTTACATCACTCTGCTGAACAAATTGCCCTATATCAGCTCTAGAAATCATAACAGTGTCGTGCTCTCTTATTTGTCAGTGTTTGATTTTGCAAAGGGACACATTTCTGTTTAACCAAAGTGAGCAGAGATGCCTCGTACTTGTGTGAACAGTGCAGATAACTTCTGCTATGTTTGAGGTGAAGTGACTTTTGCATCACAAAAGCGCAGTAGAACCACTATGGTTAAGAAAGCCTATCACCTTTATTTTGGCTGCAAAATTGGAGATCAGGACAAGAGGTGGGCCCCACACATATGCTGCAACACTTGTGCAACAAATCTTCGCCAGTGGTTGAACAGGAAAAGGAAATCTATGCCTTTTGCAGTGCCAATGATTTGGAGAGAGCCAACAGCTCATACCAGCAATTGCTACTTCTGCATGGTGCCTCCAGTTGGAAAAGGTGTGTCAAAGAAGAAAAAGTGGACTGTGCATTATCCAAACATTCCATCAGCTATACGCCCAGTACCCCACGGAGAAGGACTGCCGGTTCCTGATGCACCAGAATCATTCTCACTTGAGTCAGACGAGGAAAAGGAAGAGGATGAAACTTCTGGTCCTGAACCATCAATGTCACAGGACCCACATTTTCTCCCATCCTCCTCCTCTGAACCACACCTCATAAGACAAGGTGAACTGAATGACCTTGTCAGGGATTTGGAACTACCCAAGAGTAAGGCAGAGCTGTTGGGCTCCAGACTACAGCAGTGGAATCTCCTGGCAGGTGATGTTAGGGTTTCCATGTTCCGTGACCGTCTAAAGGATCTTGTCCCATTCTTCTTCATGGAAGGTGATCTTGTAGCCTGCAACAACATCAATGGTGTGATGGCAGCCCTCAACATCGTTCACGATCCAGATGAGTGGAGACTGTTCATTGATTCATTGAAGACGAGTCTTAAAGCTGTTTTACTGCATAATGGCAATGTTTTGCCATCAATTCCAGTTGGTCATGCAGTCCATATGAAGGAAACCTATGACAACATGAAACAACTTTTGAGGTGCATAAACTATGACCAACATCAGTGGCAGCTTTGTGGCGATTTGAAGGCTGTTGCTCTCTTGCTTGGTCTGCAGACTGGATACACAAAGTACTGCTGTTTTCTCTGCGAATGGGATAGTCGTGCAAGAGATTCCCACTACATCAAGAAAGACTCCGACAGTCATTGGAGCCTGGGAGGAAAAGTGTTCAGCATCCACCACTTGTTGAATCAAGGAAGATTTTGTTACCACCCTTACACATCAAGCTGAGTCAGATGAAGAACTTTGTCAAGGCCATTGACCAAACACAAGCAGCTTTCAAGTACCTCGGTGGAAAATTTCCAAGGTTAAGTGAAGCTAAGATAAAGGAAGGTGTCTTTGTTGGTCCTCAGATTCGTGAATTTCTTCGAGATGATGCATTTGACCATGCACTGTGGGGCAAGGAAAAGACGGCATGGAAAGCCTTCCAATTAGTGGCAATAAATTTTCTCGGAAACAACAAGGCAGACAACTACAGGTTGTTGGTGGAAAACCTCCTCAAGGCATACAAAAGCCTTGGTTGCAACATGTCACTAAAGATACATTTTTTGCACTCTCATCTAGATTTTTTTCCACCGAACTGCGGAGCAGTGAGCGACGAGCACGGCGAGCCATTTCACCAGGACATTGCAACAATGGAGAAACGCTATCAGGGCAAATGGAGCCCATCAATGCTTGCAGACTATTGCTGGACAGTGACAAGAGATGCTTCATTTAATGAATACAAGAGACAAGCCAAGAAGCGCCGAGTAGACACTGAATAGGACTAAACTATGTACATAATAGTTTTTTGCCTTTTGTTTCATAATAAAATTTATTTAGATAACCCTTTTGCTGATTTTTAAAGTGTTACATAAACAGGACAGGTGAAATTATCATGTAAAGCAACCATAAACACATGAAAAGACCTAGGTTTACAATTTATGATTAAAACTCTATCTACACAATATACATAGACATAAAATGTAAACACTTAAATATCTTAGAAACAGTAGCCAATCAGTTGTTTTAATTGTCATATTTGAATTCAGCACATCAAAATACATAATAGATAGCACATTTTATCTCTGAAGCAGACGACTTCTCAAAAATTGTAGACCAGTGTAATTGTATAGTTTGGTTTCTAGCATTAATACCAATACTTTTTTTTGTTAATAAAAAGCAAAGGGGGTGAGGGTATAAATGAAGAAAGAACACAGTATTTAGCTCAGTTTGCTATAGTTTGACAACCCTATCAAAATTATTTAAAACAGAACAAAAGAACCTCTCATCACTGACCCTAATCCTAACAGAGAGACAAGATGAGGTAATCTCTGTTATTGGCCCAACTTCTTTTGGTCAGAGTGACAATCTTTCAAGCTTACGCACACCCAAAGAAGAGCTCTGTATAAGCTCGAAAGCTTGTCTCTCTCACGAAGAGAAGTTGGTCCAATAAAAAATATTACCTCACTCACTTTGTCTCTCTAATGTCCTGGGACTGCCACAGCTTGAAGATTGAAGTCCATGACCTCCATGATAACATTCTCTGAAATGCTTCCAGTTCCATGCATAAGGCCAGTTAGACAGGCAGAGATGCAGGGTCTCAGTGCATGAATGAGACAATGGTATAGGAAGGAGGGCTTTGGGTTATTAGGAGCTCAGGAACCTTTTGGGAAAGGAGGAGCCTATACAGGAAGGATGGGCTCCACCTAAACCAGATTGCTGGCAGATAAAGTTAAAAAGTTTGTAGAGGAATTTTTAAACTAAGGGCTGGGGGAAAGCCAACAGATGCGGAGGAGCATATGGTTCAGACAGAGATATTCCTTATGGGAGGATATATTAACGAGGATTCTCTATATCCTAGTAAAAATGAGAGAATAGAAGTTGATCAAATTCAGGTGGGAACTGAAGAGAAACAGTCAAATGAAAAAGAATCCCATTCAATTACATCACAATGGCAGACAGCTTAAAAGTGATTAATTTTATAAGTACTTGTATACAGATGCTAGAATTCTAAATAATAAGATGGGTGAACTTGAGTGCCTGGTATTAAATGAGGTTATTGATATAAGAGACGTCATAGAAACCTGGTGGAATGATGATAATCAATGGTACATGGTAATACTAGGGTTCAAAATATATAGGAATGACAGAGTAAGTTGTGCTCGGGGGTGGCGGGGGGAGTGTCTCTGTATATGAAAATTAAATATAGTAAAAGTCTTAAATGAATCAAACTGTATAATAGAATCTCTAGGGATAGAAATTCCATCCTTGAATAATAAGAATATATCAGTAGGAATATACTACCAGCCGCTTGAGCAGGATGACGATGGTGATTGTGAAATGCTCCAAGAGATTAGAGAGACTATACAGAACTGTGTCCCATGCCCTCCCCTTCCCAAACTCCCCACACACATTCCTTGCATGTTCCCAGCCCATCGCAGTACCCCTTTCACTCCACCCCTTCAAACAGGTTGCCTAATGACAGCTGGACCTACACATAGCTATGAGAACCTCCATTAAGAGAGTGCTCCTCAGTGTCATTTTCCTTGCAAGACATAGAATTCAGTGTATTGGTTATTGCTGTTTAATAAAAATGTACTCATAGAAAATGAATCTTTTTCTCCTACACACAGTGGTTGGTGCTGGAATTCATACACAGAGGCAACTGGCGTATTTGCAGACTACTAATCACTCTCAAGAAGCAGTCATTACAAGGGTCATTCCAGGCAGCAAGTAAACAAAGCCTTGCTGAATGCATTATAGAAAGACACATTACTGGGGCTCATTGTCAAAATGCTACTTCAAAGCCTCCCTTATTCAAATAGCCCCCCATTGAGTCCCTCTAATATCCTAGTATCTGGCTACTCAAAGTCAGCCGCCAGGTGAGCCGCCTCAACGCTCCACCCCTGGGGGAACTTTTCCCCCTTAGCTTCACAAATGTTATGCCAAGCACAGCAGGCTGCTATAACCATGGGAATATTTTCCTCATTGAGGTCTAACCTGCCAAATAGGCAGCGCCAATGAGCCTTTAATCTGCCAAAGGTACATACATTCAATGGTCATTCTGCACCTGCTGAGCCTTTTGTTGAAGAGCTCCTTGCTGCTATCAAGGTTTCTGGTGTACAGCTTCTTGAGCCACAGGAGTAAGAGGTAGGTTGGATCTCCCAGGCTCACTGTAGGCATTTCACCACCCCCATCTGAATCTTCTGGTCTGGAAAGTCCCTGCTTGCAGCCTGCTATCCATGCCAGTGTTAAAAATAAAAACTAAATTAATGGAGATATCCTGTGTCCTAGAATGACCTTGAAAGGTCATCGAGTCCAGTCCCCTGCCTTCACTAGCAGGACCAAGTACTAATTTTGCCCCAGATCCCTAAGTGGCCCCCTCAAGGATTGAACTCACAACCCTGGATTTTAGTAGGCCAATGCTCAAACCACTGAACTATCCCTCCCCCTGAAGATTTGTGCGTCATATACCATCCCTGACCACCCCGCATTGATAGCAGTGAAACGACCCCGGTGATCCACCAGTGCCTGCAGTACCATAGAGAAGTAGCCCTTTTTATTGATGTAATCTGTCATAAAATGGTCTGGGGCCAGAATTGGGATATGCATGTCATCTGTCACCCTGCCACAGTTAGAGAATTCCATTGCCGCAAACCCATTCACTATTTCAAGCACATTTCCCAGAGTCACAGTCCTTCTTGGCAGGATGTGATTAATTGCCATGCACACTTGCGTGAATACAACCCCCACAGTGGACTTCCCAACTCCAAACTGACTCATGACTGACCAGGAGCAGTCTGGAGTTGCCAACTTCCACACAGCGATCCCCATGCGTTTCTCCCCCAAGAGGGCATCTCTCATTTTGGTGTACTCATGCTGCAGGGCAGGGGGGAGCTCCACACACAGTTCCATGAAGGTGGCTTTGTGCATCCAAAAGTTCTGCTGCCACCACTCAGTGTTTGTTTCCCGAGCCCAATAGTGATGGTCCACCGTGTTTAGCTGCTCCATGAATGCCAAAAATAATCTAGATTTGTTTCTTTCCATGGCACACAGCAGGGTCCGCACCACGAATTCCTGTTCAGATTTGCAGGTCATGAAATACTTCATGATCAGTCGTGTTGTGTTCATAACACTTATCACAAGACTAGAGAGCAGTGCAGGATCCATGCTTTCAGGCAGAGATGGCAGGCACACAGTTTACAGGGGCTGCTGAAAAATGTGCGAAATGTAGTCGGAATGATGGAACAGAAAAAACTGCATCATGGGATGGTGAGCCTGCACCCATGATGCATTGCAATCCATTTCCCATTCCCACAACTCCTAGCAGCTTCTACACAGGGATAGCTACCGACAGTGCACTGCTCTCTCTCGATACTAGAACACCAACTGTGGACATGCTCCAACAACACAAGGAGTGTTGTGTGAACATGCACAAGCAATGGGATTATAGCGGTTTATGATCGGCAGCATAACTTGTGTCGACTTAATTCGGTAGCCTACACATAGCCTTAGTCTCTATTCTTAAGAGGTGTATAGACAATATTTCTGGCTGAATGTGTCAGGGCTGCCTCACACTTCACCTGAAGAAGACAGAAGTCTTGCTGGTATGTCTGGTAGGTAGGGTCATTGCTATGAAGGGTTTTGCTTCCTTTGTGCCCCAACTTATAAAGGGACACAGAAGTAGCCAAAAAAGACTGGATAATGCATAAAATAGAGACCCTGACCATTTGAAATCCCATAGTCTTTTGTCAAGCATAGGCTGATTCTATTATCCTGGCCATTTTCCATCTCAGGAAATCACTCTATGTAAATTCCACCTCCAATTTCAGTTATATATAATATTCTTCTTCCCTTTCTGCTCTAAATTATTTTGTAGTGTTGCTGTGCACTGTTAAACTTTTTCTGTGTTTCACTCCACTGGTTGACTGTTCATTAAGTGAGACATTAAGTGGTCTTTGTATACATTTTGCTTTTAGTTGTAAGGTACCTTGAGATCCTTCAGAAGGAAAGGTGCTTTGTGAATAGAAGATGGAGCAGCATTAGACAACATAGTAGTAAACGTGGCCAGTGCCTTATATACACTAGTGCTCTCCCCTTTGCTACCATTGGTAGAACTGCACTGGTGATAAGGCAACAGTGAGAGAGTTTAAGAAAAGGGTTATGGCAGACAAGGTCTCTGGCTGTAGCTCCTGGTCCACTATCTTGCTTCCAACTCCTCTAAAAATCTGATTGAGCTTGGTAACACTCACCCTGGCTGAAGCAAAAGGACGATTGTCACTCCAGAGTAACAAGGAATTTTATTCAGAGCTATATCTGGCTACCATATCCTACAGATGAAATCAAAAACAATATAATTGCAAGCTCATATGCAAATTTACAAACTATTTGCATGACTTTTGAGGGTAGTTTGGTCACTATGACCACAAGAATGCCAGTTTGTCATATAGAATATTAATACATCATAGATACAATCCGCAGAATTCCACTGCCACAAACACCATGCATCTGCTCTGGCCCTAACACTAGCCTTGATCCCAGGCATGCTTATAAAAACTAGATTCAAAATGGCAAAATCTTGGGGACAGTGCAGGACAGTGGTGCTGTGAATGTGCATGCAGCAGGTTTCCTTACCTGCAGGCATTCTTCTGTGTCATCGGCTTGTGCATTTCTCACTTCAAACTCTCTTTGAGTGTAGTGATAATGCCACAGAAAAAGAGAAAATCGCCAGATGAGAGCAATCGGCAGAGGCCTACTGAACACAATTTGAGGTTAAGTACTGGTGATTGGTGGGATGGAGCTGCAGGTTCGGGTACACCCAGTGCAACTCCCTATTCTCCTTCACGGCAGGCAAGTCCCAGGGACCCCATTTTTGAAAATGGTGATTCTCTGGGGATTTCATGGAAGACGTTTCTTTCTGCATTAAGATCCATGGAGGAAAGGTTGGAGATTAAGATTGATGCCTTGGCTCCACAGTTGTTAAAAACTGAAACTTCTATTGAATCATGGTGGGAAACTTTGCAGACACTTACTAATTGTTTATTAATAATGACATAATTATATAGCAAGGTCTATGACATTTGGAAATGGAGGTTGAAAGACTTAATAATGTGAGCAGTGTATTAATTAAAGAAAATATGTTATTTTAAAAAATTGATAGATTGGAGGGCAGTAGAATCATAGGACTGGAAGGGACCTCGAGAGGTCATCTAATCAATCCCCTGCACTCGTGGACTAAGTATTATCTAGCAGTGTTGGGTCTTCATAGAATGTGCAGAAAGTATCAGGAGGCATGGGAGAGGCTGGTAGCATCCAAATACTTCTGGAAACTATCTTTGACACTAGAGTTAAGACCGTCCCATTGGATCTAACTCTTATCCACATTCCTTAACGCTTGATTATGCTGCAGAACTTGGTTGCATAGTCTGCGTTCATACCCCACAGATAACTCCCATTGACTTTAGTGGGAGTTTTGCTCACTGATCAGATGCAAAATATGCAAAAGAGATCTGCGGTGAGCATCTGAGAACAGGAATATGTGCTAAATTCTATTTCCTCAATATGTGAAAAGTGTGTTTTGTATTCAAATGCTTAGGGTTCATTCAAGAGAGAAAACACTGTTGCAAGTTTATTGTTTCTAAGGTGCTGAAATACTACAGCGATGGGTGTGGTAGAAAAACCTAGACAGATAGTTAAAGCAATTATGATTTACAATAACAATTGGGGTTTCCTTAAAATGAAGTGAGAATTAAGATTTATCAATGTTTTATGAGCACTGCTATGATTTTTGTACTCATCCTATTTTCTAGTTTTCTTCAGAGCTGAATAAATTATTAGCATAAATAAACAATAGGTAACACAATAAAATAAATAATAAATAAATACAAATAAACCAATACATAATTTTGTGTATACACAATTATATTATTACAGATAAAGCTGAGTGATCATATAAACTACTGCAGTGATAGGTGCATTATAAGCAATTAAAATAAGCTATATATATATACTTACATAGTAGTAAAAGCCATTGTTTAATACGACATTGGGATTTACATTATAACACTTTGTTTCCACTTGCTCATAACTTTATGAAAAATGATCCATTTAGCTTAAATTTTTTATGCATGACCTCAGCCCTGGGTAAATTGTCTTGTTTGTTTGTACTTTTGTTTGTTTGTGAAATGTCAGCAAAATCTATCCAGGAATCCTGAGCAGACAGAAATAATTTGTAACATTTTTTTCCTCAGCTTTGATGAGGTAGGATCTTGGAGTATTTCAATTATCCTGTTTCATTTATCCACTATTTCTAACCAACTGTTTTAGCTCCAGCGTTTAAGTCTGGTAAGGGCCTAGTAGAATTTCTTTTGTCATGAAACATTTTACACAAATCTTTCTGTTTCATATAACACCTTATCCTTTTCAGAATTTGGCCAATAAGGCTCTAGTTTCGGGGAAATGATGGTATATATATGTGAATTTGATTTTCTAATAACAACTGGTGGACTATTTATCACTGTTTAAACAGTTAGCTCAGGAAGGCTGGAATGGCTCATTCTGCTTCAGGATACTTTTGACAGTCTGGACTTCTCTCTCTGTGTTGCCATTCCCTTGAGGGTAATATGGACTAGAGGTGAATGTCTTGAATTTTGCAGGTGAAAAATGATTGGAAATTAACTGATTATACATTACATAGAGACCAAACAAACACTTTCATTTATAACTATCTTGCCAAATGTAGTTCACATGAGTAATATCTCTATGAAACATGGAAAATAGTTAATGACCACTAAATATGATTGGCCATTGTAGTCAGGTATAGCTGTAGCTGCCATGATCCATCAGGCAGAGGGGTTTAAATGTTCTTTGTGCTGGGAGCCTGTTGTCACTGCCGTTGCAAGATATTACTTTATTTTTAATGGCTATACTCATTTCTAGGTACCAGATGGCTTGTGTGCTTGTTCTCAACATATGCCTAATATCATGTGAGCTTCAAATATCTGGATCACTCCCTCACCTTTCAGTATTTCTGGGAAGACTGTGAATTTATTCTTGGTTCAGAGGCTCTTGGTTTGTCAGTGCAGTGACACTCAATTCATTAAGTAAAGCAAAAAGGTCTGAGCTTCAGCCCTCATCAGTAGCATGTTTAGCCACCCTCTTTAAGATACTGCATTATTGTTACAAGCTCTCTCTTTGCATTGGTGAGGTAAGTAGTGAAGGCATAATTTACTTTTATTTCATTGTTGCTGAATTTAAGAAGGTCAACACAAATCCTTATTGTTTCATTTGTTTTCAAAAACAGGAACAATAAGCTCATGCCACTCAATTGCTTCATGAATCTGCACAATAATTCGAGTACTCTCCCTCATTCAAACTCCACCTGCACTTTTGGTGCCAGTGAAACAGATAATCTCCCCTGGGCTTTGCAGTAGGTATCAGGCCATGCTTTATAGAATATCCCTTAATGAGACCTGTATCTCCTAGCGCATCAGTATTTATATGGCTTACATGTTTGATTAATTCTCTTGTCTTTGTGGACTTTGGCCTAGCATACTAACAACCTTGTCACTGTAGATCCCAGACATACAGAAACTAGATGGTGTGCCACTTAATTCTGTGATTCTCTATGCAGCAAAATAGGGTGACCAGACAGCAAGTGTGAAAAATCAGGACAGGGGGTGAAGGGTAATAGTAGCCTATATAAGACAATGCCCCAAATATGGGGACTGTCCCTATAAAAATCGAGACATCTGGTCACCCTACAGCAAATTGTTGATTGCATTTGACCACAATCTGTCCAGAAATTCCAAAGTAGCTTTGGTGGGCTGCAGCTGGTGTGTGGCAGCATTGTGTCATAAATCAATGCAATGAAAAATAAAATCCTATTTGAATCAAGTCCATCTCTGATGTGCTACATCTTTGCCTTCCTCACACACAATATTAAGCAAGTTTCTATAAGTTTCTAATAACCTCATTATCCAGCTATGTTGGAAGAAGGACAGGAGACACTGGATGTGGTTTAATTAGGCTGCAACTTTATTCTTAACTGTCTGGGAGTCTACAGTGCAGGTAATTCCATAACCATTTCAATATATACCCAGGAGGCTTCTGTCAGCCCTCCTGTAGTGGGGCGACGCCTCACCCTGCAGCTTCTCCTGATGGTTGTCCAGGAATTAGCTCTTTTTACCAGCTCAGCCCTTTGCTGGTGTCTCGCCGCCGCTGGCCCCCATGTCCCTCCTGGAACTCAGTGCCCTTTTACCTGGGATGCTGCCCCTCCAGGCAATACCCCACAGATCTGGGTCTCCCCTCCCTGGGGAACCCCCACCCTCTATCCCCACCTTGCCTCAGCCTATGGGCTACTGCCAGTCACCATCTAGCCCCCTTTCACTGGGGCCGACTGCAGTCTGTATAAGCCAGTCATCATAGGCAAGGGAGGTTTTGACCTGCTGCGTTTCCCTGCAACCCAGTACCTCTATGGGCCTTGTACAAGGCCCTGCAGCCTGGGGAGTTGCTGGCCCAGAGCTCCCCAGGTCTCTGGCCTTTCCTCAGCCCTGCTTTACTCCAGTACCCTTTAGCAATCAGGCAGCTAGGTCCATCTCCCTCCTCAGCTAGAGGGAGACTCTGTCTCTAGAGCTTGGCCACAACCCTCTTATAAGGTAGGGTTACCATACGTCCGGTTTTTCCCGGACATGTCCGGCTTTTTGGCAATCAAACTCCCGTCCGGGGGGAATTGCCAAAAAGCCGAACATGTCCGGGAAAATGCTGGCCGGGCACTTCCCCTCCCATGGCGGCTCTGTTCCTCCCCGGACTCTTCGGCTCTGTTTAAGAGCCGAGATGCCCGAGCGATATGGGCTTCAGGCAGCCCCCTTGCCTCCAGACCCTGCGCCCCCGGCCGGGCACTTCCCCTCCCGGGCTCTGGCGGCGCATGGTCCGGAGGCATGGGGGCTGCCCGAAGCTGGTAGCGCTCGGGCAGCCCGGCTCTTAAACAGAGCCGAAGAGTCAGGGGAGAAGCAGAGTCCTCCCCTGACTCTTTGGCTCTGTTTAAGAGCCGAGCGCTACGGGCTTTGGGCAGCCCCCATGCCTCCGGACCCTGCGCTGCCGGCCGGGCACTTCCCTTCCCGGGCTCCAGCTGCGCTGGGGAAGTGCCAGCCGGGGGCGCAGGGTCTGGGGGCTGCCCGGCAAACCATGAAGCCGGTAGCGCTCGGGCAGCCCTTTTCGCGTGGCTGGGAGTGGGAGGGAGGAGGGGGCGGAGTTAGGGTGGGGAAGGGGCGGAGTTGGGGTGGGGCTGGGGGTGGGGAAATGGGCGGGGCCAGGGCCCGTGGAGGGTCCTCTTTTTTTATTTGCTAAATATGGTAACCCTATTGTAAGGGCCAGCTGGGCCCTAATTGACCTAGCCACAGCTGTGGCTGCTAGTGCAATCAGCCTAGCTGGTTGGCTCACCCAGCCACAGTCCTGTTTACCCAGGAGTGGGGCAGCTGCCCCACTACACCTTCCCCTTACCCATCCTGGTCCCCACCCAACCTGCTGGGTAGGAGGGACTATGAAGGAGAGGGGATTGGCTCCCAGATGTACCAGTCATAAAAGCCCTGAGCCTCTCCCGTTTCCGCTCCTTTAAAGAATACCTCTTTTAAGCCTTTTACCAATCCATTTTATCTGATCACTGTGTCCCTTCCCTACAGAGTACCTGTACTGGACATCCGCTCTACACTGACATAATGAGTTGCAATATCATAGTCTAACTCCTGTTTCATGTTCGCTCCAACTAAGCCCCTCTCCCCCAAAACTTATTGAATTAGCAGTTAATACCAGTAAGGTACATTGTATTAAAATACAATTGTGTATCGGGTGTTTTCAGGGCCAGATTAACACATAGGCTAATAAGGCTATAGCCTTAGGCCCTCCTATTTTTAGGCCCTACTGTAGGCCCTCCATTCCATATTGAAGTAACAGCTGAGCGACGGTAGCGGGGCCAGCAGAATTTTTTTGTCTCATTAGATATTGCTTTGTACAAATCAATCAAGATTGTGAATTCAATTTATGGTGGTTGTGATTTTGTCTTTGTGGGCTAAGTTAGCGTTTGTGGGCCCAAGCAATATTGAACTTTGTACACAGAAGGCCTACACTGGACTATAGAAACCATGTTGAAGATAGGAGGATGGCAGAAATTGAAAGAGGTCAAAGAAAGACGGCAAAGACAAGATGTAGTGCTGAAAGGTACTCCTTTCATCCTAATGTTTTTTCCTCCTACTAAATCTGGTGGTGAGGAAGTCCAGGCGAATACCAGCCTAAGTAAACCTGCTGCTCCTGCACCTGATGAAAACAAGCAGCCACCTGTGACTTCTCTAGCTGCAGTCTCACCCCACTCCTCTGAAGACGTTCCCAGTGATAGTAATACAAAAATATCCTTCTCCAACCATCCAGGCAAGTGAGACATCACATCTCAAGATCTCATTGCGTATTGGACTGAGAAGGGCCCACAGAAATGCCCGAATCTAGATACTGACTTTTCATTGACAAAGCGAGAGTACACCAATCAGAATCGTTATCTGACCAAATCAATGTTTGAATATGTGAAGCCTAACAAACAGATTGGCAAGAGAGAATGGCTCATCTATTAGCCTTCTAAGAAGAAAGTGTACTGTTTTTATTGCCACCTGTTTTCTGATACCAAAAAGTGGGGAATGTTCTGCAAAGGCTTCAATAATTGGAAGTATATTGCATACATTACCAATCATGCAATGAGTAAACAGCATGCATTGTCAGTTAACAGGTACCATGCCCGAAAGAAAGTTAGTGGCAGAATTGATACCCAAATGGAAAACCAGTTTTTGGAAGCTTGTGCTTATTGGAAGAACGTTCTCAGACGCATAGCTGAAACCATAGTTTTTCTTGCTGAGCATGGTCTGCCATTCCGTGGCTCAGATGAGACTGTTGGATCGAAACACATTGGCAATTACCTTGGCGTTTTAGAGCTAATCGCTAAATTCAACCCTTTCTTAGTTCAGCACATCAATGAACACGCAAATCGTGGAAAAGGCCATACATCATATCTATCAAAGATTATTTGTGATTAATTCATTCCACTGCTGGCAAAGAAGACACTATCAGCCATTGTAGATGAGATCAAAGATGTGGGATATTTTTCAGTGTCCGTCGACTCAACACCCGAGGTGTCACATGTAGATCAGCTGACTGTCATCTTTGAGATTTGTCAGGACGGTGATGGTTTGCTTCCATACCTGTGGACAGTGGCACACTTAAAAATGTGAGGTTTTGCTTTCTGCAGCTTCCTCCCTTGTCCACCACCTGTTTTTTTCCACTGCCACTACAAAGCAAAAAGACATCAAATAATCTTAATATTGTTCCAATCAGGAAAAAGATACAAATCCCCAACTTTAAGTGAATTTGGACAAGGAGGATCAAAAATCAATAGTAGTCTCTCTTTCTCTCTCTCTTTTTTTTTACAAGACCCAGCTCCCCTGGTCTATTACTCCCATCTATTTTTATCTCTGTGTGTCTACTTTCCCATCTCTCTGATATCCAAGCTCCTCTATTTTATCTGTAGGCACCCTTTACCAGAGGGGCACAAAGCAGGGGGTTACATATCCAATTTCACTTTCACAGTTTTTGTGCTTGTGGCCCAGGAATCCACATTTACAGTGCTACCAAAACTCCTCAGAAGAGAAAGCCCGAGAAAGCTCCAAAAAATCGGAGGTTGGACAGTTTTATGTTTTCCTTCTTGAACAAATGAGGTAATTTACAAGGGCATCTCTTGCTTTTTCAGTTTTGGTATCTATCTTAAATCTGGAAAATCTGTTCATTCTGGTCATGTTACAGCACTAACTGAATTGAACAACAGTGGAGGGTAGCAATCAGACATTTCTTTCAAAAATATGTTCTAACACTAGGCAAGCTATTTGTCCTCTTTTTCTAAGGTTTGTTCCCTGACTGATACTGAGACAAAACTGGATGTTATTTTGTCTGGTATTGGACAAGAGATGCCATTTTGAAGAGCATGCCACCCCTCTGCCCCCTAAAACTGTGATCTCCAGAGGAAAAAATTTAGGCTGTGGAATAGTTTTCCAAAGGAAATGTTGGAAGCTCCATTTTTTGGCACATAGATTAGCCAAAGCTCTAGATAATTTCCTGTAGGAAACAAACATACACTAGTTCTAGGATGATGAACAGAATGATCTTACAGACCTTTTCTATCTTGAATTTTTATGATTCTTTGAACAACAACAACAACCACAAATATTACTTTCTAAAAAGCAAACAAGTTCTTAATCTTTCATTTTAAAATCACCATTTTACAAGTATAGCAGAATACTGCAGGTTGTTCATTTCTCAGTCACTATACACTTAATGCACTTGACTCAGCCAAGGTATTCATATATTTGAGGAAGATGCATACCCTGATGCTTTGGATGGGATCTCTGAAGAAACTTAGCTGGTCAGAAAAAGCAGCAGCTATTCCAGGCCTCTCTTTTTTCAGCTTTAGTCTTAAAAGTCACTTAGCATGGAAGAACAAGTCGCCAACAATTCATACAGAACAAGGACCCACTCCTGCAAGTCCATACTGTCATAGGACTACTGAAGTGAATAATGGCTGCAGGATTCAGTCCTAACTGTTTTTTATATCTTGTAAACAAGACTCCGAAATTTCTACCAGTTTCAAAATGTAGTTCCTCAATTCTGCTTGGTGGTCTATAATCAAAATCAGGCTCATGGTTAGTATAATCTGGGAAACATTCTAATTGTTATTAGACCCCAAATTATAAATTATTATTATTATTATTATTTATTTTATTTGTCAAGTCTGTCTCTTTTCCTGAGAACTTTTATTATCAAATAAGATAAAACAATAGCAAAAAGCCTCATTTTAAGAAAGAGTAAATATCTACATATATCAGTTATTTCTTTGCTAATCTTTTAGAAGTTGTGGGAGAGCCACGAAAGGTCTTGGAATGTTGTGGAGGCTGTCAATAGGATGGGTATGATATATATAGCAAAAAGATAGTGCAAGATGTAGAAACGTATTGAAAGGAAATAGAAAACATCAGCCTGGATGGATGGTTTGTTAGAACATTTAGATCCAAAAATAGAGGTTTAGGACCAAAGTCTGATATCCTAACTCATCCTTAATAGCACTTTGCTCCATAAATAATTTCATTGACTTTGTTGGCGCTATTCATGGAGTCAGATAGTATTCAACAGAAGTAAGGGTATCAGAATCTGGTCCGTGGCAAAGGAGGGTTTCCCTGACTTCCTCTTTACAAATAAATTGCTGAAGAGCATTGATAGCAACATATTACTAAAAATCTCCAGCCCATGCATCTTCACCCAATTTTCTTTAATGTAATTTTGTTCCTTAAAGGAAAAATTCTTTTTAATCATTCCAAGAGTGGATACTTACTAGCCAGCGTACTAGTCATCTTATTTTTCATCAAAATTATACATCTTATATTTCATCAAAATTATACTCTTATATTATATTCCAGTGAATTTATATGTGAATAGATACTGCTTGCAATATTTCAGTGAATTGAGTAGCTTCATTACAGAACATTTTTTTTCAGGATGGTCAGAATAGTTTTCCCATAAGCACAGGCATAATATAAAATGTGTTTAGTTGTGTGGTCCCACTGATTAATTTTCTTTGTCATCACTTGATAGGAAGAAAATTGCTTCGAAGCATGAAAAACTAAGAATAGGCAGATCTAGCGTCCTCCCTGTCATCATTAAATCAGGGAAAAAACAACAATTAACACAGGCAAAGGTAAGAGCACTTGATTTTCAGTCCTTTGCAGATCTCAGAGAGGTAGGTGTAACTTCCTGTTAAATCAGAATATGATGGTACTTTCCTGTACCAGAAGTAGGAATCAATTGGCAGCTAAAACCAAGAGCCAGACTGAATGCAGAGTTGGAGGACACAAGCAGCTTTGTTAGTCTTCTAACCTCCCACACAAGGGCCAGTCATAATCACAAACCCTGCACTGGATGGAATTCAGGGATTTCTCAGTCCACATGTCCTGGGGTACACATTCCCCTAAACAGAGACAGGAGGGGCCATGGTCCCTCTCATTCCAATCCACAGAACAGGCCATGTGCATCAGTGGAGCAGGCGGTACTATCTTAGCCTGCTTAGTCCCCCTCTGTGTTGGCCACTCAGACCTGAATGCACAAAAGGAGTTAGGTGCCTAAGTCTCATTTTAGGCACCTAAGTCCCAATTTTTGGACTGCTGCAATGCTCAAAAATCCAGCTGAACCCTGTAGGTGCCTAAGCTCACTCATCACCTAAATTTTGCAGAATAAAAGTTGCCTACGTGCAAGGGTGATGGAGTCTTCCTAAAAGGGGGGGAGGGAGGAAATTAGGCACCACTCTCTCCATGGCCTCATACCTGTCCCTCCTCTTCCCTATGAGGCCGGGCCGGGGAGCCTGGCCCCCTACACCTGCTGGGGAGCGGGAGGGAGGGGGCGAGAGCAGCCCCCAGCCAGTGTCCCTACCCCCGCCCTCCCAGCATCTCTTACCCTGACCCAGCTCTGGCTTCAGTACCTTCCGTACAGGCTAATGGTGGCTGTATAATCAGCAAGCCCCATTCCAGCATTAATAGCTATGCAGGTATCTGGCCTGGCCTGGGGGCAGGGCCGCAGCCAGGCCATGGCCAGAGCCACCCAGGCAGCTGTGGGGAGCCACAGACCCTCCAGCTGCCCTGGGTAGGGGATTAGACACAGGTCAGGGTCTGTTCTCGGACCCTCTCACCGCAGGCAGGTGGAGGCTCCCCACAGCTGCCCAGGCTCCCCAGGCCACTCTTATCCGGGCCCGGCTCCAGCTTCTGGCCCCCAAGGCCCTGCCATAGGTGCCAACTCCGTGGGTGCTCCGGGGCTGGAGCACCCACGGGGAAAAATCGGTGGGTGCTGAGCACCCACCGGCAGCTCCCTGCCCCCCCGCCCAGCTCACCTCCACCTCCGCCTCCTCCCCTGAGTGCGCCACATGCCTGCATTTTCCCCCTAGCTCCCAGTGCTTGCGCTGCGAAACAGCTGTTTTGCGTGGCTGGGAGGGAGGGAGGGGGGAGGAGGGAGAACGCGGTGCGCTCGGGGAAGAGGCGGGGCCGGCACGGGATTTGGGGAAGGGGTTCAATAGGGGCAGGGAGGGGGCGGAGTTGGGGCGGGGGCTTTGGGGAAGGGGTTGGAATGGGGGCGGGGAAAGGGTGGAGTCGGGCCCGGGCCCGGGGGGGCGCGAGCTCCCTCCGGCGCCGGGGAAAGTTGGTGCCTATGGGCCCTGCCCCCAGGTCAGGCCAGAAGCCGGCGCTCAAAAGTGGGAGGGCCATGGCCACTTGACCCCCCTGTTGCCTTGACCCCTGCCTAGGTGCCAATGTTACTGCCTCTGCACATGTGCACTGCTGCCTCCCTCCATGCATCCACATGCCTAGATCTGCCTCCAACAGTGATTCACAAACCAGGCAAAGATAAGTATTTAGCTGACCAAGTCATGTGATGTCCTGTGCAGGTCCCAATCTGTAAGCATGCTCAGAGGGCGCCTACCAGATTGCCCTCCCTCCCCCTGGTGAGTTCACACAATAACAGCTGGGGGGGGGGAGGGAAAGGAGGACTTCCCTCAAAACTTTTAGCCTAGTGGTTAGGGAACTCACCTGGGAGGTGGGAGACTCTTGTTCAAGTTCCACCTCTGCTTGAGAGGGAGAAGGGATTTGAACAGGGTTCTTCTGCCTCTTAGGGTCTGTCTATACTGCAATTAAACACCTGTGGCTGGCCCACACCAGCTGACTCAGGCTTGCGGGGCTCGGGCTGTGGGGCTGTTTAACTACAGTGAAGCTGATCTGGCATGGGTTGCAGCCTGCGCTTTGGGAAACTTCCCACCCAAATCTCGCAGGGTCCTAGAGCCCAGGCTCCAGCACAAGCCCAGACATCTGTACTGCAATTAAACAGCCCCACAGCCTGATCCCTGCAAGCCTGAGTCATTTGGCACAGGCCAGCCGCAGGTTTTCAATTGCAGTGTAGACATACCCTTTGATGAGTGCTCTAATTACTGAGCTATGGGATAGTCTCTCCTGTTGAAACTACTGCACTCTGGATAAATAATGACAGAGTCATTGGACTGGATCCTGGGTGTTCCACTTCCTGGGCAAGTGCTCTAACCACCGGGCTAAAGAGTCATTCTCATGCACATACGCAGATGCGCTCTCTCTCTCTCTCCCCCCCTCCCCCCGCCCGCCCAACCGACTCTTCAGCAGTCTAGGTGCCTAATACAGGAGAGGGTTTGCAGCTGAGATAGGCACCACCCTGCCACCCAGCAGTAGGAACTCATCTCTGAGATAGGGGCAAGGTTTAGCATGTACCCCTATTGCAGGCATTTCCCTACCTATCCTGCTGGCTTTTGTTAATTACATTCTAAGGTGCCTACCTCTCCTGTTCATTGTATAGGAGCTCAGGTGCCTAACTCAGGATTTGTGAAGTTAGGTGTTGTTATGCGGCGCATCACCATGCCTAACTCCTTTTGTGCATTCAGGCCTCAGTGCTTCTCTCCTGGCTCAATGCCACTGGAGGATCCCACCTCCACAGGATGTGCTTTGCAGAACCTGATACAGCAGCTGTACAGCCATAATCTGTTGACAGTGCAGCACAAAGGGGCAGGGTCACATGGCGATATCTGACCCACTGTGTTGAAGATCACACGGTGCACATTGATATGTCTACAATGCAGGACAATGGTTATACTTTGAATTAGGGTTAGCAGGCCAGTCAATAATCAAACAAAAAGGGGGATTTGGGGATTAATAGTAATGCAAAAGCAATTGAGGCCTATTCCTGTTCCCACTGAACCCAGTTTTGCCATTGGTGTCAATTAGAGCAGAAGCAGGGCATCTGTGTAGCACTCACTTGTCTTGTGACATTTTTCTTAGCTTCGTAATACTGAAAACCTAGACCTAGAAATGCTGTGGTTGCATTGATTAGTGATTGTGGATCTATAGTAAACTCCCAACCGGGGCTGTCTCCAGCTTTTTTGCCGCCCCAAGCGGCGAAGAGGAAAAAAAAAAAACCCCTGCAATCGGCGGCACTTCGGCGGCTGCTCTTCCGTGCCGTCTGAGGGACCCACCCCCGAATTGCCGCCGAAGACCCGGACGTGCCGCCCCCTTCCATGGGCCGCCCCAAGCACCAGCTTGCTGCGCTGGTGCCTGGAGCTGGCCCTGCTGCCAACATTTGAATAAAAGAAGGAATGTGCTATTTTGTAGTTATTACATATATGTTTTCCTTTGGGCTGTATTAGTCACTAATCATTTCAAGCAGTGCATTTAGTTTCATTCTGCTCTTTACTTAGTAATTCACTGCTTGCCTGTCTTCCTGTGCTTCAAGTACTGCTGCCTTTTTTGTCCAGTCCTTATCTGAAACTGTGGAGCCTTGTGTTTATCAGCAGTATGCTGCATGTATCAACTCTATATTCCAAAGCCCACTTTTCCAGCTTCCATTTCCATGATCAGGATCCATCAGGGCATTGTCTTGTGCTGGTGGCAATGAGATTCTCTATATCACTCCTTTATTTGGATACAGTGCAGTGTTTTTCATAAATCATGTATGCGTGGCAGAGCTCACATGTTTTCTTGCTCTTTCACCATGCTTACAGCATATCCCAGCCATCTTCCCATGCTACATTTCAGTGTAAATATGCTGTGAACAAAACTTTGCAGTGAAAATTTAAAAGTGGTCCCCAGCTCCCTCTCCCCATCTTCTCTCTATGGTACTTATATGGTCCCCATCACCATAGTATCTGAGTACCTCACAATCTTTAATGTATTTATTCTCACAACTTCCCTGTGAGGGAGGGAAGTGCTATTAGCCCCATTTTACAGATGGGAAATTGAGGCACAAAAAAGCAAAGCGACATGCCCAAGGTCAACTTGAGTTTCATTGTCAAAGGAGCCTTGGGGGGAACATCCACCATCTCTCTAAAAAATGCTATTTGTTTTCTTTCCTTGTGAAAACAAAAAGTGATAATATTAAAGTAAGATATTTTTAACGCCCCCACTGGCAAATAGTCTTCTTTTTCCTTTTGGAACTGATTTCCTAGTCTAGTGAGACATAGAAAAAAAAATCTCTGAAAATAAATTAGAGTTGTCAATCTACATGGTCACTTACACATTTTTAACCTACTGTGATAGGTGTTAGCCATGCTATGGTGCATATTTACTGCTATTGATTATTACTGTAATGTATTTTGCCTAAGGCTCAGTGGAAGGGTTTGATGAATTTCCTTGGGCAAACTCGGGAAAGCGGTAATGTGGTGATGAAACTGGGGAGAGTAGGGGATGAAAGATTTGCAGAGGTGAGAGTGGAACACTAGAGAGCGCTGACATTCCAAATGAAATCTTATCTGGGTTAACAATCGATTCCAATTGCATCTGACAGCTTCAACACACTATTAGTTCTGCTGGTGTCTAGGCCACTGAAACGATGTAGAATTTAATGGAGCAGATTGCATAGCTTTCTTACTCTTCTTTGAACTTTCTTGAGTGATCAGGGAACGTCTGCTCTTACTGGTAGTCACCTTTTCCCCCATAATAATATACTGTTGGTCTCTGAGTTCCCAGTGGACTCTCTGATATCAATCTTCAGGTGACTTGGTTGTCTTTTGTCACTGTTGGTGTTTATGATTTTCACTTTCATCAGTTTGTCCAAATTCTGCTTGTACATACACAGTGAAACTGATTGTGGCTTGTCACTGCAGTTGCCATCAGGGTCCCGGTATTGGCCTTGGTCCAAATGTCTGATCAATCATTTGTACCCATGGCTAGCAGGAGGATTCAGTGGTCCAACAGAACAGAAGAGGATGCTGGAAATAAGATGTGCACTCTGGCTACCTGCATAGCTATTAATGCTGGAATGGGGCTTGCTGATTATACAGCCAGCATTAGCCTGTACGGAAAGTACTGAACATGGCACACAGAGTGTAAAGGCTAGAATTGTGCCTGTTATATAGTGTGCTGTATTTTGAGATTACCATTTCCAGGTAAATATGTGAGTTAGAACTGGCAAAATTAACTTGGCTAGCACAAGCTGGATTTCACAGCCACACTGGAGAGAAAAGCCTGTATTTACTTTCCTCTACCTACAATTATAAAAGATTCAACAATATTTCAATATAAAGTTAACACTGGGTACATAAGGCTCCGTTTTTGGATGTTACAGACAAATTTCAAAAATGATTGAGCCAAAGGCATCTACAGTTTAAAAGTAATAAAAATTAAGTAGTAAAGAAGAGACAAAATTCTTGGATAAGAATTCTGCACATCCTGTTATATTTGTTACCTTTTTTCTCTTGCCCTAACCTGCTTGTTTGTCCACCTGGTACGTCTTGTCTTTTAGACTGTAAGCTTTTTGGGGCAGGAAATTGACCACGTTTGTACAGCACCTAGCTGGTTGAGACCTTTTAGACACTACCATAACTGTTAAATAATAGTTATGATAATAAAGCATAATAGAGACTCCTTCTGCAACCTGCAATTTGACACCCACTTCAAACCCACCTCCAGACCTATGAGAGTGACTCGCCCTCATCCTGGGGCTCTCAACCTCTCCATCCTCTCCTCAGTCTTGAGAGGAGGGGTGGAACAGGAGGTTTATGCCCCTTCTGTGATAAGGGGGGTGATAAGGGGAGCCCAGGCTCTCCCACTCCATTCTCTGTTTCGCACTAACGACTAACTCCATTAACTTCACTGAAGTTATGATATACACTGGTGTGAGATAAGAATTAGGCCCATATGCTCTACTGAAATGAGTGTATTTTGAGGAAAGTGTGTGTATGTGTCTCCTCTGAGGCCTATTCACATTTCTCCTTTTTAATTCCTTTATTTTTGACCCATCCTTCCAGCCAAAGAGGTTTGAAAGTCATCTCCCTGCAGAGCTCTTCAATGCCCCTCCTGGATTAGTTGGAGAGAGTGTCATTAAGGTAATGGCAGGTGCTCAAGAAACCCTGGGTTTAAATTAACGATTGTGGAAAGGCAAAGCCAATGGGTCACACTTCCCTGGCCGGCCAGTGGGCTGCGGAACACCAGGGAACGAGGGACCTATCCTTGTGTACACTCCTTCTTTCATTCTAAACCTGTCTGCACCTCGCAGATCCAGTCAAGCCTCCCATCCGTTAAACCACTGGGTGGCAGTGAGAGGTGTGCCTGGTACCCAAATTCAGACCTATATCATCAGTAAGATGACATACCTGGCATACCTTTGAATGACTTCTGTGTACATTTCTGATTTTGTCTATGCACTTCCCTCTGCCAGAAGATAATTTCTGATCAGATTTCCTACAGTTTAAATGTAGTATTATTTCTTGTTGTTCTAACAACATTATTACCTTGTGCACTGTCACTGAATTTATCTCACTCGTGACATCCCTTCATGCAGGAAAAGGAAGCAAGTGCTGTTGTTCACAATATGAAACAAGACTGTGAAAAAACCAGTGTCAACTTGGGTCAGATTAATTCCTGTGCATATGGTAAGCAATGAAATTATAACCATCTTTCCTAATATTTAAATGAGAAAGTATCCTCACTAAAATTGCTTATCCATATAAAAATACAAGAGAGAGTCTTATTACTATATTTCCCTCAAGTCATAAAAAAACCCATTTATAAAAGATCTATTTCTGTAGAAATAGCAACACTAGAGCATAACTTCTAACACAAACCTCCCTCCCCACAAGGGGAGAGATTTTTCATTTGGAGCTAAATGAAGCAAAATTTACATATGTAATCTTTTATTTAAATTAATATAAATTACTTTACATGAGTGAGGCTTTGCAGCATCAAACTATTGATTAAAAAACATTAGTTCTTTCTTTCTTTCTTTCTTTCTTTCTTTCTTTCTTTCTTTCTTTCTTTCAAACACTTATTTACAGAGCCCTGCGTGGACATAAAATTTGTATCTGCATCTGATACGTGATCTGCAAACATGGTCCGTGGATATCTGAGAATATAAAGTGGATATCCACAGATTTGCAGGGCTCTACTTATTTAGCTCCCTCTTGGCCAAATCCTGCTTGCCTTAATGTGAGAAGTCCCACTGGTTTCAATCAAGTGCCTAATACCTTTCCATGCTGATATAAACTCTTTGGAGATGCTGAGATATAGATTTGGTAAAGCAAAACTTTTTCTTGTGCTAATTCAAGATGGTCTTAGACCCTTCCTCCTCAAAAGCAAAGTTAATTTATTTAATATTTTTATTAGTTATCATTAGTCAATGAAATTTACATGTGCATATGCAACATACTGAAAACTGAGACTGCACTAATGCCTTAATTTAGCACAGCAAACAAACACTTGCGTAACTTTAAGCATGAGTAATCCTGTTGGGATTAATCACATGCTTAAAGTTAAGCAGGTGCTTAAGTGCTTTGCTCCCACTGAGATGTTGCCTCTTAATGGATTTTGTGCCTGATATATATTCATTCAAGTCACATTTGAGTACTCAGTTCGATAACAGCACTTGCAACACAGACTATCATCTAAGGCCTGGTCTGTGTTTAAAAATTAGATTGACTTAGCTATCTTGCTCAGGGCTGTGATAAATTTTGCACCCTTAGTGTGGTAGTTAGGTCAACCTAACTCTCATTGTAGATGCACCTAGGCCAATGGAAGAATTCTTCCATTGACCTAGCTACTGCATCTCGGAGAGATGGATTAGTCACATTGATGGGAAAACCCCTTCCATCGCTGTAGGAAGTGTCTAAACTACGGTGCTTCAGCAGCACATACCCTAAGACCCATTGACTTTCAGTGAGATTTAAGCTCCTAAAGACTAGATTTTAAAAGGTATTTGGGTGCCTAAAGTTGCAGACAGGACTCTAGAGGAATTTTCAAATGTGTCCAGGTACCTAACTCCCATTTTGGGAATCCAGGCACATTTGAAAATCCCATTAGGCACCTAGATACTGAAATAACTTTAAAATTTGGCCCTAAGGCCCAGATCCTCAAAGGTATTTAGATTCCTAACTTCCACTGAAATCAGTGGAAATTAGGAGCCTAAATATCTTCAAGGTTTTGGGTCTATGTGCTTATGTCACTTTTGAAAATGGGATTTAGGCTCCTAAATGATTAAAAAACAAACTACAAATGTCTTAAATATATTTACAAAAAAAAAAAATTAGGAAGCTGCCATCTTGACAGTTTGACACTGTCATTTGAGGCAAAGGCATTGCAGATCAAAATCTGCATGAATGGGAGCCTTTCAGAATTTCTGTAAGTTGTATCCTAAGTTGTATTATTTTGGAAAATGGCTAAATTAATGGCGGTTAAAATGGCCTTTTTTGGATAATAGCCTTTGCCTTGTAACAACCTTGAAAGTCTTATGTATTTCATGCATTAAGATGGGAACTGTATTCTCTAAAACCTATTCTACACCGTTAGTTTAGCTCAGTGGTCCCCAAACTGTGGGCGTGACCCCTAAAGGGGCGGGGAAGAACATTTGGGGTGGGGCGTGGCAGGGCCCAGACCAGCCCCCACAGGGGGCAGGGAGGGAGCACCACCCAGCCCCGCTCTGTCCCCAGCTCCACTCTGGCTCCACCCCCAGTTGCGGCCCTCAGCCCTGACTATGGCTCCGCTCCTGTCCCCAGCCACGGCCCCTGGCTCCCAGTCGCAGCCTGGCCCCGCTCCTGGCCCAGGCCTCGGCTCCCAACCATGGTCCATCTCCCGGCCCCACTTCTGCTCCAGCCACGGCCCCAGCTGCATCTGCGGCCTCAGCTTTGGCCCGAACCACAGCCCCGCTTCTGGCCCTGGCTCCCGACCCCTGGCTCCCAACCACGGGGGCACGGGCAGATTATATTAGGAGTCGGGAGGGCGTGACGTAAAACATTTGGGGACCACTGGTCTACTCTAGAGCTTCTATTAGGAAATATAAATACAATCGATAGACCCAATATTCTTGATATTTTCCATACCAAAAAGCTGAAGGAAAAGATATAGTGCCATTTTTAAGAGAATGTGTTTGTACCTCATAAAGCTACAGAAAAGGGCTCACTCAAAGCGGATGTAATGGCACTGCATGCCTTAAGGAAGTAGTAATCAGATATGGATCCTCTTAGTTGTAGGGAACTGGTTTAAAATTGCCCCAGATCTGTAATAACTCAAAGTTGTTTCCTACTGATGGCTGTTTTGTGGCCAATGAATGTGTGACATGAATTACTGGTCTCAGTTCAGTTCCTATAGGACAGCTGGCCTGACTGGTGGCAATCTCAGAAGTGAGCATAAGAAATGCAGCTATGGAGACTGATGTATCCTCTCATCCTTATAAGTGGTTCTTTCCAATCAGGACTAAAACACACTTCCCTACCAATGTAAATGATCTGCTCAGTGTAAATGAGATTAGAAACTTTTACTTCTGCTACCTGTTCTGTAGCTTAGCTCTTCACATGCTTTGTCAATGACAAAAATAAAATGTAAGTTTACAAACAATACAATGTCCTACTTACAAGTGACTGATTACTGTGCTGAATGCGCTGTCCTTCAGGTTTATGTTCCCCATTAATGCAGTTTGCTGTAGCCTTCCTTGTCAATTTTGAGCCACTGTCAATTTACCAAGAGTTTCCACATGGCTCTTCATCCTCTTTTGTGTGGGTGGTGGGAGGGGGAGAAAAGACAGTCAGGATTAATTGTCTGTCCTCTTGCTTCTATCATTGAGTTTTTCTCTCAATTCATATCTGTCAAGGCTTATAGGAACAAAAATTAATCTTTTTTTATTTGCTTATATTTCTTTGCAAAGTCCATTTTGTGTGAAGTACTACTTTTGCCCCATTTCAAATGCCTCAATATATTTTTAATTTTAAGGGGAAAAAAACTAATCAGTAGGTCTCCTCACCATAGTGTGGGAGAATCAAACAAAAATTATCACCACAATACGAAGGCCCACATGCAGTCATTTACTTCTTTCTTTCCCTGAGGCAGCCTAGTGAATCTTCTTCTTTAGTTGGTAAAACATGTTTTATGCTTTGTTCTGCAAATGGTGAGATTTGTGGTATTTCTAATCTCTGCAAGTGAGTTCCATAGTGAACCAGTTACTGAGAAAATTCTATCCCTTGCTTTCCTAAATTTTCCTCTCAAGGTAAGCAGTTTCATAGTGATTGGGGAATATAACTCTCTGTGGAAAAGTGTACTTTACTGTAAACATGTTCTTCTAGACACAGAAGAGTTAGGAACATAGAATTTGCCATATCAGATTACTAATCCATCTGCTCTGCTTTCTACCCTTGGCCGTGGTTAATAAATTACACTTCCAAGGAAAGTGACCAATTCCCCCCATGACAGGCTTGGCAAACTGTGCAGTCCTGGAAGTGTGGGAGCTTCCCTTTGCTTAACTTTTAGCTTGTATTGCCACAAAATTTGGTCACAGAATTATCCAGCTCTTTAAAACCAAGCCAAAGTATTTGACTATGTCACCACACTGTCACTTGGTGATTTCTGAGGCAGGAAAAAGAGGAATGATGGAGAAGTCAAATTACTTTTTTATTTTCACATCTGTGGGTGCAGCCTAACCTCCATCATACATTTCCATGGCATGGCTCATTTTTGTGATTTTTTTCTTTGCGTGGTCAAAATAAGAAACCTTGATGGGCATTTACTGGAATGTCACTGTAATTAGGTCTACAAACCCCCTATTGAACATAGAGGGGGGAGGAGAGTCTGACCTGTTTACAAGCAAGCAGCTTGATCACACCCCCATGTAGGTAGAGCTGCCAAGCATGGATAGAGGTTATAAAGGCAAGAGTACAGAGACGGAAAGGGAGTCAGAAGGGCATGGGACAGCAAGCACCAGCACCGGGCTGCCTCAAAGAAAACAGTCAGGAGACTGAAAGAGACTGCAAGCCCCAAAAAGTGAAGGACTGGCAGGCTTAATTGAAGTTGAAGGTCCAGGAATTGACCTGACTGAGAGCAAACTAAGGATGGTCAGTCAGGAGAAGCTGAGGCTACTCAAGAGATTAACCCAAGAGGCAGTGACAGTCACTCTACCCCAGTCCACACTAACCTACTCCTTGAACAAGAGAAGGCAGTGTAATAGTTAGAGTACACATCCATCCACCCGTGGAAAAGATCCACAATAAAGAAAAGGCCCTAAGTGCAGATAGTAAATTTATGACACAAAATATTTATTCTGGTACTTTTGACACAGTTGAAGCTTTCTGTTTAGTTTTTAATTATGTTGTCTCTTAACTAAGCAAGATTCCTTTAAAGGGAGTGGCCCATGAGGAAATGCAGTGATCTTGAATGGGCACAGAACATAGCATTATTAAGGATCACTGCTGTTCATTGTTTGCAGTGGTGTTGTAGCTGTGTTGGTTCCAGGATATTAGAGCAACAAGCTGGGTAAGGTAATATCTATTACTGGATTAAATTCTGTTGGTGAAAGAGAATTTTTCGAGCTACACAGAGCTACTCCCTAACTCCCCCCGCCTTTTTTTTTGTCCTATGATTGTAGAGGTGTGAACAGGCCACTTCACCTTCAATGATCCCTTAGAACATGTGTTAACTATTTATGCTAAACAATCTGTTCCACTGTGTATTTAGCTCTGACATTCTCAGCCTGGTCTACACTAGGAAATTGGATTGGTTTAACTATGTCAGTCAGGGATGTAAAAAATCCACACTCCAGAGTGGAATACTTACTTAAGCCAAACAAAATCCCCATGTAGACAGCACTAGGTTGATGGAACACTTCTTCTGTCGACCAAGCTACCACCTCTTCTGGAGGTGGATTACCTACGCTGACAGGAGAAAACCCCCACCCCTCAGCGTAGGTAGTGTCTACACTGAAGTACTACAGTGGTGCAGCTGTGCCACTGTAGGGTTTTAAGTGTACACAAGCCCTGAGTGTCTTTCCCAGACAGGAAGAAGAGCTCTGAGGGCTCAAAAGCTTGTCTCTCTCACCAACAGAAGTTGGTCCAATAAAATATATCACCTCACCCATCTTGTCTCTCTATTGCTATTCATTGTCATTCAGCTTGGAGCTGACAGTGGCTTCAGCCCAAGCTCGGAAGTATTAGATACTCAGGCTTTGGCTACACTTGGGGATTAACAGCGCTGCCGCGGCAGCGCTGTGAAGGACGAGTGTAGTCATGCCGCCAGCGCTGTGAGAGCTCTCTCGCAGCGCTGCAAGTACTCCACCTCTCTGAGGGGAATAGCTTGCAGCGCTGCAGGCGCTGATTACACTGGCGCTTTACAGCGCTGCACTCGCTGCGCTCGGGGGGGGGGGGGGCGTTTTCACACCCCTGAGCGCAGCAAGTTGCAGCGCTGTACAGCGCCAGTGTAGCCAAGGCCAGAGACTTTGGATGAAACTGAAGCTGAAAGTGCTAGATTCAAAAGTCACAGGAAAGCTGGATCCGGAATCAGCCAGTGCTTTTAAAATAATTTTTAATGCATTATAGGGAATATTTTTAAAAACTAAATATAGGCAAAAATATCCTAAATTATTTTTCCTTTGTTTCCTCCACCCCTTTCCTTAGCTGTTTAAATTACTGAATGAATCCATAACTGCTAAGTCCTCTCAGGCCTCTCTGTGTTGCTCTACATTTGTTTATATCGAACTTGCATTATATAAGCATGTTACTTCCCCCATTGAACTTAGCTTTAGATATAAACAAAAAACATATGGGTATAGTTGTCTTTATTTTTCTTTACATATACATTCTATTTCCTAATAATAATTAGACAGTCCAATTGCATATTCAAATCTGACTATTGTATCTGTCCATTAATTTAAACTACATTTGCCACATATCTTGCACCTCTTATGGCCATGCCAACCATGATCCAATTGCCAAGAAATGCAATCCCTGATTTGTTTTGTTGGTTGAAACTTGATTTCCTCCAGTTCTGGAGTTTTAATAGGATATGAAGGATTAACATTTTCAGGTTTTTGCATGTGCACTTTGCAGTTTCCTGTTGTTCACTATGCATTGGTGCTTAGTTATCTACTTTGCTCAAGCTTCATGTTTGTAGCTTAGCTGGACTATTTTGAAAATGTCATCCCTATTGTTAAATCTGACCTTCATTCAGTAACTTTCTCAAAATGCTTCTTGCTACAAAACCCTACCAATCAATCATGGCTATGCATGTGGTAAGATGTGATTGCTTCTTACTGTGAAAAACTTAATTGTTTCATTATTACCTCATCGTCCTCCCCTATCCCACCCTTCTGTTTGCCTCATTCTTGCATTTGTATGTGAGATTGTAAATTTTCTGGGGCAGGGATTTTTGTATTTGCTTAATGTAATTATAGCACCTAGCACAAGTGCCACTGTAATTCAGATAATACATAATAACTCCAATCAATCATAATAAGTGAAATTAAATAAAAACTCAAGAAACTTGGACAGCAAATCAAATGCAATATAGGCCATAATACTCTGAATGTATCTGCATTACTTGTGTGTGCATGCCTTATTCCACTGTGTATTTTCACAAACCCTACCACTATTACTTTTTTAATTATAATTATTTTATTAATTGTTTTTGCATCACCTAAAAGGGTGCTAGGTGTTTTACAGTATAAACAAAAAGATGCAGTCTCTGCCCTGAAGCACTTACAACCTCATTTGAGACATGACTTGACAAGAGGAACTAGCAGACAGTAATCAGGGAATGGGGTGAGGAAGAACAGTTATACAGTAATAAAATCCCCTGGTTACTCCTTTTAGACATGAGTACATATAGCTACCCACCTACCAGAGAAATGAGTTTGATATAATTCCCTATGTAACTTGAGTGCACTATTATTTCACATTGTTCTAATGAATTTATTGCCCTCTGTATTGATATTCCATCCAACAGGAAGGACTCCTAAGGGAGATGTGTGTCATTCAGTATGCAAAGGAAAAACAGATCAAAACCCATCAAGTGAGACAGACTGTATTCAAGTATCCTTGGTAAGCAATGAAATTATAACAGCTATACATAATAATTCACTGGATACACGACTAGCCATAAGAGCCTTACTTTTGTTGCTTATCCATACAGAAGAAGCACATTCCCTCAAAAGTAAAACAACACGTTTTTGTTCATTTAATAACTTTGAAATATATGCATAGAGATACAGATACAAAATAGTGTGATCTGTTCTCATTACAGTCTCTACTAGACCAGACACCTGCAGTCCAAAGACAGAATCAGATAAAGTCTTATGTCAATGAAGACAATTACCCGATATACAAAATCAAAAAAGGAATCTTGCTGCAGACAAATCAGAAGTACCTACTTGAGAAGGTTAGAGAAAATGGGAAATCAGTGGGTCAATTCTACTCTCAGTTACATTGGTTTAAATCCAGAGCAACTCGTTTGGCTTTAGTGAAGTTATTGTGGATTTACACACGTGCGATTTAGAGCTGAATCTGGTTCTCTGAGATTATTGTAGCTTAAAAGGACATAATCAGCTGAAATTTGTCCCAAATTTTAAATTGTCTAAACACAATTTTTTTTTATAAAACCAAAGACCAATAGAAAATGTATGTCATTTTTTAATCAGATGAAAACAAATAAGCTCTCCTCTGCAGTATTTGAAACCCAAACATTGCAGTACTGAGGGCCTGATCCAAATCTATTGACGTCAGTGGGAGTTCTTCCATTGATTTCAGTGGGTTTTGGACTGAACCTTAAGAATGTGCAAGTGAAACTGACCAGAAACAAATATGACACTGACTTAATTTCTTTTTGTTTTCCACCTCGGGGCAAATGCAAAAAGAAACAGAGAATAAACAGTGATATGTAAATTGAATTTTAAAAGTATTTCATTTTTAATAAACTAAGGTGATAATATAATAATAGAAATATATTTGTTTAAAGTATATAAAATTTAAATTGACAGCACCCCTTTAAAACTTCCAATATTCTGGCTGGGCGTAAGATAGATACTCTAGTTTGAAAGCAGTCCCTTAGAGTTCCTGGAATCCGCAGTAGAGCCGCAGTTTCTCAGCCCTACTAGGGCATGGTTTGTCCTACCAACATTTGGTTACAGAGTGACAAGCGGCATAGATTTCCTGAACTATTGAACTGTAGGAATTTGAAGGAACAAAGTGGTGTGAAAGATGCCTTGTAGGCACTCTTCCAGCTGACATTAGGTAGATGCTGACCTAAGGATTAGAGCAAGGATCTCAAACTCAAATGACCACGAGGGTCACATGAGGACTAGTACATTGGCCCGAGGGCCGCATCACTGACGCCCCCTACCCCTGCTACCCCCAGCCCTGCCCCCACTCCACCCCTTCCATGAGGCCCGGCCCCTGCTCCGCCTCTTCCCACCCCCATTCCAACCCCTTCCCCAAATCCCCGCCCCTGCCCTGCCTCCTCTCCACCTCCTCCCCTGACCGCGTGGCTCCCCGCTCCTCCCCCTCCCTCCTGGAAAGCGCTAAGCTGTTTGGCGGCGGAACGCGCCTGGAGGTAGGCAGAGGAGCGGGGACACGGCATGCTGGGGGTGGCGGCAGGTAAGGGGAACTTGGCGGGCCACAGCAAATAACTCCGCGGGCCGCGTGTTTGAGACCCCTGGATTAGAGGATTATCAGGATTAGAGTACTCCTCTGAACAATTCACTTGAGTTTAGACTCCTGCCAGTTAACCCTTTAGTTGTTCAGTGTTTCCCTGGCTGTATCTCCAGACTAGTTATCTTGGTACCAAATCCTCCTCAGTACTTAAAATATGGTGTTACTGGGTCTCAGTATTGCTTCTTTTCTTCCTATTTTGTCTATTTAGATTGTAAATTCTTGAGGGTAGATACTGTCTCACTGTCTATATGAAAGCATCTAGCACTATGAGGCCCTGATCTCAGTTGTATTGTAATATAAATAATTAATAAAAATAACAGTAATATCAGTCACTCCAGCTAATGCAGCCAGCTGTGCTAAGAGGAATGTCTCTAACTCATGGTGGTCATAAAATGGAACAAGAAATTTGTCAAGAGCTTTAATTTATACTGGCTTCTCTGAGACAGAAGCAACCAATGTAAGGTTTACTCTTTGCAAACTGTAGCATTCAAACCCTGGTTCAGAGGAGACACAGAATGAATCATTGAAGCTACACATAGACTATCTCCTTGGGGCCAGTGCAGCATTATACAGTCAATGCTTAACATGTAACACGAAACACTGCAACAACACAACATATGTGATCTGTAGCCCATTCAAAGTATGGCTGGATCTATTAGCACCATCTTCTTTGTGATCTGTCAGACTTTGGAGGTGACTCTGCTTTCAGAACAAAAGAACAGATGGGCAGAACCACCATCATATATTAAGGGAAGTAACCAAAGGAAATCACCTTCGGCACCCACCTGTTGACAATGGGTCTGTCTGCGCTTCAGCAGTGGATATCTTTGTCTAGTGACACAGTCACTGGAAAATGGGAAGATGGTCTTGGTATCCCTCAGATCAAAATCTACTCATCTTTTGAGCTGTTTGCCCAAATGTGTACATTACATTTAATTTGTAATTACACTATAGTAAATACACCTAACTCTATATACGAGCTTTTTTATGGTGATAACCGGAGCAGTTGTAATTAGAGAAATGACTTAATAGATTTCTAAAATTATGTGTTTTTACATATATATACTAATATTAGATATGACCCCAAGGGAGTGATTCCTAGCTTGATTAGTACAACCCTTTTCCATCTATATCTAGTGGGAAAATTCTCTCTTCATAGTTGCAGGGTAGCTCTCAGCACCACAATTTCACCCTCTGGGAATTCCAGCAGGTAGCGAGGATAGAATATTAGCAACGATCTATGTGGGGCTATGAAGAGAATTTTGCCCTGACACTTTATGCTGCTCTTTGCAATATTTTAGAATTATTTATACATGAAACAATAAGGATACTTAGATATAAAGATATACTTGAAGCACACATTGGGTTACCAAAGTGTGCTTCAAGTATTACACACATTCTTAATAAACCTTCAGTTTCATTTTATTAGCCATATCTTTAATGGTGGAATGAACCGACTTACATTGAGGAGAAAAGCAAATGAACGCGGCTCTATTGAGAAGAGTGTATTCGGAGAACTCTAATTACATGAAATGCTATAGTAAATGACCTGCAAGACCAACACTATGAATATTAGATACTACTGTATAAGAGATAATATCTCTTGAAAAATTTCTCAGAAGAGGATTGTCTAGGGCAGTGTTCCTCGAAGTGCAGGGGGGTGGTGAAGGACTAGCAAGGGGGCACAGAAGCTGTATACATTAAGATGGGCAGGAATTTAACAACACAAGTTACGGTTGCCAGGGACAAGGGTTTCAATTTCCTGAAGGGGTGGCACAGCTTTCAAAAGTTTGGAAAACACTGGCCTTAGGGATGGAGTTCAATGGGAATCTATTCCCAACTCTGGCTCTAATTTGCTGTGTGACCATGGGCAAGTCACACTGAGTTAGATTTTCAAAACATGTCAATTCCCATTTAGGCAATGAAGTGGTAGGATTTTCAGAAGTGCTCAGCACCCAGCAGCTCCCATTATTTTCCTATTGGGAATTATTTCAGTTACAGCAATATATGATGTTAGGTCATTGTCACATGATAGAGTTTCTGGTATGGTATAAACAAGTCCATATGGACTCTTTGACTTACCTCTCCCCCCCCCCCCCACACACAAAATCTATTTAACTACTTTCATTATTAGTCTGAAACTATAGATTAATTCCATCTGGGTTCATCTGACAGATGTTACAACCTATCATGAGGTAGTCAAAGGTACACCAGAGTTTCAGCAACATCTTGTTGTCAGATTCATAAAGACCTTGACACTTTTGAAACATCCCACTAAGAAATGTTTTGTGTCATGGAAAATTAATGTGAACCTACCCAGACTGTCAAAAGCTCCTTTTGAACCACCTAGTAGGTATGAGTTCAGATTTCTTTCGTGGAAGGTTAATCTCCTGGTGTTAGTGAATTAAGTTCATAGTGTCAGGGCCAATCAGAGGGACGGCCAGGAGGGCCATTTGGCCTGGGCCTCAAGCTCAAAGGGAGTCTCAAATTTAGACACTTGTTAATTTTTTGGCATTTGATAAGTTTCGCAATTTATTTTTATGCGCATTCGTATTGGACCAAAACGTGACACACTCTCTCAGCTTAGAGATGCAAATTTAAGCAAATAAGAGATGTGATTTGGTAAAAGACATAATTTTTTTGTTAACTGATATAGATATTGTCATATTAAAGATTTTAAAATGTTCTTATATATTAATAAAACTATATTGGTTCTGATGGCACAAGATTAGACCATGTGTCGTCATTTGTTATTTTTATTATGGCTAGGAGCCTCAAAAGCTGGAAGTGGCCTGGGCCTCTCTGGAGCTCTGAGAGGGCCTGCATAGAGTCAGTTTGTTCTAAGCCCTATTGATTGATCCACCTTATACTAAATTTGGTGTTACACAGTCATCCAAGATTCTTCTCCAAGACAGTGATAGAATTCCACTTTAGTGAGTCTATTGTCCTGCCAACATTCTTACCACAACTATGTGCACATCCCAGAGGTTTTTCTTTACTATACTCAATTCTGGAGAATCCTCATGGTTCTATCTGGAGTTGGCTAAAGAGGACTTTAAACAGATAGCCAAACAGTTATGTTCACCACTGCCCTGTGTGAGAGGATCATATCACAGCTCATTCTGGAAGAGGCAGAGCAGCTTCCTTTCTCACGTTCTGATGATAAATAGTCAAAAAGAAACTTTGTGTTCTTCTGTTCTGCTTTTGGAAGTCTTAGTTTCTTTCATCTGAAGGCTTCTGGATTATTGCCTCTTGGACACAGATGTCATTATCTCAGACCTCCTACACAACAGCTTTCCTTAACTGAGGCCTCCTGGCTGTCTCAAAATTTTCTGGGTCAGCTACAGGCTCAAACCGTTCTCAAACTCAAGGCTGTCTCAAGCTTGAGACAATCTCAAAAGCAAAAATTCTATCAAACTGCCCATCAACTCAAATACTTATTTCAATTGTGTCTTTACATTGAAATACTTAGATCCTTATTGGGAACGACGTTATATCTTTTTGAATCATTCATTTTTTCCCCATTTTTCCCAGCTGTTTTCCTGACCTCTTCCAAACCCCAAATACTACTTTTGGGGGCACAGAGCACCCACTGACTTCAACTGGAGCAACATGTGCATTGATAGGTGGAATCTAGTCTTTATTTTGGACCTTGTAGCTTATGTCATTGCATTTATTATTTTTCATTGGTAACTTTTCAGTAATGTAAAGTAAATAGATTTCTAATCTGCTAAAATGTTTTGCATGGTTTGAGATTCCTCCTGTCAAAAAATTGTAAATTTGTTTTATGGAAAAAATGTTAAAAAAATCATTTTCTTGGAATACTTCAACTTTTTATAATAGTAAATAGTAATGTTTTGGTTTTCAGATTTTGGATTTTCCCTCCTTTCTCTCCCTATTCTCACCATTTTTCTTTTTTCCATTCCCCACTCCCCTTTCTTTGATTTTTTCCATTGAAAAAGGGGGAAGGAAGAAGGAGAAAGACAAGGGGGAAAACAAAAACAATTTTCATGTTTTGGGGGGTTCATTTTTTCCTCAAAAGATCAGAACATTTTGAAAAAAAATTCTATGAAAATTTTCATTTTTGATAAAAGGCCATTTTTTGTTGAAAAAAATAAAGCTTTGAATGGAATATTTTGACAGCTCCAATTTCAACATTTCACAAAGACTGTCAATGTGACTTGGATATTTTGTTTGTAATCTAACCTAGAAATGAGCTCAGAGTCACATTATTTGTGTTGCTGTTACCCTTTTTTTGTTTTTGTAAAAGACCTTGTCCATGCATCGTCGCCTTATAAAATTTGCTATTATCAACTTCTGAAGGAAAATACAGGGACAAGATGAACTGAGACTGATAGTTATTCCCTGCTGGATCCTGCTGAGAATATAAAAATAGATCACAGAGATTTGCTATAAGTACTGAATAAAAGATCACTGAAGTCTGTTTCCTTAGTATTCCAAACCTAAGCTGCTCGCTCTCTGCAAGCATTTGTTTTGCTAATGGAAAGCCTAAAGGCTGTCAAGGCGCGTGGAAGATTAAACCATAAGCAGAAGCGGGACTACTGAAAAGCAGTCTGTTCAATTTTCTGTTTTAAGGGCAAGTGGGAAGTGATAGATGGGATGCTGGAGGGGGGTGATAAATTATTTGAAACTATGAATCAAGGAGTTTTTGTTTACAGCAGTAGAGCCAAAGCTAAGGATGCTTCTTTAAAAATAATGGAAAGAAAATGATACACCTTGCATCTCAAGGGACAGTTTTGCAATCATGCTGAGCCTAATTGATGAACATGTTGTGCTGGCACTAAATCCTCAAAGACTTCCTAGCACCTCAGCAAATATGCTAATGTTCACAGTTGTGTTGGATATTTGGTTCATGGCACTGCTGAGGAACTGTAGTAAAGGAATATATAATTGATACCAAGGAACTGTGCTGTAAAAGTGGTCAAATTATTATTTGTAGAGATGGGCCTGCTTGACAGATTTGGATTAGGCAAACGATGGTATGTGATTTAAAAGCGAAAAGAGAAAAATGTCAGGGAGACTGGTTTAAAACATGGAGAATTGCCAGTATGGGGGGAGAAGGGAGTGGCAAAAACTGTTGTGATCTCAGCTTCTTCAATGAGTGTTGTTTACAAATGAGAAGAAACAGAAGAATCCAGCCTAAGGTAACAGCAGTGGCATTTGTTTAGCTTTTATTCTTCAATACACGTGTTTGCATTATGTTTTGATATAGCTATTGTATGGAATAGACAATAAATGACAGAAGAGAGGAAGAAGACTGTTTCATCATTTGTACTGTGTACAGTCAGTTCTGTATGTCTTTTTTAACGGGTTAATCGTTACACATATTTCATATAGTTTGAGGAAAGGGGAAATTGAGAAGAGGCAAATATTTAAGAAAAGTATTTACACTAGGCAAGGTTTACATCTTTAAATAAAGATGATTTCAAAGGGGTTCTGCTTAAGTTGTAAGTAAATTATTGATTTTTCAGGTTCCCAAACTGTCCAGGGTCCTGCAAGCTGATTTCAAATTGTTCTTGTGGCTTTCACAAGGACTTTGTGACTAAGCAAATATCTTTTGACAGCATTATCTAATATTTTATTGGAGGCAGAAGGAGAGGGGAGCTATAGAAATCCCTATGTGTCAAAGCAGTCTGAAATCAAATGTTCTGCCTTTAAAAATGATATCTTAAGTGTTTAACTTTTAAATATAACTTTTTATAGTTGTATTGACTTTCTGGCTGTCTAGAAGGAAACTAATACGGGGCCTCACTCACCAGTGCCTAGCTCAAGTTTTATGCCAGTGTGTACCTCCACTGAAGTAATTCAATGGTCAATCCGGCCTGTTGTCTTTAACTGTGCACATCAGAGCATTTTAGGAAGTCATCTAGGTATACAGAAGCAGCTGACTGGCTGAGGTTGGCAGAGTCTGTGATGGCCCTATGTAAGGATACAGTGAAAGGATGGTGAATACAATGGCGAACCTGACTGGGACAGAGAGGATTTGGCTTCGCTGGGTCGGCCTCTCTAGCTCCCCCTTCAACTCATTACAAAGGTGATATTTGGCTTCAAGGGTAATTGTGCCTCTGTATGACTTTGTGCCTCAGTGAGGGTAAGGAAGTTCTTTTAAGGCTCGTAGACCTTGTTAGGAGGATGAAGGGTGCCTTTTCCTTTTGGCCTCTTTTGCCTGCCATCTCTTTTTCCTGCATTCCCCCATCTCCACAGCATAGTCAGATACTGCACTGCAGCCCCTACTCTCCATTCTACTCAAACCAACTCCCCCCAGGCCTAGGATAGTACCCTTTCCACCGCCTGTCTCTCACTGGACATTTCTTTAACTTGTGCCTCCTGGCACACTCCTGTCTCAGGAACTATTAATTTTCGAGGGCCTGGAACAGTTCTTGAGAAAACCTTGATGCTTTTGAGAATGCTGTTTGTGCACTGTTTCTCCAGACCAGGCCCTTCACCCATCCTGTCTTCTTGGAATGATCAAGCTGCTGGGCTCTCAAAATATACTGGAATCATAGAATCATAGAATATCAGGGTTGGAAGGGACCTCAGGAGGTCATCTAGTCCAACCCCCTGCTCAAAGCAGGACCAATTCCCAACTAAATCATCCCAGCCAGGGCTTTGTCAAGCCTGACCTTAAAAACCTCTAAGGAAGGAGATTTCACCATCTCCCTAGGTAACCCATTCCAGTGCTTCACCACCCTCCTAGTGAAAATGTTTTTCCTAATATCCAACCTAGACCTCCCCCACTGCAACTTGAGACCATTACTCCTTGTTCTGTCATCTGGTACCACTGAGAACAGTCTAGATCCATCCTCTTTGGAAACCCCTTTCAGGTAGTTGAAAGCAGATATCAAATCCCACCTCATTCTTCTCTTCTGCAGACTAAACAATCCCAGTTCCTTCAGCCGCTCCTCATAAGTCATGTGCTCCAGCCCCCTAATCATTTTTGGTGCCCTCTGCTGGACTCTTTCCAATTTTTCCACATCCTTCTTGTAGTGTGGGGCCCAAAACTGGACACAGTACGCCAGATGAGGCCTCACCAATGTTGAATAGAGGGGACTGATCACATCCCTCGATCTGCTGGTAATGCCCCTACTTATATAGCCCAAAATGCCATTAGCCTTCTTGGCAACAAGGGCACACTGTTGACTCATATCCAGCTTCTCGTCCACTGTAACCCCTAGGTCCTTTTCTGCAGCACTGCTGCCTAGCCATTCGGTCCCTAGTCTGTAGCAGTGCATGGGATTCTTCCGTCCTAAGTGCAGAACTCCGCACTTGTCCTTGCTGAACCTCATCAAGTTTCTTTTGGCCCAATCCTCTAATTTGTCTAGGTCCCTCTGTATCCTATCCCTACCCTCCAGCGTAACTACCACTCCTCCCAGTTTAGTGTCATCTGCAAACTTGCTGAGAGTGCAGTCCAAGCCATCCTCCAGATCATTAATGAAGATATTGAACAAAACCGGCCCCAGGACCGACCCTTGGGGCACTCCGCTTGATACCGGCTGCCAACTAGACATGGAGCCATTGATCACTACCTGTTGAGCCCAATGATCTAGCCAGCTTTCTATCCACCTTGTAGTACATTCATCCAGCCCATACATCTTTAACTTGCTGTCAAGAATACTGTGGGAGACCATATCAAAAGCTTTGCTAAAGTCAAGGAATAACACATCCACTGCTTTCCCCTTATCCACAGACCCAGTTATCTCCTCATAGAAGGCAATTGGGTTAGTCAAGCATGACTTGCCCTTGGTGAATCCATGCTGACTGTTCCTGATCACTTTCCTCTCCTCTAAGTGCTTCAGAATTGATTCAGCAAGGATTTCACTGTTAAGCCAAGCTGGTCGCCTGCCATATTTACTATTCTTTCTACACATTGGGATGGTTTGTTCCTGCAACCTCAATAAGGATTCTTTAAAATACAGTCAGCTCTCCTGGACTCCTTTGCCCCTCATGTTATTCTCCCAGGGGATCCTGCCCATCAGTTCCCTGAGGGAGTCAAAGTCTGCTTTTTTGAAATCTAGGGTCCATATTCTGCTGCTCTCTTTCTTCCTTGTGTCAGGATCCTGAACTCGACCATCTCATGGTCACTGCCTCCCAGGTTCCCATCCACTTTTGCTTCCCCTACTAAGTCTTCCCTGTTTGTGAGCAGCAAGAAGAGCTCTGCCCCTAGTTGGTTCCTCCAGCACTTGCACCGGGAAATTGTCCCCTACATTTTCCAGAAACTTCCTAGATCGTCTTGCACTGCTGTATTGCTCTCCCAGCAGATATCAGGGTGATTAAAGTCTCCCATGAGCATCAGGGCCTGCGATCTAGTAACTTCTGTTAGTTACTGGAAGAAAGACTCATCCACCTCATCCCCCTGGTCTGGTGGTCTATAGCAGATTCCCACCACAACATCACCCTTGTTGCTCACACTTCTAAACTTAATTCAGAGACTCTCAGGTTTTTCTGCAGTTTCATACCGGAGCTCTGAGCAGTCATACTGCTCTCTTATATACAATGCAACTCCCCCACCTTTTCTGCCCTGCCTGTCTTCCCTGCTTGGTTCCCAGGCTTCTTGCATTTGTGTATAGGCACTTAAGATAACTCGCTGATCATCCCACTTTCTCAGAATGAGACAGGAGTCCTCCCCTCTTGCGCTCTCCTGGTCGTGCTTCCTCCCGGTTTCCCATTTTCCCACTTACCTCGGGGCTTTGGTCTCCTTCCCCCGGTGAACCTAGTTTAAAGCCCTCCTCACTAGGTTAGCCAACCTGCTTGCGAAGATGCTCTTCCCTCTCTTCGTTAGGTGAAGCCCATCTCTGCCTGGCAGTCCTCCTTCTTGGAACACCATCCCATGGTCAAAGAATCCAAAGCCTTCTCTCCATATTTCAGTTTGGAAAATCCACTAGTTGCCAGCTCCCATTCGAGCTCCTTGCTGGGCACTCAGATGGTTAGAGGTAAGTACCCAAGCATTTGAAAATTGTGGCCTTTCTGTGTCTCAGTTTCTTCATATGTAAAATGGGAATAATGATACTTATCTGCCTTAATAAAGTTCTTCAGGCTCGACAGATGAAAAATGTTCTTGAATTGATAAATATTATTAATTTATTACTGTTATTCAATAGGAGTAGAAGCGACTTCTAGTAGTAGCAGGCATTGTGAGTAAGTTCTATAGGAACGGATCGTTGGCAAATAGTTTAAGTTTTACAAACTTTGCTTTTATTTTGTCATATCCCAGCCATCTGCAGGCACCCTACAACATAGCTGGGCAAGTATTCTGAAATCTAGTGGCTGGCAATTCTTTTTCAAAGTAGCTGGGATTTGTTGACAGCGGTTTGTTTTGGATTTTGTTTTTTGTTTTTGTTGAGGTAAATCTTAGAATTCATGGCTCCCCTTCAAAAGCCCTAAATTACCAGTTTATTTATATTTTTACACTGGCTAAGAAGTGGATTTAACATTCTTGTTCACATATTCTATTACAGCTAATAGGACAGCAGTAGTTTTAAAAGCATTGCCTGTGTTCTCTAGCAGCTAAGCTCATGACACTCTATGGGGACTGTTGTTTTTAACCTTCTCTGCTTCACACTGTGGTCTGAGTATAATGGCAGTGGCAGCATTACAATACAGCAGTGATCATGTGCCGGTGGGCCTGATTCATTGCTGCTCTGCACCTCATTCAGTCATTTACACACTGCAAAAGAAATGCAAAGTGGGTGTCAAATGCTTTCAAATCAGAATGGAAGCATTTCGTATCCACTCTGCACTGGAGTTAATGACAGCGCAAGGGGCAGGACCATGATCGACTGGGCTCAAAATTTCGAAGAAGGACACAAAATGAGTGACATAAAAACTTACATTACCTCTAGGTGGTCCCTATCTGGAGGCTGAATTTCCTATTCCAGGCTCTGTACAATCTTCCCTTTGAGTCTAAGATGGAAGTCCTGTTTGTATTTTTAACCTATAGATCACTTTTTTTTTGGTAGCAATTGTCTCTACTCTCTGGGTTTCTGAACTATGAGCAAATATAGTGCCCATCTTTAAAAAAGGGAAGAAAGAGAACCCAGGGAACTACAGACCGGTCAGCCTCACTTCAGTCTCTGGCAAAATCATGGAGCAGGTCCTCAAGGAATCCATTTTGAAGCACTTGGAAGAGAGGAAGGTGATCAGGAACAGTCAACATGGCTTCACCAAGGGCAAGTCATGCCTGACCAACCTGATTGCCTTCCATGATGAGATAACTGGCTCTGTGGCTATGGGGAAAGCGGTGGACGTGATATATCTTGACTTTAGCAAAGCTTTTGATATGGTCTCCCACAGTATACTTGCCAGCAAGTTAAAGAAGTATGGATTGGATGAATGGACTATAAGGTGGATAGAAAGCTGGCTAGATTGTCGGGCTCAACGGGTAATGATCAATGGCTCAATATCTAGTTGGCAGCCGGTATCAAGCAGAGTGCCCCAGGGGTTGGTCCTGGGGCCGGTTTTGTTCAACATCTTTATTAATGATCTGGATGATGGGATTAATTGCACCCTCAGCAAGTTCACAGATGACACTAAGCTGGGGGGAGAGGTAGATATGCTGGAGGGTAGGGATAGGGTCCAGAGAGACCTAGACAAATTGGAGGATTGGGGTAAAAGAAATATGATGAGGTTCAACAAGAACAAGTGCAGAGTCTTGCACTTAGGAAGGAAGAATCCCATGCACTGCTATAGGCTGGGGACCAACTGGCTAAGCAACAGTTCTGCAGAAAAGGACCTGAGCATTACAGTGGACAAGAAGCTGGATATCAGCAGTGTGCCCTTGTTGCCAAGAAGGCCAATGGCATATTGGGCTGTATTAGTAGGAGCATCGCCAGCAGATCGAGGGAAGTGATTATTCCTCTCTATTTGGCACTGGTGAGGCCACACCTGGAATATTGCGTCCAGTTTTGGTCACCCCACTACAGAAGGGATGTGGACAAATTGGAGAGAGTCCAGTGGAGGACAATGAAAATGATTAGGGGGCTGGGGCACATGACTTACAAGGACAGGCTGAGGGAACTGGGGTTATTTTGTCTGAAGAAGAGAAGAATAAGGCGGGGATTTGATCGCAGCCTTCAACTACCTGAAGTGGGGTTCCAAACAGGATGGACGTAGTCTCTTCTCAGTGGTGGCAAATGACAGAACAAGGAGCAATGGTCTCAAGTTGCAATGTGGGAGGTCTAGGTTGGATATTAGGAAACACTATTTCACTAGGAGGGTGGTGAAGTGCTGGAATGGGTTACCTAGGGAGGTGGTGGAATCTCCATCCTTAGAGGTTTTTAAGGTTCGGCTTGACAAAGTCCTGGCTGGGATGATTTAGTGGGTGTTGGTCCTGTTTTGAGCAGGGGATTAGACTAGATCAGGGGTCTCAAACTCAAATAACCACAAGGGCCACATGAGGACTAGTACATTGGCCCGAGGTCTGCATTACTGACACCTCCTCCCCGCCGCCCTTGGTCCCGCCCCCACTCCACCTCTTCCATGAGGCCCCGCCCCTGCCCCACCTCTTCCCACCCCTTCCCTACCCCCATTCCAACCCCTTCCCTGAAATCCCCACCCTGGGGGTGCAGGAGGGGTGTGGGGTGTGGCAGGGGCTCAGGGCAGGGGGTCGGGGTGCAGGAGGGGTGCAGGTACGACAGGGGGTTGGGGTGCAGGATCCGGCAGGGGGTCAGGGTGCAAGAGGGGTGCTGCAGGGGGCTCAGGGTAGGGGGTTCGGCTGCAGGAGGGATTTGGGGGGTGGGCTCTGGCCCGGTGCGCACCAGGGACAGGGCAGGCTCCATGCCTGCCTACCCTGCCCTGCCCTGCCCTGCCCCCGTGCCACTCCGGGAAGCGGCCAGAACCTGGGGGAGATGGGGCACAGGGGTCTGTGTGTTGCTGTTGCTTCAGGCACTGCCCCCAGCAGCTCCCATTGGCCGGGAAATGGGGAACCGCAGCCAATGGGAGCTGCTGGGGGCACTGCTTGAAGCAAGAGCAACACACAGACCCCTGTGCCCCCCCTTCCCCACATTCCGGCCGCTTCCCGGAGCGGCGCGGGGGCAGGGCAGGCAGGCAGGGAGCCTGCCCTTCCCCCAGTGCGCGTTGGGCCGGAGCCACTCTAGGTAAACACTGGGGAAGGGCCGGGGGGCCGCAAGGAGCTCACGAGTCGCAGAAAATAACCCCGCGGGCCACATGTTGGAGACCCCTGGACTAGATGGTCTCTTCCAACCCTAATATTCTGTGATTCTATGAACTAACAGCCCTTGCTTACAAGCCCCTGTTTTACTTTTCAGTAAGCACAATGCTGTCCTATCTTCGGTATCATCTTTTGTTCATACATACCCCACTGAATACCATTAGACTCAAGAGCTTGTCCTTCCTGACAACTCTTTACCTCCAATGAGACTGATAGATGTCTTCACCATTTGGATGTAAGAAGGGATAATAAATTAGATCTGAATAAAACATAAGATTTCCAAGTGTCTGAAAGTTTGTCCAAAGAAATATCAGATGTAAGGCTCACACTAAATGTGTTACTGTCATAGGTTAGATTTTAACATGTGTTCTGCGCTTGAAGGAAGGTCATAAATATACTCTATAAGGAGCACATGAATCCGCTGGGTGGAGAGGGAAAGTACTTCACAAGACAAGATTTTCATTGTTTCCATTTGGTCCTTCACAAATATTTCTACTAAATGTGAATGAATAAAGACGTGCCTCTACAGATGCACCGTTAGGCAGGATTGCTATAGCTTCTGGTTTTGAAAAGTAATGCTACACTGTTAGATTAGATTAGATTATTACAAATTAACCATCTATCTATCTATGTAATTCTAGCTCGAAAGTTTGTCTCTTTCACCAACAGAAGTTGGTCCAATAAATGATATTAAATCACCCACTATGTCACTCTAATATCCTGAGACCAATTCAGCTACAGCAACACTGCAAACATCTAATTGAAGGCTGACCTGGTCCACTTGGAGGACAGGCAATTATTTGTACCTGTACATAGCATTTCTCTGATGGCAGATGGCACTTTCTTACATGTTCCATTTTTGTTCTGTACTGTTACTGTCATTTCATCAGTAATGTTGTTTTCTTACTATTGTCCTGTTTCTGACAGGTATCTTTTGAGGACAATTTCAGGGGATGAAGGATGAACTTGTGGTTAAGGCACAGTTCAAGGAGTCAGGAAACATGGCTCTATTTTTGTTATTTCACAGACTCCTTGTGTGATCTGGGCAAGAGATATAACTTCTCTGTGCTTCGGTTTCCTCATTAGTAAACGGGGAATAATAACACTACACGAGGATAGGTGCTCCAATACTGCACTGATGAATCTCATCGAAGTATCAGTAAAACATTTATTTAAAAATCTGTTGGTAGTTTATAGTTTGCTCTTTCTGGACACTACTTTTTACTTTAATGAAGCTTGTGTCAGAATCAGTTTTATTTTGAGCAGGTGCCTGTCACCTGCTATCTTCTAAGTATAGCTCTTCATAGTAAGGGTCATGACATTTGCAACTGAGGAAGGGAAGAGAAGCCTTGACATGGCCCATTTGGTGGTCAAAAAAATCTGCTGTACATTTGGTCACTTATGTCTTTTCAAGTTTGATTGAAGAACCTATCTAGGGAATGACTTTGTCCACTGGAGAAATACCACATATACATAAGAAAATTGTGTGTTCTGTCAAGAATAATGTAAAATAATAAAAGGTGAAAAACAGGAGGGTGTATGTGGTAAATCAAGATAATACCACAGGAGACATCCCTTATAATGAGAGACAGTTGAAAGGCATGTCCAGATCCTTTATTGTTCACTTCTTCCTAAACAGCCCCTTGAGAGTTCTGTCAAAGTATGGACATGTTAAGGGTCAAAATTTGGGAGGGGAAGGTAAGGCTTTTGATGCTGTGGAGACCTGTAGAGATGTATTATAAATCATTCTAATGAAACTAACTAATGTGCTCCAAACAAACTGGGAGGAAATCAACATGTGATATTTTTTGATCACTTGCCCTGCCTGATGTGCCTGGTACCGTAGGTCACAAACAGAATGGTGGCTTATAAACAAATGTTCTAGCAGATAACAGCTGTGCGGGGGATAAACAGTACTTACCCCAATGTTAAAAATACATTACATGTATGCAGACCTTTTTCTCTGAGGCTCACAACCTATTTCACATCAGGAGGGCGCTGCACAGGTACCAGACAGTATCAGAACTGTATTTTTCACTATTAAAATAAATGCTGAATTTGTTTATTACTAGCTAATTTCTTTACTGAGTAGCCTAATGGAAGTTACTCATATAAATCTTTGATACACCAGGGAGAGATGAGATTTGGAGTCTAAATACTCAATGTGTTAATGTGCACATAAGCATGCTTGTTTGTGTGCACACATTTGTGTGTGCAGGTTTTAAGTTAGACCCACCTGTTGTATCTTTTTACCATTTTCCTTGAAGCCTGCTATTTGGAGTCTCTGTGTATTCTCACTGGTGTAGAAATTGGATTACTATAATGACAGCACATGTTCTAATTGGAGTGTAAATTAGGGAGATGTGTCCCCTTTGCATGAGGATTTTATATCGGTGCGGATTTTGTTGGCAGGAGAGGTGGAAGAAACTAGGAAAGAGAAGAGAGGTATGCCTATAGCTTAGTGTGAGAGCGTTGTTCCCAGGGGGAACCTGATGGAGCTGTTTATATAACAGTGAACATCAGGGATAGTACCAGCCATGGGAATTGCTTAGACCTCTGAGAATATGGAAAGCCATGTGCTTGTTCTTTGACTGTGTTGTCAGAAAATAATTCGGGGTGGATTGGTAAAGATGATAGCTGGTCAGGAGAGTAGCTGTTGTGGATGACTGCATATTTTAAGTTTGAAAGACCTAATATTATTACAGGTGATATCTGATTGTTCCTGTGATCTTTAGGGCTGATGCTATGTGTTATGTCCTCTAAATAAAGAGTAATGGGCTGAGATGTAATTTGTGCATACTTAAAAAACGGCATCATTATTTGCTAAGGAGTAAAGGAAGGATGGCTACCTTTGATACAAGATACTTTTGTTCTTCTTTAATCATTCTTGACCTTTTAGTTCTGTAAAGTGCCTCTGCAGCTCCCAGGAATCCAGGTGCCCAGGGGACAATGTCAACAACCTGGACATGGAAAAGGAGTATTATTATTCATTATTTTTATTATATAGCACTATAAATATGCACAGCAATTTACAGAAAGAAGAACACAAAGAGAGCACAACCCCAGGGACAGATGTAACTCCCATAGAAGTCAATGAGAATTGGATTGGGCCCTAAATTTGACAAGAGTCAAAATAGGGTGCAGAGAAAGAAGGGGTGAGTTTTCAAACAACTGAAGATAGTATATGATCTCACATATGCAGCGTATAGTTTTGCAATGGATTATTAGAGGCAAAAAGCTAGAGTTTAGTATTTTGAAAATTCTCAATTGGTGTTAGTAGAGATGGGTCCCCATTAGCTAAACAGTTGAAACGGTGGTGTGTGTAGGGCAGGAATTGTTAACTGTACTCACTGCGAATGCGAGATTGGATTTTATGTACAGTTGATTTATTCATTGATTTCTAAGCAAGAGCCAGTTCATTCTATTTTGTTTACAGAATCAGAGTCATACTGGGAAAGCCCATTACTTGGGAGTGTTGGGGGAGGGGGAGTGTACAAGGATCCTTCCCCATTTCACAGTGCATACAAGAGACACTCACAATTACAACCCCTTCTCTGGGGGGAGTGCAGAAACCAGGGCCGCCGAGAGCAGGTTCGGGCCCCGGTGAAAAAAAATTTTTGGGCCCCCCGGCAAGGGCAGACCGGTTAAACATCTGGGGAAACCGGGCCCCGGGTCCCCTTCCGGACCGCTGGGCCCTGGTAATTTGTACTGGCAGAATCTCCTCCCTCAGTGAACCCACAAGGTTTCATGTCACCCCAAGGGGGCAGACAGGAGATGGGACCATGGCCTATCCTCTTCCCATCTTGCACTGGAAGAAGCAGGCTGCACCATTCCCAACTTGGATCACTAATTAAATGCCACAATTTGGTCCTCGGTAAACAAAGTACAATGTCGAATTGGAAAGACCATTCTGAATGTACTAATTGACAATCATCATCCAGGCAGGCAGTCTTGGTAAAGAAATTACACTGACTGTTTAACAAGCTCTCTGTGACTGAAAATTTTACAAATAAATGACTCAGATACAACCCTTTTTCAGTGTCACAGGCTCTAGATGATTATTCAGTGAAGAACAAAGTTGGACAGCAAATATAACAGTTAATTTTGTTCTATTTGCCATTCCTGTTACTGTTTCCTTGCCATGATAAATATGGAGAATTATGTTTGGTCTAGTGGGAGGTGGAGAAATGGAATAGGTGGCCCCTGAAAGAATTCTGCAGCAGCTAATAGTCACTGTTGGCACATTTTAGAAAGAAGATTTAAATCTGAAGCCAAGCAGAAGGCTTATCCATGTTTCAGATCAGGTGTGGTATGTAGATGAAACTGATCTTTACATGCCCTGACTAGATGAAGGTGGACTTTCTAAAATCCCTTTTGAAATGGAATGAACAGGCAGTTAGCAGCTCTAACAGTTTTGCTGCCACAAATAACTGACAAAGTGGGAGAAATTTTTGTATTCCTGCTGCATTTTGAGTGAATGAGTGGTAGTGCATTTGTTACTACTTTTAAATGCATTGCTGGATTTGATATTTTCTGTATCATGTTGTCTCTTTGTATTCTTACAGTCTTCATTCGGCTTTGATAGAGGCCTTAGTGGATAAAACGCCCATTTAAAAAGGAGAAAATGGATTCTGTATTTGATGCAGCTGTATATTTTATATGAGCTGTATAATTCTAGTATGTTCAGGGTTTTTTGTACTAGAAGTGACTTGCATCTTAATTATTGCGGTGGCAGAAATTTCATTATTCTGCTTAAAACAGTACTAAATTATATGAGCTAATGAGAATAAGCCTGTCTTTTAGACTATGTACAATTATGTTGCAATTGCTGTTAATTTTTTATCAAAGTAGCGAGTACCCAGTGCAGGAGTCTCTGTGTTATTGCAGATTATGTAGCAGATGGTGGACAGCATCATGATCTTCTTTAGGTAACTGAATGTGGCTAGATGAAAATCAATAAGATTTGATTTGAAAGAACTGGAATAGCAGGAGCGGTATGGGTTGGGACTGAAGTTCAATAATAGAGCTGTATTGTGGCTTAGTACTAAAATAGCAGAGTAGTACTGAAGTGAAGCCAAGGCAGTAGGAACGGGAGTAATGGAAGCTAAGAACTGTTGAGTAGAGCTAAGAACTTGATGACGTCTGGAAGGCTGAGGTGTTAAATGCCTATTTTACTTCAGTCTTCACTAAAAAGGTTAAAGGTAACTAGATACTAAACATGATTAATATTATATACAAGGGGGAAGGAACGCAAGGCAAAATAGAGAAAGAACAGGTTAAAGAATATTTAGATAAGTTAGAAGCATTGAAGTCAGCAGAGTCTGAGGAAATTCATCCCAGGGTACTTAATGAACTACCTGTTGTGGTCTTGGAACCATTAGCAATTATCTTTGAGGACTCCTGGAGGACATGTGTGTCCCAGAGGACTGGAGAAAGGCAAACACAGTATCTATCTTTAAAAAAGGGGAATAAAGAGGACCCGGGGAATTTATAGACGAGTGTACCTAACTTGGATACCTGAAAAGATACTGAAACAAATTATTAAACAATCAATTTGTAAGCACCTAGTGGATAATGGTTATAAGGAATAGCCAGCATAGATTTGTCAAAAACAAATCACCCCAAACCAACCTAATTTCCTTCTTTGACAGAGTTACTGGCCTAGTAGATGGGGGGAAGCAGTAGACATAGTATATCTTGATTTTAGTAGGGTTTTTGACACAGTCGCACATGACATTGTCATAAGCACACTAGGGAAATGCTGTCTAGATAAAATTATTATAAGGTGAGTGCACAACTGGTTGAAAGACCATACTAAAATAGTTATCAATGGTTTGCTATCAAGCTGGGAGGGCATATTTAATGGGGTCCTGCAGGGATCAGTCCTGGGTCTGGGAATATTTAATATTTCCATTAATGACTTGGATAATGGATTGGAGACTATGCTTATAAAATTTGCAGATGAAACCAAGTTGGGAGGGGTTGCAACTTCTTTGAAGGACAGGATTAGACTTCAAAACAACCATGACAAATTGGAGAATTGGTCTGAATTCAACATGGTGACATTCAATAAAGACAAGTGGAAAGTACTGCACTTAGGAAGGAAAAGTCAAATGCACAACTAAAAAATGGGCAATAGCTAGCTAGGTGGTAGTCTTGGGGAACAGGATCACACATTGAATATGAGTCAACAGTGTAATGCAGTTGTGAAAAAGGCTCATGTCATTCTGGGGTGAGTGTCACATGTAAGGCATGGGAGGGAGTTAATTGTCCAGCTCTGCTTGGCATCGGTGAGGCCCAGGGCCGGTGCAAGGATATTTCACGCCTTAGGCGAAACTTCCACCTTGCGCCCCCCCTCCGGCCCGGGGAGCCAAGGCCACCCTAGCTATTTTGGTGCTCTATGCAGCCCCAGGCCCCGCGGGGGGGTTGTGTGGGGCCCCACCCCAGGCCTCCATGGGAGGGGCGGGCTGGTTCCAGGCCTCCGTGGGGGATGGGGGATGGCCACTTCCTGCGGGAAGTTGAGTGACCTGGCCCCAGCCTGCTCCGCTCCCCTGGCTCCCAGTTGCGCTGCCGGCGACTGTGGAGGGGGCGATTCCTCCCTCCCCCCAAGCCTGGCAGCCAGGGGAGCGGCGCAGGCTGGGGCCGGGTCACTCCACTTCCCACAGGAAGTAGGCAGTCCCCCGTCCACCACGGAGGCCTGGGGCCCCAGCCTGTTCTGCTCCCCTGGCTCCCAGGCTTGGGGGGAGGAGAGAGAGAGGAACCGCCCCCCCCCAGCACTCATCGGCAGCACGGCTGGGAGCCAGGGGAGCGGAGCAGGCTGGGGCCGGATCACTCTACTTACCATGCGGTGAGTGCAGGGTTGGGCCTGGCTGCAATCTTCAGGGGAGTGGGGGCGGGGCTGGGGCAGAGCAGGGGCGGGAAGAGGCGGGGTTGGGGCGGAGCCATGGGGAAGAGCCAGGGAGCCCCCCAGCATCTCCCAGCCCTGTGGTGCCCCCCCTCCGCCCGGGGTGCCCCCCCTCAGCAGCTCCCCACACCCCTCTGCCCGGGGAGACCCCCCGTGGCAGCTCCCCGCCCCAGCTCACCTCCACTCTGCCTTCTCCCCTGAGCACGCCGGCGCCGCTCCACTTCTTCCACCTCCCAGGCTTGTGGCACCAATCAGCTGTTTGGCGCAGCAAGCCTGGGAGGAGAGGAGAATTAGAGCGGGGGCAGCATGCTCAGGGGAGAGGGCAGAGCGGAGGTGAGCAGGGGCGGGGAGCGGTTCTCCTGCACGCCCCTCCCCCCGTTACTTGCTGCGGGGAGCCCTCCCCGTGCTCCCCTGCCCCAGCTCACCTCCACTCCACCGCCTCCCCGAGTGTGCTTTTTGGCGCCCCCAACCACTTGGCACCCTAGGCGGCCACCTAGTTCGCCTAGTGGTTGCACCGGCCCTGGTGAGGCCTCAGCTCCAGTGGTGTCCAGTTCTGGGTGCCACACTTTAGGAAAGATGTGGACAAACTGGAGAGAGTCCAGAGGAGAGCAACAAAAATGATAAAAGCTTTAAAATCCTGACCTATGAGGAAAGATTGAAAAAACTTGGCATGTTTAGTTTTGAGAAAAGATGACTGAGGAGGGGACCTGATAACAGCATTCAGATATGTTAAGGGCTGTTTCAAAGAGGACAGAGATCAATTGTTCTGCATGTCCACTGAAGGTAGGACAAGAAGTAATGGGCTTAATCTGCAGCAAGGGAAATTTCTGTTAGATATTAGGGAAAGTTTTCTAACTATAAGGGTGGTTACGCTCTGGAATAGGGCTTCCAAAGGAGGTTGTAGAATCCCCGTCATTGGAAGGTTCTAGAGCATTCAAGGAAGAGGAGACGATTACTCTGCCCATCAGCTTCTCTGACCATACTGCCTTTGCCAGACTAGCAGGAAGAGCTAGACCTGGAGGCAGAATAACAACCATGTCATAGAATCATAGAACTGGAAGGAACCTCAAGAGGTCATCAAGTCCAGTCCCCTGCACTCATGGCAGGACTAAGTATTATCTGACCACCTCTGACAGGTGTTTGTCTAACCTGCTCTTAAAAATCTCCAATGATGGAGATTCCACAACCTCCCTAGGTAATTTATTCCAGTGCTTAACCACTCTGACAGTTAGGAAGTTTTTCCTAATGTCCAACCTAAATCTCCCTTGCTGCAATTTAAGCCCATTTGCTTCTTGTCCTACCCCCAGAGGTTAAGAAGAACAATTTTTCTCCCTCCTCCTTGTAACAATCTTGTATGTACTTGAAAACTGTTTTCATGTGCCCTCTCAGTCTTCTCATCTCCAGACTAAACAAACCCAATTTTTTCAATCTTCCCTCATAGGTCATGTTTTCTAGACCTTTAATCATTTTTGTTGCTCTTTTCTGGACTTTCTCCAATTTGTCTAATCTTTCCTGAAATGTGACACCCAGAACTGGACACAATACTCCAGTTGAGGCCTAATCAGAGCGGAGTAGAGCAGAAGAATTACTTTTTGTGTCTTACTTACAACACTCCTGCTAATACATCCCAGAATGATGTTTGCTTTTTTTGCAACAATGTTACCCTATTGACTTATGGTCATGGTCAGCTTATGGTCCACTACGACCCCCAAATCCCTTTCCACAGTACTCCTTCCTAGGAAGTCATTTCCCATTTTGTATGTGTGTAACTGATTGTTCCTTCCTAAATGGAGTACTTTGCATTTGTCCTTATTGAATTTCATCCTATTTACTTCAGACCACTTCTCCAGTTTGTCCAGATCATTTTGAATTTTAATCCTATCCTCCAAAGTGCTTGTAACCCCTCCCAGCTTGGTATCGTCTGCAAACTTTATAAGTGTACGCTCTATATCATTATCTAAATCATTGATGAAGATATTGAACAGAACTGGACCCTGTCTAGGTAATTTTTAACTTGTTTTTTCTCTATTTTAACCTCTGATCCTACCTCATTTTCATTGACATGCACTGTGTTAGATGTCCAATCACCACCAACCTTCTTGGTGAAAACCGAAACAAAGAAGTCATTAAGCACCTCTGCCATTTCCACATTTTCTGTTATTATTCCACCTCCTCTCATTGAGTAATGGGCCTATCCTGTCCTTTGTCTTCGTCTTGCTTCTAATATATTTGTAGAATGTTTTTTTGTTCCCCTTTATGTCTCTAGCTAGTTTGATCTTGTTTTGTGCCTTGGCCTTTCTAATTTTGTTCCTATATACTTGTGTTATTTGTTTATATTCATCCTTTATAATTTGACCTAATTTCCAATTTTTGTAGGACTCTTTTTGGATTTTTAGATCATTGAAGATATCCTGGTTAAGCCAGGGTGGTCTCTTGCCATACTTCCTATCTTTCCTACGCAGTGGGATAGTTTGCTCTTGTGCTCTTAATAATGTCTCTTTGAAAAACTGCCAACTGTCTTCAATTGTTTTTCCCCTTAGACTTGTTTCCCATGGAATCATACCTACCAACTCCCTGAGTTTTCTAAAGTCTGCCTTCTTGAAATCCATTGTCTTTATTTTGCTGTTCTCCCTCCTACCATTCCTTAGAATCATGAACTCTACCATTTCATGATCACTTGCACCCAAGCTGCCTTCCACTTTCAGATTCTCAACCAGTTTCTCCCTATTCATCAAAATCAAATCTAGACCAGCCTCTCCCCTGGTAGCTTTCTCCTCTTTCTGAAATAAAAAATGTTTCACCACCAAAGGCCTGTCATCTTTGTCGCCCAATGAGGCGGTGTACTCAGCACTGATATCAGCATGAGGTTATTTTGAAGCATTCCAAGAGCTGTTTAATAGAATTGCTGAGACTTTGGAACTAGAGACATGGGTCATATCAGAGAAATCTCATAGGTTGTTTGACATCCTGACAACTCTTGGTCCAATCAGAATCACCCTACCTATACATGAGGCGCTGTTTGACCCAGCTAAGGGCCTGTGACAAATGCTGGCCATGATAACAACAAGTGCAGAATGGGTAGAGAGCAGTACCAGGTCCCTCAGTCTGGGTTAAAGTACTTCTATGCCCACCACAAAATAGGCTCTTTAGTCATTTCAGTGATACAAGAGAAATCTAAATCAAACAAGAGTACCCCTAAGGAGAAGGACACAAAAAGGGTCAACCTACTTGGGAGAAAATCTTATTCCTCTGTCTCAGTACAACTCACTGTGGCAAATTGCCAGGACTTCCTGGACAAATGGAACTTTTTAACCTGGTATAGAGTGATGCCCTTTCTCTGGAAATTCCCATATGACAAAGGGGGCGGGAGGACTCAGGAGAATAATCAAGGAAGGCCAGTTGGAGGCCAAGATGGCTACACAGATGGCAATGGGCACCTCCAATGCTAAGGCCAGATCTATGGCATGGCAGTGACTACACATTGAGTATCCTGGCTCCAATCATCAGGCATCCCTAGGGAGGTACATATAATGATCAAGGACCTGCCCTTTGATGGCAGTGAATTATTTAGCAAGTGAGCAGACAGCACTCTCTAAAAGACTGAAAGGCCACCTTGCATTCCTTGGGGATTTATACACCAGCCCCATATCTCAAGCCATGCTGTCCTCAACTCAGTCATGATAACAGGTGCCATGTCATCACTCCATGTAATCTGAGTATCATGCCAAGAAGATGATGTACAAGAGGAGTCTCCAGGCTTCTTCCTCCTCAGTGATGCATCCTACTTCTGTGGCACAGCAACAAATTTGACAGGACTCTTGGGAGCCACATCAAATCCAGGCCAGAATGTACCACCTTTGAAAGCGGCCTTACCCCATTCCAGCATTGGACGGATGCATGTTGGAGATCATCACCCATGGCTATCTCATTCAGTTCCACTCTTTAACCCTACTGTTTACCTACCACCCTTCAGGGACCCTTCTCACAAGCAGGGCTTTGGAGCTGTGCTTCGGCTCTGCTCCAGCTCCAGGCAAAAACCTGCAGCTCCACTGCTCCAGAGCTGCTCTGGGCTCCAGCTCCGGGCTCTGCTCCAAAGCCCTGCTCACAAGAGCCTGTTACAAGCAGAAGTCACCTCACTGGGGAGCCATAGAGGAGGGGCCACCACAATTCAGGGGGGAAAGGTTTCTACTCCCTGTATTTTCTGATTTTGAAGATGAAAGAGGGTCTTCATCCTATCCTAGACCTAAGAAGATTCATCAGATCTATACATCATCTCAAGTTCAGGATGGTAACACTTGCCTCCATCATTCCATCTCTTCAAGCTCAGGACTGGTTCATGGCTCTGAACTTGCAGGATGTGTACTTCCAAATAACCCACAGGAAGATTCTAAGATTCACAGGGGGGCCCAACCATTACTAACCCAGGGGCCTGCCTTTTGGACTCCCCCTGGCAAGAGTATTTGTAAAATGCCTGGCAGTGTTGGAAGCACACTTAAGGAGAAAGGGAATTCACATCTACTTATGCCTGGATGGTTGGCTGATCGGAGGCAAATCCCAGAGGAGACCACAAAGGTCCTGCACTATATATTCTAACTGTTCTCCAGACTGGGACTCCTTGTGCACTATGAGAAGGCACTAAGATACTCCTGTTGTGATTATTGGACCTACTAAGTTACTCTAAGCTCAACTATAAAAAGTCTGTAGAAGTTCATAAAATGTTACAATAGATGTGAAAAATAGGTCAAGCTGTTTACAATGACAAATGTGCAAGAAAACCAGACCAAGAAATTGTATTAGTCCAAACAATGTGGCTACTAATATAAGTCAAGGACTGTGTTGAGATCACACTTGGTAAACAGAAAAAATTTACCTATATCAACTTTGGCCTTATGGAAACAGATTTAATTGGTGGACAAAATAATGAGGACAAAATCTGCCCTTTTTGGGGTCCTTAAAAAGAGACTGAAAAAAGGAATCATCTTCCCCCAGCTCATCTTCTGACTTACCAGCAGTTGGTAACTCAACTCATCTTGACATATCTAAAGAACTTTCTTCCTGAGAGGAAGGTTGGTTGGGCTTGCTCTTGTTTAAGGAACTTTGTTTTCACTTGTGAGTGCTGGAAGTTATCCCACTATCATGACGTCCAGTCCTCAGCCCAGCAGTGAGGATATCTAATTGCCAGCACGGCAAAGGCACGTAAAATCCTGTATAGTAATCCCTTCCCTTGTTGTATGACTTTCTGCCTTCCGTTTCTTTCCTCCTATCCTGTCTCACTCTCTTGAATTTTCAAATCCTGAAGTCAAATATACTGCACTCATCCAAACCTGCCTTGTCTAAAGAGAAAGGATCCAACCAGATAATGGCCCTTATCAGATTGTAACTAATCAAGGTCCAAGCAACAAGTGTCTTGGTAGACTTTCCAGCCAAAGCATCCACTTGTAACTGACTAGCAGTCCCGTGTTCCAAAAATATCAACAAAAGCCATGTTTCACCCATCTTTTCTCTCTTGTCTTTCCTTACCTTGTGTCTGTGAATGCCCTGCACATCAGGACTAAGAAAAAAATTAACCGTTTCCTTTTTATCAATGAAAAGTTGTTCTTAAACTAAGAGACTCTGATACTTTAACTCCAAAAGGAAAGAGACTTTAATAAAATCTGAAGTTTGTTTTGCATAATCACTCAATCACAGTGTCAGTATAAATGGTTGTTTTAATTTCCTGTGGGTTTCTGTGGGTGTATTTAATCAATAAACTTTCAGTATAAATAGATGCTTTTAGGTGTTTGCTAAGTAACCGGGTAAAACCAAGGTCTCTATTTAATATTAGCCCTGAATCCTCTATCTATCACTGTTTCATTGTAGATAGTGAAAGTGTTTATAAATGCCTTTAACTTTTTACGCCTTTGAAATTTATATCGATATAGCACTCCCTCCTTTCACTTCATTATTTATATGGCAAGTTAATCCCATGTGATGTTCATTCTCTTATCCTCTCCTCAGGGAGAGAAGTGTGTGCAGTGGCATTTCTTGTTTTGGTAGGGTTTTTGTTTTCTCCTCTCCCAACCCCAAACTCCTTTACACCTGCCTGGTGCTCCACATCCTCATTAGTCACTTGGGGCTAGATTTATGAAGGTATTTAGGTATAGAGGCATCTACTTAGTATTGCCCTGGGAAAGTGAGAGGGACTAATGGAGATTTGTACTTTCCAATATACTTTCCAGAGCCTTTTTACAGTCTTGTTTCAAGGGAGTTATGCATGGAGCGTTTACCATATCATTCATTATATCATACCTACTCTGTAATAAGGACCAGACTCTAATAGTGGCCACAACAGTGCAAATCCAGATTAATTCCGTTAAGATCAGCTCCTTCAGTGAAACACTAGAATGGGTTACTTAGGGAGGTGGTAGAATATCTCCATCCTTAGGCCTGGTCTACGCTGGGGGCGGAGGATTCGATCTAAGATACGCAACTTCAGCTACGAGAATAGCTTATTCTCGACATATCTTAGATCAACTTAGAATCACTTACTTCGCATTCTCGCGGCGCGGGATCGACGACGGCCACCGCTCCCCTGTCGACTCCGCTTCCACCTCTTGCCACGGTGGAGTTCCGGAGTCAACGGCAGAGTGATCGGGGATCGATTTATCATGTCTACACTAGACGCGATAGATCGATCACTACCCACTGATCCGGCAGGTAGTGTAGATGTACCCTTAGAGGTTTTTAAGGCCCGGCTTGACAAAGCCCTGGCTGGGATGATTTAGTTGGGGTTGGTTCTGCTTTGAGAAGGGGGTTGGAATAGATGATCTCCTGAGGTCTCTTCCAACCCTAATCTGCTATGATTCCTTGTAGTCAATGGAGGCACTTCCTAGTTATATGAGGGTAACTGAGGTTAGCTTTTTGTCTCACTGTGGGGGATACCAGGCATTTTCGCCAGTTTGTTCCATAAGTGAGGGAGGAGATGGAAGTTTTCTTCCCACCTTCCTCCACTATGGAATGAGCAGGGAGTTCTGCCCTCCCAAGCTCTATGAATACCTGAGATCAGCATAGATTGCAAGAGATCCACTCAAAGTAGCATCCAACTGTGTAAGGATATCTGCCTATACACCAGCTCCAAGACTTTCCTGTACCATATTCTGGGGATCTGCATGCTGGCAAGGATCCAGGGACAGCACCAGGGAGGAAGCACTACCCCTTCTGGAGGTAATCTGTGAGTGGAGGGTCCCTTCATGCATGGATCCTGGTGGGACAATCTCTGACAAAGGTGGGGACATTTTAAAGGAACACATGTAATACATTTGTTTTGTTCATTTCTGAAACGTGATCTGAATGTTTGCAGGTCTGGTTGTTTAAATGCTACCCTTCTGTGGATGGAAGAAGTATCGTGGACCCCATCCTGCATTCTTTGTACACCCAAAACTCTCATGGAACTTTTGTAATGATTGTGAAGCCCTTGTTTTAATATATATGTTGCTCTGTATTTATGTTAGAAAAGGGCAAGATCAAAGAAATGCACCTTGTACTTGGAGCAGAGGGTGGTGAGGTTTGTGATGGTTCTTAGTTCCTGGGGGAATTCATTGGACTGACCCTGGAGAAAGTTCTGTCTCCTGCACAGATGAGCTTTATTCTTACTCTAGAGCATTCCACTGTGCCAGAGAACAGTAGTTGTTGACCACTGTCTTTATCCTGGAGTCGAAGATCTGAAATCCATAAAGCAGCAACATAAAGCAATCCATTGACTTTTGTCAAGCATTATGCCCTTGATATGGCGGCTGGGCCTGATGCCAAATTCCAGTGAGCAATACTTCAATCATTATTTGACTAACACAGCTGGCAGTCCTCATTCCCAGCTTCCAGAGGGGATATTGCTTACTAGTCACAGTGTGGAAGAAGAAAGAATGGTTACATACGCTACAGTAACTGTGCTTCTTTGAGATGTTGTACTCTGTGTGGGCCCCACTACCTGCTCTCCAACCCTGCTCTTCAACGTCCGCAACAACATGAGCTTTGAATTATGAAAGAAATGAGAGAGGGTCATGGCTGATCCACCCTTTATGCCCTTGTATGGGAGCACACGGAGGCACATGGTGCATGTATAGCCCTGACAGACACTGCTATTCAAAAGAATCCAATCTCACACACAAGGTACACCTGCACCCTACAGTCGGATCCACATTGACTACGACATTTTGAAGAACTACAGTTGCTGTAGGATACGTGGCCATTCTCTCCATGCTGTAACATTGTTTTTTTATGGGAGAAGTTCACGCAGTAACATAGAAGCTCTGGAAAGCCTCCTGCGGCAGAAGACTTGCTGTGCTCGTCTCCTGCTGGGTGAACAGCTGTGTTGTGTGATCGTGTGGGAAAACTAGACTTTGATCCCAGCAAGAAGAGTGAGCCGATGCAACAACAGGGTTATAAGGCTGATAAGTCTGCTGTTGTGCAAATCCAGTGGGGAAAAAATCCTTTGTTGGGGGGCGGGGCGAGGGCTGCATGGATCCCAGTCCCTATTCCAGCCCATCTGGATTGTTGAGTGAATTCCATTCCTCCCCGGCCCTATGTCGCTCCATCACACAAAGGCCATTTACTTGGGCTTTTTGCTGAATTTCACCTGGTTTGCAGCTCTCCGAGTATTTAGTGTGGAGCATTAGGGAAGATTGTACCCATTTGTTGGTCAGACGAATGAAAAATAGCGCATTAAGAAAGTGCCTTTGTGCAGCTGAGCACAAGTGGTTATTGGAGGTTCAGCCTATTAACATATATTTAGACCCCCCCGTTCCACTTCCATCAAATAGGATCAACTTGCCATTAAATATGGTGACGTGAAAGGAAGGAGAAAGTTTTAAAGAGAGAGCAGACAAAAGGAGATGGTATAAGAACAATTATTTGGTTGCCCCTCCCCCATATATCAACCACTCAAGGAGAAATAAGCTGCACCCCACAGCGGAATCCAGTAACAGGCATGTTGTCGCTGCATTTCCAGTGCTGGAAGGCATTCTGCCACAGGGAGGGGACGGGCTAGAATCTTGTTTCATTTACACCAGAAACTCCACTGATGTCAAAAGAATGATTCCTGCTTTACATCAGTGTAACTGAGACCAGAATCTGGCCTCATGACCTACACTTTTAAATCTGGTGTTAAACAGATGTTTACAACAAAAGTATTTAATCTTATTTTGATACAGCTAAAAGTCCCATCGGAATATGAAAAACGATTAGCTGCTTAGCACCTTGCAGGCTGCTTTTTTTCAAAATGTAGTGACTGGTAATCTAAATAGCTGTGCTATTTTCTGAACGACTAATGGATGGTATTTTATACGTCTGAATAAATGGAGCAGTACATGTCGTCATTACATTTTTACCATAGATTAAATTATTGTAAGCAATTTAGTGCTAATAGTGCTGATGACACTAAAAACATTGTAATGTAACCTTTCAGAATCACTTTATTGAACAAAATTTCAAACCATCTTTTTCAGTCTTCCCAAGTAGATTCATTTTCTCAGTCTCAACTGACGGCTCAAGAGAGCAATCATCTGGGATCTAGCAAAGTCTTCCGTCAGGTACGTGAATCTTCCATCAATGTTAAAGAATGCCCTGCTGCTTGTTTTCCAGGAGAGCACCTCACATATAATAAACCTAAATAGATGGTTTCCTACAATGGGGGGCGAGACAAATAGTTCTTTTCTTCCCCACCTTCCCTCACTCTGCAGCTGTGGAATTTTGTGTCTAGCACCTGAGAGCAGTCTGTGGTTCCACTAGTCATTCAGTAGTATTTTGAACTATGTCTGCTGCACACTGGGGGACAAACATCTTCCCCCCACCCCGTATGTTCTCATGGGAAACTCTATGAGTTTCAATTCTAAGAATTTCCAGTCCCTTCCATTGTATTTCCTGTGAAAGGAACAACTTATTCATCTCAGGAGCTTGGTTTGGGTTTTTTAAGAAAATACAGGAAAAACCCCTTGTCGTTATAAGCACCATAGGAACCAGACTCTCTCCTTCTTCAGAGCTTTGACATTCTACAGGAGTATAAAACTTTCAACACATAATCTATGGTCCTGATCCTGCTAATGATAGCACACAGGCAATCTCTTTCAGGATCAGAACCTATTTTTGCATTCAAATCTGTCTACAAGAGGAAGGTTACCCAATATGGTAGCTCCCACCAGTCACAAAAGTTATTACCACACACATCAATAACTGAGTTTAAAGCACTTGTGATGCAGCAGTGTTTTGCAAATAACAAAAGGACCTAGGCCTGGACGCACAAAAGGCGTTAGGCACCTAAGTCCCTTTTTAGGCACCTAAGTCCCAGTGCGATACACAACTTTCATGGAACCCTGTAGGCGCCTAAACTCACTCAGTGCCTATATTTTGGCCTCTGGGCATTTGCACTGTTGCCTCTTTCTAGGTTTCAAGACACCTATCCCCCGCCTAAACATCAGCAGTTCACAAAGCAGGGGAAGATAGGCATTCGGCTGCGTAAGTCACGTATGGAGTCCAATCCTGTAGGCATTCTCAGAGACTGCCTACTGGATCGGGCCCCTCAGGTGAGTTCACACAAAACTGGGGAGGAGGGATCTCAACCTCCCTCATAGCTTTTAGCCCAGTGATTTAGGTACTCACCTGGGATGTGGAAGACCCAGGTTCAAGTTTCCCCTCCACTTGGAGGAGGAGAAGGGATCTGAACAGGAATCTGCCACATCTTAGATTAATGCTCTAGTCACTGGGATAGTCGGATGTGGGGCTCCCTCAGTCTCTCCTTTTGAAGGTATTGCACTCTGGATAAATAATGAGAGAGTCATTAGAGTGGGGAGATTGGATCCTCCCGCCTCCCAGATGAGTGCTCTAACCACCAGGCTATACAGCCATTCTGATGTCATTGGGGGAGTGGGCGGGAGGAAGGATGGAGAGCGAGAGTGAGCAGAAGCATGAAAATGACTCTATAGTCTGGTGGTTAGAGCCAGGATTTTTTTTCCACACTTAACTCAGAAATTGCTGACTGAATTTTGCTCACATTTTCCAGAAAAAAATATAACATTTCGGCTGGAAAATATACTGCAAAATTTCAACTCAGAAGGTGAAATTTAAAAAAAAGTTACGAGAAACTAAAATTAGGTAGTTCTAAGGAAACTCATGCCATGAATTTATAGTGGAAACTAGTGCTGCTGTTTTAATGTATCTGTTCATCTATTAATAATTGTGTTCATGTACATTGTTTATACGTTTTTGGCAAATCAATTTTAAAAACATAGAAAAGTTGTAGAGGTCACTCCTTCAAACTAAGCTGTTTTGTTAAAAAAATCTTTACCAGCTTGCCATGTAATTTTTATTTATTTGACTTCAGAAATTCAATAGCAGTGTTAGTTCACTCCCTCATCTGGAAGGCCAAACGAAGCACAATTTCATTGTAAATGCCGCCAGACCTCATCCACAAGACAGCAGCCTTCCTCACATAGCAAAGAACCTGCAGAATGTGCACCTATTGCTTCAGGTGAATTAAAGGACATTTTTATATGGAGTGTAGTTGTAGCCATGTCTGTCCCAGGATATTAGAGAGACAAGGTGGGGGAGGCAATATCTTTTATTTGACCAATTTCTGTTGGAGAGAGAGAGAGAGAGAGACCAGCTTTTGAGCCACACAGAGCTCTTTCAGGCCCTGAAGATATTATCTCACTCACCTTGTCTATCTGATTGTTAGACACTTTTGTTTCATGTTAACCAATTTGTTTCTAATGGACCTAGTGGAATTTTAGCAAATCTGATTAGTGACCTGTCTGGATGTTTGTATATATGTAGATAGATATAATTTACTGAAGATTTTTTTTTCAGTTTCTATTTTCACTAGCACAGCTTCAATTTAAAAAAAAATAGTGATGGGTGAATACCTAAAAGATGTGGCAGCTAATTTGGGATATCCCCATAAGTTTTGATGATTATCCAAAGTTACTTCTACCTTTTGAAGTCATCTTCAATGTTGGCATTTAAAAATCCAACCAGTTCCTTCTCTCTTCCTCATTCTTCCCAACTGCTCTGTCCTTCTCTGATCCCTGCTCTCTAAATTCCTGTCTTTTTTTCTTCAATAAATCAGATCTCTGATCTAAAGAGGTGACTCACATTCTTTATCTCTACCATGTTGATCCTTTTTCCTTCCTATCTTCGATGTTACTGTAACAAATCTGTGGTGGTGGAGTCTCAGCAGATTTGGCAGGTTCTACTGGGCCCTGTTCTGATCTATCTTCAGATCTTATGGGCTAGAAGTATTTCTGGACATAGGAGCACCCAGGGAGTCAGCACCTATGTACAGAAAAAAATTAGTGGGTACTTAGCACCACTGGCAGCCAGCTCCTCCCCTCCCCCCAGCTCCTCCCTACCGCCAGCAGCCCCAATTATCAACTTCTCCCCCTCCCTCCCAGCTGTTCTGCAGTGTGCAGGAGGCGCTGGGAGGGAAGGGGAGGAGCGGGGACGGGGCATGCTCAGGGGAAGGGGAGGAAAGAAGTGGGGAAGAGGCAAGGCGGGGTGGGAAGAGGCGGGATGAGGGGTGGTTTGGGGGGAAGGGGTGAAGTGGGGGTGAGGCCAGGGGCGGAGTGAGGATAGGAAGTGGTGGGATGGGGGTGGGGACTTGGGGGAAGGTGTGGAGCGGGGGCAGGGCCTGGGGCAGAGGGGGGGGGTCGAGCACCCCCCCGGGTAGAGAGGAAGTTGGCTCCTATGTTTCTGGATCAGAATAACCCCAGAATGCATTTTGCCTGAGATGCCATGGAATGCCTGGAGAATGCATGCTTTATAAACAGCAGCTTGTTAGGTAGAGGTTTACTGAGACCCTGCCATGGGTTGTATAACCTGTTTAGAAATGTTTGCGTAAGGGTTGAGTGGAGCTCTAGGGCTCACAACAGCATACAGAATGGGGTAGAGAGGCTGCTTACCTGAAATGATTCGAACTATCAAAAATGTTAAATTTCGCAGCCTGATGCAGCCAAACATTCCCGCACAGACACATGCTCAAGTCCATTGCAGTCAGTTCTTAAGTTTCAACTCTAAGAATTTTCCGTCTCTTCCCTAGCATCTTCTGTGAACAGGTTAATTTACTAATCTAAGGGTTTGGGGAGATTGTCTTGTGTTTTAAGAAAACACTTAAAAGCCATTGTTATAAGAAGATACACAGAGGCTAGACTCCTTCCTAAAGCAAGGCTTAGAAATTCCACAGGAGTGTAAAACTTCCAATATACAAATCATGTGTAAATGCTTTGGTAAATCAGGGCCCCTCTTAGGATGGAGGTTTGAGCCAGTGTTCTTTTGTTTTGTTTTTTTCTAAACCCGTTTGCTCAAGCTTAGAAGTAAAGAGGCGCACTTTCACTCCTGGAATCACAGAAGTCAGAAATGGAAAACATCTCTTAGATCATCTTGTCAACCTCCTCAGCAGAAAGACCTGGGCCAGATCCTCAACTTGTGTAAATTGTCATAGCTTAATTGAAGTCAATGGAGCTATGACAGTTCACACCAGCTGATAATTGAGCCCCGAGTATTGAATAGACATGGAAACTGAATTTCCCCTTTTCCCTTAAAGGTGTCTCTCTCCAAGTCAGAATGAAGGCACATTGTAAGGGAAGTTTCCACTGTTGTTGCCCATGCTGTACCTGTTCTGTGGATAAATGGAGGATTATAGTCTCCAAGGCTTCCAGGCCTTTTTTCAGCCCTAAATTAACTTTAGAATATAAGAACGGCCATACTGGGTCAAACCAAAGGTCCATCTTACCCAGTATCCTGTCTTCTGACAGTGGCCAATGCCAGGTGCCTCAGAGGGAATGAACAGAACAGGAAGACATCAAGTGATCCATGCCCTGTCGCCCATTCCCAGCTTCTGGTAAACAGAGGTTAGGGACACCATCCCTGCCTGTCCTGGCTAATAGCCATTGGTGGACCTAACCTCCATGAATGTATTTAGCTCTCTTTTGAACCCTGTTATAGTCTTGGCCTTCACAAGATTCTCTGGCAAAGAGTTCCACAAGTTGACTTTAAACTTTAAAATCCCTAATAAAGTCCAAAGCCTCCAGAGCTTACTTCTGAGTGGGCTACAGGCAGCAGTTTTTCTGTAATGATAGGGATGAGCTGAAAACGAGTGAAAATACAAGAAAGCAAAATGAAAATCTTTGTTGTTTGGCAGGAAAACAGATGTCGAGGCCAGCCACATTTTTCCCGATTTAACCTTGCAGAAAACCTGCCTGAAGGCGCTACTAGAGTCCAGCCCAATAGGCCGGAAATAGAAGGAACCAACACCAGTCTCAAGTTGCCTCTGACAGCTCCAGGTACAATATGAGCAGAAACAATGCATGCTAGAGAGAAAGATGTAACAAACAGCACTCACTAAGAAGGTGAATTGCTGTTAGAGTTCACTGAAATGTCTTTCTTGGGGAGGGGATGGAGGAAGGGATGCATTAGAGGAGTTTTAAATATAATTTAACTGTTGATATTAAACAAAATGTGGAACAAATAGACTAGTGCAAATATATAAGTGACGAGGATCATAGAATCAATCATAGAATCATAGGACTGGAAGGGACCTCAACACGTCATCTAGTCCAGTCCCTGCAAAGAAACCATGACAAGGGCTTGTCCAGGATGTGTGACCTTGTTGTGTGAAGGCAAGTCACTAAGGGTCTCTCTACACTTGGAGCTGGGGATGTGATTCCCACCCATTCAGAAGACATACTTACTTGCATTGCTCTCATTGACCCAGCACGCTAAAAATAGAATTGGCAGTATGAGCTGCAGGACGGTCTAGCCTCCCTGAGTATGTGCCCATGGTCTCATAATTTTTTCCGGTATTTGTTACCCTTTATGATTATTTTTAACAGATTTCTAAGTGAAATGTCAATTTGAAATTAAAAGTCAAAATGTTTCATTTTGAAAATGTTGAAACAAACAGTTTCAACTTTTTCAAAAAACACATTTTTACATTTTTATCTGGCTAAAATTATTCTCTGACTTCTACCCCAATCTGTGAATAATTCCATTTGAGTGACAAATACATGTTTTGGCAAATAAACTATTTAACCCCCCGCCCCCCCCAAAAAATTCACTTGGCTGTAGCTGCTAGTTTCAGCTCTTTACAAAAATATTTCCCCTAACAAGAGAGTAGCAGAAGGACAATATTATTCTGGAAATCAATCATCAGTGACTAAATAAAAATAAGGGCATGGTAGAGCAAATACATCCCCACGTTGAATTGAACTCACTGCTGAACCTCTGTTATATAAACAGTGCCTAGATACTACTAGACAATAATTATAGCCTGGTGATGGATCCATTAAAATATACAAACAGATAGTCATAAGCAACGACTGTCCAGTATATGATGACTAACAGTAAATTCTCCCTTCTGATCAGAATGGCAGATCTCAGCTCTGACAGTCTGATTTCCTCAGGTTCAGGAAGCCTGTCATATATGGCACAACATAAACAAACAAGACATTGGAACTGAAATTGCCCTGTTCTTTCAAGGAGAATCTCACCCTCCTTACAGTAAAATTCCATGTGCAGTTATCAACAGAAAAATATCAACCCGTATTCCCTTTTATTCAAAGGCACTTGTACCAGTGATTTTGAATGAAATGGGTAGGTAAGCTATAGTCTTTAACCTTCTGCTTTCCCTAAGTTTGGACTTGCTGAAGTAAACTTTTTAAAAAAAAATTGACTTGACACAAGGACACAGCGTGACACTCGGGTGACAGGAACAATTCCAGGCTCTTCAATTGCTGAGAATTTTACTTAAACTAATAAAGAAGAACAGGAGTACTTGTGGCACCTTAGAGACTAACAAATTTATTAGAGCATAAGCTTTCGTGGACTACAGCCCACTTCTTCGGATGCATATAGAATGGAACATATGCATCCGAAGAAGTGGGCTGTAGTCCACGAAAGCTTATGCTCTAATAAATTTGTTAGTCTCTAAGGTGCCACAAGTACTCCTGTTCTTCTTTTTGCGGATACAGACTAACACGGCTGTTACTCTTAAACTAATAAAGCTGGCTTCAGACCAATATGGAGGCAAAATTAAGACAGTTAAAACAGCTCATTGGTTTGACAGTTCAACAGAGATCCTCTGTAGCACTAGAGGACTGATGCTAGGTTTAACCATTATAAGGGCTAAATCCATTTGTTTTCTGAGGCCTTTGCCTGAGGGATGGAAGACTGTTGGACTATGCATTTAGCTATTTTTAGGAGGTGAAAGCATCTGACTTTAGTTAATGTGCTATTGTAAATATGCCTAGGGACAACTCTGAAAGATGCTTTTTTTAGAAATTCAGGCTGGGATCTTCAAAAATGCTCAGCTTTGGCCTAGCTCTGCTCACTCTGAAGTCAGTGTAAGTTACACCATTGATCTCCATGGGAGTAGAGTTAGGCCAGTGCTGAGTGGATTTGAAATTTCCACCCTTAATAAAGAAGCTAAAAGCATAACACAAAGCAGCATTACAGTACCTTCTTTACAACAAAACAGATCGCTGGGCTTCTGGTTTTCAGGGTTTATTCATTTTGTTTAGGAGAAGGGAGTTATTGTTACCAATTTTTGAGTTTTATGTAGATGGCTTTTGGGACTTTCTTTTTCTATATTCTGTAATGAGTAATGTATATTATTTACATTACTCATTACAGTAGTATATATTGCAATAAGTAATATCTTTGTAATGCTCCCTAATGCACTTTAACAGAGCACTGTTTCTAACGGTACTTCGTTAAAGTGTCCTAGGGAACTTTTAGTGTGTACCAGCAGGATCTACACCGACTAATTAGTGCCCAACACATTTGTGCACTTCAAAAATCACCCCCCCGTAGTCCGCATTACTGCTCTGTATAGACAAGCCCTTAGATACAAGTAACCATTTCTGGTGTTTTTCCAGGGTTTATTGGATAAACATCAATTTCATTTATATTACATGATATTATTTATTTACTTATTTGTATTGGGGGTGTTTTATTGGTATTTATGAGTTAAAACCAAAAAATCAAAGCCCAACAGATAAAATAAGTAGTGTGCAAATGAAGACAAACTTCCAAAGACCAGCCACTCTGTGGACACACATTGGCCACCCACATTTTCCACCCACAGGTGCATTTCAGACACTGAATGTACCCACAGTTCAAAAATGGGAACCAATCACACTAACCAAACTACCTACTTAACTGTGGGTGCAGATTAAGTAGTTAAGGCCAAAGAGGAAGATCAGGCTGGCAGCAGTGGCAGCTGCGGCTCTCTTCCTCCCTTGGCCACCCAAGAAGAAGCATTAGCAGGTCTCCTAGATACTTCCCAGAGCACCTGGGCTAAATCCATAGAGCCCTTCTGTGGAGCACAGTACCTCAGCATGCTCCAGGCCAGGCAGACTAATCCTTCAGCTGCAAATGTCGTCAGTGATCTCACAATGTGACATGAGAATGGGGGCTCTAGTGCGTAATCAAGAAATTTGCTTAGAAATACAGAGGATAGGGCTGACTTGTTTCCTCAACTTGTGCACAACTTCTTTCTAATTAATACATCTAGCAGTTTGCACTTAACATCATATTTCCAAGGAGCAACAAGTACTTTGCAAACTTTACTTAGCTGAACCTCACTCCTGGGAAGTACATAAAGCCATTTTACAGGTAAGCAAACCAAAGCATTAAGGGCCCAATTTTTAAAGGAGATATTTAGGTGCCTAAAGAATCAGATAAGCACCTACTGGGATTTTCAAAAGCATCTAGGCTCCTAACTCCCTTTGAGAGTTAGGCACGTAGTTTCTTTTGACAATTCTACCAGGCACCTAAATGTCTTTAGAAGTCTGGTTCTAAGAGAATAAATGATTTGCAAAGGGTCACACAGCAAGACAGAGTCAGGAAAAGAACACAGTTGATAGGGAAGAATAAAAACAATCACTTTACATTTAAAGTAAACTTATACTGTAAGAATCACAATTGAATTGCGTGATCAAGGTATTCCACATTTTCACTGTTGATTTTTTTTTTCAATTTAGAAGCCTTGAAATATTTTAGAAACCAGTTAACAGTTTATGAGCAAGAAGAAATTCTCAACTATGCAGAGCTGTGGTTTCTTGGGCTGGAAGCTAAAAAGATTGAAGGGTTACCTGAAACACAGAATAATAATTGTTATGATGACGAACATGGCACTTACATAAAGGTAAGAAGGAAAATCATGCTACTGGTATTCTGAGCAACAATATTTGCAGTGACTATTTGTCCACTGCTAGCTGGTCTATATGAGATAAATGAAGGTCTAAGATGACTTGCTAGCAGTTAAATGCCCATATTGCAAACCCATCACTATTGACAACCTGTTTGAATCTCAAAAGAGAAGCTCTGAATGGAGACCCACCTTCCCTTGACACAAGGTGCATTAGTTGAGGGCTTGTGCCACTTCTGCTAGTGCACTTCTGTGGCCTCTCTCAACTTGTCCTGTGGGCATAAGACTTCAGGTTTTGCCAGTCCAGCACCTTTCATGAGCAGTGAATTCACAGACATAAACACCACTCTAGAACATGAATCTTGAATTTGTGCCGGCACCAGAACCTTCCTTTTGTTTCCTTGTTTACTACAGGTCCTACATGACCATATCGCATACCGCTACGAAGTGCTAGAGGTCATTGGGAAAGGGTCGTTTGGACAAGTAGCAAAATGTTTGGATCATAAAACCAATGAACTAGTGGCAGTGAAAATAATAAGGAACAAGAAAAGGTATAGCATGGCACGACTTCAAGAGGTTAAAGAAGTGTTTGATAGGCTGTTACTTTTCTATTCATGAGAATAATCATCCCCTGCTTTTATTAGGGATAATTTACAAGTAATGATCTGTATATGATATAAGAAAAAGGATGCTTGCTTATTCCATTTTTATAAATACTTTTAAAAATTGTGCATGTGTTTGTTGACAATAAAATTGGAAGGATGCTATGTCTTGGCAGAATCAGGCATGATGTGGGCAAGAGTGGTGCAAGCTCCCTGCATGTAGCTAGGCCAATGCACCTCATTTCTGACCGACTGCATCCCCCACAATTCCAGTTATATTCCCCCCACTTCATAACTCTGCCAATTCACTTCTATCCTGACTTGCAAAACTGCATTTTATTCCAATATTGGGCTTCCAAATAGCTTTGTTATAGAGTTATCCAATGCTTAGGGCTTGTTTATATGGGGAAGTTAGTGTGAAAGGGTTAGGTTGTGAATTTAAAGCACAATAGCTATTCCGCACCACCTCCCCATGTGAACATTCTTATTCTGCACTAAGAATGCCTTTTTGCAGTTTATCTTAATCTACTTCGAAGTAGATTAACCTAAACCACACATCGGCGCTTTTAGTGTGGAAGAAGAGTGTCCACACAAGGAACTAGTGCAGGATAGCTGTTCCGCATTAACTATTCTAGACTTTTTCCCCCCCGGTACACAAACCCTTAAACCAGGATTACGCTACAAAGTTTTGGCGGCATAGCTATGTCAGTCAACGGTGTTAAAGAAACACATCCCTGACCGACATGGCAATGCTGGCAAACCCTCCCCCGCCCCAATGTAGATTTAGCTCTACCAGCAAAAGAGTCCTTTGGCCAGTGTAGTTTATGTCATCTGGGTAGGAAGTTTAACTATACCAACAAAATAACTCCTTTTGCCGGTATAAGCTGAGTTCCACTTGGGGGCTCTGCCAGGATAGCTATACTGGTATAGCTGTATTGGCAAAGCCTTTGTAGTGTAGATTAGCCCTTTTACTCTGGAAAAATCCAGAAGTGCAAAGAAGATGGTAAAAAGCATAGGAATGGCAGGCTTATTTGTAAAAGAGATTAAAATTTTTAGGACTATTTACTTTGGAAAGGAGAAGAAAAAGAAGAAAAGAAGAAGAGGAGGAAAATTTAATAAAAGGAATTATAGGCAGAAAACCAGGATGGTGCTTTTATTCATTCCTCCTCGTAGCATAAGAACAAGAGAGCACAATCAAAAGGTAGCAAGTTTAAAACTGACAAAAAGGGAGCACTTTATTTTCCCAGCATAGAGTCAGTTTGGTGAAATAAGAGGCACAGGAAATCATCCAGGCAAACAGTGTAGCGTGATTTTAAAAGGTTTAGCTGTTGATACAGAAATGTATAAAATGTACAGGGAATATCCATGCCTATATGAGGGCAAAGCAGAGCATCTTCAGAGGCTGAGAAATTCCCCCCTCTTCCAACATGATATAATGTTGCATAGTTAGAAAATAGGGTGGGGGACATCACCGTCCTATGAAGCATCCAGCAATGACCTATTGCTGGAGACGGCATACAGCATTAGGAGGACCAATAGCTGGCTCTGGCATAGGAAATTTTACAGTATAGTCCTACAATCTTTCTTCCCCTCTTACTAATGGCCAGGCTTGTTCTACTAAGCAGTGCTGTTGGATCAGGCCCAGAGAAATTTTACTACTAAAATTCTTTGGGCCTGATCCAGCAGCATTGGAGTCAATGGGAGTTGTGCAATTATCTTAAGCAGGAGATTAATTAGGCCCTTTCATTGCATGCTTTCTTCTTGCTTCAGTGAGCCTCTTGTACAGATACTGTAGAAAACTGAAGACCTTGCTACTCTTGGGGTGAAATCTTGGCTCTGTTAAAGTAAATGGAAAGACTCCCATTGACTTCACTGGGGCCAGGATTAAACCCTAGATGCTCAAACATGTATTGTTTGAAACATTTTTTCATTCAATTATTTTGCCAGCCAGGTTCAAAATAACCAGAATAGATAGTGGTTAGCATTATGGAGTCAGCATTTGCCAATAATTACCACACAGTATTTCTCTCTACTTAGACTAGGAAATAACTCTTGTAGCTCAGATTCCATTGCGTGGTAATTACCGGTCACTACTGATTCTTTAGTGAGAGCTATTTGTTTTGTATCTGTAGCAAGATCATGTTGGTTGTAATATTCCATTTACAATGAGATTAATTTAATCAGGTCCTCGCCATATCATGTGACTTTGTCCTATGCATGTAGATTTCACAATCAGGCTTTGGTAGAAGTGAAGATTCTCGATGCTCTTCGGAAGAAGGACAAAGACAATACTCACAATGTTGTCCATATGAAGGAATGCTTTTACTTTCGCAATCACTTCTGCATTTCTTTTGAACTGCTAGGGTAAGGCATATATTCTTCTACATATATCATGGCCAAATTATATAGGATCGCAGACCCATACATGTTATGAAGATAACTTGTCTGTTATTTTCTTTCTTTTTAGTGTTTTTGAGTAGGGTTGCCAAGCCTCCAGGATTGTCCTGGAGTCTCCAGGAATTAAAGATTAATCTTTAATTAAAGATTATGTCATATGATGAAATCTCCAAGAAGACATCCAACCAAAATTGGCAACCCCATTTTTGAGTTGGTCGGTTGGTTTTTTTCTGGTTCACACCATGTAGTGTTTAGTTTACAGACATCTGTGTTAATTTGCACATCATTTCCCCTCCCTGCCCAATATCAAGAGCCCTTGAAAAAGGATGGGGAACAAAGTAGAGAAAAATGGCCTGAGAATGTAGAAAGGACACAGCTGATCTGTTTACTTATAGGGCCAGATTGTGATATTTAGCAACAGCCCTGAGAGGGATATTTCCTTGTCCCAAGAGGCACAATCCTTCCCCTACCTCCCCAAAGCATAGAGGGAGCATACGTGATGCACCATCCAATAAGATGTGCTGAGGCCCCTCCCCAGCCTTTTTGGGGGCAATTTGCATCCCTGAGTGGTGCAAAGAAGAAGCAATCTCTCCTCACGGAGCCTGGGATTGACCTTAGATCTTGGTGCTCACAGGTAGATTGGAAAAGGCTCCTTATTAGAGTTCCCCCACCACACATATGCACACACACCATGTGCACCCTTATTAGAACCAGGGACAATCTGGTGCATAATTTTTGTTCTGTGCATGTTACATTTCTTTAGCTGATGGAATGAAATGGAAAAAAAATTTAAAAAGTGAATGTAGGGGTTGGTGAACTTTAGAGTTTGTTATGCTGATCTGCCCTCTTTTGTTCCCCTTGAAAACTCCTGATAAAGAACATATAGTTTAGGTTTGTCCTAATATTCAATCTAATGTTATATAAATAGTGCACAGCGTTGCAATTGTTAGCAAAGGAAAACAAGCCGTGACAGACTCCCACAGGATACTGAGCTGAAAAAAAAACAGATGATTCCCTCAATAGTAACCAGGTGGAGTTGATAGAAAAATACAGGAACCAGCAAGTGAACTTGACCTTTATAATTGTATCTATTGTCTGACAAACATGATAACCAATATCAGGAATGTGAGGTGTGTTTTAAAATGATTATTCCATTATTTCAGCTGTTTTTAAAGATACTGTACATCAGACGTTAAAAATACAACAATTGTTATTGTTTTGGGAATGTACTTTATAGGAGGAAGTTTGGAGAAATCATGGACATTTTTATTCTTCACGTTTCTTGTAATCAAATGTCAAATGGGAGTTCAAGCCATTGTTTTCTGTTTTCTAAAAAAATCCCTCCCCCGCTTGTGTACAGACGTGGCAGGCTTCTCTTCCCTTCATTCTAGGGTGCTCTGCATCCTGAAGAGACAGCAAATTATTAGAAGATTTAATCCCTGACTCTGACCTAAACTCAGTGTCACACCCAGCTCCTACGGATACCTGTGACAATGTGAACTCTGACACGTGTGCTGATTAACAGGATGCAATCAAAGGCCTCTTGGGTCCAATAAAGGCAGAAGCCTGGGATCTCAGAAAGTCACTGTGGGAAACGGAGAGGAAAACAGCTTCTGGCTATCCAGCACGTTCACCCCCCTTAAAAGAGACCTGGAACCTCTGTCCATAACATAAAAGCATATTTTTGCCTTATCGGTCCAATGGTAATTTAAATTATTAGTAAAACAATAACTGGGTTGATGAATGTTGTTTCCCACAGAATGAAAACATCATGTACTAGCTACTTTGTTTTCTAATGGCCAGACTCTGCCCATGCCTTGTGTGGGCGTACAAGAGAGGGAGGTGAAAATTTCTTCCCCCTACATACACAGTCTTGCACCTAGGCTCAGTAACTGGTCAGAATTCCATTGGGGAGCATAGCATCATCTCCCTGCTAGTGCCTGTATAGGTCCCAGCTGTCTGAAAGCAAGCTGGGTGAGGGCAGGGCAATAGCAGTGTCCCCAGCACAGCTGGTCAGATGCATAGCAGGAAGCATGCTCCACCGTCTCCAAGAGTGATGGAGCTACTACTGTGGCCCACAGCCCCTAAGAAGAAATTTGCCTAACTCAGCCAATGGCAACACAGCCCCTCCACACACACCACATCAATATGTTTCCGGCATACAGGGAAGAATCTAAACCCAAGATCTATCAGTTATTCTGAAAATTGTGTCTCAACGTTCTACAAAATTCACATGCTGTTAGTAAACCTTTGACACCTACTAGCAAGGTTGCCATTTTAGTTCATTGCCAGGCCCTTCTCCTACTCCTATGCCTCAGTTTCCCAAACTGTGACATAGTAATTATAATCATGGTTACCTGCCTCAGAAGAGTGTTGCTTTATCATTGGTAAAGTAGTTAGGGGTCCTCCACTGAAAGGCACTTCTATAAAAAAGAGGGGTAATCCAGTGGTTAGTGCACTAGTGGGACTTAGGACATCTGGGTTCAATTTCCTGCTCTGCTACAGAGTTCCTCTGTGACCTTGGGCAAGTCACTTTGCCTCTCAGTACCTGAATTCCCATTTGTAAAATGGAGATAATAGCACTTCCCTTGGTGGTGTTATGGGGATAAATTTGAGATTGTGAGGTGCTCAGATACTATGATAATGGGGGCCATCATTGTAGATATCTAGAAATGAAGACAGTGCAAAACTGCAACCAGGTAAAACAAATTTCATTGCAAACCTGAAAGCTGGCCCAAGTTCATGGGCAATGTTTTGAGTAAACCTTGAGTTGAGCTTCCAGCAACACTGGAGCAATTTGTGATTTCAGAAGGAAATGGAGAATTTGGTGTTTTGTCCCAAAAGCAAACCATGGCATTTTGAGGTAAGAGCTGCTTTGAGTTTTATGAACCCATAACTCAAAGTGAAACTCACACAAGTACAAACCTGTGCAAAGTGAAATGGGAGAAAGGTTTACCCGCATGACCCGATGTACATTGACATTGCTGAGCTTTTCAGTGCTCTAGTGAACAGCATCATCCTAATTCTTATTATCAGCCCTACTGCAGCAGTACCATTGCACTTCCCACCTTCGTTCTGGTCATGGCATTGCCTGGTGGGGACCTTGCCTTGCTGAGGAAGGTTGAAGGAAACAGCTAGTAAGGGAAGTCTCTTTTTCGGTCTTATGTTTGTTTACTTATTTTGCCCTTCCCATTCCCATCAAACCACACATGACAGAAGTTAGTCATGTCACTTAATGCACTATTGAAAGGTGCTCATACTACAGTGATGAGGACAGTGTAAGAGCAATAGAATCTATACAGGTGTTTTATCAAGGATAATTTCCCTTGAGCGTCTGACCACAGGTACTAAGATACAAAGGAATTTATGGAAGGTGCCAAGTCAAAGGTCAATTAAAAAGAATGGGAGCTGGACCAAACCTTTCTATCTCTTATTCCCCCAATGAGAATGCTATTCTTCATGGTGAAAAGCAATGGATTTGTGACACCTGGTTCAATAAATTAATGTGTCCCATTGACATTACTTATCCATTAGATCTGGAGGATTATATGCAATATAACATTCCTAAGAAGGAAAACATACATATTGTTTTATTCTGGGTGATTCCTTTCTCTCATATAGGAAAAAAACAAGAGGCTTTCTAATGTGCTTTAAACTATTCACACCATAAACCCAAAGTGCCCTGGTCTCTCTGTCTCTCATCCCACAGAATAAATTTGTATCAGCTGATCAAAAAGAACAAGTTCCAAGGTTTTAGTTTGTCTTTGATTCGACGATTCACTCAGTGTGTGCTGAGATGTTTACAAATGCTCTACCGGGAAAAAATTATCCACTGTGACTTGAAACCTGTGAGTACTGTCATCTCATTATAAGCCAGTTGGTAGAGTTCTTGTAAGGTGCATCTTATCTTTCATGGATAGAGAACCTCTGAAAGGATCTTTAAAACTCAACAGTGATAGGTAGAACCTATGATTCCTCTAAGGCGTGTTATTCCCAGTTCAAGTAGTTCCCATACACATGCCAGCTCGCTAAAAATAGTAGTGTAGCAGTGCCGAGTACATACTCACAGAGTCTGGGTAGGTTTGTACTCAGGGTGGCTGGTCCAGGATCCCAGCTCTGCAGCAGGGACCCTGAAAACCCTGAGAGCCTTGGCTTGAGCCAGGGTTCTCAGGACTTCCAGGCTCCTGTTGTGGATCCAGGAGCCAAGCCCCAGTTAGAGAGGGGGTTTCTGGGACTTTGGGACTCCCAGCTTCATGGCAGAGAAGCTGGAAGCCTTGAAATGGTGGGGTTTCCCCAGAACTGTAGACCCTAGAAGCACAGGGGCCCTGGCCCCAAGAGGGTCCCTATTTCCTCCTCTTATTCTGTCTCTCTCATAACTTTCATTTGGAGTTTTGTTTTATTTCAAATAATTGGGCATGATTGCCCTCCAGTATCAGTAAAGTGTATGAACAGGCAAGATAAAGTGATTTATATAACTATTACAGAGTTAAGCATAACCTCATCATATTATACATTACTTTTACCAAAGAGTTCACTAACCTACTGGGGTGTTATTGTCTTTCCCCCTTTTTATTTTTCCTCTTTAGGAGAACATATTGCTATGCCACAAAGGTCAAAATTCAGTTAAAGTTATTGACTTTGGATCAAGCTGCTATGAACACCAAAGAGGTTTGCAGAAAAGTCAAGTTGATGTAATTTTCTTAATTAGATTTCTTAATTTTTAAAAACTGGAAAAAATGTTTTTGCATTGAGCTAATACATTGACACATGCCCATCATTTGCATCTATTGAACTAGTAAGCCAATGAGGTTCTCCTTGTGTCACCTACCAGCACTTTCCCCCACACTGCTAAGACTGATCTACCACCTTTAATGATGATGATTGATGATGATATAGAAATTGCTCTTAGCAGGTGTAGGGAGTTGAAATGGATCCAAGTGAATAGCCCCAGGAACTTAAATAAAACTTACTCTCTTCAGTGGGGGTTGACAGGATCAGACCGAGATCCTTTTTTATTAGTTAGTTAAGTTACAATTCATGCATTTTTTAACCAAAAGTATCCTTTCCCTGAGTTGCGGTAGAATGAAAACATCCCGGGGCACTGGAGATTATACAGCCATTTTAAAGAGATTTTAAAAATATTTTTTCTTGATAAGGTTTAAACAGAATGTACAGCGAATAAACCAAACAAAACCAAGAAACAGGAAATTAAACATAAAATGTGTCTTATAGTTGAATTGATGACAAAGAACTCACAACACTAAGAATAAACACGTCATTCAAGAGTGAAATAAATGTGAGGAAGGCTGTAGCACTCGTTAAATGGGAGACATCTACAACATTTTCACTAAGCATGGAAAAAACAAAGCATGTTCTATGTTCTTCTCTTTCTCCCATTAAACATGTTTCTCCACTCAGACAATATATACGAATTCAGCCAAGCACCGTGCTCTAGATTTCACACAACGCACAGTCAACCTGTGGAACTCCTTGCCAGAGGATGTTGTGAAGGCTAAGATCATAACAGGGTTCAAAAAAGATTTAGATAAATTCATGGTCCATCAGTGGCTATTAGCCAGGGTGGGCAGGGATGGTGTCCCTAGTCTGTTTGCCAGAAGCTGGGAATGAGCAACAGGGGATGGATCACTTGATGATTACCGGTTCTGTTCATTCTCTCTGGAGCACCTGGCATTGGCCACTGTCAGAAGACAGGATACTGGGCTAGATGGACCTTTGGTCTGACTCAGTAGGGCCATTCTTATGTTCCATGTTCTTATGTTGGGTTTAAATCAATTAGATTTATACAATCTGTTTTTGAAAGGGAGGTTAATCATTTTAGGCTTTCCAATGTTTGGGTACAAGATAATAAGAGATTCACCCTGGAATGTATCTGGAGAAGAATAATTTGAAACAGAGAAATTCAGTGGAAGAAATGTGGAGCATGATTCATCTCCTGTTAGCTTAAATAAGAGGTTTTTTTATATGCCTTTGAAGCAGTAACTAAAAGATACCTAAGGGCAGGTAGAAGAAGACAAAGTTAGATATTCATTCGTAGTAGGATATGGCACAACAACAACAAAACCCCAGCAGTGTGATATTGGCCAAGCATACAAAGCAACATGCCATGTGTCATCCCTTCCTATGCACTTCTGGAGAAACTGCCCCGAGAATACTGCTTGTGTTGTGGAGCAGCTTGCTCCCAGAAAGCTGTTGAACAAGAGGGAGTTAAAAGAGCAAACGAATAAATAAAAGGGTCCAACAGGCTAGTGGAATTGATGTAGGAGGGAAAAGTGACAGAGGTAATGTACCATCATTATATTTGATTGGGTTGAATACCAATTAAAAGGGGTTAGTTTACTCACTATGGTCCCAATCCTGGGATGTGACCAGCTGACCCAGGTCCCTGCACGTGTAGAGTCCCAATTAAGACACTGGATGAAATTCCGACCCTATTGAAATCAACGCGAGTTTTGCCATTGACTTCAGTGAGGCCAGAATTTCGCCAAATAGGTCTCTGAAGGTGTGGAGTGCTTTGTGCTGGAAAATCCCATTGCAGGACTGGGGCCTATAGAGGGGGAAGAATTGTTTGGGCTGGTTCAAGGGGTATAATTGCATGTAAGGGAATGAACTAAGGATATTTGGCTGAATAATAATCAGGAAACATTTCCTAAGAGCAAGATCTATTGCTCTGTGAAATAGTTCCCAAAAGATGTGGGGAAAGACCCATCACATGCAATTTAAAATGGAATTGGATGAAGTATTAGAAACATGTACTAAGGAACAATCCCTCTCTGGCTTATCAGGGAAATAATAGGTATTTGTCTTTTCTAAGGTCTATGGTTCTCTAATGTGAATTGCTGCCCTGACAACACTATGTTCCTTAGTGTCCCATTTTCTTTCCTAATGCAGTGTATACGTATGTTCAGAGCCGATTTTATCGCTCCCCCGAAGTGATTCTTGGTCACCCGTATGCTACTCCTATTGATATGTGGAGCCTGGGATGCATCATGGCTGAACTTTACACAGGCTATCCCCTTTTTCCCGGAGAGAACGAAGTAGAGCAACTTGCCTGCATCATGGAGGTACCTTCTGGGATTTTTTTAGTCATGACATCAAGGTGTTGTTTCCTCCATCCCTTACATGCATGTTTTAGAAACAAAGCTTTTTGTAATTTGATGAATTGTTTGAACTGTTCCTTCCACAGGGGTTCATTGACATGAGTTTTCGAATGACAGGTTAGCTGCAGTTTGCTAAACTGCACTCCCAGCAACAGAATGACACATGAAGAGACTCAAATATTTTTTGAAGCTGGGCTGGCTGTGAGAGGGAAGCTTATCACAGCCAGGGGGCCCAGTGAGAAGGAAGAGGCAGAATGTGAAGCTGCTGCCTCCTCTGTGTGGCAAACCAGCTCCCTGTGGTGAACATTGTTGGTTTGTTCAGTCACTGCACTGTTTCTGTCTTTAAGGGGAGCACATTGTAATCTGATCAGAATTGTAGGGAGCGGTTCTGATCAAAGAAGTATGTTTGAGTCTAAGGGAGAAGCAAAGCAATATTTTAATTTTTCTCCTTTTCCTAATACATTTGTTGTTTTTGTTTGCACTGCCATGTAATGTACCTGGGGCCAACTGTGAAAACGATGCAAAAGTTATGTCAGGTACAATGTGTTGCAATCAGTCTCCTAGGCAAGTCTGACTAATGAGAGCATATCACTTTGCTGCCCAGCATCCTGTGCTAGCTCCGTGTCTGATTTCCAACCCAGGGCAAGCCCTGAATTAGCAGGTGCAAAGCTGCTGTACTGTCCCTCTCTGCAGTCTCCCACAGCATCTACGTCGATCAACAGGAGTGCTGTTCTTCAGAGTCCCCGGGGGAAACTTCCAGGGCTGGGGAAAGAGCTGTCTCAACAGAGGGCCGTAGATGTTGTAGATGCTATTAGTCAGATCAGAATGAGCCCATCTGTGAAAACAAATCTGTTTAAGTAAGACCTCCATTAATAACAGAGCAAGCTAGCCTGGCAGCATTGTTTATGGAAGACGACAACCACCAAAATTTATCTCCTGTGAGAAGACAGCTTAAAATGGAGAGTGTGAAGTCCATTTTCAACCAATTATAATGGATCCCTTGGTTCTGTATATGGAACTTAGACACTGTATTACAGTGAGAGGCACATTAAAAATGAGGGTGGGTTAGAGAGAGTTGTAAACATTTCACTCCATGCATCTGAAGAAGTGGGTTTTTTACCCACAAAAGCTTATGCCCAAATAAATCTGTTAGTCTTTAAGGTGCCATCGGACTCCTCGTTGTTTTTATAGATACAGACTAACACGGCTACCCCTCGGAGACATTTTATTGTAAATTGCCACATGTAAATAGGAGGAACAGCACATCCATCTTTATCCAAGGCTGCTAGAGATGTTGAAGAAATAGTGAATAACTCCTGATAATAATTTTCTGTCTTGAAGATATTGGGTCTTCCGCCAGCTGATTTTATTCAGACTGCATCAAGAAGACGAACATTCTTTGGTAAGCGCCTATGATTGTCTTTCTTTATTGTATCACTTCCACAGCTGTTTGGTGGGCGGCTGGGAAACACTGGGAGGTAGGCAGAGGAGTGGGGACGCGGCGTGCTTAGGGGAGGGGTGAGGGTGAGGGGAGCTTGGCTGCCAGTGGATGCAGAGCACCCACTAGTTTTTCCCCATGGGTGCTCCAGGGCTGGAGCACCCACTGAGTCGGCGCCTATACATGGCTTGCCCCGCTGTGTGAGTAATCCCTCTAGCAGAGCTATCTGAAATTATACCAGTTGAATGCTGCGCTGTGTTATCAGTTTACTCTGCATATTTTTCAGGATGAAAGTATAATCAGTTCTAGTAAAGTGCATTTAATACAGATTTGTTTCCTAAGTGGTGTTGCCTCCTTTCATGGTTTTACCAATGAGAAAACAACAAGCTCTGGGAGGTTGGGCGGGGGGGAGAAGGAACGGGAATGTGGCGCACTCAGGAGAGGAGGCAGGGAAGAGGCGGGACTGGGGTGGGGATTTGGGGAAAGGATTGGGATAGGGGCAGGGAGGGAATGGAGTTGGGGCGGGGAATTTGGGGAATGGTTGGGATGGGGGTGGGGCAGGGCAGGGCCTCATGGAAGGGGCGGAGTGGGAGTGGGGTTGGGTGCTGGGGGTAAGGGGGGGGGTCGAGCATCCAGGGGAAAGCAGGGAAGTCGGTGCCTATGAAGCCATGTCCTGGTGGGATGGATGTAACATGGGAAAACTCATTTCATTCCTCCCATAAGACCCTGTTCAGGACTTCTTATTCACACCTTTCTCCCACTGACTTCAATAAAGATTTTACCCTAAATAAGGAGTCAGAGTTTAAGGCCAGAAGAGACCACCAGATCATCTAGTATGGCCTCCTGTGTATCACAGGTCACCAGCACCTGCACATTAAACCAAACAACCAAAATGAGACCAAAGAATTACAGCCCTCAGGAGAATAGACTTATGTGCCACAGGCAGAGACTAGGAGGGACCGAGATCCCTGCAATGAGAAGGAAATTATTAAGGGACATATACCGAGATAATTTTGGCAAGTGACCTGTACCTGCATGCTTCAGAGGAAGCAGAAACCCCCCAGGGTCCCTGCCAATCTGACCTGCAAGAAAATTCCTTCCCATCCCGACCTATTGTGCTCAACCCTGAGCATATGAGCAAGAACCAACCAGCCAAGCACCTGAAAAAGAGAGAATTCTCAGTGCCACCTCACAGGCCTGGGCCCTGAGAAGGGCTCATTGTGTTCTAGCTAAATACCAACTGGGTAATTATGTTCAACCTACCTACGATTCAATGGGACATGGCATTCTTCACTTCCTGTCCTAAGCAGCTGTGTAGTGCATTTCTGTGTTGTTAAACAGTTGTCATGTTTCCCCTGAAGTAGATGCAGGTCAGTGGTAGGTAAAGGTATTTCTTGGGTGTAAGTTTGTGAAGAACTTTGGGGTCCTTTTGGATGAAAGTTATGTAAGTACAAGTCATTTTCCTTATGGATTTAAATCTCCTTGTAGGACTCTATAAAGTTCACACTACTGAAGGGCAACATCGTGACTACGGCTAACCTGTTACTGTGCAAAATATTTACATGACTTAAAAGCATATTTTGTTTTTAAAGATTCCAGAGGTTTTCCTAGAACTATAACAAACAGCAGGGGGAAAAAAAGACACCCAGACTCCAAAGATCTAAGTATGGTATTAAAAACCCATGATGCTGCTTTCCTGGATTTTCTGAGAGGCTGCCTAATGTAAGTTACTTTTTACTTCTTTTTATTTTCTGCAGACTTGTTTGACTTTAAGTCCCTGCTTTATTTCTCTTAGGGCTTTAAAGATTTTTGTATCTCAGTTTTTTCACCAATGTTTATTTTATAGGCCCATCCTTGTAGCATTTGAGTGCCTCACAAACATTAATGAACTTTAGTCTCACAACAAAAAAAAGTGTTATGCACAGCTTACAGAAGGGGAAACGGACACACACAGAGATTTAAGTGATTTTCCCAAGGTCACACAGGAAGTCTGTGGCAGAGCCAGAAATAAAACCCAGATCTCCTGCTTCTGAATCCAGTGACAACCCTAAAAGCATCCTTCTTCACTTATAAAAGCCCCAGTAATTAACCACATCAATCTGATTTAAGGTAAAGTTTCATGCAGGTAACATGGGTGGTGTCAGAGCGGAATCACACTGTACACCTCCCTAGAACAACACTCAATTTTGTATTCAACCAAGGCCGGCTCCAGGTTGCCACCCCAAGCAAAAAAAAAAAAAAGGTCAGAGTGCCACCCCTTGAAAAGGCATGTGCCGGTCCTGTATTCAACAACGATTATAACAATCCAAGTCCCATTGCAGCAAATGGGAGTCTTTCCATTCACTGCAATGGGAGTGACTTTGGGCATTGATTTGTGGTTCTGGATTACCACGTCTATGGTGTGCCCTGGAAGGGGCCAGCAGAGAATGTGCCGTGATGTAAAAGACTTGGTTCTTCTTTGACTAATTGTCCACATAGATCCCACTCTTGTTGGGCATGGGCTTTATGTCTGCAAAACTGGACTCTTTTGGCCAGCACTGTCTGTTGGGGACAAGCCTGCACACTAGAAATCCTTGTGCCTCTCCCACCCCATAAAGGATGGAATAGTCCCAACCCAACCATTCTTCAGTTCCTTCTTACCATCAGTGACAGTGAGTTGGAACCCCTGCAGTGTCCTCTGGCTTCTCTGTGACTCTGTTCTGGTTAGTGGTTAGTTAGCATAGTGTTAGGTAGTTAGTTAACTTTTACTTTGCCCCTTGGCTTTTAAAGAAACTTTTTACAAACTTTTCATAGATAGTAAGATCTGAGACTGAGTCTATGCTTCTCTCCCCCCACTACCAGAACTTCCACTGTTATGGTGGAAGCTAAATCCCTGGGGTTTAAGACATGCCCCTCCTGAGATTGTTAAGTGCTTTTTTTTCGGTTAGGCAAATGCAAAGGCATATCTTTGACCAGTGCTCCACTTGCTGCTCTTTTTCCAAATGGACTGAGAAGGCTAGTGATGCACCGCGCATGCCTAAAGCTATTTCATCTGGAGGTCTCCATGAAAGCCTTGTCAGATACAGAGAAAGTTGTAACTAAGGCTCAGTCCCTCTCAGCTAGTGCCCCAATGAACTGTGATTCATCTCAAGCTCCAGGGCAGAAATGTCTAAGAGACCTCAAAAACAACAAGGAGACCAGTGGCACCTTAAAGACTAACAGATTTATTTGGGCATAAGCTTTTGTGGGTAAAAAACCACTTCTTCAGTGGTTGCATCTGAAGAAGTGGGTTTTACCCACGAAAGCTTGTGCCCAAATAAATCTGTTAGTCTTTAAGGTGCCACCGGTCTCCTTGTTGTTTTTGTGGATAAGGACTAACACGGCTCCCCTGATAAGAGACCTCAGGAGTCAGCTTCAGTCCACGTGCTGACTTCTTCACAAAGGGGTAGGAAGGAACATAACTCTCCCTCTCTGGGACCCTCAGAACTGAGACACAAGTCGACATGTATTAGTCTTGTCTCTAGTTCTGCAGCAGAATAGCAGCCTACAATGGGTGTCTCTGCCACCTTAGTACCAGCTATGAAAAGAGTGCCTGCAGTACAGGCTAAATCCTTCCTCCGTCAGGGGCTCCTCGGCAAGCTCTGTATCCAGCACATTGGCACCCAGCCCTTTGGTCCTGTCCCTTATGGCTACTTTGGCCTATTTGGCACTGAGTGCCCTGTCTGTGGGCCAGGTATCAGTAGCCCTCTTGTTGGCTTGTACAACATCAGCAGTGCTAACTAGTCCTTTGGTCACCCAGATCACAGTACAGCATTCAGCTGTTGATACATCTGTGCCATCTACTTCCCCTACCCATGTACAGAGGATGCAGGAGCACCCTAACACACCCAAAAGTGGGGAATCCACCCCCCACTTAAGGAGGTGTATTCCTTTTCTTCTTCTCCACTGGGACATAGTAGAGACTCGTCTCCTGCTCCTCCCTCCTCCCTCCCCTGTCAGATGTCATTACACCTGACAGCCTGGTTGCTGGTTGGTTGATGTCCACCAAAAGACGCTGTTCAACAGAAGCTCAGAACATTCTGCTCCAAAGCAGAAAAGCCTCAACCACAATAACTTATAAAGCTAATTGAAAGAGATTTTCTATTTGGGCACCTCAGCACCAGCTGTCTCCCTGGACAACACCCTTGACAACTTACTAACCCTGGAACCATCTGGACGTTCTTTTAGTTCCATAAGGGTCTGTCTAACAGCGAAATCTGCACATTATCCTCTTATCCAGAGCCACACTTTTTTCTCACCCTGCAATGGCAAGATTCCTTAAGGGCCTAACTCATGTTTTCCTCACAGTTCAGTAGCCTCCTCCCTCTTGGGACCTCAGTATAGTATTAATAGGGTTAATAGGACCCCTTTTTGAGACCTTAGCAACCTGTTCCCTATACCACGTGTCAATGAAGACTGCCTTTTTAGTAGTCATTACCTCAGCTTGAATGGTAGGGGAGATGCAGGCCCTCATGGTGAATCCCTTACATTGTGTTTCATAAGGACAGGGTTACTCTCAGGCCTCATCCCAAATTCTGGCCCAGAGTTGTTTCAGAGTTCCATACAAACCAATTCATTCATCTGCCAGTCTTTTTCCCTCCCAAGTCTCACTTAACCCCAAGGGAAGCTAAACTTCAAACACATGATGTACTACAAGCATTATCTCATTATCTTATGAGACACATGCACCTCTTTCATCACATCAGTGCTCAGTGTTTCTCCCTCTGGCTTTGAGGAGGCCTGGGGTAAATCAGTTCCACTCTAGAGGTTGAATACTTCATGTTGGTTTATTTACAATATTTACAGGATTGCCCCGAGGGCTTCTTTCCACACACACACACACACACACAAAATACATTTCCTAACTCTAGGTGGAGTACTGCCTCTTCTTATTTGGGCTACCAATCAGCAGCCACCCTCTCTAAACCACTGTGGGCCCACCTATGCTGGGAACCAAGGCCCTCTCCCCAACCAGAAATAACCACAAGATTTCCCCTTATAGGAAAAAGCAGCTCTTTACCTAGGAAAAGCCTTTTTTCCTCACTGCACACAGCCCTTCTGCAGCTTGCCTCTTATCCTTCTTCCCTTTTGTTGCTCACTGGAAAAGGTTTTTAAAGGCCACAGGCTGCCTTTAATTAGACTCAGATGTCCATAATTAATCTGAGGTAATCTCTTTCCGTTTGGTGCAAAAAGGGCTTTTTAACCATTCTAAGACTGATATACCTGCCTTCAACCACCCTCCAGAACTGTCAGGTCTGACTTTGTCACACTTAGCAGGACAAAATCATTCGGGAATACATCTAGACCAGGGGTGGGCAAACTACAGCCCAGGGCCGCATCCGGCCCTTCGAACGTTTTAATCTGGCCCTCGAGCTCCTGCCAGGGAGCGGGGTTGGGGGCTTGCTCAATGCAGCTCCCGGAAGCAGTGGCATGTCCCCCCTCTGGTTCCTACGCGTAGGGGCAGCCAGGAGGCTCTGCACCTTCCTGCACCCCAGAGCCCGTACCCCCAGCCGGAGCCCTCACCCCCCCATTCGCACCCCTGCCTGAGCCCGGAGCCCCCTCCTGTACCCTGAACTCCTCATTTCTGGCCCCACCCCAGAACCCACACCCCCAGCCGGAGCCCTCACCCCCACCCACACCCCAACCCCCAATTTTGTGAGCATTCATGGCCCACCATACAATTTCCATACCCAGATGTGGCCCTCGGGCCAAAAAGTTTGCCCACTCCTCTTCTAGACTGTTAGTGGCCTTCGCCGATAGGTTTAAGAGTCAGACAGTATCCTCATAAGGTTATCTATGTGGGTCTCCAAGTGCATAAGGCTATATTATGAGTTAACCAGAGGAGATCCACCTAGCCATGTTAGAGATCATTCCACTAGAACTCAGGCAGCCTCAGCTGCCTGTTTGAGGAATGTCCCTATTTCCAAAATGTGTAGGGCAGCTACGTGGAGCTCAGCCCACGTTTATACAAGACGCTATTTTTCAGTAGAGGCTTCCAGTTTGGATTTCCACTTTGGTAGGGCTGGCCTATAATCCTTGTTCCAGTAGGACTCCTAGCACCCACCTCTGAGCAAACAATCAATTACTTGTTAGACACCAAGACTGGGATCTATGTGGACAAAAATCGAAAAAGAAAGGATATTTACTTTATGGTAACTGTGGTTCCTCAAGGTGCTTTGTACACATGGATCCCACAACCTGCCTTCCATCCCTGCTACTACAGAGTCCTTATTCCTCTGGAATTCTGTACTGGCAAAGGAACTAAGGGCCTGCTCTCTGCCCTTTATGTCCTCAGGTGGGGAGGGGTGCAAGGATTTCTACGATGGAGGCATGCACCCAGCAGACACTGCTGGCCAAATGACTCCAATCTTGCATGTGTGGGACGCATGCATACCAAAAGTGAAATCCATGTGGACAAAACATCTTGAAGAACCACAGTTACTGTTAGGGAAGTAATTGTTCTTTTTTGGAGCAAATTTGAGGCCTTGGCTACACTTGGGGATTCACAGCGCTGCCGCGGCTCTCTCGCAGCGCTGCAAGTACTCCACCTCTCCGAGGGGAATAGCTTGCAGTGCTGCGAGCAAGCGTGCAGCGCTGCAGGCGCTGATTACACTGGCGCTTTACAGCGCTGCACTCGCTGCGCTCGGGGGGGTGCGTTTTCACATCCCTGAGCGCAGCAAGTTGCAGCGCTGTACAGTGCCAGTGTAGCCAAGGCCTGAGATTCTCTACCTTCATACTAAGTACCCTGGGAGCATTGGGAGTAATCTGATTTGCTGTGGGGAGTGAGTCAGGTCCTGATTTTGCAAGGTGTTAAGCACTACCTATGAGGTGCTAAGTACTTTAAACACATGTTAACTTCAGTGGAAATTTATGGTGTTCTGCATCTCACAGGCTGCACTCAGCACCTTGCAGGATCAAGTCTTGGGTGAGCACTGCACATCATTATGGGCACAGAATTGCTTGCCATAAAGTAGCTGCACTGGTAGCAAGGAGAACAAAGATCTTTAATGGGGAAAAATATGAATCCCAAATGAAGATATTAGAGGAATCCCTATAACTGAACATGCATGGATCTGTACTTCTTGAGAAGCCTGATTCAGTGCAAGACAAAATGATGAATACTGCCTCACCTGGTGATAAGTACATGGACCAAAATTCTCACACTTGAGTGCCCAAAGATAGGAACCAAAATCCATATTTAAATAAGTAGCTTGGTTTTCAGATGTGCAGAGTACTTACAGCTTCCCTGGGACATCAGTGGAACTTCCTGGAAGCTCTGGTTTCTGAGCAGCTCCTGTAAATCAGACCCCTTATTAAAATTTGGTACACAATTCTGGGCACCCAAAATAAACAACATAGAATTTGTCAAGTGAATTGATCCACCAATTCCAATACCCTGTCTGCAACAATGGCCACTAGTTGAAGTTGCAGAGGAAGGTTAAAATCACCCATAATGAACTGTGGCAATTTCACAGGGCTGTACTGGAGGAAGAAAATTCTTTTCTGATCCCTTTGGCAATCAGCTGTTGTCCCAGAGCATGAGAATCAATTGCCATAGTGTAAATAACTGCTCATTTATTTATTATCCAGTTTATTAAATCCACTTCATTAAACAACTTCAGTCTTTGACTCTGTGAACTTCTGTGGTAGAGAATGGTGCAGACTGAGTACATGTTGTGAAAAGTGCTTCCTTTTAACTGTATTCAGAGTAAATACCAATTCATTTCACTGAGTGACTCCTTGTTCTCATATTATAAGAGGAACTGATCAGTTATTACTCTGTGCTTCGAAGCCTCAATACCACAGTCAAGTCCCCTCTGGATTTTGCATTTTCAAAAATCACTCCACTTCTATACTCTTTCATACACACATACAGAATGGGAAGAGACTGTCTAGGAAGGAGTACGGCAGAAAGGGATCTAGGGGTTATAGTGGACCACAAGCTAAATATGAGTCAACAGTGTGATGCTGTTGCAAAAAAAGCAAACATGATTCTGGGATGTATTAACAGGTGTGTTGTGAGCAAGACACGAGAAGTCATTCTTCCACTCTACTCCACTCTGGTTAGGCCTCAGCTGGAGTATTGTGTCCAGTTCTGGGCACCGCATTTCAAGAAAGATGTGGAGAAATTGGAAAGGGGCCAGAGAAGAGCAACAAGAATGATTAAAGGTCTTAAAAACATGACCTATGAAGGAAGGCTGAAGGAATTGGGTTTGTTTAGTTTGGAAATTGGGTTTGTTTAGTTTGGAAAAGAGAAGACAGGTATCTAAAAGGGTGTCATAAGGAGGAGGGAGAAAACTTGTTCACCTTAGCCTCTAAGGATAGAACAAGAAGCAATGGGCTTAAACTGCAGCAAGGGAGGTCTAGGTTGGACATTAGGAAAAAGTTCCTAACTGTCAGGGTGGTTAAACACTGGAATAAATTGCCTAGGGAGGTTGTGGAATCTCCATCTCTGGAGATATTTAAGAGTAGGTTAGATAAATGTCTATCAGGGATGGTCTAGACAGTATTTGGTCCTGCCATGCAGGCAGAGGACTGGACTCAATGACCTCTCAAGGTCCCTTCCAGTCCTAGAATCTATGAATCTATGAATCTATATCTACGTCCTTCTGTTACTTCTCACGATCTTTCTGGCCGTTCCCTGAACATTTTCAGTCTTAGGCCTTGGCTACACTTACCCGCTAGTTCGGCGGCTGGCAATCGAACTTCTGGGTTCGACTTATCGCGTCTAGTCTGGACGCGATAAGTCGAACCCGGAAGTGCTCGCCGTCGACTGCGGTACTCCAGCTCGGCGAGAGGAGTACCGCGGAGTCGACGGGTGAGCCTGCCTGCCGAGTGTGGACCAAGGTAAGTTCGAACTAAGGTACTTCGAACTTCAGCTACGTTATTCACGTAGCTGAAGTTGCGTACCTTAGTTCGAATTAGGGGGGTAGTGTAGACCTGGCCTTAGCTATCTGTGTCTCAAAGTATAGTTCCACTAGTAGAGCACTCCCTCTGGAAAGAAATATGGTGAGGTGCAATAATAATTTTAATGAATGCGGGAATAATAAATCCGTCCTGTTGAAAACTTGCCAATCTCTTCTCCCCATATGCGAAGTATGCAGCTATTCTAGCCGTCTACCCATTCCTATCGTGGACACTGCAGAGTGGCGGCTAGGGACACAAATGCCTAGGGACAGATCTAACCAGGAGTCAGAAACTCCTATTATTTTTTCTTTTAAACACTCTATTTTATTTAGTATGAAGTACAGTACAGATTGGGCAAGACACATAACTAAAAGTCTACTAAATTCGTAGCCATAAAAATTTGTCATGGACTGAGAAATCTGGTCTCCCCCATGAAATCTGGTCTTTTGTGTACCTTTACACTATACTATAGGGTAAGAGTATACAAAAGTACACAGCGTTTCTCAAACCGGGGGTCCCGACCCAAAAGAGGATTGCAAGTTCTATTGTAGGAGGGGGTCGCAATATTGCTACCCTTACTTCTGCACGGCTTTCAGAGCTGGGCGGCCGGAAAGAGGTGGCTGCTAGTCAGATGCCCAGCTCTGAAGGCAGCACTGCCACTAGCAGCAATGTAGAAGTAAGGGTGGTATGGAATATACTATATGAATGCTACTTATGCTGTGATCAACCTGCAAAAAATGTGCGATTTCTCCAGTTTAAGTAGACCCCGGCACAAAATCTCTCTGCACATTAGTTTTCCTGTCTTTAAATTGGAAATAATAATACTGACTTTCTTAACTCACTGGGGTGATGAAAGGATTAACTAGTAAATGTTTATAAAGCTCTACACCCCATGTCTGTCTTCTCTATTTAGATTGTAAGCTCTCTGGGGCAGGGACCATCTACTATTCCGTATGCTTAGCACAATGGGGTCCCATTTTGGTTGGTCCTTTAGGCACTTTTGTAATAAACATGTTAAATAATAATAGTAAATCACCCTGGCCTGTATCCCACTCCTGAGGCAACCACCTATTAACCTCTCTTTATTATGAAAATCAGTCATTTAATACAACTCTTGTTCCTACCACCTAACAATTTTTTAATCCCTGACAAGTCTTTGCCTTTTGCCCCTTGGGTATTTTTTTCTTTTTACTACTTCTATGTACTACTTATGAAAAAATAAACACTGTTCTGGGCCACTGTAGATGGGAAGGTTTCAAAAATTATTCAATAGCATTTTTTTCATGCCAGTTATTGGACTAGATTCCTATCAACCAGGGGAACCTGGAGGGCAAGTCAAGGTCCAAACATTTCCCAGGGAGTTGTGGGTTGAAATCCTGACCTTATTGAAGTCAATAGGAGTTTTGTCATTGACTTCAGTTGTTCTCTTAACTGACACTGATCAGCTGCAAGTTTTTCATTGCTCGTAAATGCAAATAGCCAACAACTTCTGTTAATCTTCAAGGAAGATACAACTTTAGTAGGTTATCTAGATCTTAAACCCTTTGAGGACAGGTTTCAGAGTGGTAGCCATGTTAATCCGTATCAGCAAAAACAATGAGGAGTCCTTGTAGCACCTTCGAGACTAACAAATTTATTTGGGCATAAACTTTCATGGGCTAAAACCGGGTTTTAGCCCACAAAAGCTTATGGCCAAATAAATTTGTTAGTCTCTAAGGTGCCACAAAGTCTCCTTTGAGGATAGAAACCTTCTCTTCATGCCTGACAGTAATTGTCTTGCACAGTGTGGGTGCCATGCAAATGATAAATAAGTACCAGCAAATATCAAGGCTATCTTCAGTTCTTTTTTCTGAAAAAACAACAACCCTGTACGTTCATTTGCAAATGAAGTGCAGCACTTGACTTTCCAGCATGTTGCCAGTGTGTCCCTGTTATTACAAAGTAAAGGTGACCTGTTATGAATCAAACTGAGCCGGAAGAAGCAAAACTCTTGGGAGTTGAGAGTGCTGAGCACTTCCCCGGATTGCACCTCACAGACATGCTGGTGTGTGGTGTGATCTTTTACCTAGAAAAATAGAAGTGGTGGAGACAAACAAAACACTCTAGGAAGGTGGATTTAGTAGTGTCCTGCTGCAAAACTGTTACGAAGATTTACCAGCCTACACACAAAATACTCACCTGCTTTTTACCAGAATGATGGATGTTAATAATCACACTAACAATGTTTTATTCACCAGCCAAAATAAAAAACTTGAACCAGCAAAGGATTGAATTTTGAAAACAATGAACCAGATTTTGCTCTCACTTACATTGATGTAGCTTGGCTCCAGAGGAGTTACTCCTGAATTTCACCCATGTAAGTGACAGCAGTATCAGCTCCCTTGCCTGTTTTACTGTTATCTATGCACTATGTCAGGTTGGAATTTTGGACCATGTTCAGCACTTTCTGTGCAGGATCCTTGTTACCAGTTATTATTACTTTCCTGAAGAAACCCTCAAAAACAGCTTCAGGATTTACTACTCTGTTTGTAGGGTTGCTCTTCTGTAAATCTCAACTTGCAGTTATGTTGTTTTGTACGGTGATCTAGTTACAAGAAAAATCTTTCCCTTAACGAGGAACATCACTTTAATATTCCAGTGTAGTGGCCCAGTATCTTTCTTACAATGGCTCTGTGAAGTTCTAATGAACGCCATGGACAGTTTTGACATTAGACTAGTCAGAAGAATGGAAGCTGACACAGTTTGTATGAGGTACAACTAATTGAGGAAATACCTATCTGCTAGTGGATTGCAGCTGTTGCTTAATTCTAACACCTTTTCTTGGTGCTAACGTCATTTTAGGATTTTAAGGCTCTTGGGCACATATACAGAATGAGCCCTCTGATAATATTGTGATCTGCATGTGAGGATCTGTGGTAAGAATTTGGCTGTTTGATACTGCACAGAATTTGATCAGTAACTCAGGCAAATTTGCAGAAAGCAGAAAGAGGGTTTTGGCAAATGGGATTATGGATAAAGTCAAACAGGCTTTTTTACTTTTTGTGAATTTGAAAAATGTCTTCGTGGCTCAATATTCCTGAAGACAATGAAAGTATTTTCTGGCCTAACCTAAGTTTAATGTATTTTTCATTTTTAGTATTATAAAAAAACCCACTGTTCAATAATTATTTATCATTTTTATATTTTAAGGTGGGAACCTGCCCTCCGCATGACTCCAGATGAAGCAATGCAGCACACATGGATCCAGGAACCACGAATACATAAATCAAAACAAAATCCCCACTCTGCAAGTGAAAGCTCCTTCTTCACACTAGAGAAGAAGGAGAATGTACATAAACACACACTGCCTGGACAAGGAGGTGCAGTAGTCTGAATATTTGCAGTTCTTTATTCTTAATAATGTTTGTCTCTTGTACGTGTTGGCAGTTATGATTTCTAGAGGCCTTCATGTTTGAGGAAATAGCTTTGTTAAAAAGAAAGGATGAAGTAATGTAAAATGATGGAATGCTCCATAGAATCATTGGCCATACCCACAGCCACAGCATCCTCCATTGGCCACACTACCTCTTTCCTGCTTCTTTGGTAGAAACACAGAGTTACCCTCCGGGTCATGTGGTTTATCTGCAGCCCGACAAGGTAAATATAACAATTAAAGTCCCATAGGTTCATGCAGAAAGAGCCTTCATACAGTTATATTGGTAGAAAAATAATCAGAGACAGTATCTACAATCCATCCACAATGCACTTTAGTTCTTAGGGCAGAAAAAATGCATTGGGGTTGGTGGTTCTGCTCCTCTGAAATGCTGAGGAAATAATTGATTGGCCCTTTGCAGGTTTAATGTGGGCCTGCGGACACGTTACAGTTTCACACTGTTGTTTTATTTTATTTCGTACAGAAGAAAACACCTGTCAAGATATGGTTGATAAAGTAAAATGTGAAATGACTGAAAATCCTACTGCTGCAACTGAAAGACTAACTCTCAATGCACGTTCCTCAGACACAATGGAAAATAAAGCGCAGAACACAACCAAACAGGTTATTCCAGAGGAAGATCTGGAAAGCCCAGTGGAAAAAGCTATCAAAAGAGACAAAGCAGGACATAGTAGTGAAACAGCTCTTCACAAAAATTCAATGTTCTTACCACCAATTAAGTAACATTCTGCACAAGCAACTACTGGTCTGGTTTCTATACCTGCCTGGTATGTTTTGTAGGTAACCATTTAACTGTACAATATTCAAGAACATCATTTTAAATTATAACTCTCCACACATGGGCTGTGCACATTTGTAGACATTTTTAACCTAGATTAGTCCAGGTAACCAAAGCAGAATGTGCGTTGAACGTTCCTGAACGTTACCAACATTCTTGTTGTGATCAGAGATTCTTCACAACCCACAGCAATATTTTTAATAAAAAGGAGACTCTAGAGGTGGATAGAGACTTATTCTTGATATTATACTGGGCACTTGCATTTAAGGACTCCTGCTTCTTGGGAGTTAAAAGCCTAGAAACCGCAGAGATCATAGGGTCTGAATCTCACCCCATTTAAACCAATATAAATCATAAATAATTCTACTGAGGTTAGTGGATTTATACCAGTGTAAATGAGAGAAGAATCAAACTCATAGTGTCTCCCTCTCTGAGAGGGGAGAGTCAGATATGGGCCACTGGCAGAACCTCTGAACAGAATTAGAAACCCAAGTTAAGTTCTATAGTGAGGTGCAGACTGCAGACCAGGTATTTATAAAAGGCAACAGGAGAGAAGGCTAACAAGCCATGGTGTGCATTACACCCTTCTACAGGGACCCCATTCCCTTTTATATCAAACCAGAAGGGTGGATGAAAGAGAGAGTCAATGTCCAGGTGAATGAGCCCTCAAAGGGAGGCTGACTTAATTCATTACAAAATCAGATTTATATGACTGCCAGCCCCAGTCGTTAACCTATCTTTTGACATGGCTGTACAGCACCCAGCACAATAGGGATCTTATCCCTGACTGAGGCAATAGGTGTTACAAATAAGAGTAATAAGGGAGCTGTCCTGCAGGATACAGGGAATACCATCTCAGTGCTCTCACAGTGTTCCCAGAGCAGAAGAGCAATTGGGTGGGTTATTGGAGTCATACTATCACACATAGGCTCTACAGGCAGGAAAAAATCCTGCAGGACATAGGAATGATCATAACAATGATCTCACAAAGGACCAAGCCAGGAAACTGTCCTGTAGGATACAGGGTGACTGTATCAGTGACTTCCCAGAAGCCCCATACCAGGTGAGCTTTCCTACAGAATAGAGGGTTGACTGTATCAATGACCTCACAGAGGTGTTGGGCAGGTAAACTGTCCTGGAAGATATAGTATGCGGCCTATATCATGTATCTTAGAAAATGTTTGTGCTAAGGGCAAGGGTGCAAGGAACTGCTAAGAGCCAGCAAAGGCATGAAGGCAAGAGGATAAATTGGATGTCAGAGATAGAGAGAGCACAGAGTTCAGCAACTGGAACTGTTTGAAGTACTATCTACATACCATCAGGTTCCTGCTTGACACTGGAAACTATGGGAAGCCCATGAGTATTCAACTGAAATGCTGATTACCTGTCGGACACTGCTGATAGTTCTCACAACATTACCACCTGAAACATCCCTGCAATCAAACACTGAAAAACAGACTATCACCACCTTTAGAATTGTAGTTGAATGGCAGAGGGGGAATTCAGGCTGTTTGAATTTGATTATTATTCATTCTCCCTAGCTATTGTGCTTAGTGACTTAGATGCTTAGATTACTCTCATCTAAAATATCTGTTCTCCTCTCAGAGTTACGCTCTTGTATATTTGTCTGCTCCAATTTGGATCAAATTGGGACTGCAGCCATTCTTTACTGCACTGGAGTTCTCAGAATGAAACTACGGACACAGTTTGGCTCATTACGTCATTGCTGCAATTGCATTCTCTAATTGATCTGATTTGCAGAGACTATCTTCCCGTAGCTTTATTATATTCTCTGGCACGTAGACTGGTATCTCCCAACTTCTCAGTAAACCTGCTGTTGAATATCTCAAGAGAGTTCTCAGTGCTGAGAGTGATGTGACATAGAAAATCATCTGACACTGGAATTCAGTCTAACCTCTCACTGATCAGAGGCAGAGTCTATGTTGATGGTATTTGAGTATAGGTGCATGGCTCCATATTTCTTTCTTATTTTCCCTTCCTTGTTTCCACATTTTTCATGTTAAGTCATCAGCCTCCACATCCATCTCAACCATGGTCAGCTCCTTCACTCTCGCCAGACAGTGTCTCCTTTAGTTAAGGATCAGATTCATGCTCAGGGACCACAGTGATGAGCATTGGGTATAAATCCCTAGAGAGGCAGGCAGTCAGCTCTTCCCTTCAGGTGCCTCCACTGCCCTCAAGTTCTCCTGCTGAACAGAAAAGAGTGGGTATGGCCTATCATGTACATGTAGCCCTCCTGTTCTTCATGCAGTAAAAGGGGTCTCTAAAATACAAAAAAAAACCAGGAGTACTTGTGGCACCTTAGAGACTAATCCAAAATACAGAGCACGCCTGTGGTCAGTGCTCTGCTCATTCTACCGAAGAACAGGCAAAGTGACAAATTGTTGCAAGCCAAAAGAACACCTGAATGACCCATAGTTCGAGAAGCCCAATTTACAGACCTTATTTTATCCCTATAGTTTTAAATGTACATTATCTTTCCTTTTTTATAGTTCTTTCTTTAAAAATGCATTACGGAACCTGTTGTCTGTAAATAATAATCACACTGTGCCCTTTTGTAGCACCTTGTACTCAAGAACTAAAGGCATTTTGCAGATATATATTAAGCGCCACAACACCCCTCCCCCCATTAGGCTGCATAAGTATTATTAGGGCCGTTGATTAATCACAGTTAATTCACGTGATTAACTAAAAAAAATTAATCGTGATTAAAAAAATGAATCACTATTAATTTCAGTTTTAATTGCATTGTTAAATGATAGAATACCAACTGAAATTTATTACATATTTGTGGATGTTTTTCTACATTTTCAAATATATTGATTTCAAATTCAACACAGAATACAAAGTGTACATTGCGCACTTTATATTATTATTTTTGATTACTAATATTTGCACTTGTAAAAATGATAAACATAAGAAATTCACCTCATACAAGTACTGTAGTGCAATCTCTTTATTGTGAAAGTGCAACTTACCAATGTAGATTTTGTTTTTGTTACATAACTGCACTCAAAAACAAAACAATGCAAAACTTTACAGCCTACAAGTTCATTCAGTTCTACTTCTCATTCAGCACATTGCTAAGACAAACAAGTTTGTTTACATTTACAGGACATAATGCTGCCTACTTCTTATTTACAATGTCACCAGAAACTGAGAACAGGCATTCGCATGGCACTTATGCTTCCATGCTGATGAAACTTGTTAAACAAATAGTGCGTTAATTAAATTTGTGACCGAACTCCTTGGGGGAGAATTGTATGTCTCCGGCTCTATTTTACCTGCATTCTGCCATATATTTCATGCTATAGCTGTCTCGGATGATGACTCAGCACATGTTGTTCATTTTAAGAACACTTTCACTGCAGATCTGACAAAACGCAAAGAAGGTACCACTGTGAGATTTCTGAAGATAGCTACAGCACTCGACCCAAGGTTTAAGAATCTGAAGTGCTTTCCAAAATCTGAGAGGGATGAGGTGTGGAGCATGCGTTCAGGAGTCTTAAAAGAGCAACAGTCCAATGCGAAAACTACAGAACCCGAACCACCAAAAAAGAAAATCAACCTTCTGCTGGTGGCATCTGACTCAGATGATGAAAATGAAGATGCGTTGGTCTGCGCTGCTTTGGATTGCTATCAAGCAGAACCCGTCATTACCATGGATGCATGTCCTCTGGAGTGGTGGTTGAAGCATGAAGGGACATATGAATCTTTAGCGCATCTGGCATGTAAATATCTTGTGACGCCGGCTACAACAGTGCTATGAGAACAACTGTTCTCACGTTTCAGGTGACATTTTGAACAAGACGTGGGCAGCATTATCTTCTGCAAATGTAAACAAACTTGTTTGTCTGAGCAATTGGCTGAACAAAAAATAAGACTGAATGGACTTGTAGGCTCTAAAGTTTGACATTGTTTTATTCTTGGATGCAGTTATTTTTTGTACATGATTCTACATTTGTAAGTTCAACTTTCATGATAAAGAGATTGCACTACAGTACTTGTATTAGGTGAATTGAAAAATACTATTTCTTTTTTTTTACAGTGCAAATATTTATAATAAAAATAAATATAAACTGAGCACTGTACACTTCATATTCTGTGTTGTAATTGAAATCAATATATTTGAAAATGTAGAAAACATCCAAAAATATTTAAATAAATGATATTCTATTATTGTTTAACAGTGCGATTAATCACACGATTAATCGTGATTAATTTTTTTAATTGCTTGACAACCCTAATTATTATCCAAAGTCACACAGCAGTCAATGCCAGAGCCAAGAATGGAACCTAGGAATTCTGACTCTGACTCCCTGTTCTCTCTCCTACTTGATCTTAAATTAAATTATGTATAATTTACTTAATGTTGCTAAATATATTGTCATGTTACTCATGTAATATTCTTAAAACAGTACATTCTTAAAACAACAAAAGAAGCAGTCATTTATGCCTTTGCACCCTGGTTATTAGATCCTCATTTAATACTGTGAGACATGGGTGCCAGGTTTGTATAATTTTTGTTGGTGCCCAGAATGGGTCCAAGCAGAGCCATCCTGTCCATAGGACAGACCGGGGCAACCGCCTCAGGCCCTGCACTTTGGGGGGCCCCGCGTTTCAGTGGGATGCAGGGTCCAGGGCAGCCTGGGGAGGGTTAGCGGGGGGCCTGGCGCCACAGCAGTGAGCAGCCTGGCCCCAACCCTCCCCGCTCTGCTCTGCCCCGCCCCGCTGGCTCCCAGCATCACTCGGAGGAGGGGGCAAAATCTGGAAAGAGGTGGGGTGGAGGCAGGGGCTGGGGGGAAGGGGCAGAGTGGGGGCGGGGGGCGGATCAGGGGTGGGAAGAGGCGGGGCGGGGCAGAGCGGGGTGGGCTGGGGCCTGATCACTCACTGCTGCTGGTGCCAGGCCCCCCGCTAACCCCACAGTCCGTCCTGGACCCCGTGTCCTCCTGAAGTGCGGGGCACCCCCAAAGCATGGGGCCTCCAAAGGGAGGAGCCCGGGGAAGTTGCCCCAGTCTGTCCTATAGACAGGACGGCTCTGAAAATATAAGCCCAACACTGGTGGAACCGGGACCACGTTCCTGAATATTGGTGGAGCACAGGCACCACGGGTCCATATAACTCACTGCCTATGCTCTGAGGCCATCTAGTGTTGGAAGTGGTTTCACATTTGAATTTTGAGGGGTGTATTATTTACTGCAATTTTTCAGATTCTCTGTTTAACAATATTATACCAATTGCTCCCCCAAAATAGTATTCTAGCCACCTTAGTAGTCTGAGCACAATGTAACATTGGGAAGGTCTCTGTTTGTATCTAGAATCTGATACTTATTCCACAAGCTAGCAGTGGCAGGGTGTGCTGCATAAGCAGCATGCGTAGCCCTGTTTTAGGAGCAAAGTTCACCACTGGCAGGAAGAGAACCCAGGAGTCCTGAAACCCAGCCTCCCTCTGCTCTAACCCACTAAACCTCAACTCCCTCCCAGGCCTGCCTCTACTGCTATCTCCTCCCCGAAGGCAAGGCCCGGGTGGCTGGGGAGAGGTGTGGGCTGGCTGAGCTCCCCTGGGGGAGGAGGGCTGTGGATAGCTGAGGTCGCAGCTCACCCAGCCGTGCAGGTTGGCGGGAATGTGCTGCAGGGGGAAAATGTGACTTAGGGTTGATTTTGCAATGCTCGGGGCTGTGAAATCTCCCATCTGCATCACGGGGCAGGCTTGGGTGACCTCTCTAGAGCAGTTATTTGCCAACCTGCCTCCCGTTCCCACAGCCAGCTGCTTCATCGCTGCTCTGTTCACAGCAGCATATGCCTGGGCACCATGTGGGTGCCCCTGCCCCTCTGCCTGCTGTCTGCTCTCCTGGCCACAGGTGAGTCCCATCCGTCCCCGTGCACAGGGAACCAGGCACTGCAGGGGGTGGGAATTCACCCGGGGAATGTGACACTTTTGATGACAGATTCTTGAGTCAGGATGGAATTTGTGGCTAAAATCAGCAAGAGGAAAACCCGGGGCCACGTTCCCCGGCTGACTCAGAGACAGCAGGGATTTGACTCTGGGACTTGCGCATCCCACACGAGGGCACTGTCCAGTGGGCTGTGGGTCATGCTGGGGTGACGGGGTCATCCTCTGAGTCCATCTGTCCTTCCTCCTCGTTCCTCCTCCATGTTACCTGTCAGCTCTGTGTTCTTGGGGAACCAGGGCGCAGTATCCAGCCTGTCTGACTCACGACAGACACACACACACCCCAGCCTCTGCTTGAACCAAAACCGATCAGAAGAAAGACTTACAGAAAGCAATGAAAAGGCAGTGGGAGACACACCTAAACCCCTCCCGAGGAGAGTGACAGGATAAAGGAAACTCCCCCTAGCCTCATTTGCATTGAAGGTGGGACAGGAAGGCATCCCCATTAGCATACAGAATGGAGAACAGAGATTCCAAGGCAAGAACTGCATTGAACTCTGGGACCAGGAAAGCAGGGAAGCACTGCATGATGGGGGATCTCTGCTCCAGATGTTAATGAACCTACTCCTGCACACACCCAGCTCAGTAGTTATCAGACCAGTTCTAGTAATAAATCCTTTATTGGTATCCAAAATACTGAAGCTGCCTAACTGCACTGTGAGCTCCCTGGAAGGAACACCGCCCATAGTCAGGAATGAGCAGTTCCTATTGTCTAGCCTGAATAAAACAACTTTGGTGTACTCCCTTGAGCCATCAGTTTACCCACAAACAAATCTAGTGTTCTCCCTTGAACCATTTCTCCCTGGTGCTAAGGTTGAAGTGATGTTTCCAGATGAAAGCTCTTAAAAAAACCCAAAGTGGATCAATTATTCTTTCTTTCTTTCTTTCAAAAAATTATGTTCATGTATTGAATTTAAACTCTCCCAAAATCTGGAGAGAAAAGAGTTAACGATCACGGGATTGCTTCACCCAGCCGGGTATCATAGCATGCATGCTGGAGGTGTACAGCCATCAATCAAAAGGGTTAACAATCATAAATCAAATTCTGAAGAAGAGAATTGACATGACCATGGATGAAAAGTGGTCTAGGAACTTGATCGTAGCTGAGCTAATGTTACTCTGAGAGGCAGAGTCCTCGAACAGCAAGTCAGGGGGAGGCAATACGGTCACCCCAAATCCAGGCAGAAACCCCTCTTTAGAGCAGTGTAATTCTTTTTTTCTGTCTACACAGATGTGTGGTGTTTCTTTGCACATGCGACTAATACCCCGGATAGCCAGCTGTGCAGCTTAAAAATCACTCTAGCCACAGACACTCAGGCAGCAAACAGACTTGTCTACAGTTTTGAAGAAGACACAAATAACCAGTTAGTAAGATGCCTTTCCCCATACGTTGAGTTGAATGGAACTTGGCAGAGTTGGGACAAAAGCACATAGAATTTCTCCAATATCTACCTGCCCACACGTTCAGTGAGGTGGTGTTGGTGGCAAGAACTACCAGAGTGCCAACTCTTGGTTCCTAGTGGTATTTATCCCATGGGCACTGCCTCGGAGGGGTCAGGAGCTGGGATTTGAACTAAGAAGGGATTTTTCAAATCTCCAGGAAGTGCTCTGCTATGTGAGGTGTGTAAGTCCAAAAAGGAATTGAGCTCTGGCCCCCTGCAGCTCTGCGCCCCCTTGCGTGGGACCTGCCTCATTGGTGTGGCAGGGTTCAACCTGGGTGAGTGAAACAAGATTCCTACTAAGTGTAGATGCAATTGTCCTCCTGGACCCAGGGCTAGAACCTGTGAATCCTGGCTCCCAGCCCTCTCCCCAATCTAACCACTAGAGCCCACTCCCCTCTTGGAGCTGGGTCTCCTCAGTCTGGGAAGATAATGTAATAGATGGGGGATGGGATGAGCTGGGGAATTGCAGTGGGTGGATGGGGGGACTGGATAGGATAGAAGAGAGGATTCTGTCAGGGGGGTGGTAGATACGATGAGATGGGGGTTGGATAGGTAGATACAAAGAGGGTGGATGGAGCAGCTGTGGGGGCACTGGGGAGCTAAGAAGTGATTCTCCATTTCCCTTCCACAGGGGCAAACTTCTTTTGCTATGTGGCTAAGTCGTGCCTGGCACCCAAGAGCTATGAGGCCGGCCCCTTTACAGAGACCTTCCCATGCAATATCACCATGCGGGTGAACATCGCCTACTGTGACACTGATGGCTGCAACGCCGGGGCCATCCCAGGTGTGTGTCTGCTGCAAACCTAGACCCCCTACTCTGGCCACACCTGCATGGAGAGAAGTCAGGAGTCTTGGCTCCCAGCCCCTGCCCCCACTCTAACTACTAGACCCCATTCCTCTCCCAGAGCCAGTGATGGAACCCAGAAGTCCTGGCTCCCAGCCCTCCCACTCTAACCACTAGACCCCACTCTCAGCGCTGGGATCGAGCCTAGCATCTGGTGACTCCCCACACCTGTTTCCTTTTGTGCATTGGCTGAATAAAACATGTGATGGGCCAAAGAGGTCGCCTCTATTCTGTGCGCAAGAAAACTGGTAGCAAGAGAATCTAGGAGTCCTGAAACCCAGCCCTCCATGCTCTAATTCACCTGATCCCACTCTTCTCCTAGAGCTGGGGATAGAACCCAGGAGTCCTACCTCCCAGCCTCCTCTGCTCTAACCCACTAAACCTCAACCCCCTCCCAGGACTGCCTCTACCTCCTCCCCAAAGGCAAGGCCCAGGTGGCTGGGGAAAGGCGCGGGCTGGCTTAGCTGCCTCTGGGGAAGGAGGCTGTGGGCACTTGAGGCAGTGGCTTACCCAGCCATGCCAGTGGGTGGGAATATGACGGAGGAGGGAAATGTGCCTCCGGGTTAATTTCACAATGCTTAGGGCTGTGAAATCTCCCATCTCCATCATGGACAGCCTCAGGTGACCTCTCCAGGGCAGGTATTTGCCAAAGTGCCTGCCATACCCACAACGTCAGCTGCTTCATCACTGCTCTGTTCATGGCAGCAAATGCCGGGCACCATGTGGGTGCTCCTGTCCTTCTGCCTGCTATCCGCTCTGCTGGCCATAGCTGAATCCATCCATTCCTGGGCACAGGGAGCCAAGACCTCTGGAGTTTAGGACTGACAGGCATCCGGTTTTCGACCAGAACATGTGGTCGAAAAGGGACATTGGCGGCTCCATGCTGACCAGGCCGTTAAAAATCCAGTTGGCGGGGCTAAGGCAGCCTCCCAACCTGCCCTGGCTCCGCTCAGCTCCCGGAAGCAGCTGGCACATCCAGCCTCTAGGCACAGGGGCAATCAGGGAAGCACCGTGTGCTGCTCCTGCCCCCAGCGCTGCTATGGGTACAGCTGTGGGTGCAGAACCTGCAGGTGCAGAGCCACCTGGCCAGCCCTGTGCCTAGGAGCTGGACATGCCGGCCACTTCCAGGAGCCGCACGGAGTCAGAGCAGGCAGGAAGCCTGCCTTAGCCCCGCTGCGCCACCAGCTGGGAGTTGCCTGAGGTAAGCACCAACCAGCCAGAGCATGCACCCCGAACCCTAACTCCCTCCCAGACCCTGCACCTCCACCCGCACCCCAGCCCCGTGCCCCAGATCAGAACCTCCTCCCACACCCTAACTCCCCAGGGCCGGCAGGGAGCTGTGAGCCCCAGCCTGGTATCCTCCCCTTGTGCTGCTCGGTAAGGGAGGGAGGGCTGCAGTTCATCTCCCATGGGCAGCTGCTGGGTCCTGCTTCTCTTTTGGGAGGGGGTGTTGTGGTTTCCTTTTGTGCATTGCATGACTGAATAAAGTGTGTAATGGAGCAAAGAACCACCTTTTTTTCTGTTCACAAGAGATTATTCCTGAGGGAATACTGTGCCAAAAAATTAAAAATTCTGCGCACAATATTTTAAAACTGCAAAATTCTGCAAATTTTGTCAATAAATAAATGTGGAGGCTCCAGTGTGGCAATGGAGAGCACAGGTCACTGGCTGCATGGAGATGGGAGATCACCCTGCAGCCTCCCCTTTCCCCCAGGACAGGGGCTCGGCGGTGAGGTTGCACCCGACCTGACACAGTACAAGGGCTGGGCCTGCCCCAGAAACACACCCAGAAAAACCACGTATGGGCAGGCAGGCTCAGCCCAGCAAGATCCAAGTGTGAGGGGTGGTAGTACTGTTTCCATATTTTCCTTGCAGAAATATCAGAATGAAATCCCCCATACTGCTACAGGTGGCAGACACAGAGACACTGAAGATTTACAGTATTTTCCAGGGAGAGGTTGTAGGAATGCCTAACTGCTAGACAAAGTCATTCTACAATTTCAATACTGTGATCCATGCAAGGATGTCATGTGTGTTGTGGGAATTAATTATTTAATGTTTAAGTGCATTGAATGTGTAAAGTGCTAAGCATTATTATTCATGACAAAGACACTTTAGTCCTGACTTGTACTTTGTTAGGGCAGTAATCACTGTGGTGATTCATGTCCACACTACCCTCCTTCTATCGGTGGGGAACAGGGAGCCGGGAGCCTCCAGGCAGCAGCCAGGCTCCCTGCAGGAAGCCAGGAGCCCAGGCCTTAGAGGAACTTTTAATATTTTGTGCCTTATTTGCCCTGCTACTATATATATTGTATCTACTACCAAAAACAATTTTGTGCAGGAAAACTTGAGTAACATCCTTCATGTAGTAAATAACAAAAGAAGATCTGAGTCTTGAAGCAAACAACAGCTGCATCAGTTAGATCACTTTGAGCTTTGTTGAAACACACAGATTAAGATCTATTACATAGAATATTAAAGGATAGTGCTGCTTTGAAAAGTGATTCTAAAAAATGATATAAAACTGTTCCACGTTTATTGTGTCTCCGTGACTCTAGGTCAAATCTGCTGAATTTATAAGCACAGAGATGGATTGTCTAGCTGCTGTCCTTCCAGACTCATATGGAAATCTGAGTCAAAATGGGTTTTTCTTCCTGGCTCAAGCATCCCCAACAATAAAGGTTCTGCAGTTAACACTTGTTAACAAGGCAGTGGTCAATGCATGAGGCAGAATGGGATCCAGCTCCTTCTTTCCAAGCTGCAGTGGCTCTACAGGGAAAACAGGAGTAAGTAGCAAGATCTTATTTGGCCATGTCTATACTACCACTTATGTTGGCAAAATTTATGTCACTCAAGGGTGTGAAAAAAACACACAGCTGAGCAACATAAGGTATGCCCGCAGAAGGGTAGTGTGACAGCACTGTGTCGGCAGGAGAGCTTCTCTCACCAACATAGCTACCACCTCTTGTTGGGGGTGGTTTAATTATATTGATGGGAGATAGAGCAGCTGCATGAGAGATCTTACAGCGGTGCAGCTACATCGGTAGAGCTGTGCCGCTATAAACTCTCTAGTGTAGACATAGCCTTAGTCGACAAACTCAGCAGATATGACTCAGAACACACACACGGAGGAGATCTGCCAAGTAAGCGCCCATTGTCACAATCTCTTTTCACCATATACCCACATTAACACTCTTGATCCGCGAGGCAGTAGGTAAAGATGAAAAATCTTCTTTTATGTGGCAACTCCATCCTGCAGATAAATGTTTTCCCATAATTGTGTGGTAAAACAATCCCATTCAACTGCCCATTGGCACATCTCAAGCAAAGCAATCTAAGGGCTCCACTAGCTCCAGAAATTTGTCAGATGAGACACACATAGGAACCCCTTCAGGCACCAGGCCCAGGGTAAGAGGGATGCAGGGGGGGTCATAGGGCAGGGGTGACAGGCCCCTGGGTGAGAGGGATGGGCGGGAGTCATGGGGCAGGGGCGATGGGCCCCAGGATGAGGAATGATGCGGGGTTTGTGGGGCAGGGGCGACGGGCCCCAGGGTGAGAGGGATGGGAGGGGTTGTGGGGCAGGGGCTACGGGCCACAGGGTGAGAGGGATGGGGGGGGTTGTGGGACAGGGTGATGGGCCCCAGGGTGAGAGGGATGCAGGGAGGGGGGTTGTGGGGCAGGGGTGACAGGCCCCAGGGTGAGAGGGATGGGAGGGGTTGTGGGGAAGGGGCGACGGGCCTCGGGGTGAGAGGGATGGGGGTGGGTTGTGGGGCAGGGCGACGGGCCCCGGGGTGAGAGGGATGGGGGGGGTTGTGGGGAAGGGGCGACGGGCCCCGGGGTGAGAGGGATGGGGGGGGGTTGTGGGGAAGGGGCTACGGGCCCCAGGGTGAGAGGGATGCGGGGAGGGGGGTTGTGGGACAGGGCGACGGGCCCCAGGGTGAGAGGGATGGGGGGGTTGTGGGACGGGGTGACAGGCCCCAGGGTGAGAGGGATGGGGGGGGTTGTGGTGAAGGGGCGACAGGCCCCAGGGTGAGAGGGATGGGTGGGTTGTGGGGCAGGGGCGACGGGCCCCGGGGTGAGAGGGATGGGGGGGGTTGTGGGGAAGGGGTGACGGGCCCCGGGGTGAGAGGGATGGGGGTGGGTTGTGGGGCAGGGGCGACGGGCCCCGGGGTGAGAGGGATGGGGGGGGTTGTGGGGAAGGGGCGACGGGCCCCGGGGTGAGAGGGATGGGGGGGTTGTGGGGAAGGGGCGACGGGCCCCGGGGTGAGACGGATGGGGGGGGTTGTGGGGAAGGGGCGACGGGCCCCGGGGTGAGAGGGATGGGGGGGGTTGTGGGATGGGGCGACGGGCCCCGGGGTGAGAGGGATGGGGGGGGTTGTGGGGATGGGGCGACGGGCCCCGGGTGAGAGGGATGGGGGGGGTTGTGGGGAAGGGGCGACGGGCCCCGGGGTGAGAGGGATGGGGGGGGTTGTGGGGAAGGGGCGACGGGCCCCGGGGTGAGAGGGATGGGGGGGTTGTGGGGAAGGGGCGACGGGCCCCGGGGTGAGAGGGATGGGGGGGGTTGTGGGGAAGGGGCGACGGGCCCCGGGGTGAGAGGGATGGGGGGGGTTGTGGGGAAGGGGCGACGGGCCCCGGGGTGAGAGGGATGGGGGGGGTTGTGGGGAAGGGGCGACGGGCCCCGGGGTGAGAGGGATGGGGGGGGTTGTGGGGAAGGGGCGACGGGCCCCGGGGTGAGAGGGATGGGGGGGGTTGTGGGGAAGGGGCGACGGGCCCCGGGGTGAGAGGGATGGGGGGGTTGTGGGGAAGGGGCGACGGGCCCCGGGGTGAGAGGGATGGGGGGGGTTGTGGGGAAGGGGCGACGGGCCCCGGGGTGAGAGGGATGGGGGGGGTTGTGGGGAAGGGGCGACGGGCCCCGGGGTGAGAGGGATGGGGTGGGGGTTGTGGGATGGGGCGACGGGCCCCAGGGTGAGAGGGATGGGGGGGGTTGTGGGAAGGGCGACGGGCCCCAGGGTGAGAGGGATGGGGGGGGTTGTGGGGAAGGGCGACGGGCCCCAGGGTGAGAGGGATGGGGGGGGTTGTGGGGCAGGGGCTATGGGCCCCAGGGTGAGAGGGATGGGGGGGGTTGTGGGGCAGGGGCTATGGGCCCCAGGGTGAGAGGGATGGGGTGGGGGTTGTGGGACGGGGCGACGGGCCCCAGGGTGAGAGGGATGGGGTGGGGGTTGTGGGACGGGGCGACGGGCCCCAGGGTGAGAGGGAAGATGGGGGAGTAGGGGAGGGGTCAGTCAGGTTCTGTGGTAGGCAGGCGGGGGCGGGGGGTGTGGCCTTTCCCACAAAGCCCGCCTCCCACAACTATAATTTGCATATGACCACTCCCCTCCCCCTACTGTGACCCCGCCCCTCTCCCTCTTTCATCTGTGGCAGTAGCCCCGCCCCCACTGCTGCTGACGTTAGCGGAAGGAAGCGCCCAGCTTGGGGCAGTGACGTTGTGGAGCGGCGGGGCCCGGCCCCGGCCCGAGGCCGGCAGCATGTGGGGGGCGGCCGATGCGGTGAGTGCGACGGGGGCGGCGCTTCCCGCCCGGCCCCTCCCCCCCGGCTCGCGCTAGGGACTCGCTCGCTCGCCCGCGGCCCAGCGACAGCAGCCCCCGCCCGGGGAGAAACGCCCCGGCCCCCGAGCCGGTCCGGCTCCGCCCCGCTGCGGGCAGCCCCACATCCCGGCAGTGCGGGGCAGACCCGTGTCGGGCTGGGGGGCGGGCGCTGTTTGTGGGGGAGGGGGGTGTAGGATTTATACCCCCCTCCCCCCAGGCAGCGCGGCCAGGCCAGCAAAGGGCAGGAAGTGACGCTCCCAGCGAGCAGGGGGAGCTGCAAGGGGGGACATGAGAACTGGGTCAGACCAATGGTCCGTCTAGCCCAGAGTCCTGTCTTCCCACAGTGACCAGTGCCAGGTGCATCACTGGGCAATTATGGCATGATCCATCCCTTGTCCTCAGCTCCCTGTTCTTTTTTGAACCTTGTTATACTTTTGGCCTCCACAACATCCCCTGATAACAAGTTCTACAGGTTGGGCCTTGCATGAAGAAATACTTCCTTTTGTATGTTTTAAATCTGCTGCCTGTTAATGTCATTGGGTGACCCCTGGTTCTTGTGTTCTGTGAAGGGCTAAATAATGCTTCCTTATTTACTTTCTCCACACCATTCTTTTCCTAGGGTTTTTTTTATATCTTCTGACTTTAGCTCATATGCTTTATGCATCCCCAGTGCACTGGCCAAAAAACCCCACCTCAATTCAAAATTGCTTCTACAGATCTTTTGAGAAACCTTCCCTCGAACTACACTCTCCCATTCTTCCTTTAAAACAGGAGTCTTCCCATGTAACCCATCAGGGCCGGCTTCAGGCACCAGCTTAACAAGCAGGTGCTTGGGGCGGCCAAGGGAGAGGGGCAGCATCTGCGGCAATTCGGGGGCGGCAAGTCCCTCACTCCCTCTAGGAGCGAAGGACCTGCCGCTGAACTGCCGCCGCCGATCGCAGCTTTTTTTTTTTTTTTTTTTTGCTTGGGGCGGCAGAAATGCTGGAGCCGGCCCTGTAACCCATTCCCTAAGAAAAGGTCAGACTGCTATTATTATTATTATCTGTTTGTATTGCGGTAGCTGTCATGAGCCCCATTGTGCTTGGTGCTATGCAAACAAAGAACAAAAAGACAGTCCCTATCCCATGATGACCGGAGACAACAGCTGGACTATTGATTTGGTTATTTAACTGGTTTTGGTAGGAAAGCTTTCGCAAAGAGGCAGATCTAGGTGGTTAAGCTCCAGGTTAGTCTGAATTCCTCTTGGCGCTCTTTCTATAACTCTCAGATGAGAGCACTATATTTCTGCAGTTCGTCTCGTGAGCTGCATTGTCCCACAGGTGTGCAGCTGTCTTGTCGGGGCATGGATGGAGATGTGATCACAACTGTAGCTGGTTTCGAGTCCACTAATGACCTTTAAGCACAGTGCCAAGGCCTTGAACCGACACTGGAAATGTGCTGGGAGGACAGTGGTGATGTATATGAGGTTGTCCATTCCAGTTAGGAGGTGAGCAGCTGCATTGTAAAGAATTTGGGGAAGGCATTCTTTTCATGTTAGCTCCCAGATAAAGTGGATTACCGTAATCCAGTCTGTAAGTAACATACATATCACTGTGACCAAATCTTTATCAGGGACCAAGGAGCGAACTGAAAGAGAAGACTTGCCTTTCCCACCAATGTTACTTGGTGATTTAGCATCCATGATGAATCATACAGGACCCTGAGACTTCATACCTTGTTGACAAATGAGGGGGCTGTGGAGATGCCCTCTGTGGATATGTCTACATTGCAATGTAAACCCAGGATTAGTGGGACTCAAGTCAGGCTTGAGTGTCTACATTGTATTTTAACCCTAGGTTAAGTATTTTCTGACCCATGTTTGAACTTAGGTGCTCTGGTGTCCACACTGCAGTGTACAGACCTGAGTCAAAGTAATCATATCCCACAATCCCTAGTGCCACACAACTGAAATGTGGCTACTCTAGCCATAGGACTGAGGTGCACTGTGGGAATACATTACTGCCTGCCCTGTACATTACCAAGAAGCAGCTTGCTTTGCAGAAGGCTTGATCGGTTCACTCTCCGTTGCAAACTAAGGAGGCTCTCTGATAGTATGCTTGCGGATTGGTGATCAGAACAGAATGGATTAACGCTGACTTGAACTGCAGCAGTTTGAAATGAGGGTATGGCTTCCATTTTCAATAGAGTGGATTGCAGATTGTTGGGATAGAGAGGACTAAGGAAGTTGTCCCATGGAATAGTGGAATACTTTCGGATGACTCCCGGGATCTGAATCAAGCAGGGCTGCATCTATACTGCAAAGCAGTGGGGCTCGGACCCTGGCTCCCAGCTTGATTCAAACTTGGACCCTGTGTCCTGCCTTGATTTGAGGTTGAACCCTCCAGCCCTGCAGGGTCCTGGGACCATGGGTCTGAGCCCTGGGTTAGCACAGTTACAGTGTAGACGCAGGGGGGGTTAGCCTTGAGCCCAGGCTCAAGCATGAGCTTGTATTGTATTGTAGACTTACCCTGTAGGTATGTCTACACAACAAAATTAGGTCGAATTTATAGAAGTCGATTTTTTTTTAAAGAAGCTATTTTATACAGTTGATTGTGTGTGTCCCCCATAAGCGCATTAAGTCGGCGGACTGCGTCCACAGTACCAAGGCTAGTGTCAACTTTCGGAGCGTTGCACTGTGGGTAGCTATCCCACAGTTCCCGCAGTCTCCGCCACCCATTGGAATTCTGGGTTGAGCTCCCAATGCCTGATGGGTGGTTTTGGGTACATATCGTCAGTCGCCCCTCCCTCCGTGAAAGCAATGGCAGACAATCGTTTCACGCCTTTTTTTTGTGCGGGCACCATACTGCTTTCAGCAGACAGTGCAGTAGGAATGCTAACCGTCGTCATCGAACGACCGCTTCTGCTGCCACTCTGCTCTCCTGCTCTGGCCGCAGATGGTGCAATAGGTCGGAAAAACTGGTCTTCCAACCACCGCTTCCACTGCCACTCTGCTCTCCTGCAGATGCCATACCACGGCAAGCATGGAGCCTGCTCAGATCACTGCGGCAGTTATGAGCATTGTAAACACCTCGCGCATTATTCTGCAGGATGTTCAGAACCAGAACCTGCAAAAGCAGGCGAGGAGGCGACGGCAGCGTGGTGACGAGAGTGATGAGGACATGGACACAGACTTCTCTCAAAGTACGGGCCCCGGCAATTTGGACATCCTGGTGGCAATGGGGCAGGCTCATGCCATGGAATGCTGATTCTGGGCCTGGGAAACAAGCACAGACTGGTGGGACCGCATAATGTTGCAGGTCTGGGATGATTCCCAGTGGCTGCGAAACTTTTGCATGCATAAGGGCACTTTCATGGAACTTTGTGACTTGCTTTCCCCTGCCCTGAAGCGCAAGAATACCAAGATGAGAGCAGCCCTCACAGTTGAGAAGCGAGTGGCGATAGCCCTGTGGAAGCTTGCAACGCCAGACAGCTACCGGTCAGTCGGGAATCAATTTGGAGTGGGCAAATCTACTGTGGGGGCTGCTGTAATCCAAGTAGCCAACACAATCACTGAGCTGCTGCTATCAAGGGTAGTGACTCTGGGAAATGTGCAGGTCGTAATGGATTGTTTTGCTGCAATGGGATTCCCTAACTGTGGTGGAGCGATAGACGGAACGCATATCCCTATCTTGGGACTGGATAGGGTGACTAGATGTCCCGATTTTATAGGGTCAGTCCCAATTTTTGGGTCTTTTTCTTATATAGGCTCCTATTACCCCCCACCCCCTGTCCCGATTTTTCACACTTGCTGTCTGGTCACCCTAGGACCGGACCACCTTGGCAGACAGTACATAAACTGCAATGGTGCTGCAAGCACTGGTGGATCACAAGGGACATTTCACCAACATCAACGTGGGATGGCCAGGAAAGGTACATGACGCTCACATCTTCAGGAACTCTGGTCTGTTCGAACAGCTGCAGGAAGGGACTTACTTCCCAGACCAGAAAATAACCATTGGGGGGATGTTGAAATGCCTATAGTTATCCTTGGGGACCCAGCCTACCCCTTAATGCCGTGGCTCAGGAGGCCATACACAGGCACCCTGTAGTAAGGAGCAGTTCAACTATAGGCTGAGCAAGTGCAGAATGGTTGTAGAATGTGCATTTGGATGTTTAAAAGCGCGCTGGCGCAGTTTACTGACTCGGTTAGACCTCAGCGAAACCAATATTCCCATTGTTATTGCTGCTTGCTGTGTGCTCCACAATATCTGTGAGAGTAAGGGGAAAACGATTATGGCAAGGTGGGAGGTTGAGGCAAATCGCTTGGCCGCTGATTACGTGCAGCCAGACACCAGGGCGGTTAGAAGAGCACAGCAGGGCGCGCTGCGCATCAGAGAAGCTTTGAAAACCAGCTTTATGACTGGCCAGGCTACGGTGTGAGAGTTCTGATTGTTTCTCCTTGATGAAAACCCACCCCCTTGGTTCACTCTACTTCACTGTAAGCCAACCGCCCTTCTCCCTTTGATCGCTGCTTGCAGAGGCAGTAAAGTCATTGTTGTTTCAAAATCATGCATTCTTTATTAATTCATCACACAAATAGGGGGATAACTGCCAAGGTAGCCTGGGAGGGGTAGGGGAGGAGGGAAGCACCGGGTCGGGTGAGGGAGGAGGGAAGGATAAGGCCACACTGCACTTCAAAACTTACTGAATGCCAGCCTTCTGTTGCTTGGGCAGTCCTCTGGGGTGGAGTGGTTGGATGCCCGGAGGCCCCCTCTCCCGCCCCCGCCCCTCCCCCCCCCGCATTCTTGGGCGTCTGGGTGAGGAGGCTATGGAACTTGTAGAGGAGGGTGGGCCGTTACACAGGGGCTGCAACGGCAATCTGTGCTCCTGCTGCCTTTCCTGCAGTTCAACCATACGCCGGAGCATATCAGTTTGATCCTCCAGTAGCCTCAGCATTGCATCCTGCCTCCTCTCCTCTTGCTCCCGCCACCTCTCCTCTTGCTCATCCCTCCTATCCTCGCGTTCATTTTCTGCTTTCCTGGACTCTGCCATTGTTTGCCTCCACACAGTCTGCTGAGCTCTTTCAGTGCGGGAGGTCTGCATGAGCTCAGAGAACATTTCATCGCAAGTGCGGTGTTTGTTTTTTTTTGCCTTCTTATCTGCGCTAGCCTCTGGGATGGAGATGATGGGGGAGCATTGAAACATTTGCAGCTGCTGGAGGGAAAAAAGGGAGAGTATTCTTTAAAAAGACACATTTTAGAGAACAAGGGGTAGACTCTTTCACGGTGAACCAAGCTGTTAACATTACATAGCACATGTGCTTTTGGTACAAGGTTACATTTTGCCTCTTATATTGAGGGCCTGCCGGTTTTTGGAGGGGCTGCGGTTTTTGGGTTAACGTGCACCACAACTAACCCCCCCCCCACACACACACCCAATTCTCTGGGATGATCGCTTCACCCCTCCCCCCCACCGCATGGCTAACAGCAGGGATGATTTCTTTTCAGCCACAGGCACACAGTCTAGCAGGAACGGCCACCTCTGAATGTCCCCTTAATATAATTCCCCTCTTTCAACCAGGTAACCATGAATGATATCACTCTCCTGAGAATAACACAGAGAGAGAAAGAACGGATGTTGCTTGAATGCATTCCAGTAGCTGTACTGGCTGCGAATGCATCCCAAGTCTTCAGGTCCAATTAATCATTAAACATGCTTGCTTTTAAACCAAGTATTATATTTACAAAGGTACAATCACCAGAGGTGCCTTCTCCGCCTTCAAGGTCCGGGAGCCCACCTTGGGAAGGTATTGGCTCCAGGATGATAAACAGTTCCTGGCTGTCGGGGAGAATGGTTTCTCCACTTGCCTACTGTATGCTACCCTCCTCCTCCTCATCATCATCATCTTCCTCATCCCCAAAATCCTCATCCCTGTTGCGTAAGACTCCTCCCTTTCAGGAGTCCATGAACAGGAGTGGGTAGTGGTGGGGGCATCCCCTAGAATGGCATGCAGCTCATCATAGAAAAGGCATGTCTGGGGGTCTGACCTGGAGCAGCTGTTTGCCTCTTTGGTTTTTTGATAGGCTTGCCTGAGCTCCTTAAGTTTCACGTGGCACTGCTGCAGTCCCTGTTATAGCCTCTGTCCTTCATGCCCTTGGAGATTTTTTTCAAATATTTTGGCATTTCGTCTTTTGGAACGGAGTTCTGATAGCACAGATTCATCTCCCCATATAGCGATCAGATCCAGTACCTCCCGTTCGGGCCATTCTGGAGCTCTTTTGCGATTCTGGGACTCCATGGTCACTTCTGCTGATGAGCTCTGCACGGTCACCTGTGCTGATCAGCTTGCCACGCTGGCCAAACAGGAAATTAAATTCAAAAGTTCGCGGGGCTTTTCCTGTCTACCTGGCCAGTGCATCTGAGTTGAGAGTGCTGTCCAGAGCGGTCACAATGGAGCACTCTGGGATAGCTCCCGGAGGCCAATACCATCGACTTGTGTCCACACTACCCCAAATTTGACCTGGCGATGTCGATTTCAGCGCTAATCCCCTCGTCAGTGAGGAGTACAGAAATCGATTTTAAGAGCCCTTTAAGTCGACAAAAATGGCTTCGTTGTGTGGACGGGCGCAGGGTTAAATCGATGTAACGCTGCTAAATTCGACCTAAACTCGTAGTGTAGACCAGGGCTGTGAAACACGATGACAGCGAGTTCCTCAGAGGATATTCCCCTTTCAACCAGTATTTCTTGATTTTGCTCTGATTTAATCTGAGTCCACTATATTTCATCTTGCAAGCATTGTGACATCCTGGTTATATCTTAGAAAACGAGACACACAACTGTGGTTTCAACTGTGTTGAAAGTTAATGAGTCTTTATTGAGTTGTAGCCTTCACCCATTGCAATGCAAAAGTTTGGGGTTTTTTAAACCACCACTAAGGATTTTATCTCTGTGCTGTGACCTCAGAGTTGATTGTGAGGTATCCAAGATGTTAACCATGGTCATGTGATTTTGGAGTTTGGTTGGCACTAGAATTTAAATATTTTTGTATAGAAATAGGAGTTTGGGAAGGTCATCTGAATTGAGTATGTACTTTTCAAACACTGGATAGGCTATTGCATTTTTCAGGGAGGATGGCATGTTCTCTTCTCTGAAGGATGCATTTATTATTTATAAATTTTACAGTTACTTTTCACTAGCTTTCGCAAGCCAAGAAAGGGTATATATCACCTTTGCATGCAGTGGGTTAAATGTTTGTAAGGGCTTCCAGGCATGTCATTGTGTGTGAAGGATTCTGTTAGGGGAGGGTGTGACAGTTAATGTTGTGTGGTTCAGTTCCAGATTTTCAGCCTTCGCAAGTCTTCTCGTTGATGATTTCTGCAAAGTAGAATGAATGCTCTGCCAGTGGTTGGTGCTTGAGTACAATGTTTGGATTAATGGTAAAACAGATTCTTTCAATCTTATTCCACATCATCAAATTAAGTTGTCAATTCCTGTGACTGTTTGTTCTTTTTTATGCTACCAACACTTTTAAAGTCTCTTACTGATATCTCTCTGTAACTACGCTTAATGATTAAAATACCACTTCTGTTATACTGGAGATAAAGCGCTGATTCTGTTGCAGTGAAAAAAATTAGGACTGTAAGTTCTTGTCCCCAGATTCCCTAACAGATGTTGTAAGTACTGTTGTTTGGAGACTTACAAATTTTACTGGCATATCTAGCAGACTAAGATGTCTGTCAAATATGTTTACAAATAAAACAGAAAAGTTCAAATATGCTAGCTGTAAATATACCTAAATTCAAGAGCACTGAATTAGTTTTCTTTCAACTTATCTAATGACATCTGTGGTACAAACCAGTCCAAATTTGACATGTCTAGCCTCATCCATTTTAGAGTTATCCAAGCACAATATTTCTGATACATCTGTATGGAGAAAACATGTTCTGTTCTCCCTCCCCTCCTTCTTTAATCCCCTCCCTCCCCCCCATAAAAAAATAGCTTATGTTGTTTGCCCCATCCTCCCTCCTTCAGGTATCCCCCTCCCCCTCCTCCCCATATATATTTTAAAAAATAGTTTAACAGATTAGGGTCAACTGAAAAAGAGGTTGTTAAAATGAAAGCTGGAATTCAACCTTAACTTCAGACAAGACCAAGGAAATGCCTGTTAGCTGATAAAAACAGTTGGAACAATAATCTGATGATTACATGTCCCTCAGTAGGAAAATGTTCACTGTTTGTGATAACGTGTTCACAGTCTGAGGGTATTGCTAGAACCCCATGTGCTTTTGGGTGCCTAAGGCCTTGGCTACACTTGCAGCTGTACAGCGCTGTGAGGTAAACCTGTCTTCGTACAGCTGAGTAGGGAAAAGCGCTGCAGTCTGTCCACACTGACAGCTGCCAGCGCAGTGGTTTGGCCACACTTGTAACATTTGCAGCTGTGTTGGGAACGGTGCATTATGGGCAGCTATCCCAGCATTCATGTGGCTGCAACGTGCTTTTCAAAACGGGGGGGTGCGGTGGATTGTGACAGGGAGTGTGGGGGGAGAGAGAGTGCTTTTTGGAGCATGTCAGCTCTCTATTTTGCAAGTTCCGAACTCCCGGCCCCCTGCTCATTCGTTTACTTACTTAAAGCAAGCTGCAAATTGTTTGCTTTTCTCTGCAGTAGAGCTTTGAAACCGGCACTTCCTCATTCCTGCAGCCAGTCACAACAATGGAGAGGACTGGCCACTTGACAAGGTGATTAGTACAGCCCTGCAAGCTTTTACACTCACACCTGTGAGTCGTAGCCACTCCGCTGCAGCTGTTATTCCTCTCGGAGATGTGGAGTACCTGCAGCGGTGTACCCAGAGAGATACAGCGCTGCAAGTGCCCTGCCAGTGTGGACGGGGAGTGAGTTACAGCGCTGGGGGAGGCTTTACAGCGCTGTAACTTGCAAGTGTAGCCAAGGCCTAAGTAGCAGCAGTGACCAGAAGCAGTACTTCTTTGTGTGTGCTTGGCTAGAAGGTTGTGACCTTTTCTTTGGACTCTGCTGCTGCTATCTGTGCCTCAAGATTAGATTACTTTAACCAGCTTCTTGGTGGGACTAAATTTTGGAGACTATTCAAATCTTCACCTTGCTTGTTGGTGTGGATTGATTTAAATCAGAAAGACGGAAACCTTGATTTAAGTAATCAATTTTAATCTTGATTTGTGTTTATACTTTTTAGTTATTTTCCTGAGGAAAGGTTGATTCGCATTGGTTGGTAACTACTGCCACTAAATACAGCCTTTACACTAAATGTGGTACTGTTTTTTGCTAACTTGAAGGATATATTGTATCTATACACATTTACTTAAGCAATTTATATAGCTTAATTGACATTTTATTCAGATTCTTAATTTTTATATTTATATTATGATAGAAAATGGTGAATGATACATTTCTTATTTACTAGTTAATTTACTTTTAATTTGCATCAAGCTCTATTTGAATGGAAATTGGGTCAATTAAAATGTACAAAACCAGCATTTTAAAATTATTTATGAGTTAAATAAAACTACCTTAATGTGCTGGATAGATATGGGGAAAAAAAGTTTATCAAAGCATGTTTTGCATCTAAAACTAAAACAAAGGCAGTATTATCTGCAGTTAGTGGATTGATCAGATTGTTTCTGGTCACCATGTCCTTTAGGGTTTTAGAACTAGTAGATCTCATCCTCTCACACTTAACTTTTATTCACAGAGTGGGAGGAAAAAAAACAAGCTTTCCTGATTTGTCAACTGCCATTGGCTCCTTAACTGTGAATGAACTAGTCATTGAACTGAATTAGTTGAATAAACTGAAAGTAAGAAAATATTTTCTCTGTACCTGTGAAAGAGGCTACTGCTGTCAAAAGCTAATTTAGCACTTCAACAAACTAAAGTCTTGAAAAATCAGATTTTTTTTTTTTAAATCCTGGGTGTTTATTCATCCAGTTGCTTGTTCAGCAGAGCTTCTTAGAGGGAATATATTACACCTGTGCTGTATGGTTTGGATTGGAGTCTGTCTGTTGCCCAATGAAATTTAAGAGCCCGGTTTTAATCAAAAGGCTCTAAATGGTTTGGGTCCTAGTTTCTGAAGAAAGTTTCCCTCTCGTTGTCTGGTAGTACAGCAGGTGAGATCTGTGGAGGTGCTTGAGCTAGCAATACCCAGGTATAACTGGAATGGGGTGCTGGTAGGGCTTTCAACTCCGGAACTCACTCACTATCTTTCCTTAGTTGGACACAGCCTGAGTCTGTTGACCTTGTAGGCATTCTGAAGGCCTGTATGTTTTTTTTCAGGCATTTGAGAAAGGCCTGGATGAGAAGAGTTTAAGCCAGTTTATGGGGTACTGTTTATTAAACTAGACAGATAGAAGAGTGAGGAAGTGTCTAAGGGGGCCTGATCTCCAGGGTATTGTACCTGCCTTTCTTGCCCCATATAGTAACTTTTTAAAAGTCAGATTTTTTTTTTCAAATAAGAGTTGTATATTAATTAAAAAAAAATCAAGACAAACTAGTGTTTCTGAAATAACAGATTTCTATAAATAATGGATTTTCACAGAAGATATTTTTTGTGGCTATTTCAGGAAATGCTTCAAAGAGCATCAGAAGAATTCTCTCCAAAGATGGAGATTCCTGAGGAGGAGATGGATACAACTGATACCCAATGGGGCTGGTTTTACTTGGCTGAATGTGGCAAATGGCATATGTTTCAGGTATCTAAACATTGGATTATGTTATCTGTGATAACTTCCACACTTCAAATGTACTGTATTTAAACTTGTCCTTTCTGGTTTGTTTTGAAGACTGATTCAAACACTCAGTGTTCAGTTAGCAGTGAAGACATTGAAAGGAGCTTCAAAATGAATCCAGAAGGCTCTGTTTCTTTTACTACTGCAAAATTTAACTACAAGTTAGACTTTTCAGGTATGTCTTTCTCTAACAATAAAGTATTTATATATTTTTAGGTTTCTCATGACAAGAGTTGACCAGTGCATCTTACATGCTGTTGGCCTCAAGTATCTCTTTTATTGTAGTGCAAAAAAGCACAATTGGGAAGGCCTTCTTTATATGAATGTACATTTGACATTTTATGGAGACAGTTATGTGGTTCAGCCTTCTAGCTTTGTTACTGTAAGTAGCATACCCTGTCCAGTAACACTGGTGTTTGTCCTGTCTCCTCTCACTTGAGATATAAGTGGTGCTGTACCGTATACTCAGAGAAATGGGAACACCAAAAGTTTGTTTTCTTCTAAATATTCAAGCAGCAAGTGTTGAAGAAAACGATTTTCTGTCTTCACAAACTCTATATAAGTAATGTTGATAAAGTGACAATATAATTCAACTGGCAGATACTTCAACAATCCAACTCTGATATGTTCATCAGAGCATCAGATATCATTTTCTAGAAAATGACTTTATGTAAAGATCTCATATATTCATATTGTATGGACTCTTTATCACAGGTTACTGATGGTTTCCAGTGTAGTTACTATGTAGTTAATTTTAAATACGTTTTATTATGTAGAAAGTTGCAATGTAATGGCTTCTCATTCTGAATATTTCAAATATTGCACTTATAGTTTCATCTGTATTTTCATATTAAACTGACCAAAGGCCTGTCATGCTCACGTGATGTGGATGTTCTGTTTTGGGATAGCAGTCTCTCTATTCTGATCTTACCCTACAGTTGTAGGGTAATACAGTGGTGGACTATATGAAAATATGTACATTCATGCAGAATTTTGTATTTTGTTAAATACTTTTTCAAATAGCTTCTTTAGAGTTTACTTTTAAAAAACAGATTTTGTAAACTATATTTAAATCTTGAATCTTTGCTTAAAAATGCTAAAGGCAGCTGTTAAGCATAACATAATTTTCACCATACTGTTAATATAGTATCACTTTTATATTTAAATGTGGTACAAAGATGTTAGCTTCTGCACTGCATTAAAATTAGCATTTAGATGCAGAAGTCTAGAGTGTAATCCTAGCCTTATTAAAATCAATGTGAGTTTTGTCATTGGCTTAAATGTGCCAGGATTTCACCACTAGTGAATATGCACTGTCTGTCTTAAGTACAGTACTTATTTAGTACTAATTCCCATGGTATGTGGGAGCTCTACTAATGTTTTTTGCATTCTAGTAGTAGTAGTGTTGGAGAATAATATTCTGAAATGCTTCTCTCAACACTTGAGACAATAATTTCTATTCAGCAACTCTAAAAATATCATTTTCTGGGTACTGTGCTATGTCCAAACACTTTACATTTCTGTAGATTGAATGTTTCTGGTACTCACTTAATTTTCATTTTATATACAGTGATGAAACAAACCAATCTGACTACTGGAAAACAGCGTCCAATAAAGCGAGCTCCCTTTTCTATCAGTGCTTTCAGGTAAGAACTAAAAGTGGTTCATTGTTGGTTCAGTTCATCATTCCTTTAGTAAGATGAACTAGAAACATTTTAAAATTTCTTCATTATTTTTTACCCTCCTCAAATTAAATCTGGGGACACAGATTGGAGCGGGAAAGCAAAAGAGGAGGAAATCTCTCCTTGCCCATTAAAAATAACTATCCACAGTTTGAATCCCCATTCAGGACCCAAGCGGTGTGTCAAATTATAGATTAGTGCAAAATTCTGTACAGAGTAGGAATCCTATTGGGGGAAGAGAAAAGTTTCAACTCTTGGGTGTGATTTAACTTATATTTTTGTGTTTTAAGTTATATCTGTGAAAATGAGGCTATCCCAATGCCTTCACACTGGGAGAATGTAAATACAGAGGAACCGTATCAGGTAAGAGCTATTATGACATGAAACATACATATGATGAAAGAACAATGGACTTCAGTGAAACTATACTAACCTCTCTTTTTCCAGCTTATTCCTTTGCAAAAACAAACAAATGAATATAATGAAGTTTCTAGTCTCTTTGGGAAAACAATGGATAGCAACCGAATTAAAAGAATTCAGAGAATTCAAAATCTAGACTTGTGGGAGTTTTTTTGCAGGTGAGATTATTTCTAAAACAAACACTGTACTAGGTCTGCTAATAGAATAAATCTCTTTTAAAGGCATGCAGCAGAAATAGTTAAATACATCTAATTATAAAACTGTTGGAATACTTATTGTGTGTCTGCACCCTTTCTGCATCTGGTCTCTTTCTTCTGTTCCCTGATTGGTCCTGCTCTTGTGTTTATAGTCATATATCAGCATTCCTATTAAAGAGCCTGATTTTTTTATGGATTTGGAATTTAATGATACTTCTGTAACAACCGTAAGCTAAAGATCACAAACTGCTTAAAACTTGAAAAGCAATGAGAAAATTGAAAAGCACTGTTGCAATAAAAATTTATTTTGGGCTGAAATTTGATATGCAGTTTCAAAGGTTTTATATTTAAATTTAAACTAAAGAAGAATTTTTTTTTTAAAGGCATGTAAAGCAATCTTTGTTTCAGATCAAATTTTTATTTTGGTCAGTAAGGTCAGCAGGTACAACTCAACATGCACATGGAGCAGATTTTTGGGCTACGAAGGTACCATTTTTACAAAATCCCTTTTCAGACTAGAACTGCACTTTAAATTGATTAAGCAGTGTTTCAATTTCCTGATTTACCAGTTGTGAAAAATACACTGTCTTTGATATAGAGGAAAAAGTAAAACCGCACAAATTGTAGATTGGCATTCACAGCCTTTGCCATTTACTGTTATAGTCTTAACATTCTTAGAATGTATCTGTTTTTTCTAGAGATGGGTCCAGATGCCTTTGAACTTTGAAGAAGTTCATATCCAAATCTGAATTTAACTTTGCAGCTATTTTTCAATTATTTAAAAAAAAAAGGTTTTGAAAGGCTTTATCAAAAGTTGTATTTGTCGGAAACAGGGAAACTGTCGCTGCAGTTGTTAGTCTCCTGGCGAAATTGACATTGAAAAATGTTTCTAATTTTGAATGGTTGTATGAATGGTTTCATGTGAATTCCTCCTTGGTTATTAAAGGAGTTGAATAGCTGAATGTCCCTAGCCCATGTTGCTAGAAAAATATTTTTTCCTGATGGACAGTAAGGTACCAGACTTGACCAGTTTCGTGATCATTTTTAATATATCAAATCTTTGAACAGTAAATAATCATCCAACTGGTAAAGAATGTGTGGCAACTTCAGAGAGCCCCCTCATCAACATATGGAAAGGAAGAGCACAAGCATAGCTACCTTGTCATGAAGGATAACATTGGGTTCCCTTCTAATCCTCTCTGTGTGAGCTGGCTGGTAGAGGTGACTACGGTCATTGTTCTCAGAAAGTATATGTAGTGGACCACAAGATATTGTTATGATGGAGTGAAGGGGTCACAACAGACTCCTTGTAAAATGAGCCTTCACAGGGTTGTATTCGTTGCATGTCTAGTGAGGCAAAACAAATACTCCTGATTTGTCAAGTTTCTCACCTTACCATCTTCTCTTTATGAATTTTAGTGTAGGGTGAAGTGTCTGTGTTGGATCCAGCTCTATGCAGCAAATCCAAGTTTAGTCTGTCAGTATTGCAGAAGCCATTGCTGGCTTTAGCGTTCCTGCTTTCTTTCCCACTAAATATTGTATGGGGGCAGGGTGAGTTAGGAGTTCTTGAGTTTTGTTCCCACCTCTTCTCTGATCAGTCTTTATTTAATATTTGCACTTCAGAAACATTATGTATTACATGGTTGCCCTTGGAAATGTCAATATGTACCTTTCTAGAAAGGGAACTTATAAAAAGTCAGCATGAAGATATATTGGACCATTATGACAATAAAATCAATAAGTAAAAAATGAAAAAATATTAAGGTGTTACATGGGCTTAAAAGGTGCTATGCTGTAGATGAAATTGTATGGTATATTGTATTTGAGAAACACCTTGTGATCATGTAATTGCACGCTTATAGTGAATATTTACAGAGAGAGGTGTCTTAAGATTGCATATTGAATCTTAATTTTCTCATTTCCTGGCTTATGAGTGATTAATTTTTGCAACTTTAGCCTTCTCTTAATGTATTGGTATGGAATGTATTTAAATATATAAATACATTCTACAGTTAAAAAGTTTATTTGCTTTGATTGGTGCTTTTGTACCAATCTTACTACTTTGAAGCTTGTATATCTAACAGTGTCCCTGTTGTAACAATTTATTGCTTTAAAGTGGATTTCTATAGAGGTATCTCTGAAGTTTTTCAATTTGTGGCATACTTCTATGAATAAGAATATCAAGAAATGATATTAGATCGCCACTGACTTCTGAGTTCGCAGTGCAGATTTGTGTTCTCTTTGATTTTCTACCTTTTGCTGAAAAAAGGACTTGATGGGCAGCAGGGACCACTGCACAATTAAGTGTGTGCTTTAAGAACGCCAAAGCTATGGCGTTCCCACTACCCCATTGGAAACATGAACTCAGGAATGGGAATCTGTTATTGTGTGCAGTATGATTATTACAGTATTGCAATATTACTGTGTGTGTTAATTGCAAAGTAATATACAGTATTAAAATTCCATACACAATGGAGTATAAAGGCGTGAGGGGAATCCTCTCGGTCCAGAAACTGCTTGCCCTTATTTTTCCACGGGGGGAAAACCTAAAGATTTGTATCAAAGTCACAAGGATGGCTGGCAATGGTCTCAGAGGCTCAGCTGCTTTCTGGGGTGAAATAACGTATTTGTGTGTCTGACCCAGTCATTTGGAGCAGATGAACCTCATCACTAAGATGCTGATTTCGTCATGGATATTTTTAGTAAAAGTCATGGAGTGGTCATGGGTAATAAACGAAAAGTCATGGAAGCCGTGACCTGTCCCTGACTTTAACTAAAATCATCCCTGACAAAAATGGGGAGGGAAGAGAGTCCAGCACCCTGCTCTTCCCCCCACCCCAAAGCAGCTGGGAGCTGCAGGTACTCCATTGCCCAGTGGCTGGGAGGGGTCCCCCACTGCCCTGCGGGGCTGGGAGCTGTGGGGGGAGGGGGTCCCGCAGTGGCAGGGGAGCTGTGGGGGGGAGGTTGAGGCCGATTCCCCACTCTGGCACTACAGAAGGTGGGGACCCGCAAGGATTCTAAAAATTAATACTGGCCACTCCAGGCTTGTATTGAACTCCCAAGGTTACAGCTTTTTTCTGACCTTGGATGGGTAGATGCTGCCACCACCCAAGTGCAAAACCCCTTTGAGAACCTAGGAAGGTGCACTTGGTAATTCCTCCCTGTGGGGTATCCTCAAGCCCTTTCACCCCACTGCTGGGGAAAAGCTGAGAAAGAAAAACAGAGGAAATTAGCTGTTGCCACCAGCTAATTAAATAACGTGCACAAACCTCTTAGGAACCAAAAATCCAATTCTGTTCTTAAAAAAACAAACAAAAAAAAAGGTACATTTTATTAAAAAACAAAACAAAGAAAATACATCTGGAAACTTAGGCTATTGCTAGATTTTAAAAAGAACAACTACCATCAAGAATAGTTTCTTGAGGTCCAGCTTAAAGGTTACAAGCAAAACAAAAGCATCTCAGGTTAGCACAGAGGAGTCCACAAGCCATAAAGAAATAAAAAGAGATAAACCTAATTGCGTCTTCCTAGACATTTCCTGATCTACTTACATATCTGGGGTTTCAAATGAGTAGTTTCTAGGTATGATACCGATGATTTTTCATATAGGGTGACCAGATGTCCCGATTTTATAGGGACAGTCCTATATTTGTGGCTTTTTTTTTTTATATGGGCTCCTATTACCGCCCCCCCCACCCCCCTCATCCCTGTCCCGATTTTTCACACTTGCTATCTGGTCAACCTATTTTCATACCTGGCCCCAAGCTTCTTACAGGATAGTTGCTGCCCTGTTTGCCTCTCCCCAGGAGAACAACCACAGACAGACAAAAGGGCAGTCTTGTTTCAATTTTTAAAAGTTCTAGCCTTCCCATTGGCTCTTTTGGCCAGGTGTCCACTTATTTCCTTTTACCTATGTACAGCAGTGAGACTTTTTAACCCTTTACAGGTAGAGCAATTAGAGAACAGCCACTAAGAGGGATTTTATAGCTACTGGCTGGTTGGCTACTTAGATGGTAGAACTTTAAGCTGTATTTGAGAAGCAGAATCAACTTTGGTCACTTCTCTCAAATTCAGCTGTTGCAGTATCATTTCTCCTCTCAGTTTCTGTCCAATTCCAATTTGATTACAAAACCTTTTGTAATGCTATGCTTTTTTTGTAGGAAAAAAGCTCAGCTAAAGAAGAGAAGAGGTGTCCCTACCATTAATGAACACATGTTATTTCATGGTACCAGCAATGAATTTGTAGAAGCAATATGCATTCATAACTTTGACTGGAGAATAAATGGTATGCATGCTGCTGTGTATGGAAAAGGTAAGCTGTAATGACTCTTTTAATACCACTCCATGTAACTTTTGAGTAATACACTTCTTTTGCTCTTCCCTCTCTAAACATATAATGGTATCCCACAAATGCATTTACCATACTGTGGTCTGTAGGGCATTTGCTGTTGGTCTGTGGAGGATTGTTTAATCTGTCTCTCTTCTTCCTGCTAAATGTGATAAAAAGACAGCTAAAATATATTAAGTAAGCAATTCCTGTAGTTACCACAGTTGGATATTATGCAGTAGGGTGGGGCAGAAGGGTAAGCCGGTCATGGGGCAATCTCCCAACTAAGATGTGGTTCACACTGAAAAAGCTTGAGAAGCACAGCACTAGTATAATTCTTATAAATTTTGCTGGATTGATTATGAATATAAAACTGAGAAATATGGCCTGATTCAGATCTTACACCATTTTGATGTAAGAAGGGATCGGAATCAGGCCCTCTAGATTTCATAATGAGACTGTTTTCATCGGGTATAATTTTTGCTGTTTGTTTTTTAAGGGACCTATTTTGCAAGAGATGCATCGTACTCCAGTCGTTTCTGCAAAGACGATATGAAGCATGGAGACACTTTTCAAATCCATGGTGTCAATCTGCAACATCATGTGTTCAGAACGTATAAAGTTATGTTTCTTGCTCGTGTTTTAACTGGAGACTATGTCATCGGAGATTCCAAATACATGAGACCTCCTTCAAAAGATGGGAGCTTTGTGAACTTATTCGACAGCTGCGTGGATAGTACTTGGAATCCAAAGATCTTTGTTATCTTTGATACCAACCAAATCTACCCTGAATATTTAATAGAGTTCTGTTAAGTTTTGCAAGGAGCCAAACTGAATATTAGGTTGGTTGTGATGGATGGTCAGTATGTCTTTGCGAAGGAAATATAACTTACAATTCTTTTTTAAATACACGGTGGTGAACAGGGATGGAGATGTGAAGGAAAATCTGGCTTACATCTGTAAAATCCTTTTGGCTTAAGGTTGGTTGTCCATCTGTTAGTCCTGTAAATAAACGTTGATGCTTTTCATATTTAGGGTTTATAAAAAAATTTAATATGGCTTAGCTGAGCCTTAATTAAATTGGACATGTAATGTCTTCAAAGAATTCTTACTGCTATACATTTTTTAAAATAATACATATGTATTTATCTATGTGTAAAATATATATTTATGCGTATGATACAGTATGTGTACAGATGAATAATCTTTTATAAAGATTTTATTTATAATTTTACAAAATGCAGGGGGCTTAATAGTTATTGGTATATTGCAGTATGTATTACTTGTAGATTGGAGTTTAAATCTACAGAACAATCCGTCTAGGGAAAGCAAAGGTGTGGAATCCTAGAATATCAGGGTTGGAAGGAACCTCAGGAGGTCATCTAGTCCAACCCCCTGCTCAAAGCAGGACCAATCCCCAGACAGATTTTTGCCCCAGATCCCTAAATGGCCCCCTCAGGGATTGAGCTCACAATCCTGGGTTTAGCAGGCAAAGGCTCAAACCACTGAGCTGAACCAGCTGCTAGGACTAAATCTAGTTCTCATTCTGCTTCAAGCAACCTTGCAATAATGCTGTGCAACCTGTAAGTTGAAGTCTGGTTGTGACAGAATAATATACCTGACAGCAGTTGTGGTCAGTAATTAGGTAGGTATTTAGCCCTCGAGTCCTCTGTTAGGATCTCTTATGTGATCTATAGAATTGTTGTTTAATAGTAAAATGTGTTTTTTGTCATCTCCCCTCCCTCCCTTTGAAAACGTGTGTGTATGTAGCCAGCTTCTGTTTGTATGCTACTGTGTTTCTATAGCTTGGCTGGAATTTTAAGATGCACTCAGTGTTGACATGACTCTACTTCCATTGAAGTTGATGGTAATACTCTATTGAATTCAATGGAAAAAAGAATTAAACCAAAATGAAGGGCTTCTAAAAATTCCATCCCTTAATTTTTCCCTATGTTTCATGACTGGTTTTAGTAATACTTGTATGTGCTGTTTTTATGTAAACCAAGTTTTCTTTCCATTTGCATAGATGCAGAGTATGGACTGTTTTTGCCAGGTAGAATCTGATTGGGGAGGAGAAGAGGGACCAGACGAAAGATCAGAAAGACCTAAACTCCCGAAGAAGGGGGACTGAGGTGTTAAATGAGTAAAAACACATTGGCCTTCCCTCATGAGACTGCCTCTTTGGATCCCTCCTCTTGGATTCTTGCCCTGTCACACAGACCTTAGATATACTCAAAGTTGTGTTAGCTTTCTGGCATGGGAGGGAGCATATTACTGCACATGCACAGCCTGGCATTATGACCCAGCTAATAGTCATGTATCCCCTCCTCCCTAAGTCCTTTATCTGTGTCTGTTCATGGACTCTTGCAGTCACACCACATGTTGGTTATTTGATTTTCTTTGAAATTTCTTGGAAACTTTTCCTTGACTTATCTTCTTCAGCTGTTCAGGGCAGGGACTGTGGCTTCCTTTGTGCTTGTACAGTACCTAGCACAATGGGCCTCCTGAGTGGGATCTCTGGGTGTTATTGCAATGATAACCAGTGATTGGTGCTATAGAACGGTAAACCTTCACTAATCCACAAGCCTTGTAATACACGCATGCACACACATTAAGGCGACATCTACACTGTGAGCTAGGTGTGTGTCCCCTGCTCATGTGTACATACTTGAGCTAGCATGAGTATAAATAGCAGTGTAGCTGTGCTAGCATGGGTAGCAGCCATGGAGGAATGACTAAGCCATCCCAGTGTGAGTATGTGTACACAAGCAGAGGGAATCACCCCTAGGTTGTAGTGAACCCTCACGACTTCTCATCAGAGACTTACTAGCAAATGCGGTAGGGTGTCCTCAGACTAAGTCCTCTTTATTTTTATAAAATATTCTACAATACATGTACTTGGACATTATGAAATTATAAGAAGTAAAAATAAAAAAAGTTGTACCCTTTTGTTTGTTCACTCACTAATTTCCAAAATCCAGTAATTATTTTCCTCACATTTATTAGACTCATCTCAAGCTCTTCAGCTGGTGGGGCTAAGATAGGTTCCTCTGGCACCTTGAAACGGTCTATAAAGAATGCCTGTGGTACCAGTTAAATCTGCTCACTCCCTTTCCTCTGGCTGTGACTCTTCAGCAATCTTTGTACCCAGCACCTTGGTACTGTCCCTTTTAGTGGCTTTGCCCTATTTGACACAAAGTGACCTATCTGTGAGCCCGGTACCAGAGTCCCCCTGGCTAGCTCATATGTCAGCAGTACGACTAGGCCTTCGGTCACTGAAATCACAGTACCATGTACAGCTGTTGAGACATCTGTGCCATCTACTTCCCCTATACAGGTAGAAAGGGTGCAGGAATGCTATAGTACAGTGGTCTCCAAAGTGGGGTGCGCGGCAGGAGGAGCGTTGTTGTTGGGTTTTTGTTTTTGTTTTTGGTTTTTTTTTTTTTTGCTTCGTCATGCGGGAGTCTGAGCGGCCTTTTTTTTTTCCCTTTTTTCGTGCTCAAAAAATTTTTACTGATAGGGGTGCGCGATCAAAAAAGTTTGGAGACCACTGCTATAGTACACCAAGAAGGGTAGCTGTACCCTTGGAGGAGGTGGATTCCTTTTCATCTTCATTGGGATATAGTAAAGATACATCTGTTCATCCCTCTTCCCTTCCAGAGGCACCACCTTGGAAGTCAGGGAGGGATTCCAGGGCTGCTCTTTGAGCAGCAAAAATAAGAATTAAGTTCTTGGCATCCTGATTTTTCTTAGGTTACGGCAGAGAGTAAATTCCACTCACTTCACATGTCATTTATAGGACTTGTCTACTCTTCATCTAAAAGACAAAGTAAAAAGGCCTGTGTTTTTAAGTACAGGCTGCAGTAGTGGTCAGATGGTTCAGCAAATGTAAGTTGAATAATGAGATTCAAAATGCCAGATGGTCTTGCTGGCTAATACACATCTTAAATGCATCTGGTGATGTTGAGGAGCACCTTGTATCTCTATCAGCAATACTGTCACCAGACGAACAACTCTTTTGGAATAATATTGTATTAAATTTTTCATTTTAAAAAGATTACAGATTTTAAACAAGTCAAACGAGCCAGAATAAATAGAGGGTGAAGTGTGGCTCTGTATAGAGACCTGGATTTGAACTGGGAGACAGGGCTTAGTTCCAGTACCTGCCACTGATGTGATGTGTAACCTTGGACAAGTCACTTCACTTCTATGTCTGTTTCCCTCCATCTTTTGTGTCTCATCTGTTTATAAGCTCTTTGGAGCAAGGATTGTCTAATGTATAGTTCCTAGCACCACACACCATTGTACAAAACAAAAATACAGGTACAGACTGCATTATTGTGAGAAGAGTATTTAGGTCTTCAGGTGATCTTTGCAATAATTGAACAGCTGGCAAATTGTTCAGAAATCATCTAATTTTAATCATCAGCTAGGAATAGTCTCAGGAAGTAATCTTAAATCCCCAACAGAAGCTTGAGAATCAACTAGACATGTCCCAGAAAGAGAACATGGGGTATGTTTTATGTCAAGGTCAATACTTATTAACCAGCGAGAGTGACTTTTAAAAAGCTTTGTCATGTAATGTGGCTGCCTTAAATTTTTATAAATACAAAAAAAAAAAATCAGTGTTGTATTAATACTTAGCCCTTTGAAGATCTAAAGTGCTGTCTACATGTCAACATAATTACTTTACTACTTCTTCAAGTAGTGGCTCCAGACTGAGTTTTGACATAGAAGAAAGTTTAGTGAAAGAAATGTGACCCAAAGCAAAAACGTGTGGGATAAGGACTGAGGGGAAGACTAAGTGGAGAAGAAAAACTGAAGAAACAAAGCTTTGAATAGTGGATGTGAAAGTCAACTAAAGACTGGGGTGGGGAGTGTAATGAAAAAAAGTGTCTCCACCTTCTGTGCAGGCTTCCTCAATGCTCAGCTCCTACCCAGTATGCTCTGCTGGAGATGGAGCATGGCACTGAGAGCCAGAAAGCCTGATGTGGGTCACACTCCCTCTCTGACCCCTCTGAGTCAGGTAAATGGCTCAGAGTAGTGTAAAGAGATTCTAAAAGCCTTTGATCTGACTAGCAGAGAGTTCTCCCAGGGCAGGAACGGAGGAAGATAGTGATAGACCTCCTTGCAAGCCCTCATATAAGAGTGGGGGCTGGGCCAAAATACACAATGGTGTGTAGCTTTTGGGCAGCACTGGTGTCCCTGGGCAGCTGGGGTTAGGTTGCCATAACTTTGCGCACACACATACCGTTTAATTATACTGCTTGCCTGTTGGGCCTCTGCAACAGCCCAAAACTGGGAACACTGAAAGCCGTTTTATCCCCACTCACCCTGGGGTGTGAGTTCTGAGCTGGGCAACATGCCTATGATATAATTACAATACCCGTTTTATCACCTTGTCATAATTGACCAGTCAACACTGCTGAGAAAAGTTCTGTTTTATATTCGGGAAGTCAGAGCAATCAGGATGATATTGTTCCAAATATTTCTGCTTTCAGACAGGCCAGTTCTACTCACCTATGCATGACGCTATTTGGAGAACATATTGTTCAGAGCTTAAATATTTAGCTTCTGTGGTTGTACAGTGCAATGGATTAGGTTGGTCTTTAGGCATTCATGTAATAAACATGATTAATAACAGACCCCAATATAATGAACTTCCTCCTGCTGTTTTGAAAAAAGTCTCTATCAAACAAGTTGGTAAGATTGTCAGTTTCCCTCTGACCCATAAGCCCTTTAACAAATACATTGCATTGTAGAGAAAGTATCTCCCTGAAATATCTTATAGCACCTTTCATTTAAAGGTCTCAAACCACTTTACAAACATTGACTGACAACCTTACTAAAGGTCCTATAAGGTAGGCAAATACTAGAGCAAGAGAGAACCTTCTGCTATCTCTGCAATGCTACCGTTTCTGGGGTAGAATACAGCACCCATATAACCGTGCACAGCAGTACTTTACAGGGGGAATTTAGCTAGGTGATATGTAATTATGTATATTGAATTTTGTCCGAGACACCTTTTCTCTTAAGAAATTTTTTCCAAGATCCCTAATTACAATATATTGGCAAGACCTTGGTTTTATGTCTTATCGAAAGGACAGCACCTCTAGCACTACATCGTGTGCTACAATGAAGTTGGGGTTCAGTACAGGCTTTGAGGGAAGTGTACTACTTAGTGAATGACTGATACTGCCTCCTGTAGCTAGGTTTTCCTAGAATCCATTCTATCCAAATGCTAATCCAGTTTAGTTTGAAAAATCTGAAGGGGTATAGTTGCAAAGTGAGACATGAATAAGAAAATGTACATAAATTTTTTCAGCTCCCAGTGGGAGTCTTTTCATTAACTTCAGAGGGAGTCTGATTGGGCCTGAAGAGAAGAGGATCAGAGTAGCATGGAAGAAATGACTAACAAACTAGGTGACATACAAAGAGGGAACATTCAGCTTTTTTTAGCATTAAGAGGGGGAATAAATAAGCCACAGTAGATCAGATGGTTAATGTCATTTTGCTTTGAAAAACTCAAGTGGGAGCAAGCAGTGTTTTCGAGCACCCAGAAGCATAAGGTACTGAGGGTACTGAGCATTAGATGGTGGGAGACAAAAGGCCATAGCTTCAGGAAGGGACACAAGATAAAGCACACTTTAAAGGTCCTGATTTTTAAGCTGTAGATTTGCACAAATTTACACTGTATGTTAATCCATGTTCTTTATGATTCTGAAAAGAAGTGCCAGTTTATGCAGTAGTCCTAATTAACTGCACAATCTTGTGCCAGTTTTGACTAATTGCAATACAAGGTTTTTTAAAAAGAACAAAACACTTTCTAATCCAAATCAGTGTATTGAATCTTTTTCATGGTTATTTATTTTTTGTACATTAAAGACTGATTGATTTTAAGAGTGTTTCTTGTATTATTTAATAGTTTCAGTGCAACCTAGTTAAACATAGATACCCCAAAATCTCCCAAATCACAACTTGGAGGAAAAAAAAAAACCTTATCAAGGCAAAGTTACAATAAAATATGAACATACTGCATTGTATATTACTTATTCAGGATCAAATTAATATTCAAAGAACCTGGCTAACGATTCTGCCTTGCTGGCTATGGAGTCCTCCTCCTCTAAGTATGCTAAAGACCGTGATCAAATTTCTTTTTAGCACTTCTCTTGTGCATACACGTGGCGTGAAAGGTTTTGCATTACAAGGATAGATTTTACTATACCATAATTCCATAAAAGTCACATTTTTTCCAATAGGCAATATAAAGTACAGCTGCTAACAATAAAAAAATTAATTTGTCTTGTTTAAAATTAGGGCTGTCAATCACAGTTAACTCAGGCGATTAACTCAAAAAAATTAATCGGAGTTAAAAAAATCGTGATTAATCGCAGTTTTAATTGCACTGTTAATCGAACACCAACTGAAATTTCTTAAATATTTTGGATGTTTTTTTCTACATTTTTATATATATTGTGTTCTGTGTTATAATTGAAATCACAGTGTATATTATTTTTATTACAAATATTTGCACTGTAAAAATGATAAAAATAGTAGTTTTCAATTCACTTCGTACAAGTACTGTAGTGCAATCTCTTTGTTGTGAAAGTGCAACTTACAAATTTAATATTTTTTGTTACATAACTGCACTCAAAAACAAAACAATGTAAAACTTTAGCGCCTACAAGTCCACTCAGTCCTACTTCTTGTTCAGCCAATCGCTAAGACAAACAAGTTTGTTTACATTTCTGGGGGATACTGCTGCCCTCTTCTTATTTACAATGTCACCAGAAAGTGAAAACAGGCATTTGCATGGCACTTTTGTAACTGGCATTGCAAGGTTTTTATGTGCCCCTTCATGCTTCAGCCACCATTCCGGAGGACATGTTTCCATGCTGATGTTGCTTGTTAAAAAAATCATGTGTTAATTAAATTTGTGACTGAAGTCCCGGGCGAGAATTGTATGTCCCCTTCTTTGTTTTACCCACATTCTGCCATATATTTCATGTTATAGCAGCCTTGGATGATGACCCAGTACATGTTGTTCTTTTTAAGAACACTTTCACTGCAGATTTGACAAAATGCAAAGAAGGTCCCAATGTGAGATTTCTAAAAATAGCTACAACACTGGACCTAAGGTTTAAGAATCTGAAGTGCCTTCCAAAATCTGAGAGGGATGAGGTGTGGAGCATGCTTTCAGAAGTCTTAAAAGAGCAATACTCCGATGTGGAAACTACAGAACCCTAACCACCAAAAAAGAAAATCAACCTGCTGGTGGCATCTGGCTCAGATGATGAAAATGAACATGCGTCAGTCTGCACTGCTTTTGGATTGTTATTGAGCAGAACCCATCATCAGCATGGACGCATGTCCTCTGGAATGGTGGTTGAAGCATGAAGGGACATATGAATCTTTAGCGCATCTGGAACGTAAATATCTTGCGACGCCGGCTACAACAGTGCAATGAGAACGCCTGTTCTCACTTTCAGGTGACATTGTAAACCAGAAGCGGGCAGCATTATCACCTGCAAATGTAACCAAACTTGTCTTAGCGATTGGCTGAACAAGAAGTAGGACTGAGTGAACTTGTAGGCTGTAAAGTTTTACATTGTTTTATTTTTGAATGCAGTTGTTTTTTGTACATAATTCTACTTTCATGATGAGATTGCACTACAGTACTTGTATGAGGTGAATTGAAAAATACTATTTTGTTTTTTGAAGTGCAAATATTTGTAATAAAAATAAATATAAAGTGAGCACTGTACACTTTGTATCTATGTTGTAATTGAAATCAATATATTTGAAAATGTAGAAAACCTCCAAAAATATTTAATAAATTTCAATTGGTATTCTATCATTTAACAATGCAATTAAAACTGTGATTAATAGCGATTCATTTTTTGAGTTAATCACATGAATTAACTGTGATTAATCAATGGCCCTAATAATTGCTTAACTGCAATTAATCACATGATTAATTGCGATTAATTTTTTAATCACTTGACAGCTCTAATTATTATCCAAAGTCACACAGCAGTCAATGCCAGAGCCAAGAATGGAACCTAGGAATTCTGACTCTGACTCCCTGATCTCTCTCCTACTTGATCTTAAATTAAATTATGTATAATTTACTTAATGTTGCTAAATATATTGTCATGTTACTCATGTAATATTCTTAAAACACTACATTCTTAAAACAACAAAAGAAGCAGTCGTTTATGCCTGTGCACCCTGGTTGTTAGATCCTCGTTTAATACTCTGAGACATGGGTGCCAGGTTTGTATAATTTTTGTTGGTGCCCAGAATGGGTCCAAGCAGAGCCGTCCTGTCCATATGTCAGAGCAGGGCAACTGCCTTGGGCCCTGCACTTTGGGGGGCCCCAAAAATGTAGAAAACATCCAAAAATATTTAAATAAATGGTATTCTATTATTGTTTAACAGTGTGATTAATCGTGATTAATTTTTTACATTAGCTTTAATTAGCCCTTTTTAAAATGTAGATCCTTTACTGGAGCATTAAGTAAGCTGGTCAGAGGATCTCTAGGAAGGAGATATTTTGTGATAAGATGAATCTCTTTAATAATTTTCTCCCAAACAGTTTAATGCTTGGACACAACCACCGCATGTGCAAGTATGTTCCCATCTCCCTGCAACCCCCTCCAACAGAGGGACTCCCATGTAGCAAAAATACGATAGCTCTTAACAAGTCAAATGCCAACTGTACAGCAACTTATAAATGTTTTCTTTATGAGCTATACAAATTGGAGATGTATATCCCCTTTCCCATATGTAGATCCACTCATTCAGATCAACTTCTTTGTCCAAATCCCTCTCCCATCTTTTCATCTGGGTTGTTTTCTCATCAACAGCTTTTTCAATCAAAATTGTACATATCTTAGAAATTAAACCGTTTGTTCCAGCTTGCTCTGTCGCAACTTCTCAAATGTGGTTAAAGGTGTTTGGTCCCCAGAGTATAACCACTTTGCTGCAGGGTGGCTGCCCCCTTTTCCTTCTATTTTTGCCAGTATCTATTCAGATGTAAGAAAACTGCGGTTGTTCTGCGTAATTGATTAAATGAACTTAAACACTAGGTGGCATGATCTCACTGGAAAATATCTTGTTTGTACAAAACACTGAAAACTATGGGCCAAATTCTCAGGTGAGGCTAGAGGGAATCGAATTTGATGTAATGTACACATTGCAGGGACAGAAAGGACCAGTGTGTTGTGCCTGCTTAGGCTACTTCAGACTTACTACTGTGGACTCTCACACTGTTACCAATAGGTAACTTACACTCGTCCTCATATATTATCTCCAAATTTGGCCCTTTAAGTTCTGCTGCACCACTTGTGATCATATTCTATAGGACTTTCTAAATCCTACTGCTCCTACCATTTTCAGTAGCACTGAAACATTGACACATCTGACCCCATTTTCAGAAGTTCTGAGCACTCACAGCTCTAGTTAGTTGATGAGAACTGATAGCACCCACTATTTCAGAAAACCAGCCCTAGCTTGTTTAACTTCTGAGTAATCTAAAGCAAAAATACAAATGGATATGATAGGAATACTATTCACCCGAACGTGAGCAACAGTAGAGTGTTCTCTACTCTGTTTATATATAAACATTATGACACATTCAGGAACTTGACCTATTCTTTTTGTACTGCATGCACTGAGTTTAATCAGGAGTACTTGTGGCACCTTAGAGACTAACAAATTTATTAGAGCATAAGCTTTCGTGGACTACAGCCCACTTCTTCGGATGCATATAGAGTGAAACATATATTAAGGAGATATATATACACACATACAGAGAGCATGAACAGGTGGGAGTTGTCTTACCAACTCTGAGAGGCCAATTAAGTAAGACAAAAAAACTTTTGAAGTGATAATCAAGCTAGCCCAGTACAGACAGTTTGATAAGAAGTGTGAGAATACTTACAAGGGGAGATAGATTCAATGTTTGTAATGCTAGCTTGATTATCACTTCAAAAGTTTTGAAGAAGTGGGCTGTAGTCCACGAAAGCTTATGCTCTAATAAATTTGTTAGTCTCTAAGGTGCCACAAGTACTCCTGTTCTTTTTGCAGACACTAGAAAGTGTTTGTTTTGTTTGTACCCTTTCATATCTCTTTCACTCTTGCGTGAAATCACTGAAACCTATGTTCTTATTCCTAGTTTTACTACAAACCATCTCAGTGCTCTGTATGAAGGTGGAGTGTATAACCCCAGTTTAGCTAACAAGCTGTGGTGTGTACTGGCTCTTTGGAGGCAGCAGACATGATGTTACTGCTGTGTGTGTCCAGTAAGAGGGACTGGACACAGCAGGGGAGGAGACTTGGGACCAGAAGAGTTGTTGGGGTCACTCTGCAAGGAGTGACTGGGCTGGTGGAAGCCAGGGGGAGGCCATTGTGCTGTGAGCACGCCGCTGGTGTCAGGGCTCTGATCCAAAGCTGTACAGCATAGAGGTACCCAAGGTTACAGGGCAGGTGGTGAAAGACCCCTTCAAAGTGTCACAAATACCTTTGATTATTAACCCGTAGGACTGAGCGTCCTCTGGAATTCCACTGAGGATAAGGAGTTATTCTCAGTAACTTCCTGTCCCTCCCTTTGCACCTGTGCCCTGTGTGTTCTCCAGCTCACTTCTAGCTGTACTGCCAGATATCCAGACCTTCCCGGGGCCTCCCTGTTATGGACATTTAAAGATTCCCTTCTGACTGGGCCTCAACCCTTAGTCTTCCAGAAGCCCTGCTCCTTGGCTACATGTAGCCTTCCCCTACTGCTTCAGGCTTGTCTAAACAGCTATGTTAGTGTGCCGTAAGTGAGGGTATGAATGAATTTATATGCACTAGCTTCTCTGCACCAAGCTCCCCCTGTGGTTGCTCTTATTGCACACTAACTCTGGTGGTGTAGCTTAATGCACTGCCAGTGCGCACTAAGCCGTTGCACACAAAGGCACTCTTAAGGTAAGTCTACACTTCAAAAGAAAAAAAAAGTGGTAGCAAGTTTCAAAGCCTGGGTCAACTGACTTGGGCTCACGGGGGCAAGTGCTTTAGGGCTAAAAATAGCCGTGTTAAGCATTGCTGCTCTGAAACCTGGTGAGGAGGGTGGGTCTCAGAGCCTGAGCTCCAGCCCAAGCAGGAAGCTCTAACACTGCTATTTTTAGCCACACTTCACAAGCCCAAGTCAGTTGACCCAGGCTCTGAGACTTGGTGCCGCTTGGTTTCTTTTTTGCTATGTGGACGTACCTGTTTGCACAGTCAGTGTCTACATGAGCAGTTAGTGTGGAGCAGATAGTGTACATGAACTACTGTGGGCTTTTCCCCATGTAAAAAAACCCCTTCCTAGGATAACATTTTCAAGGAGGAAGCACACAATTCCCATTGAATTTCACTAGGATCTGAAAATCTTGATTTCTCAGGATCTTTTACAAATCCCTTAGCCCAATGATCCAATGACAGGATTGTAATAACTGCAAGGGAATATCTAAATCCAAGCAAAACAAAGCCAAAAATCATAGACGAATCTGTAAAAAAAAAAACCCTCTATTAGTATTTAAACTTTGGCTTTACAAAATCTAACTACTGCACCACGTGGCAAGCCTAAACAGCTTTCCTTGTTTGCTATTGCACCTGGAACAATATGGTTCAACTGATAATTTTTCCTTTGCTTTTAAAATAAATGTAAATGTTTTCTTTAGGCATTATATTGAGACAGTTCCTAGCTGGTGGCTCTTAGACATGGAATTACCTTTAGTGAATGTAGGTAAGCCTTGGCAACTGCCTTTGCCCCATACATGTACATTGTAGGTTATCACTCCTTCTGGAAACTATTGAACAATTCTGAACTATTATAGGATCATGAAGGAGAGAGCAACTGCAAAAATCAGTAGCGAAGGTATGTTAAGTGGCAGTATAGCCTAGTGCAGGGGTCTCAAACACACGGCCCGCAGGGTGATTTTCTGCGGCCCGCGAGCCCCTCGCAGCCCCCCCACCCTTCCCCAGTGTTTACCAGAGCGGCTCCGGCCGGACGTGCACCGGGAGCAGGGCATGCTCCCTGCCTCCCTGCCCTGCGCAGCTCCGGGAAGAGGCTGGAACGTGAGCAAGGTGGGGGCGGAGGGGCTGTGTGTGGCTTGGGGCGGCCCCTCCAGAGAGGGGCAGCACGTCCAGCTATTCTGCGGCAATTCGACGGAAGGTCCCTCACTCCCGCTTGGAGCGAAGGACCTTCCGGCGAATTGCCGCCACAGATCTTTTTTTTTTTTTGCGCCGCTTGGGGCAGCAAAACCCTGGAGCCGGCCCTGGCTGTACCCCTCACCCCTCCTGCACCCCACACCCCAACTCCCTGCCCTGAGCCCCCACCACACCCCACACCCCTCCTGCCCCCCCTGGGGGCAGGGAGGGGGCAGAGTTGGGGTGGGGATTTTGGGGAAGGGGTTAGAATGGGGGCAGGGAAGGGGTGGGAAGAGGCAGGGCAGGGGCGGGGCCTCATGGAAGGGGTGGAGTGGGGGTGGGGCCGAGGGCGGCGGCGGGGAGGTGTCAGTAATGCGGCCCTCAAGCCAATGTACTAGTCCTCATGTGGCCCTCATGGTCATTTGAGTTTGAGACCCCGGCCTAGTGGCATAGTCCCTAAACTGGGCTTTAGGAGACCTGGGTTCACTTCCTAGCTCCTCTATGAGTTTGCTGGGTGCCCTTAGGCAAGTCCTGTCTCCCTGTGCTTTGGTTTCCTCACCTATAAAATGGGGCTAATGATACTGGCACACTGATATTGAAAAGTGCTAAATTTTTATTATCAGATGTTTTGTTATATGCTGTGAAATTAATTGATTGTTGTAAGTAACAGCATAATGAATGACAAAAAGGCGATTAACTGAAACAGTAAAATAAGAAGCCTAATGCTAAAAATACTTCTCTGACTTCCCTGTGTTAACTAATAAGATAGATCTCTATTAATATCCAACTCAAAATTGATAGGATCTTATGCTTCCTTAATAAGGTCATAATTAAAATATTAAAACCACATTTGGGGGCATAATTTGTTCTAGATAGAGATGGAGGAAATGAGGTGAGGCCAAGCCACACTATTGCAATCAGGATTGTAAACACAACCCTTTAGAGCTGTGATGTTCTAGGGCAGTGGTTCTCAACCAGGGTTATGTGTACGCAGAGGTCTTCCAGGGGTTACATCAACTCATCTAGGTATTTGCCTAGTTTTACAACAGGCTGCATAAAAAGCACAAACTAAAATTTCATACTGACAATGACTTGTTTATATAATTCTATATACAATACATTGAAATGGAAGTATAATATTTATATGCCAATTGATGTATTTTATAATTATGTTGTAAAATGAGAAAGTAAGCAATTTTTCAGTAATTGTGTGCAGTGACATGTTTGTATTTTTATGTCTGATTTTGTAAGCAAATAGTTTTTAAGTGAAGTGAAACTTGGGGGTACACAAGACAAATCATCTTCCTGAAAGGGGTAAAGTAGTCTGGAAAAGTTAAGAGCCACTGTACTAGTAGGGTATTCTTGTGGGGGGACCTCTGTTAAAATGTTGCTATCTCATTGAGGGGAAGGCTTCAGCATAATTTATCTGCTTGTGATGGAGGAGTTTGCCTCCTGTCTGGATACTGTTACATCACACCCACCAGATTACTTTTCACGTGGGTTCCTACAAATACTTCTCAGGAGCCAATCTTTTGCCTTTGGAATGAACCATATTGCACCAAATGGCATTCTGTCTCTCTCCCCTCAAATATTACAATGGATGAGGATCACCTTCAAAAATATTCCCTACAAAGTCTTCATCCCTCCCATCTCCATTTCCAGGCACACCGCTAGGGCATTGGGCTGAACATAGTTTTCAGCATAGTTTTCATAAACGATTGCAGGAAACATTTGTTTTCCCAGGAGTGTTGCCTTCCTACGTGGTTATTTTTATGCAAACAAAACCATTTTCTCAGTCACACCCCCGGCTCTCTGTAACCTTATGCATCACTGCGTAAATTGCAGGCTAAGTTGAGGAAGTTTTGCAGGAGTCCCTTATTACATTTTTTTAATAGCTCTTCCCTCTTTTTGAGGTTGGGGAGGGTAGGGCATGATTCAAACCCACTGGAGTAAATTCAAAGACACCTATTGCATTCAAGGAGCTTTGGATCAGGTGTTTAATAAAGAAGGGGTCACTTGTATTTGGATCTGGATTGCAAGTCAATACACTTGTCCCAAAGTCCAATGAGAATGCGAAGACCCAGGGTTTTGTATTGTGCTCCTCCCTAGCTTGTAATTAAAGAAACAAAACAAAGTTCTATTTGTCCAGAGCAGGCTTCAGAGTGATAAGATATCAATGTTTATAATGGTGTGAAAGGAATTATCGTGGTAATCCAAGACTTGGCCTTGCTGTCCAATTCCCCCTGCTTTCATAGGCAATTAAAAGAGGTGCATCAGCATGGAAAGCAAAAGCAGATGAGTTACTTAACAACCTAGCGCTTAAAGAAAAAGCTGCACTCTTGCAGCCCAGCTGTATGATGGTTCTCAAGATTAAGATAAGCAGCTGTCACAATGAATAAACTGCGAACGTGGTGAGTCTTTATTTAAGGAATTTTTTTATTGCACTTGGCATTCTTGAGCGGAGTGCTGCACGCCACTCTCTCCTGAGACCTGCTACTGTCTGTGACTCTGGCATTGTCATTACCCAGCGGAAGAGACAGTCAGCCAGCTTCCAACTTGCATTAATATTAGTGCAGTCAGAAGCAAGCTCCACGGTTTAGGCAATAGGTTCAGCTTTTCAGGGTGGGATTTTCAAAAAACCCTAGCGTGGCTCTTCTAGAAGACAATGGAGTTTTTACCCTTGACTTCAGTGGGAGCAGAGTTAGGCCAATACAGAGCACTTTTGAAAATCCCACCCTTTGTGTTTAATGTTAAAATGTGAAACTATTTTCAACAGTGCTTCTGTAAAAATGGCCCCTTCTCATTCAGCAGACCCCTTCCTCCTTTTTGTAGTTAGATTCATAGCCTCTGACTTCACAGATTAAGAGATATTTTTATGGCTACTCATTCCTGTTAGCCAGTGCAGCTAGGGGAAAGGGGGTTGGGCTCTCTTCTGGCTTGTGTGTCATTAACAGAGTTGTGACTGCAGAATCTTTAATGTCGAGTTCTTCCCGGCTCGGGCATTGGAGAAATGGGCTGAGGTAAACAGGATGAAGTTTAACAAAGACAAATGCAAAGTGCTCCACCTAGGAAGGAAAAGTCAGTTTCACACATACAGAATGGGAAGAGACTGTCTAGGAAGGAGTACGGCAGAAAGGGATCTAGGGGTTATAGTGGACCACAAGCTAAATATGAGTCAACAGTGTGATGCTGTTGCAAAAAAAGCAAACATGATTCTGGGATGTATTAACAGGTGTGTTGTGAGCAAGACACGAGAAGTCATTCTTCCGCTCTACTCTGCTCTGGTTAGGCCTCAGCTGGAGTATTGTGTCCAGTTCTGGGCACCGCATTTTAAAAAAGATGTGGAGAAATTGGAGCGGGTCCAGAGAAGAGCAACAAGAATGATTAAAGGTCTTGAGAACATGACCTATGAAGGAAGGCTGAAAGAATTGGGTTTGTTTAGTTTGGAAAAGAGAAGACTGAGAGGGGACATGATAGCAGTTTTCAGGTATTTAAAAGGGTGTCATAAGGAGGAGGGAGAAAACTTGTTCACCTTAGCCTCTAAGGATAGAACCAGAAGCAATGGGTTTAAACTGCAGCAAGGGAGGTCTAGGTTGGACATTAGGAAAAAGTTCCTAACTGTCAGGGTGGTTAAACACTGGAATAAATTGCCTAGGGAGGTTGTGGAATCTCCATCTCTGGAGATATTTAAGAGTGGGTTAGATAAATGTCTATCAGGGATGATCTAGACAGTATTTGGTCCTGCCATGCGGGCAGGGGACTGGACTCGATGACCTCTCGAGGTCCCTTCCAGTCCTAGAATCTATGAATCTGAGATCTGAGAGTCCAGTTGGTGATTCATAAAGAGTTTACAGGCTTGGTAGTTAGTTTTTCTTGAAAAATGGGCACACCTCAGGAGCACACGATCAGGAGTTGCTGAGAGAATAAATACTGAGCCTCTTGATGCCAGTTAAGGATTCACTTTTCAGAGCAGAATCATTTTTTAAACATTAAACTCTTTATTCAGTCTTTTAGGCTGGGATATTCAAAGCAGGTGAAGCAAGTTAAATGCTCCACTCCCACTGAATTTCAATGGGATTTGGATGTCTGACTCCGTAGCTTCCTTTGAAAATCCCATCCTTAAACTATATATGAAAGGTGGGAAAATTGCTTTTTTCAGCGACTTCCCTCTGTGTCTCCCTTGGGGTCTGCAGTGCCTTGACCCTGGCAGCTAACTACAAACAGATCTCATATGGGGGGAAGAGGATAATGTTTCTGATTCCTCTGTGTCCTCCTCTCTGTGAATATTGTAAGGACATGGAAGTTGTCGTCACTGGCTTTCCAGTAACTGCAGGAGCAGGAAGCACAAGGCTCACGGTCCAGAGTAGGATGGATCCCAGTTGTTCAATAGCGCCCTGTTCTTTTTGCTGGCTTAAGTAGGGCTAGTGGCCCCAGTTGAATGTCTTAGACTCCACCAATAGGATGTCAGAGGGCAGCCTCAAACTGGAGCTGGGGTTCCTGGGTCATCAGTTGTTAGCAGACTGCCAAGTAGAGGGTTGAAATATGGCTGTACCTATGGACCTGGGTTCAAGGCCTGTGGATCATGACACCCACTCATCAAAAAAGCAAACCTTCCTTAGCCTTCATTGTACTTACATATCCTAACATCACAGTGTGTTAACACTGTGTCTAAGACAGTGCATTCAAAATCTTTTCAGGATCTGATGTCCTTTTGTCCCTTACAAGTTTGCCTGGCATTTCTTTCCTCCTCCAAGATCATTTCTCTTTGAACTGCATGGATATTCCAAATGTTTCAGCCTGTGAAGCAGCAGCTTCCTTACACATAACAAAGCCAGAAGACTAATTCCAATAAAGCGTTTAGAAGAGCATCAACTTAACCACAAGCTGTTTAAATGTCAAGATGCGGACTCTGCGATTTTTTGCTTACGTTAATTTTTGATAAGATAGTATACCACATCTCAGCCAAAACAAGGGGGAAAAAGAAAAACTCTGAAATATTTGTTTGCCAAGGTATCAGCTTTCAAATTAGGCAGTGGCAAAAGATTGTGTGATGCCTTAAATCTCACTTAAAGCATCAAAAACACGCTCACCCTGATTTCGTAGTGGATAGATTGTCTCTACTCTGGCTGATCATCTTTTCGTGCTTTGGCATTTTAATGTAATGCTGATTTGCTTCAACACATCCCACCAACTAGTGGAAGTGGAAAATAGGGTATACGATCTCTGAACAATTCAAAAGAATAGAACAACTTGGGGAACAACCATTGCAGCAGTTTCTCCAACAAGATTTAGTGAGTGGGCAGCACGTGGGATGACAGATGCATACTAATTCACCTGCTGAATATGATTTTGAATACCTTTGTATGCTGCAGCCATGTTAGCTCTGTTGTCATAGCTTTGTCCCCTGCAATCAGCCATATCTAACCTGTCCTTTTCCAGCTTCTCTAAAATAGCTTCCATAATTCCCTGCCTTGGTTTGGTATGGATATCAATGAACACCTCTACAAAGCGCTCAACAACCTTTGCACCATCTGTGATGCTGGCAGAACCAGATGCCAGCTCATGTTGAAGTCCCCATGTCGCAACTGAACACTGACAAATACAGAGCTGGAACCACTCTGGCTTACCTGTGTGTTAGTATTGTTAAAACAGGTATTAGAATTATAAGGATGTGTTTAGAGCTTGCTGAATGCTTGTGAGTTACGGCATGCATTAATCTCACTTGTAACATCTATGTCCTATAGTGTAAGGTAATATTTGAGCAGTTGTCTTGTGAGCCACTGTGACTATGTAAAACACCAGACAGGAAAGAGACATTAATTAGCACCTTAACACCTGAGACATTTGTCCCACTTGGTAGAGATCTGGAGTGCAATCAAACATAATAGAGAAGCATTTAGCTTTCATACTTTTACAAAAATAGTCTGCTGTACTTTTATTATGATCTTACTGATAAATTCATTTTAAATTCGGTTTGATAAGTAGCTTTGTATTGGCCTTAATAGTTTCCACATGATACCATGGCACACTATCATACCTTGCAAGCAAGTCAAGTGAGCCCCAAAATTTATTATTGCAAGGGCTATCTAATTTCTGGCTATCTAATTTCTTGTCTGAACCTCTCAAAGCTAAACACCTCTCGTCTAAGTACAGCAAAATAGCCTAGATGACACAAAATATTATACCACATGTCCTTCTGCATCTGATAGCAGGTTTGCATACCTTTGTCCATTGTGCAACTCTTTTTCAATCATTTGACAAGTTCCATCCACCAAGTGATTGCCTCCAGGTGTTCCTTTGAGTGTTCGTATTGGTATATTCACGTGCTAAAGAACATAACCTTCATGAACTTCAGTTTTACGCTTCGCAAAGGAAGATGAGGCATTTGACTGAAAAAGAAAATAAATGAAACAGAACAAGGAAGCAAAAATCAAAGTGTACATCAACCAAGATCACTGGTATAATCCCCCATTAGGAGTTTGGACAAAGAACCACAATTTAATATTTGCCTTCCTTTGCATTCATTAGGTGAAACATCTTGTTTTAAATTAACAGTTGGACCATATTCCATCCACAGTCAACACAATCCGGCTCTTGTGGCCTAGTAGCTGGATCTGTTTTGTCATAGTCAAAATTCTTCCCCACACTTTCAATAACTGAACCGCTTTTAGCGTCCATTTCCATAACAATTGCACTAGCAACCAACAGGCAATCTTCTGTCCTAGATTCAGAGATTCCACCACAGAGCAATTCAACATCAAGCTGAGCTCTGTGCCAGAATCATACTCCGGCACCCAACAAACCTGACAAACCCAAATCAATGTCCTTGCCAGCTAAGGAAGGCTCAGAAGTGTGAATAGCAGAAACATCCATGGATTGTGCAACAGGAACATAGTCGAACTTTGCATGGTTCAAGAAAACTTGTAGACCACTTGCACTTTTCTGATCTTCTTTTTTCATGGGCCTGCTACAGCATGTGCTTTTGAGCATCACTCTTGTGCTTGAAGGTTGTCATGGCAGAAATCATGGTTGACAATAAGAATTCACCCACTAAGCTCTTCATGAATGAATTGCTAGATTTGGAATGACTGCTGTAGTGGGTGAAAGTGCTAACTAATATCTCTGTGAAACTGAGAGAAATCAGATGAAAGGTCATAATATCTCTGTGAAACTCAGAGCTATAGTCAGTGGTCAAAGTGTATGTGGGGATGTGTCACAGATCCTCCTCCCCCCAATTATTTTTGAAGATCAAAAAGGATTTGCACAGAGCTTCTTACAGAAACTGCTGTTTCAAACAGCTCCCAGGGCTCCTGCTGCTTCCTCATACAGCTTCCCAGGGTCCACTCCATTCCCCCATGGGCAAGCACTGTTCACTCATAGACCTGCCCATCAGTGTACAGGGAGTGGGTGGTGCCTGTGTCCATGGAGGAGTGGAGCAGATCCCAGCACTGAGAGATGCAGCAGCAGCCCAGGGAGTGGCAGATGTAGTAGCTGCGGGGGAGGGAGAGCACAGCCTAGAAGCTAGGGAGGGGCCAGGAGAAGCCACAGGGAGCATGGTCCCTCCTCCACTGGCCACCCAGCACTTTGTAGGTACAGGCTTAGAGCTGAGCAAGCAGGGAGCAATGGGGCAGGGCAGGGAACAGCGGGGACAGAGGAACAGAGGCAGCAGCCCTGGCATGGGACCAAGGGACTCAGAAAACCATCCCCACGGTCACTGCTCTCCCATCTCCAAAAAGACCCTCTCGTCTTTGGTTTGGATATCAATGATGTAAGCAGGGTTTGAATGAATTCTTCTCTGACAGCTAGCTGGGCTGGGGGAGACTTCAGGAGCAAACTGTATTTACATGAACATACCTACACTGCTTAGATATACAGCAGATAGAGCAGTGTGTTGCTCAAAATAATCAACTTTGGCTGGTTTGGGGTTACAAATCACTGTAGTACTGAATGCGGGGTAGTGAAATACTGTTACCAATGTTGTCATTATTGTATGAATACAGGGAAGCGGCAAGGAAGGTGCATGGAAGTTTCCACCTTGCGCCCCCCCCCAGCCCAGTGGCAGCTCCCCACCCTCCGGCCCGGGGTCACCCTCAGCTGAAAGCCAGGGGCTTGAATGTCAGAGCTCTGTGAAAGTAAGGGAGGAGGAAGGGGACAGGTGTTCCAGCTAGGAGGTGTGAACTCTCTCTCTCTCTAAGAGTCCCTTCCAGTCTCGTTTAATCTGTTCTTCCCCACAGTTCAAAGAAAGAGCTCAATAGGCTTCATTAAGAGCCTCTTTGTTATGTTAAAATACTCAAATGAGAGCTGAAATCACTTGAGATGGGGCAGTGTTTCTTCCCAGCCTGCAAAGAGCTGAAAATTACTAAGGTCCTGTCTACACTGGCAAGTTTCTGCTCAGTAAAGCAGCTTTCTGTGCTGTAACTCCCAAGGTGTACACACTGCCAAGCCATTTAGTGCACAGAAACTGCACAGTTGCTGCGCTGTAAAAAAACCACCCCAATGAGAAGTGTATGGTTTTCTGCGCTGTGGGTACAGCACTGCGGTGTTAGTGTAGACACCCTGGTCGATTACAGTGCTGCGATTGGCCTCTGGGAGGTGTCCCACAATGCCTGTTCTCGCCTCTCTGGTCATCGGTTTGAACTCTACTGCCCTGCCCTCAGGTGACCAACAGTCATCCCCACCCTGTAAATTCCTTTGGAATTTTGAAAGTCCCCTTCCTGTTCGCTCGGTGATGTGTGCAGTGGTCTCAGTGCCTTTTTCCAGGTGGCCATGCCTGTTCCACACACCAGGCAATTCCCCACTTGGAGCAATGCCGAGCTTCTGGACCTCATCAGCATTTGGGGAGAGGAGGCTGTCCAGTCCCAGCTGCGCTCCAGCCGTTGGAATTATGATACCTATGGACAGATTTCACGATGCATGACAGAAAGGGGCCAAGACCGGGACACACTGCGCCCACGAGCTGCTGGTTCTACAAAGAGCTGGACGTGATACTCAGTGGCGACCCCATCTCCACTGTGAAGATCACTGTGGATACTTTGGTGGCTCACATGCTAGTCGAGAGTGGACCAAGCCAGGAGAAGGAAATCTTGAATGAGGATGTGAAGGGGGATGGGGACCCAGGGCCGGTGCTACCATTTAGGCCAACTAGGCGGTTGTTTAGGGCGCCAAGATTTGGGGGCGCCAAAAAGTGGCGCCCCCAATTTTTTTTTAACAGCGGCCGCTGTGCTGGGAGGGAGAGGGAGTCTGAGCCGCTGCCAGCAGCCCAGGGGTTCCCCGGGTCAGTGCGCCGCTGGCAGCCCAGGGGTTCCCCGGGTCACAGCTGCCGCATGAATCCCCGGGCTGGAGGGTGGGGAGCTGCCGCGGGGCTGGGGGCGGGGGGGCGCAAGGTGGAAACTTCCTTGCACCAGCCCTGGGGGGACCCAGAGGCAGAGGATGACTCAGAGGTCCCCATTCACGGTAACTTTCCCGCACCACTGTGCCATCATGCGCAGGAGGGGGAGGAGGCAGGAGGGGAACAGCCAGGTGGACCATTGCTGCAGACAGGCGAGCCGCATAAGGGTCAGGGAAGAAACCGCAGTCTTGGAGAAGATCCTCCCTTGATTCCCTGCTCACCCTCAGCAGCGAGATATCTTCCATAATGATCACATCCTGTGGAAAATGTGGGACAGGAATGATTATCAGAACCCCTCTACAGTGCTGGCTCTCCCCAAGAGCCACGTGCCCAATGTACAGCAGGGTCCAGGAAGAGTGATTTCCCCGTGGCTACTTACCATTTTGGGGGTTTTGTGGCTCATGTGTGCTTTCCTGGGGTCAGCCAGTTAATGACAGGTGCGTGAGTACTGGCTGTGTTTTAAATCACTGAATCAGTGTTCTGTGTGTTGCAAACAATATTGTTTCTGTAAAATGTTGCGTTTAAACTTTACTGAGATGACCTTGGGAGCCCAGCCTCCCTCTTTGTTATCGGCGGCTGAACGGCTGCGCAGAATTAGAAAGCAGCCAAGAAGAACTAAGGAGGACTTTCTGCGCGAGGTCATGATACACTCCAGCCAAGAAACAGGAATTGAAAAAGTGGCAGGACAGCGAGAAGAGGGACCGAAAGGAGAATGCGGCGCGCCAAAATGAAGACACGGAGCGGCTCTTAAACATTATGGAGCGCCAAGCAGACACGCTCCAGGCGATACTAGCACTGCAAATGGTGCAGCTCCGCGCCCACCCTCCCCTGCAGCCGCTGTCTCAAAACTCTTTCCCATGCTCGCCCCAGACACCTCCAACACACTCTTATCAATCTCCTGGCTCCAGTCTTTACCCGTGACATTCCACTCCCCCCCGGTCACAGTCCAGCACTGCGGACTCCCAATACCCACTGCCATAGGTGCCGACTTCCCCTCTGCCCGGTGGGTGCTCGACTCCCCACCCCTGGCCCCGCCTCTTCCTGACCCTGCACCGCCCTCGCCCCGCCCCCATTCCACCCCTTACCCAAAGTCCCCGCCCCTGCCCAGCTCTTCTCCACCTCCTCCCCGAGCATGCCATGTCCCCGCTCCTCTCCCTCCTTCTCGGAAAGTCCTACGTGCCGCCAAACAGCTGTTAGGCGGTGGGGGGCAGGAAGCGCTGGAAGGGAGGAGGAGGAGCGGGACACGGCACACTTCGGGGGTGAGAAGGAGGTGAGGAGCAGGGAGCTTAGCTGTTGGTGGGTGCGGAGCACCCGCTAATTTTTCCCTGTGGGTGCTCCAGCCCCAGAGCACCCATGGAGTCGGCGCCTATGTCCACTGCACTCAACACCCATCCCCCTGCATTGTACTCCAAAGTAGAAGTTTGGATATGATCCCTGGACATACGCAAATCTTTAGCCAGCCTGGGACCCCACCTCCTCCTGGGACCTTCATTTCCCCCATCCCCCTCACTGCTGATATTTCTTGTTTGTTTGACTCTCTCCTCCAGTTGTTGTTTTTAATAAAAGAATTGTGTTGGTTTGAAAGCAATCTTTATTTTATTAATTGAAAGCAAACAGAGCCCTGAAAAGCAATAGACAATTATGTTAAACTGTCATATTGCATCATCTGCACCAATCACAATCACCTCCTAGCATTACAAGCACTGCACTCCTGAGCATAGCAACAAACATTAGTGGCTTTCAGCTTCAAATTGCTGCCTCAAGGCATCCCTGATCCTGGCATCCCTGATCCTTATGGCCCCACACTGTGCCCCTCTAATAGCCCTGGTCTCTGGCTGTTCAAACTCAGCCTCGAAAATGCTGAGCCTTGCAGTCCAGCCATGAGTGAAGCTTTCACCCTTCCCTTCACAAATATTATGGACGTATAGCACGCGGCTATAAGCATAGGAATATTGTTATACTGGAGATATCCCATCTCCTAGAACTGGAAGGGACCTTGAAAGGTCATTGAGTCCAGCCCCCTGCCTTCACTAGCAGGACCAAGTACTGATTTTGCCCCAGATCCCCAAGTGGCCCCTTCAAGGATTGAACTCACAACCCTGGGTTTAGCAGGCCAATGCTCAAACCACTGAGCTATCCCTCCCCCCCAGTCATCGGCCAGGTCCAGCTTCCCATAGAGGCAGCACCAGCGGGCCTTTAAATGGCCAAAAGCACGTTCAACAGTCATTCTGCCCTTGCTCAGCATGTTGTTGAACCGCTCCTTGCTGCTGTCAAGGTGCCCTGTGTATGGCTTCATAAGCCATGGCATTCAGGGGTAGGCGGGGTCTCCCAGGATCACAATGGGCATTTTGACTTCCCTTACGGTGATCTTCTGGTCCAGGAAGAAAATCCCTGCTTGCAGCTTCCTGAACAGGCCAGTGTTCTGAAAGATGCGTGCGACATGCACCTTTCCAGACCAGCCTGCGTTAATGTCCGTGAAACGGCCACGGTGATCCATAAGCACCTGGAGAACCACTGAGAAGTACCGCTTGCAATTAATGTACTCGGTGGCTAGGTGGTCTAGTGCCAGAATTGGAATGCGCGTGCCAACTATCGCTCCTCCGCAGTTAGGGAAGCCCATTTGTGAAAAGCCATCCACAATGTATTCACGTTGCCCAGAGTCATGGTCTTTCAGAGCAGGATGCGATTAATGGCCCTGCACACTTCCATCAACACGAGTCCAACAGTTGTCCTTCTCGCACTGAACTGGTTAGCGACCTATCGGTAGCAGTCTGGAGTAGCCAGCTTCCACAGTGCAATCGCCACGCACTTCTCCAACGGCAGGGCAGCTCTCATTCTTGTGTCCTTGCGCTGCAGGGCTGGGGCGAGCTCATCACACAGTCCCATGAATGTGGCTTTCTTCATCCAAAAGGTCTGCAGTCACTGCTCGTCATCCCAGACATGCATCATGATGTGATCCCACCACTCAGTGCTTGTTTCCTGAGCCCAAAAGCAGCATTCCACTGTGCTCAGCACCTCTGTGAATGCCACAAGCGATCTCATGTTGTAGCTACTACACGTAGAAAGATCAATGTCACACTCCTCTTGTCTTTGTAGTTTAAGGAATAACTCCACTGCCACTTATGATGTGTTAATTGGAGTGAGCAGCGTAGTGGTCAACAGTTCGGGATCCATTCCTGCAGCCTGAAAGAGGCAGGGTGTGCAGTACACAAACTGTTGAAAGATGGCGCCAAATGCGGACGGAAGCACAGGGATTGCTGGGATGCAAAGCAATGCATCACGGGGCACTGGGACAGGACCCAGGATGCCCCGCGATTCCCTCTGCCTTCCCACAAGTCTTAGCAACAAAAGAGAAAGAGATGCTCTGTGGGATAGCTGCTCAGAGTGCACCGCTCTGAATAGCGCTGCAAGTGCCACAAGTGTGAATACGCTATTGCACAGGCAGCTGTCAGTGTGAACACACAACAGCGGTTTTTCTTCTGCGCTCTCTGAGCGGTGCTGTAACTGCTGGTGCTGTAACTCTGTCAGTGTAGACATAGAGACTGATGTGCAGAGGTCGCAGCAGAGAGGCAGGTGGCAGCAGAAGGTGACTGACAGTCAGCCGGAGAGGCTAGCGAGGCGATGAGCAGAACGAGTGGCTTGTGAGGCAATGAGTGGCTGGCGAGGCAGCGAGGAACCACAGCTGGTGGGGCAGCCAGCAAAGAGGAGCAGCGGCTGGCGGGGCAGCCAGCAGAGAGGAGCAGCGGCTGGCGGGGCGGCCAGCCAGAGCAAGCGCAAGCAAGGTGCCTTCTTCCCCAGGTGGGAGGTGAACTCACACAGATGCACCTCTGAACCCTGGGTCCCACTGACCAAGGACAATCACTGTGAGTGGGGGATGGTGAGGGAGCAGAGAGGGGCACAGAAAAGGAACCTTTGGTTGTAGAACTCAAGAGCATGAGGCGGAAGGCACTGCCCCACGCACACTGGGGTGAGTGTCCTGCTCATTTATGATTATGAATGCCACTTGTGGCATTTTCCCTAATTAATGGCAAGTGACTTCCCTTCGTTCATTAAAAGTTTCTGTTCTACGCTCAGACTGTGTTTGCGAGTGGGGAAGTATTGCCTCTCTGAGGCGCCTAGGGGTGGTGTGTAATTTTCCCTGGTTACTGGGTTGGGGCTCGAGCTGATTCTGCGTTGTATTGTTGAAAAGGAACCCCTAGGTATTGAACCCGGCCCTGATTGCTGCCGGCTGCACCTGGCAGAAGGGTTACAATGACATTCACAAAGCAGTAAGCAGGGTCCTGAATACACCCTTCAGCACTAAGGAGGCCACTAAATAATACAGTTGGGGGACTAAAGGGGCCCCTGCACACACCTTTTGGAGAACTAAATGGGGCCCTGAATCATCCATTTGGGACCTTAAACAGGGCACCGAATACAACATTTGGGGCACTAAACACAGCCCAGAGCTAAAAATACCTGAAGGGAATCCCCTCAAGAAAGGGTTTGAGAGGGAAAGCAATGAATATAGGCTTGAGGGTTTCTTTCAGTGGCTCTCCCTTAGGACGGGAGATTTTGCTCCCTTCTTCAAGCTGTCATGGCTTGACAGAGCTGTCTCACGCTGGAGCGCTGAAGAGCAGCACACAAAATGAAACCTGTTGCAAAACCACACACACACATGCTAAAGGGTGGGTGTGGGTGCTGTGGGGAAGAAGAGGAAGAACGAGTTAGACTTGCTCCAGTCCCGCCCCCAGACTTCACTGCAGCCTCCTTTCCACCTGATTATGCCACAGATGCCTCAGCCAAGTCTGAGACGTGTTGAGCTGTCCACTCTCTTCCTCTCTCTTCAGCCACAGCTGGCTGGGAAAGGCCATTTGGGACCTGCACTGCCCCTTTGCATGGGCATCTGTGGACAGAGAAGTAACAGCGGCCCAGCAGCTGGGTGAAAGTAGCCAGGGGGATTGCAGAGGAAACATCCCCTGGAGCAAAGTTGTTTGCAGAAATAAATACCAGGTAACAACTTAAACAAGTGTTGAAGAAAGGGTGCAGTGTCTCAATCAGTAGCTCCACTTCCTCTCTTCTCAGTGTGTTGCAATGCAGCAGCCAGCATGCTTCCGGTGGTGACTGAATTCTTTTTAGACAGCAGTGTTGTTTAGGCACTGCCCGGCTAAGGATGGCACCACTGCAATGGGGCCTGGCAGCTGGCTGGCCTGGCATCAAGAGATTCTGCTAGGGGCTAAGGTTGAGAGAGTGAGTGACGTTTCCTATCCTAATCTGCTGTGTGGTGTGGCTGCCTGCTGTTAAACAGGGGCTGTGTGTCACCCAGGAGACTACTATATTGGAGAACTGTGTATGTGTGTGTGTGCATGCACACATGTATAAAACACATGCTCAGGGGTTAAATTGTGTGTGTCTAGTCTGTGTGTTGCAGGGGGAAGGGAGGGTGCTAGAAGCAGAAGAAGTTTCCTGTTCACCCCCTGACAGGGGGGAGTGGAAGGGGGGGAATGTTTCTCCCAAACTCCCTGTTTCTTGGCTGTTGTGATGATAGTTCGGCATGCTGTTTCAATCTACTTAACCACTGTGTGTGTGTGTGTGTAGTCAGGACTCTAATCACTAGACAATGCTGTCTGACTTTCATATTATGAGGCAATACTAGCTAGTGTTTAGAGGAGGACTGGCAGACTTCATTCTGTTCTTGGCGTTGCCTCTGATTCACCATAAAAATGTGGGCAACTCACTTAACCTGTCTGTGCCCCACCTTTCCCATCTGTAAAACAATACTACTAATACTGTTGAAAAGTTATGTGAGATACGTGGATGAGAAACTCCATGTAAGAGCAAAATACTATTATTATGGTCTGCAAGATGCTTTTTGGCACTTTCTGGATAAAGGATATTTTATAAGTGTCTGTACCAACAACACTGTAATATTGTTATTTAATTGGTTTTATTTATGAGCCAAATGTTTCTGTCATGCTAAGATCCAGATAAATATGGTCATAGTGAAATCACTATTCTGTGCCTTTCTTTGCTGATTTAGTTTTAGGATTGTGTAGCTATTTTTCTCAGTGCACCTTCTACTAATGGAAGAGACATTAACTTAGATTACAGGCTATTTGTTGTGTTAAATATAGTGGCTGACCAGCAGAGTACCCAATGAAACCAACAGCAATGCTAACACTGATGCTTGCAAAAAGGTATTTGTCTAGTCCCCTTAACATTTTGGTGCCAGAGTTGCACTCCTATATCACAAGTATGGCACTGTCCTAAAGTAAGCTTTCCTTCTGGTTGCCACAGTCTTTTGAATGGTGCAGATAGTAATTTTGAATGGTTTTGTGACTGTACAGTCAAGATATAGGAAGACACCATTTACCATCAAAATATGAAACGTTTCTCACTGCAACATCAATAGGTCCGATTTTGGCTGTTTAAACTAAAGTTCAAATAACTTCTCAGTCCAGTCGATCTGACCCCTCTGTAACTGTTCTTATCAGTATTTTTAATCGTCAATGGGTCTTTCATCTAAAGACATACTTTCATCTTTTTGATTAGTTTAACATAGTTTTTTGTGGTTAACAATGTTATCATCTATTTCAGTAGACTGTGCGTTACTTTCACTTTAGTAACGGGGCTTGTCCCATTTGAAGTAGATTAAATTATTCTGTTCTACAATACAAGTAAACTCCAGCTATTCAGAGGTCTCAGGAGATGTCCAAAACCCTCAGATAATGGGAGGTTTGGGTTATTGGGGACTTGCCCTGTGGCCCTCAGTAGTGTAATTGCTATTTTTTAACTGCAGGCTATTTACAGGGTGTAAATTAAAGGTCTATCTTCCGAAAACAGCTTAGGATCAAAGCAAAAAACTAAGCAAATTAAAAAAAAAAATCACCCTTCCATCAATATTTCAAGAGCAAGGCATCATACATAGCAGCTCTGCCTGCAAGAGCTTACAGTCTTGGTAATGATATATGCAAATTGCCGGTAACTGAATAGGTGCTGATGTTCGTTGGTGGTGGTAATAATGGTCATTCACAAGTCTTTCATCTCTGGGTTCACTACTGACTTTAGTCACCAATGAAAGAAGTGTACTGGTCTTGGGCAGAGGCCACTCCTTTTGTGGCTCTGGGGTGGAGAATAATAGGAAACAGCAGGAGTTAATGCATCAAGAAGCACTATCTGCAGACTTTTCTTGTGGCTTATTTTCAGTTTGCAAGGTGAGCAAGCAACTTGCTGAGGCTTTTCTCTGGCTCTTCGCCCTCCCACTCTGGCCCCACTGACATTTTCTCTTACATTTTGCTGAGTGGAGGAATGGTAGCTACATGGAGAAGTGAAGAACATGCTGCTTAGCTAGTCTTCCCCTCCATGTGGTCCCAGTGTAGCTTTTTCCCTGGGACTGCACAGTGGTTGGGGACTTCTGACCTTTTTTTAAATTTTGTTTTGATTGTAATAACAGCCTAGTTAAACCTGGATAACAGACATAACCAGGGACATCCCATTTCATAATACTGATAATAGGCTCAACTCTTAAGTCCTGTTTTCAGGAAGAATCCTCTAATGATGCTTTTCAAAGATAAGCAGAGAACGCCATGTGGCTGCTTCATGTGGCTGGCTCCAGAATCTCAAGACCTTAATGTGCCCTCCAATTTGTAGGCCTGCCAGGTGGTTGCAGTGGAGCAGGTGGTCAGACAAGGTTCTGTTGGAGACAACACAACCTCATGTGTTGGTGTGAAAAGGGGACAAGATATGGGTGTACTTCTTAAAGGCTTCAGTCAATTCCTTGCAAAGGATTGGTGTGTAGGTGTGGCAAAAAAAAAAAAAAAAAAAAAAAAAGCTGGCAGGATGAATGAATGCGGAATTCTTCTTGAAGGGCCACACACCACCTTAAGAAGAAGAAGGGTGTATAAGTCACTAGGGAAGCTGACACCCTGCCCTGCCCTCAGGAGCTGCTAATGGTTTCATCCAACAGACCCAGTGCCACACTGCTTGATTTAACCAGCTATGAAGGGCAACTGGAAGGTCCCTCAGTGCATAGGTCTAGTGTGAGGAAAATCTGGTTGAAACTCAGCTAGAGACGATGAGGCTGTCTCTAGACACAGATCTGCCCCCTTGGAAACAGCCATTCCAGGACAAATCTGATTAATTTTATCTTCACAGAAGATAGAAAACTCATCACAGTGATTAATATTTGACTGTTTCCAGGCAACAGCAGCCAATCCTGGCCAGATTGTACATCACCCAGAACAATCCCCCTGGATGACATTTTGCAAACACTACTAATAGAGACGAAAATCTTCTTTACTTCATGACAGCCACACCAGAGGTTTTTATAAGCTCTCTTCTCCTGCTCATGCTGATTCCAATTACTCTCCCTCCATTGCTCTGTTCCCTCATTGCTTCTTCATCCAACTCTATTCCTCTCTTCCCCACCAGGTAGCCATTAACCACCACTTTTCTGATTCTTCTTCATCCACCTTCCTTTCTGGTTTTGACACCTGGCTGCCCCTGTTCCTCTACTCAAAACCGCTCTCCATCATTTTCAGTGCAGCCTCAGAGGCCACATCGCTATCTTGCCTAATCTCTCAGTCTCCCATCTCCTTGCTGTCACTGCCTTGTTTGAGATTCAGCCCCAGATCAATTCTCCCACTTGCTAAAATGGCCTCTCACTTGTCCTCTTTTTCATTAAAGACTGCTTCCTCTCTGATCTCTCAGCTGAGTTCTCTTTTTGGCCACCGGTACCTCTCTTTCACCATCACCCAACTGCCCTCTGGCCCTCCACCCAGTGCTCCTACAACCTCAGATCAATGACCACTACTTATCTGTCACTCCCACCCCTCTCTGTCCGGCTGTCTACTCCATAGACCTGGTTGTCAGTTCACTCCACTCCGCTCTTTCCACTATCAGAATTTTCTTCAGCCCAGTGTCCCACCAACCCTAACTTCCCTTCATGTGGTGTTGGGCACCTCTGGAGAAAATCCCATGTCTTCACAGAGTTTCTCCACTGTAAAATCATTCTTTCTTCCTTCATTTTTGCCATCCTCCTGGTCAGGCAACTTCACTTCTCCACCCTGACTGAATCCCACACCTGCTATGCCAGATACTTATTCAAGGCCTTTGACTCCTTCATAAGCCCATCCTCCCGCGCCCACCCCCAGGATATTGTGAACTTTTTCAAAAAGAAGATTGAGAAGATCCAATGTGACCTCTCCTCCCCTTCTATCCCACCTACCTATTTTGCTCAGGTCCATTCACAAGTTTCCTGCTAAAATAGCCTTCTGTTTCTATTTTTTTCCTCATGTCACTTCCCCCTCACTTTGAGTCTCTCCACTGGCTTCCAGTTCTCAACCACATAAAATATAAATTCTGTTTTTTTCCCCTCTTTTAAGACCCTTCAGAACTTTGTTCCTCTATATTTGTTTGCTATGGAATATTATCACATTGCCCTGACCCTGTTGCTCCACAAATTATGCCAGCTTTGATTGCTCATTTGTCTGCTTCTCCCACAAGAAACTTTACATGTTTTCATGCAATACCATATTGACCAGAGCACCCTCCTCACACAAATCCATAAGATACTCTGTCCTTCAAATCCTTCCTCCAGGCCCATTCCGACCTGGATACCATCAGAAAACTGCCAACTGCAGGCCTACATAACACTTGTTCTTCTAACAGTTTTCTTTATCCTCCCTGCCTTGATTCTACAAATCATTTGTTACACCCAGTTGTTACATCTTGTCATCTTTAGATTGTAAAATCTGCAGGGTTACATTTGTACAGGACTGTACAATGGGACTCTGATCTTGGTTGGATCTCTGGATGCTACTGTCTGCCTAGTAATAATATGTGACAATCAGTTGGTCTCAATGCAGTGATCAGTATTCCAGCCACATGTGTTTCATTTGTTATAGGGCCTCTGTATATGCAGGCGACCTGTGAGGATGTTTAGGAGACATTATGGATAGCTAAGGACAGGCCATCATTCAAGCAGTCCACTGACTGTATAGTACTGTCCCTTAGAGACAATTAAAAATGACTCACATTTATCTGCCTTCATGGGTAGACAGTAAAACAGGTCCTCCAAGGTCAGGCAAAGGTGTGTTCTGACTTCAAAGACAAGGCGGTGAAAGTCAGGCCATCACAAAGGTGTAGTCTTCACCTAGATTTTCCCAATTCCAATCCAAAACCAAGTGGAGAAGTGTGCCCATCTATCTACTTTGAGCCTGAAACCAGCTAGATAGTTTACACCAAATACACACTCTGGCCCAAATTATCCACTGGTATAATTCCATGGATGTCAATGGAGTTACATCAGCAGAGTATTTGGCCCACTAGCTGAAATCCTCATTTAGAATCTTTCTTCAATTCACTCTGTTTTATAAAGAAGTTAATGATTTGCCCTCCCATGTGTATCTGATGGCACATGGATACGTGTGGTGCAACTTCCCCATTCCAGTAACTAGTCAGGTAAATTAATGTTTTCTATTCTCATTATAAGGTATTTTTCCAGGTGTGAATAATTTTTCATCTTCTGCCTGTCTCCAATGTCAGTTTTAATGAAAAATTGTGACCAAATTCTTTCATGATATTTAAACACGCAAACAAGGCAATGTTGATAAACAAGATCAGAGACAGAGGCCTGAAAATGAAGTGAAGAATTATATACAGTAGGCAAGATTTTTTGATGTTTTTTAGAAACATCTTGATCATTAGCACTTCCTCAGGGAAAGCTGTGAAAATGCACGCACTGCTGAACTCTGACACTTGGGAGCACCTCTATTGATCATCTTCCAGAATAAGCTTTAACCATCTTTAATGAACTTGAGCGCCAAGAAGTGCTGAGCTGCTAGAAATGTATTACAGACTTCTGTATCAGACAAGAAAATGCAAACTATATCTTAGATAAAGTTAAAAGATACTGAGTGATGGGGACTGGGTATTTTAGGAACTAGTACTAAGATATGCACCCTTTCACCACAAGGTTGTTCATTTGACTGTGGTCCAGATTGGTAGTGAATTAATATTGTTACCATCTGATAGATGTTGTTGCCCCTTGGGTAGTTTGGGGGGCCTTGCTGGGTTGTTTCCATTATGAAGGGAAATTGATGATGAGTCAAGTCTTTCTTGGGTGCAATCCCGCTTACTTACAAAGGTGTACAAAAAAGTCCCGTTTCCCCTAAACATAATAGAAACAAACAGGAGGTGGTTTCTTTGTTTCAGAGTCAAAGGCTGCATTCCAGCCATTCTTGTGCCCCCAAAGAAGCTCTTTCTTTTGGCTTCCACCCAGGGCTACAGTCACCAGTACTTCTCTGTCTTTCTCCTGGCTTTCTGGTCACTCCCTGTTTCTGACACACACAGACAGATCAATCAATGCCCCAGCCCCTGCATTTGCAATCAGTCTCAGGGAAACCTCTCATTCTCCCTGAGCTAGTTCTTGCTCGGGCCTTCCCAAGTGACCCAGTGCCTTGGGGGCTTCTATTACTTCAGCTATTTTATTCCATAAAGGAGTTTAATTGCTTCTTCCATTTAGCCTGAATGAAAGGTGGATATCATGCTCGACAGCAAGATCTGTGATTGCCCAGTGATCAAAATACATGCTTGCTAGCAGCCACCTACACCGTGCAGCACAATATTCAGTGGCCGCTGTAATATGAATTAGGATTTAGATTGGGTGATTGAGTGTTTCTGAACTATTTACAGCTAGCAGTCCCAGTCCATTTCCTAGTGGTCAGGAGGAGTCAACACGACACAAGAAAGCCACCACCCCGTGATAGTAACCCTGCTACCAGCCTCTTCAGAGACAAGGGTACAGGTTTTCAGAATTGGTGGGCCCCCATTAAGCCACTGAGCTTAAGTCACCAGCTTTTCAAAAGTGCATGGCAACAAATTCATTGTTCTCAGTAGGAGCTGAGCACGTTTAAACAGCTGGCCAATTCAGCTTGGGACCTAACTGGGCACTGAGCTCCTGTGAAAATCTGGATATAAGGCTTTAATGGTCTGTTGTGACCAAACTCCTTTTTCAGTCCTACAGGAGGTCTCTCCAGGTCAGGGATGAATCACATTAGGGAAGAGGACATGTTAACCCTGCTGTTGCACATGCTGTACTTCTTCCTCTGACAAACAGAAGCAGTCAGTCTCTCGAGCTGTCAGTCTGACACCTTCTTTAGGACCAAATTCACTTTATTCTTTTTTTTTTTTTAAACAAAGCTCCGGTAAAAATAAGTTAGATCTTAATTATGATAACTTCAATAGACCTAAGAGTATAAAAAAGAATATGACAAAAGCTCTGCTAAGAGTTAATTTAAGTGGTTGTCTTGACTTGTCTGACCAAAAGGTGGAGTGATATTTACTTGTCAGTTCTATGAGTAACATCATATGCTGACACGCCTGATAAGCGTGTGATAGTCATGGAGAAGGAAGTAACTTTTATTTTTGCAAAATTATGACTGTCAATAACCCTGCACTAAGTGGAGGGAGATGGACCAAAAGACTTAAGGTATTTCCACCTTGTCACATCTATGACTGTATATCAGACTGAAATCCTGGCTCCACTGAAGTCAATAGGACTTTGATGGGGGTGAGGGGGAAGGATTCTGCCCTATGTATTCAAAGGAAACAGAATGGCAAAAAGTACTGTTATAAAATGTATTAATATTGAGCCTGATTCTACTGTTGCTTGTGCTAATGAAAATAAGGAGTAACTGCAGTGAAGTCAATGGAATTACACAGGTATAAAATGAATGTTAAAGGAAAATCAAACTATTTTATGGGATTGCATTAAAAAAGGGACATTCAGCAGAGCAGTATCTAGATATTATCCTTATATTTCAGTCTTTCCCCTACCAGTACTTTCAAAAAACCTTATACATTGTTTTTTTTAAACTCATTTTCTACTGTCTTTCAGTTTTGCAAACACTGAAATCATTTAGCGAGAGACCTCACACTGTGGTTAGGCTGAAATTAACATTATGTTTTCCCCACACATCAATGACTTGTTCAGAGTCTTTCCAGGCACGGGGAGTAAATATGCAGTCACCATTAAAGAGTGGGCATGTATTTTATTTCATTATATAGGCCCAGGTTATTCCATCAAGCCACCACACTGGGTAAAAGCTGGCGTGGGGCTGTATTGCTGTAGTGGATCTTATCCCAGTGTAGCACACTGCAGAAGGGTCAGCATGCGTTCTGCTATGCAGCTAGTCATGATAGCAACTCTATCTAACCCCGGGTGAGAATGGATAAGCTCCAGGCATGGACTGGCTGGGTTATAAGCCAATACACTTTAACAAATGCGCAGGCCAGAGCAAATGTGCCTCTTCCCTAGAGCATGTAGATAATCCCCCTCCTCCTTTCCCCGCTCCTCACTTCCCAGGACAGGGAGATGTATTAAATGTTGGTCCCCGGAAGTAACGGTGAGGTGAACTGCTCCTTGTTCAGTTCTCCTCATTCACAGGCACAGGTCAGCCTGCTATGGAACCTGTGGAGCATAGAGGGGAATAGCAAAGAGCATTTTGAAGACCCTCCTCCAGAACTAGTTTTTATGACCTTTGACTATCTCATGGAGAGGGAATTTAGAATTATATTTCCACTTGCAAATAGTGATGAATTAAACGCCCATTCAGAATCCATAGCAATACATTACTAGTTCCTTGTGATAGCAGGATATGTTTCTGCAGGTCTGACCAGGAACCAGAAGCACACACAACCTGCTAATCAAATACAGATAAGTGGATCTGTGTGTATACATTTCCTATGCCTTATTTGGAATAGCCAAGCCCCACAGAACAAACAGTGTTGAGGTCTTTTTTTATACCTTATGTTCCTGGGTGAAGACGACAGTAAAGATACATGGTGTATTGTATAAAAGGGGAAAACAACTGTAACAAACAGAGGGTATAAGCTACCTAGGGTTGCCAGTTTTGGTTGGTCAGATTCCTGGAGGTTTCATCACATGACATAATCTTTAATTAATCTTTAATTCCTGGAGACTCCAGGACGATCCTGGAGGGATGGCAACCCTAATCTACATTGCAGCTGAGAGCATGCTTCACAGCTTAAGCGTGCGCGCACACACACACACACACTAGTTGTACTGGAGCTAGTCCTTAAAAGTAGCAGCATAGCTGGTGGGTAGCAAGGGTGCCGGCTCAGATTGGCCACCTGAGTACAAACCTATCCGGACCACAGGTAAATACTCAGGCCCAGTACCTGTGCTACAGCTCGTGCTACCCCCAGCTACATTGCTATTTTTAGCATAGTGGCTTGAGCAACGCTAGCATTGTCTATCTGTCTTTCTGTGTTGGGAAGTGTACTCCCAGAGGCATTGTAGACATATCCTAGGGCAGTGTTTCCCAAACTTGGGACGCCGCTTGTGTAGGGAAAGCCCCTGGCGGGCCGAGCCGATTTGTTTACCTGCCGCCTCCGCAGGTCCGGCCGATTGCAGCTCTCACTGGCCATGGTTCGCTGCCCCAGGCCAATGGGAGCTGCTGGAAGCGGCGGCCAGTACGTCCCTCGGAGTAGCGAACCGCGGCCAGTGGGAGCCGCGATTGGCCGGACCTGCGGAGGCGGCAGGTAAACAAACCAGCCCAGCCCGCCAGGGGCTTTCCCTACACAAACGGTGTCCCAAGTTTGGGAAACACTGTCCTAGGGTATGTATACACTGCAACATAAACCCAGGGTTAAAACTCAGGCTCAATCCTAACCCCTCTTCTCTCTAGAGATGAGTTGCTCTAACCCAGGGCATGGACCCAGGACCTCACAGGGTTAGAGGGTCCAAGCCTGAGTCAAGTTGGGGACCCAAGGTTTCAAGCCCTATTGCTTTGCAGTATAGACAAAGCCCTATCACACTTATGCTCTGGGAGTCTGCCAAAAGTATTCCACAGCCCCAGGGGTGGACTTTGTCCTCTGGACAGTTGAGGTCGGTGGACAGTCAAGTTTTCCCCACACTGCACCACAAACAAAGGGTTAGAGCCGTCACATTTTGGGAGAGTGCTAGGAAGTCTGGGTTATGTGTGTGTGTGTGTGTGGGGTGGGGTGGGGGGGCGGGGCGGTTGACCTGGGTCGATCTAATGCAGTATAGATGATGGAGCCCCAGGTTGGGACACAGGTTTCAAAAATTCCTAACCTGGGATTATACAGGAGTGTAGACATTCAAGACCTAGGTTAACAAACCCAGGGTTTGATACCTCAAGTTCCACTAACCCTGGGCTTACATTTCATTGTAGACATACCCTTAGAGGTCTAATCCTCACCCATGTAGACCTTTCTCGTATAATCTGTTCCACTTACTTCAATGGGGTGACTTGCATGAGAAAGATCACTTCCAAGAGCAAAAGTATGGAGAATCAGGCTCTTAATTGCAGCAACTCTAAACGTAAGAAAACTGAAGCGTGAAGTATTTTTTGAATGAATAGTACCTACAGCTGAAGTACCAAATAACCTGAGAAATGCTTATAACAGGTCACAGACTGACACAATTAATGTGCATGGATCAGCTCCACAGATCTAGTTAATTGGTGCAGCTTCACTGAAGGCTAGGATAAGCCTGGCAGATATATTTAATTGAAAATTTATATTAAAATGGACTTTTGACCAAAATGAAAAATTTTATTTTCATGAAAACTTTCCTTTAGGTTGAATTTTTCATTTTTTTCAATGAAACAATAGAAACCAAAAACATTTTGAATTTCAAAAAAACTGAAACATCAGTTTTTGATTTTCAAACACCAAAAATTTGTTGGTTCCTGATTTTGTTAAAAACTTCAAAAAAAATCTGTGGAAACCTTTGCAAAAAAACAAGTTTTCAAAAATTTGCTTGAAAAATAATTGGCATTTCATTCATCCAGGTCTAATCAATGGAGCTATGCCAATTTTCATCAGCTGAAAATCACCCAATGTATCAAATCATTCTGAAATCAGTATGGAAATAATTGAAAAGGTTTTTTTTTGTTGAAGTCTTCTACTTTATCTAAACCTTTGCCAATAACTGTTTAAGTCAGAGATAATCTATTACTAAAACTAAGTTTCAGTAACATACCGTACTGATCAATATGATACAATCTATTCCAGTCAGGGGATAAACTGAATGTTATATCTTTCACTAATGTGACATCACATTCGGAGGATTCACATTTGCCTTCACAGTTGGCACAGTGAAACGAATACATTCTGAAATTAAATTCAGACAGCTGGATGTTGGCTTCACTTTGCTTGGAAGTCTAATCTGCTGCTGTCTTGATCTTCTGGCTCTATTTGCATAGTATTCCTTGTGATCACTGGTTTTATGTCTTTGAAAGAACATTGTCTGTTTTGAAGAGATGTTAATGAAAGGAATAATGCTGTACCTGATGATGTCACCACTGTTAATGCACCTGTATTTATAAAAACAAATGTAGTTGCAAGTAGTGGCTGACAGTCATTTCCATCTGATGGCTCTTTGGCGGCATGTTTGAAATGAGTTGGGTGGCTCTTGGTTGTGCTCCCTGTGGGCATATAATCACAAACCATAAACTACCACCACAGCAAGCACATGTGTTAGTTCTCTCAATGGAAAAGCCAAGCATTAAAAGGGCCATGGAGATTGAACTACCCTTTCATTCCTATACTCCTGTACAAACTGCCCAGAGCCCTGGGTATTTACTCATGGGCGCTGATGTAGGCGTTGCCACAACTGCTGTGCTACAGCACCCTGTCTATCTCAGGTACATCTACTTGAGCGTCAATCACACCCTGTGATTTCAATACACCCATAGCCCTAGAGATGGTTACTTTCCATGCCAGGGATGAGGCATATCGGTGGGCAGTGTCAGAGAAGCTAGCACTAATGCTGCCCATGCCATACATACCCCGTGCATAAACAGAAGATATGGGTCTCCTAGTCTGCTGATCTGGCATATTCAACACTTTATATGTTATGATATAAGGGGGATATGTTGCTTAATCTCTGTAATAGAGGCATAGTATTCAGAGGGGGAAAATAAAGAAAAAAATCTGGGTTTTTTGCTATTCAGGTTATTTTCTAAGCAAATCCTTTAGATCAGTGATACTCAGACTGAGGCTCACACAAGTGGCTCTTTAATGTGTCTCCTGAGGTTCTTTGCAGCACATGGCATTAAAACACTGTGTGGTTTAATTATTAACCAATCAGCATGTTTTTACTATGTTATTAGCCAATTGTAACTGATAAAATAATAATTCTTGGTCTCTCATTTTGCTGTGAGAATAATATATATATATACACACTAAATATTTCTCCTGTCATACTGTTTAAATATGAATATATAGTACTGTAGTAAATGAAACAATGAATTCATACTAGTGCGGCTCTTTTTGGGTAATGATCGCTAATTTGGCTCCTGAACAGCTGAGGTCTGAGTATCACTGCTTTAGAGTTCCTGGGCTTATTTTTTCAGAGATACTGTGCACCCACAACTCCCATGAATTGCAGTTAGATCAGTGAAAATTAAATTAAGATTGGATATTGTTCTAAAAAATACACTCAAACTCAAACAGGAGTTACCAGCTTGTTACTTGAATGAAGGCAGCGTTGCCGACTCTTACAATTTTATCACAAGTCTTGCGATATTGGGAAGTTTTTTTGAAGAACCGCCTGCTGTAATGAAGAGATAACATGAGAATCTCAGCTTTCATTTAAAAAAAAAAAAAAAAAAAAAGTAGGGTTTAGCCCTCATGGTTTCAGAGAAAAAAACTTGAAAATATGACCCACGTGAACCATAAAGACTCAGAAACCAGAAGGCAAATAAATAAAAAGAACTCCTCCTTTATTATTTTTAAAAATCCCATGGTTTTTGAGGCAATCTCGTCATTTTTGAATACTTAGATTTAGGAATACTGTGAATTCTTGGGCCTGCGTTATGCATGAGGTCAGATTAAATGATCACAATGACCCCTTCTGGCCTTAAACACTATGGATTTCAGCTCTGGGTGTTCAGCACTTCTGAAAACTAGTCCCTAAACGTCTCAGGATTCAGCAGCTTGTGAGAAACCTCAGTCGGTGTAGTTCCATTGCATTCAATGGAGCTAAGCCAGCTGATGATATTTACACCAGTTGATGCTGTACCCATTTATGTGTATCTCAACGCTTGGTGCAGGGTTGGAGTGGAAAGTCAGGTCTGTGCTGATCTATTGAAGTCAGGGAGGGAGACAACCTGAATTTGTAAGCAGACAATTAGTTTTCTTTAATGGATGGATGCTTGGATGGCCCCATTTTATTATTTAGAAGTGACCTTGACTAATTAAATTATCCATCCAATAACATGCAGCAAACTACAATTTTTCATCTCGGCTATTATCAGTGTTTGCAAGGTATCAGCACATTATAGGAATTCAGATGAACAGGACCAGATATGAAGGCAGCTCTATGTATCAAGGGATTTAATTCAGCCTTTAATTTCATTTTCTGTTGGCTGGCTTGGAGAAGCCATGTGACTTTCGCTTGCTACATAGCTAGTGTACATGATAGTTATGGAAGGTGGGGCTCCAGTGATGCAAATCATTTTGTTTTATGGTGCAGGCATATTTTGAAAGTAAGGTGGAGTGTTTTTAAATCATCAGTTCTCCTATGAAAAAAAGGTAAATATCATCAAACAATGAATGGCATCTTTTTATTGCATCAGTGCTTTATCTGTTCCCATATTTCTATTGCTTCATATACCATTGACTATTAAGCTTTATCAAAGTATTCTCCTTTTAGAGTGAGTCTAAAGAACATTATAAAAACCACAGGAATTGAAACTTTTTGCTGTGGTGCTCAGCTTGGACTATTTCTGCAATTGTGGCTCTTTGAGAAATCATTACGGTTCATAGTAAAGGACAGTTTGATTAGATCTATATCCCCTGGGCCTGATTGGGATCTCATGTAGACCAGTTTTACACAGGTGTAGCTCTAGTTACTTTTGTGGAGTTACATCCCATCTACATCAAGGTTACTGAGAGCAGAATTTGAACCCAGCGGACCAAATTTTGATCTCTCTTACACTGGCATAAATCCAGAATAGCTCCATTATAGCCCATGGAGTTTCAGCAGTGTAAAATCAGTGTGAGAGGCCAATCCAGCCCATATTCTATACATGATATACTATTACATTTTCATTTCTTGGCTATTGCAGCTCCCTTCACTATCACCTCTCCAAATCCTACAGCTTCAGACTTCAGCATCTGCAAAATTCTGCTGCCTTCCTTCTCACAGAAGGAAACAGCACCGCATCACTCCTCCAACTCCGCCAGTTCATTTCAGGATCCAGTTAAAAAACAAAAACAAAAACAAACAAACAAAAAAGCCCTCCATGGACTTCTACAATATACCCTATGAGCCTTGGTTTTCTCTACTCCCCTCCCCAGGCCCTCTGATCATTTATCAGTGGCTTCCTCTCTGTCCCTTTGTGTAATCTTGTCTCTCAGTATTATTAATCATTTGTATTACCATAATGCCAAAAATGGCAACGTAGTGCCGGTATTAGTGTAGTTCCAGTATTACTGTAATGCCCAGTCATGGACTAGGGCCCCATTGTGCTAGGCCAGTGGTTCTCAAACTTTGGTACTGGTGACCCCTTTCACAAGCCTCTGAGTGCGACCCCCCATATACATTAAAAACACTTGTTTATATATTTAACACCATTATAAATGCTGAAGGCAAAGCAGTGTTTGGGGTGGTAGCTGACAGCTCACGACCCCCCATGTAATAACCTTGCGACCCCCTGAGGGGTCCCAACCCCCAGTTTGAGAACCCCTGTGCTAGGCGCTGTATGAACATAGAACAAAAAGACCAAAGACCTTACTGGTGCAAGATCCCTGTCTTTGGCAGCTTTTACCTTTCAGTGTTGTGTTGCTGTGAATAGCGGGGCGACTATTCACCTGGCGGCGCCTCCTGCTGGTCATCCAGGGAATTAGCTCACCAGTCTCCAGAGCGCCCTCTGCCGGCCAGTGTCTCGCCTGCCGCTAGCCCCCATGTTCCTCCTGGACCCCAGTGCCCCTTCTCTCAGGGTTCTTCCCCCAGAGTACCCCACAGTCTCACTGGGTCTCCCCTCCCTGGGGAACCCCCAACACCCTATCCCCACCTCACCTCTGTCTTTGGCTACTGCCAGTCCCCATCTAGCCCCCACTCACTGGGGCGGACTGCAGTGTAATTGCCACTCATCATCAGCAAGGAAGGTTTGGACCTGCTGCCTCTGCCTACCTTTGGGCTGCCTTCTGCAACCCCAGTACCTTCTCCGGCCTTTAGCAAGGCCTGCAGCCTGGGGGTTTTCCAGGCCAGAGCTCCCCAGCGATTCTGACCTTTCCCCCAGCCCTGCTCCACTCTAGGTACTCTGTTCAGCTCCCAAACAGTCAGGCCCATCTCTCTCAATAGCTAGAGAGAGACTCTGCCTGAGCACCAGCCTAGCAGCCCCTTTATAGGGCCAGATGCAGCCTGATTGGGGCACGACCCAGCTGCAGCTGCTTCCCCAATCAACCCAGGCTTACTGGTTCCCCGCCACAGCCCTCTCGCAGGGCTGTTTTAAGCCCTTCAGGGCAGGAGTGGGGTTACTGCCCCACTACACTGTGTTGTCTGCTTTTTAAAGAAACAACACACAGGCATAATGGAGTCCAAACATTCACGTTTACTAACCAAATACAATAGGTGTGACTTAGTAACTTTTTACACACAGTGCTGCTTTGGCAGGGTTCTGGTTACAGCAGAACTTCAGAGTTAAGAACACCTCGGGGATGGAGGTTGTTCATAACACTGAAATGTTCGTAACTCTGAATAAAGCATTATGGTTGTTCGTTCAAAAGTTTACAACTGAACATTGATTTAATACAGCTTTGACACTTTACTATGCAGAAGAAAAATGCTGCTTTTAAAAGTGAAACAAGCACAGAAACAGTTTCCTTACCTTGCTTTTTTCTGCTCCCTGATTGCGTACTTCCGGTTCCAAACAAGGTGAGTGGTTGTCTGGTCGGTTTGTAACTTTGGTGTTTGTAACTCTGAGGTCCTACTGTACTTCGGAAACACAGAAGACAGTTAGCACCACCAGAGGGCTTACAAACTATTGAAAGGAATACTACCTCATTCTTACAGGCTATATCAGAGGAGAGCAAATTACGGCCCACAGGCCAGATCCGGCCTCTCAGGGCTTTCAATCCGGCCTGCGGGATTGCCAGCCCCGTGGTGCAGCAGGGCTAAGGCAGGCTCCCTGCCTGCCCTGGCCCTGCGCCGCTCCCGGAAGCAGCCGGCACCACATCCCTGTGACCTTTGGGGGAGCGGGGGGGGGGGGGGTGCAGAGGGCTCTGAGCACTGCCCTCATCTGCAGGCACCGCCTCCCGCAGCTCCCAGTGGCCGGGAACGGGGAACCGTGGCCAATAGGAGCTTCGGAGGTGGTATCCACATGTGAGGACAGCATGCGGCAGAGCCGCATGCCCCACCCCATCCCCAGGAGCCATTGCCGGACATGCTGGCCACTTCCGGGAGCAGCGCGGGGCCAGGGCAGGCAAGAAGCCTGCCTTAGCCCCGCTGCACGCTGCTGCCACCCTGGAGCCGCTTCAGGTAGGCTGCACCGGGCCGGAGCCCGCTCCCTGAACCCTTCCTTCACCCCACACCCCAACCTCTTGACCTGAGCCCCCTAACCCTCTGCCACACCCCTCCTGCACCCCAACTCCCTCCCCTGAGCCCCCTGCCACACCCTGCACTCCTCCTGCACCCCAACCTTTTGCCCTTAGCCCCTTCCTGAACACCACACCCCCTCCCACACCCCGGACTTCCTCCTGCACCCCAACCCTACATTCACAGCCCTGCATATAATTTTCCCACCCCGATGTGGCCCTTGGGCCAAAAAGTTTACCCACCCTTGGGCTATATGCATTCTCAGGAATTGATCTCTGCATTTGAAAAGCTCCTGTTACTGTAATATCTAAGTTTTGTTACATTATTAGAACTCAAAGTGAGCTCTGTTATGATAAATCGTTTCCCAATAGGGGACATTATTGTGTGATTACATCTAGAAAATTAGAGAGCTCTGCTCTCAGGAAGTGCTTGGTGGGAGAGGACCGTCCCTGTGGAGAGAGGACACAGCCGGGATGTTACACTGTCTCAACTCTCTCTCTTTTTATGCTGAACAAGTTCTCTCCAAAGTGAGACCAAACTCTTCCTCTCAGACCCTGTTTTAGCCACCAGTTACTGTCTTGCAGAAGAACCCCACTGGGTCTTCTTCCACTCTGTCCCTTGGGGACTGTCTCAGGAAAAAAGTTTCGTTTTGGGGCATGCCCTGAATGTGGTATAACTCAGGCTCCTTCTGTCTCTCTTGGTAGGGCGGGTTGTAGCCTGGAGCCTTGTGTGCAGAAAACATTGATTTTGGCTGCTGAGAGTTTGAGCCAGGGTTTGGTCAGCTCTAATGTCCTGGAGGGATTGAAGCTGTCCCAGCAGGTAACAGAGAAGTTGTTTCCAAGATTGTGCCAGCCTAGGCCATTAAGGGCCTTAGAAACTAGATTTTCAGGGGTACTCAAGTGCCTACATTTTTTAAAAAGCACCTGAATAGGTTAGGCACTTAAATCCTAGGTCAGATTGAAATCAATGTGAGTTAGGCACTCAATCTGCTTAGACACGTTTGAAAATCCCATTAGGCACCTATCTGCAACCTTAGGTGCCTAAATATCTTTGTAAATCTGGCCCTTAGTGATCAGGACAAATATTCAGAACCAGAACTGGAACTAAATGGGAAGCCAGTGCAGGCTAACAAGCATATATGTTCCATGCTCTCTTTGACCTGTTCCACTAAGGCCTTGGCTACACTTGCAGATGTACAGAGCTGTGAGTTAAACCTGACTTCGTGCAGCTGAGTAGGGAAAGCGCTGCAGTCTGTCCACACTGACAGCTGCCCAGCGCACTATCGTGGCCACATTTGCGGCAATTGCAGTGCTATTGGGAGCAGTGCATTATGGGCAGCTATCCCACAGAGCACCTCTTCCCATTCTGGCGCCGTGGGTTGTGGGAAGGGGGCGTGGATGCGGGGGATTCTGGGTCCTGTCCCAATGCCCCGTGAAGCATCGCTTCGCATCCCAGAAATCCCTTTGTTTCCGTTCACCTTGGGCACCATCTTTCAACGGTTTCTGTGCAGCGCGATCTATCTGCGGGAAATGGAGTCCGAACTGCTGAGGCCTATGCTGACGAGTCTTGCCAGCACGTCACGTTTGGCTGTCGAACTATTCCTTAATATCCAAAGTGACAGTGAGAGTGAGGGTGAAGAGTCCGACGATGCTATCGAGCCGCGTAATGCGTACGACACGAAATTGCTTGTGGCATTCACGGACATGCTCAGCACCGTGGAACGCCACTTTTGGGCTCAGGAAACAAGCACCAAATGGTGGGATCACATCGTCATGGAAGTCTGGGATGACGAGCAGTGGCTGCAGAACTTTCGGATGAGAAAAGCCACTTTCATGGGACTGTGTGAGGAGCTTGCCCCCACCCTGCGGCGCAAGGACACGAGATTGAGAGCTGCCCTGCCAGTGGAGAAGCGGGTGGCTATTGCAATCTGGAAGCTGGCAACTCCAGACAGCTACCGGTCGGTCGCAAACCAGTTTGGAGTGGGAAAGTCGACCGTTGGAATCGTGTTGATGCAAGTTTGCAAGGCCATTAATCGCATCCTACTCAGAAGAACCATGACTCTGGGTAACGTGCAGGAAATAGTGGATGGCTTTGCACAAATGGGGTTCCCTAACTGTGGAGGGGCGATAGATGGGACGCACATTCCTATTCTGGCACCACCCCACCTAGGATCCGAGTACGTTAATCGGAAGGGGTATTTCTCTCTGGTTCTCCAGGCGCTTGTGGATCACCGTGGGCGTTTCACTGACATTAACACAGGCTGGTCCAGAAAGGTGCATGACGCACGCATCTTTCGGAACACTTGACTTTTTTCCCAGAGTGGAAGATCACGGTAGGGGAAGTTGAAATGCCCTTTGTGATCCTTGGGGTATGTCTACACTACGGGATTAATCCGAATTTATATAATTTGAATTTGGAAAACAGGTTGCATAAAGTCGAAATGTATGCGGCCACACTAAGCACATTAATTCAGCGGTGTGCGTCCAAGTACCGGGGCTAGCGTCGATTTCTGCAGCGTTGCACTGTGGGTAGCTATCCCATAGCTATCCCATAGTTCCCGCAGTCTCCCGCGCCCATTGGAATTCTGGGTTGAGATCCCAGTGCCTGATGGGACAAAAAACATCGTCGCAGGTGGTTCTGGGTACAGCCTCACCTCCTCCCTCCCTCCCTCCCTCCCTGCATGAAAGCAACGGACGGCAGACAACCATTTCGCGCCTTTTTTCCTGGGTGGGTGAACACTGCAGACTCCATACCACGGCAAGCATGGAGCCCGCTGAGCTCAAGACAGCAGTCATGAACATTGTAAACACCTCGCGCGTTCTCGTGGAGTTTATGCTGAGCCAGGACCAGAAAAACGAGGCGAGAAGGCAGCGGCGGCGGCAGCGCAGCGACAAGCATGATGAGGACATGGACACGGACACGGATACAGAATTCTGTGAAACCGCGGCCCCGGTGCTTTGGAGATCATGTTGTTAATGGGGCAGATTCTATCCATGGAACACCGATTCTGGGCAAGGGAAACAAGCACAGACTGGTGGGACCGCATAGTGTTGCAGGTGTGGGATGATTCCCAGTGGCTGCGGAACTTTCGCATGCGTAAGGGCACTTTCATGGAACTTTGTGACTTGCTGTCCCCTGCCCTGAAACGCCAGAATACCAAGATGAGAGCAGCCCTCACAGTTGAGAAGCGCGTGGCGATAGCCCTGTGGAAGCTTGCAACGCCAGACAGCTACCGGTCAGTCGGGAATCAATTTGGAGTGGGCAAATCTACTGTGGGGGCTGCTGTGATGCAAGTAGCCAAAGCAATCACTCAGGTGCTGCTACGAAAGTTAGTGACTCTGGGAAATGTGCAGGCCATAGTGGATGGTTTTGCTGCAATGGGATTCCCTAACTGTGGTGGGGCGATAGACGGAACCCATATCCCTATCTTGGCACTGGAGCACCAAGCCACCGAGTACATAAACCACAAGGGGTACTTTTCAATGGTGCTGCAAGCACTTGTGGATCACAAGGGACGTTTCACCAACATCAACGCGGGCTGGGCGGGAAGGGTTCATGACGCTCGCGTCTTCAGGAACACTACTCTGTTTAAAGGGCTGCAGCAAGGGACTTACTTTCCGGACCAGAAGATAACCGTTGGGGATGTTGAAATGCCAATAGTTATTCTTGGGGACCCAGCCTACCCCTTAATGCCATGGCTCATGAAGCCATACACAGGCAGCCTGGACAGGAGTCAGGAGCTGTTTAACTACAGGCTAAGCAAGTGCAGAATGGTGGTAGAATGTGCATTTGGCCGTTTAAAAGGTCGCTGGCGATCATTATTGACTCGCTCTGACCTCAGCCAAAGAAATCTCCCCATTGTTATTTCTGCTTGCTGCGTGCTCCACAATCTCTGTGAAAGTAAGGGGGAGACCTTTATGGCGGGGTGGGAGGCTGAGGCAAATCGCCTGGCTGCTGATTACGCACAGCCAGACACCAGGGCGATTAGAAGAGCACACCAGGAAGCGCTGTGCATCAGAGAAGCTTTGAAAACCAGTTTCATGACTGGCCAGGCTACAGTGTGAAATATCTGTTTGTTTCTCCTTCATGAAAACCCGCCCCCTTTATTGACTGATTTTCTGTAAGGAACCCACCCTCCCCCTTCCCGCAGCTTTCTTTCAAACCAAATAAAGTCACTATCATTTAAAAATCATTTATTCTTTATTAATAGATTAGAAAAAGAGGGAGGGAACCCGGGTGGGATTTGGGAGGAGGATCGGTGGGAAGGAAAAGGCCACTAAAAAAAAGGTTAAAAAAATGACAGCCTTTTGCTTGGGCTGTCTACTGGGGTGGAATGGGAAGGTGTACGGAGCCTCCCCCCAGCGTTCTTACACGTCTGGGTGAGGAGGATACGGAACATGGGGAGGGTGGAACAGGGGCTGTAGCGGCAGTCTGTTTTCCTGCAGCCGTTCCTGAAGCTCCACCAGACGCCAAAGCATGTCTGTTTGCTCACGCAGCAGCCCCAGCGTTGCATCCTGCCTCCTCTGATCTTCCTGCCGCCACCTCTCATCTCGAGCGTCTCTCCTCTCCTCACGTTGGTCCCTCCTGTCCTCACGTTGGTCCCTCATGTCCTCACGTTGGTCCCTCCTGTCCTCACGTTCACTGGCATCTTTCCTATACTTTGCAACCGTTTCCTTCCACTCATTCAGATGAGCTCTGTGACTGCGGCTGGATTCCATAATTTCAGAAAACATCTCGTCTCGCGTTCTCTTCTTACGACGCCTTATCTGTGATAGCCTTCGGGATGGAGGAGGGAGGCTTGAGGAATTTGCAGCTGCTGTAGGGAGGGGAAAAAAGAGAGAATTGTTTAAAAAGATACATTTTGCAGAACAATGCTTATACTCTTTCACGGTGACCAACACTATTCACATTACATAGCACATGTGATTTCTGTGCAAGGTCGCATTTTGCCTCTTAATGCTGAGTGCCTGTGGCTTTGCTGCTAGAGATCACAGGTCTGGGCAACAGAATTCGGCTTGCATGCGGCCATGGTAAGCCATTGTCTTACAGCTTCTGCGCCCTCCTTTCCCACATACCAAGCATAGCCTGTAGAGTGCTGCGGTTTTTCTGTTAACATTCAGCAGCAGCAGAAAACAAACTAACCCCCCCCCCTCCCGCCATGAATTCTCTGGGATGATCGCTGTACCCCTCCCCCCACCGCGTGGCTGGTAACAGGGAAGATCCCTGCTAGCCAAACGCGAAAAGCTCAGGGCCAATTTCCCATCTGCGCTTGGCTAACTGCAGGGAAGGATTTATTTTCCGCCACAGGCAAACAGCCCAGTAGGAACGGCCACCTCTGTCCCCTTAATTAAGTTCCCGTATTTCAACCAGGTTACCATGAGTGATATCACTCTCCTGAGGATTACACAACAAGATAAAGAACGGATGTTGCTTGAATGCCAGCAAACACCAGGACCATACGCTGCCAGGCTTTGTCAGGCAATGATACCAGATTACTTGCTGCAAGCATGGCGTGGTCAAGTGTCCTACCATGGAGGAGGGAATAAGGATGCACTGCCCAGAAACCTTGTGGCAAGGCTTTTGGAGTACCTCCAGGAGAGCTTCATGGAGATGTCCCTGGAGGATTTCCGCTCCATCCCCAGACACGTTAACAGACTTTTCCAGTAGCTGAACTGACCGCGAATGCATCCCAAGTCCTCAGGGCAAAGTAATCATTAAAAACCGTTTGCTTTTAAAACAAGTTTTATATTTTAAAAGGTAAACTCACCTGAGGTCCCTTCCATGGGGTCAGGGTCTTGGGTACTGGCTTGGGAGGGTTGGGAGGGTACTTCAGTCAGGCTGAGAAAAAGATCCTGGCTGTTGGGGAGAACGGAGTGCTGTGTGCTCTCTGCAAGCTCATCCTCCTCCTCCTCCTCCTCCTCTCCCCCATCGGCAGAATCCTCAGGTGTAGCTGATGAGACTATCCCCAATCCGGAATCCACGATCACAGGTGGGGTAGTGGTGGCAGCCCCCCCTAGAATTGCATGCAGCTCGGCGTAGAAGCGGCATGTCCGCGGCTCTGACCCGGAGTGACCGTTTGCCTCCTTTGTTTTTTGATAGGTTTGTCTGAGCTCCTTGACTTTCACGCGGCACTGATCTGAGTCCCTATTGTGGCCTCTCTCCATCATGCCCTTGGAGATTTTTTCAAAAGTTTTTGCATTTCGTCTTTTAGAACGAAGTTCTGCAAGCACTGAATCCTCTCCCCATACAGCGATCAGATCCAGTACCTCCCGTACGGTCCATGCTGGTGCTCTTTTTCGATTATCAGCCTGCATGGTTACCTGTGCTGATGAGCTATCTGTGGTCATCTGTGCTCTCCACGCTGGGCAAACAGGAAATGAAATTCAAATGTTCGCGGGGCTTTTCCTGTCTACCTGGCCAGTGCATCCGAGTTTAGATTGCTGTCCAGAGCGGTCACAATGATGCACTGTGGGATAGCTCCCGGAGGCCAATACCATCGAATTGCGGCCACACTATCCCTAATTCGACATGTTAAAATAGATTTTGGCGCTACTCCGCTCGTCGGGGTGGAGTACAGAAATCGATTTAAAGGGCCCTTTACATCGAAATAAATAGCGTCGTTGTGTGGACGGTTGCAGGGTAAATTCGAATTAAAGCTGATAAATCCGAATTAAAGTCGTAGTGTAGACCAGGCCTTGGAGATCCCGCTTACCCGTTAATGCTGTGGCTCATGAAATCCTACACAGGGAGCCTTGACAGCAGCAAGGAATGGTTCAACTACAGGCTGAGCTGGTGCCGAATGACTGTGGAGTGTGCCTTTGGCCGTTTAAAGGGCCACTGGCGATCTCTGTATGGGAAGCTGGACTTGGCTGAAAACAGCATCCCCGCGGTTATATCCGTGTGCTGTGCCCTTCATAATATTTGTGAAGGGAAGGGTGAAAGCTTCACTCAGGCATGGACCTCCGAGGTTCAACACCTGGAGGCTGAATTTGCACAGCCAGAGAGCAGGGCTATTACAGGGGCCCAGCGCAGGGCTGCAAGGATTAGGGATGCCTTGAGGGAGCAATTTGAGGCTGAAAACCAGCAGTGATATCTGGTGCACTGCATGGGAGTGAAGTGCAGTAGTTCCAATCTTTAGGAATCAGTGTTTGCTAAGCAGACGAGCAGACTTGCAGTGCCTGTTTATTTCCTGGGCTAAAGAGTCTTTTACTTTATGCAATAATAAAGAATGTTTTCAAAGCCAAAGAATCCATTATTGAAAAGAAAAAAAAATTATTTATTGAAAAGAAACAAGGGGGTGGAGTGGGGAACAGTACAATCACAGATTCGTGTATGTCCTGTCTGGTGTGCTGTGCAGTGAGTGCTGCACTTCAGGGCAGCTATACTGCATGGTGATGGGGGTTGAGTGCAGAGGGTAAGGGTCGTGGTTTTCAGGGCTGGGTGATGAAGATACTGGTGTTGGAGGCAGCGAGTGGCGTGAAGAACACGGAAGTTGGGGAAAGTGGGTTGGAGGTGACAGTGGGGCACAACGGAAAGAATTTTGGGACAAGGGCTGTGGGGGGGTGGCGTTTGCGTTTGTGGTACTGCTTCTCTTTCTGCAGGGCTACCAGTTCCTGGATAGCGTCTGCTTGGCGCTCCAGGATGCTGATGAGCCTATCAGTGCTTTGCTGCCGGTGCGCTGCGTTTTCCTGGCAGATCCTGCTTTCTCTCTCCCTCCAGTCCTGTGCTTTCTCATTCTCTTTAATAGATTGCCGCATCACTTCTTGCAGCATGTCTTCTTTGCTTTTTCGCGGTCTCTTCCTGAGTCTTTGCAGTCTCTGACCAGGCGATAAGAGGGACTGCTGAGGTCTCAAGGTTGATGCAGCTGTATAGGCAAAATGCAACATTTAACAGAGGCAGCATTGTTTATACCAGACAGAGTAATGATTCCCCCCGCACTTAAGGAGTAGAAAATAAACAGGGTCTACACAATAGCATAATTTTCCCGTCTGAAACAGAGCGCACATATCCCACGGGAGCCTCAAAATGGTGAGTAAGGGGGATTGATTGTTTCAGGGCTGCACTGTCCTCTGGGTTTCTGTGCCTTGGGGAGAGCCAACAGCTTCAGGGGGCACCTACACTGAACACTGTCCCAACATTTTCCACAGGAGTTCGTCCTGGACGATATCTTGCTGCTGAGGGTGACCTGGGAAGCAAGGGAGGGTCTTCTACTGCAATACGGCTTCCGCCCTGGCCCATATGCAGCTTGCCTGTGTGCAGCAATGGTTCCCCCGCCCCTCGCGCACAGTGGTGCGGACACGTTAGCCTGGCTGGGACAAGGACCACAGTGGCTCTCCCTATAAACCTGCGCAAGTGCATTGCACACGTTCTGGATGAGACATTCGAGGAGATTACCGAGGCCAATTACCGCGATGTGATAAACCACATCAATGCACTATTCCGCATCTAGGCATGCATGCCTAACCCTCCTCTCCCAAAGAGCCCGCACCGAAAAAATTCCTTCCTGAAAAAAACCCGCTTACCAGGAACCTGCTCTTCTGTTTGTCCTCCACCAAGTACCGGCCGCTGCGACTGGCTACCATCCTCCTGGCTCGAGAAGAGCTCCTGGCTGCATGGCTCCAGAGATTCTGGGGTGTCTCCATCCGGCCCACCACCATCACTCCCGTTTTCCTCCTCCTCCTCCTCCACCCCCCCACACCGGCTCTGAAGTGTCCATGGTGGTGCTCGGAGTGGAGGTGGGGTTAACCCCAAGTATCACATCCAGCTCTTTGTAGAATCGGCAGGTCACGGGGGGAGCACCCAAGCGGCCGTTTGTGTCACGGGCTTTGCAGTAGGCACTCCGCAGCTCCTTCACTTTAATCCTGCATTGCAGGACGTCCCGGTCCTGGCCCCTTTCCATCATGTCCTTTGATACCTTCCCGAAGGTATCGTAATTCCTACGGCTGGAGCGCAGCTGGGACTGGACAGCTTCCTCCCCCCAAACACTGATGAGGTCCAGCAACTCGTCATTGCTCCATGCTGGGGCTTGCTTGGTGCGTGGAGGCATGGTCACCTGGAAAGATTCGCTGATAGCACTCCACGCCACACTGGGCTGAGCAAACAAGAAGGGGATTTTTAAAATTCCCGGGGAATGTAAAGGGTCGGTCACATGGTTGGTTACCTGAGGCCAGGGCAGTAGAGTTTGAACTGAGGACCAGACTGGCTAGAACTGGCATTGTGGGATACTGCCGAATAATTCTGGAGGCCATTCACAGCGCATTGGGCGGCCACACTGGCACCGCAGTGCTGGAGTGGCAGCGCAGCACCCGCTATTCCTCTCAGAGAGGTGGAGTACATGCAGCGCTGCAACCAAGGAGATACAGCGCTGCAAATGCCTTGCCAGTGTGGACGGGGAGTGAGTTACAGCACTGGGGGCGGCTTTACAGAGCTGCAACTCACAAGTGTAGCCAAGGCCTAAGGCTATATCTACACTACACAGCCTTTAGTGCTGCTAAAAGTCACACTGTGTAGCTGCTGTTTGTTGGTTCTCCTGCCGACAAAAAACCTCCACCCCCAATGACCGGCGTTTGCTGCCAACAAAGCGCTGTTCACACTGGCGCTTGTCATCAGCAAAACTTTTGTCTTTCGAGGGAGAGGGGGGTTAACACCTCTGAAAGACAAAAGTTTTGTCATTCAATTACCAGTGTAGACATAGCCTTGGGAGGCAGGCACTGCGGAATGGACAAGCTGCAGTTTTTCTTGGATTTCAGTTTCAATCCCAAGTACAGTCCACTGTTGTACTTCACTATAATAGAAGAAGGGGACTGTTGCCCCTCTCATTCATGCTAGTTTTACATTGGAGTAATTGCACTATGTTCAACGAAGTTACTCCTGATTTATACCAGTGTGTGATCAGACCTATTCTCTTTAACAGACCAAAATATGGAAAGAAACTTCACATGAAGGAAATCAAACTATGTCTGAGCCGTAGGCATAAAGTTTTTTTTTTAAAATTGTCTTTTGCAAATCCTCTTCTTTTTGCACTGATGCTGTGTGTAGCATAATTGAAATTGGTTTAGATAGAAAAAGAAAAACAAAATCCAATATTGTTTATATCAGACCACTCAGAATAAATTAAGATAAAAACCATATAACTCCAAACTTTTGATTAAGAATATTTTCTTATGGACAGTATAAGATGTACTTTTCCAAACACTGCTGGGGAAAGGGTTTGGGTACTATTCAAAATATCAACTCAAAACATGCCAAGAAAATGGACTGTATAATTAGTCTTACTGTTCCAGTGAATATTCAAAAACACATGCTGTAAATATATATTTCAAAATTCCATATGTACATTTTCTTGTTCTCTCTCAGCTCCATTTATTTCCTTTAAAAAAACTGGTTCATCGACTTCCATCAGTCTTCATTACTTTGCATATTCCAAAAGCTTAAGGGACTGCACACAAACTGTGAGTCTTGGAAGTAGATAATTAAGCAGAAAGAATGCCAAGTGAGTACTTGTAGTGACTATAAATTGTTCTTTTCCTTTTTTTAAAAAAATTTGCCCATACTTTGTGTTTTCTTGTTGTTCACATTAATTAGTTGTCTACATTGCTCATTAAACGGGCTGATTTTGTGTTGAGATTCCTTTCAGTCATAGATCTTTTTCCCTTCCTTGTTCACCATCCCATTTTCCGTGTGCTCTAGTGCAGTCTATTAATGGAATAGATCATGGTAGGCATTTTCAAAAAGCCTTTTTCTTCTCCTAGGCTTCAGTGGCTAATTAAAGAGGTCGTTGCTAAGAGATGATGGAAAGCATCATTGAGAGGCTCTGATGTGCTCTCTTTCTTACCTTCGGCATACAGGTTTTGGACCAGAGTTTGGGAGTAAATGGGATGGCAGCGTCCCAAAATACTTCTGTGACCAGACCTGTGACAACGGACAGAATAAAAGGGGACTGTGCCAGTCCTGGGCCACTAGGAGATACAGAGTCGAGCAGGACAGAACAGGACCCAGGGCAACAACTAGCCATGTTGGGGTTCTTTCAGATCTGTGATGTGGAGGGCAAAGGCTTCATCACTCGACATGATATGCAGGTAAAGCAAAATTGGTGAAATGATGCAATACAATCGTTTTAACATATACAAACCAACACATAAAATGGAAGCTCAAAGCAAATGTAAAATCTATAAAACTCAAAGCAATTGATTTTACGTTTCACTTAACCTGGTGTAACTCCACTGACTTTATTGGGGTTACTCCTGATTTACAGCAGAATCAGAAATGTGTTTAGTTCATCTATTTTCTCTTACAGATTTTGTCAACAAATGCCATTCCAAGCCATTCACTCTGCTTTCCCCAACCAATAAATGGTACAAAAACTCAGTCAGAACGTTTTTCTAAATACACTTATGCAAACAAAAGAATATTCTATGTTATTTTGATATGTTCACATTGTGCTTATTAAATCAACGTTTTGTGGAAATAATTTTAAAAGTTAAGGGTCCTAATTCTGATCCTATTGAAGTCATTGGCAAAATGCCATTGACTCCACCAAGAACGGGATCAGGCCCACGCTGTGGAAATGTTCAGAGGGATATTCTATCAGGTATGTTGTGGAAAACAACAGCAACCCACTCTGCAGCTATTCATGTTTTACATGCAGAGTACTCCTTGGATGTATTCATTAATTTTTTACTTCAGTGCTAATGGATTAAATAGAATTTAGGAGCAGTAGCAAAGTAGTGACAGTGGAAATGTCTTAAATACAATTTTTTGGAGGATTTAATACCATCACATACAAAGCTGTTTAGTGTAATAGTAAACAGTGCCCAACACATTGAGAATTACCCATTCTGAAAAAACAAACAAATCAATGCTCAGGTTATTGCCAGTTGCAGGTTTTCTGCTGTGTGTGTTTATGGATTTTTTTTCTTTTCTTTCAAATTACTTGTTTTACTGGCTGCACAGTTTTAAAAAAATGTTAGAGTAAACATTTACTGTTGGTTGTAGTGCTTACTACACTGTGTAGTCCCACTGAAGTAATTGAAATCACAGTAGTAAATGTGTTATTCCTGGTAGTAAATGTTTGAATGTTTGGACCATTAGGCATCTTCCTGGATCACCATTTTGTTTTATTTATGTATATGGATTAAAATGGTAAAAAGAAAATAGGATTTAATTTTTAATACAAGGGAACCCTCACATATTTTTGAACTTTAATGTCTGTTGCTACAAGGAGGGTAAAAGATATTTATTCCCATTCAGATCTGAGTTCAACACTTACAGAGGAAATGTAACTCTATTTGCTGCGAGCTTCTGAGAAGGATGACAGAGAACTTGTTTGAGTTGCAAAGAGAACATAATTTTGTCTTTGATTTCACAACATGAAACAGCTCTTTCAGGAGCTGTTTAGCATGCGTGATGAGCTTTATATATGAGTAAATTTCCAATTCATTTAAAAATAGATATAAAGGGCACTGGGACACAGTGACATGAAACCACTTGAAATGGCATTGCATTATGCTTATTTTTGTTTCTAGCTAAGTGGATTAAAGATGAAATTACAAAAACATCCTTTTTGAAACCACCGGGCCTGAGTCTTCTCTCACTAAACCATTATGTAAATCAGGAGTAATGTCACTGAAATCAATGCAGTTTCACTGGTGTAAAATTGAGGTGGGATCAAATCTCTTCCTTTGACTTTATATTCTATCTGAGGTCAAAAGTTGAGAATTAAAAAAATACAGAGGCCAGCAAATTGGAAAGTTACAGTTTCTCCATTAGTGTTAGCTCAGATACTTGGAGCCTGCTTGTCACAGAGTGGCTGGCCCCTTTAAATGAGGCAGGTCCAGTTCCCCTGTGGTAGAACAAGTGCTCCCACCTTGGCCAGTTAGGAGGGAGGGGCAACACATGGATCTGGGGGAAAAGGGTCTCCAGGGAGAAAGTCCAGGGAACTGGTGCTCAGTTAAAAGAGCATAGGAGAATCCTGCAGTTGGCTCTGAAGCAGGAAGGACTGAGAGAGGCAAAGGGAAAATCCCCTGGGAGCTCTAGCCTAGGGTGGGCTGAGGAACTGTTTTCATGCGTTGGGGTTTTTAAACCTATGTTTGTAAAATAAAACTGCCTGGAAAGAGACTCTGGGTATGGCAGTGGGTCCTTTGTGGGCTGAGGACAAACCAGAGCCTTATATTGCTCCACTGAAATCAATGGGAATCTTCTCAATATCCTATCCAAATATACAGAGCAGATCTAGCCCTGTTTATCCTTTAAAGCTAGGTAACCACCACACCCATTCAGATGAGGGGAGTCTTGCTCTTGCTAGTTCTTTAATTACAACTTCTTTTTGACTCCCATAATCTATTCATCCCTGAACACAACTCTACGTCTGTGATATCAGACTCTTGCAGTAACATATGCTAAAGATTAATTTATATCCCATTATGTCACTCTAATTTTTAAATGACTTTAATATTGTTCTGATCCATTTTTGTCTCACTGAATCCATATCAAATTTGCTCAGTTTCCAAATAAAAGAGGAGATGCCTTGAAAAAGAAACTGTAATATAAAATACTTTTATGTTTGCTATACTAAAAATTAAATTACCCTAGAAAATAATGTACAAATATACATATATATATATTTCAATAATGAAATAAAAATAACATTTAAAATAATAAAATAGAGAAGTAAAATAAATTAAAAATAAAATAGTAACCTAAAATGAATAAAATTGTCAACACTGATATGTTTTATTTAGAAAAATTTGAAATGTTTCATTTCAAACTTTTCAAAATGGATATTTTTGGGGGGCGAGAGGAATTTGCATTTTGCAGGAAATTTAGAGTTCTGTCATTCTAAATTACTGTTGTTCTTATCTTGCTCTTCAGATTCTTCTCTTCCACTAACCACTTTTATAATAAATAGTGTAATGGAGGCATGATTTGTCATTTCAGAGACTTCATGGTCAGCTACCTCTTAGCCTGGAGGAGCTGGAGAAAGTGTTTGATACTCTGGATGCAGATGGCAACGGTTCACTTACGCCAGAGGAGTTCACGACAGGATTAAGTGAGTTTTGGAATGCAAATCTGTGTATACCTCCATCCATGTTCAGTACTTCATAGACAGGTAAGGAGACATGGTTCCTTAAGGAACCTGAAGTGTAGTCCTGATGCGTGCAGTGAATCCTGCACAAAAGGCCACTACCCATGCTACTCCAGCTACACAACTATTTTTAGAGCTCTAGTTCAATGACAGCTAGTGTGAGTACATCTACGTGAGCTGGAAATCACACCCCCAGCTCTGAGTGTAGACACAGCCTGGGAGAGACTGCTAATAAATGTCACTGTTTCTTTTAATGACTTCTAATTACTCTATAAACAGATTTTTAAAAAGATGTACATCTTTAAATTTTAGGTCAGTTTTTGTTTGGGCAGATGGCCTCTATGAATGAAATGCACGAGTCTGACAATGAAAATGTCTATCAGTCTAAGTGGGAAGACAGCTATGCTAAAGCTGATGATGATGAAGATGAGGACCGGCAGTTCTCAGATCTGATGGACCGGCTTGGAACAAACAAGATCTTAGAAGAGTAAGTCATACCAGCTGCAATATCAACAATGTACGATTCATGATCTTTTATGATTTAGCTCTACATTTGCTAGAAAACCCTGGGCTTGATTCTCCTTTCATTTACACCCACTGTGCACTGGTGTGTCACCATTGACTTCAGTGGAGATGCTTTTGACTAACTGCAGTAAGAGATCAGAACTAGGGCCCCTTGTGATGTAGCGATCTCAGATCCATTTCCTTGGTTGCTGCGAGTAATGAAATAAAAAAACCCCTGAGCGCCACACATTTGTGCCCCATGAGGATAACACAGTTAAACTCTCATAGTCACATGCATTTGAGAGCAACACAAATGAAGCACTAATGTGGCACATGTTCTGAAAATATGTACGGTAATATTGATATGCTATCTGTGTATCCAAAAATGACATTATTTGCAAATAAAGAATCCTTAGAGAGCATTCCTTTGGCAAAGACTATGCTTACATTGCCTTTGTATCAACTAAGAATAACAAAAATCACTAGTTCTCTTTCATAACGGTGTAGTTATTAATGATTAATCATTAATAATTTACATTGCGGTAGCACCTACGAGCTCCAGTGAGGGACCAGGACCCCAATGCGCTAGGTGTTGTATAAACACAGAACAAAGGGGCTTTCAATCTATGTTTGTGTGACATTTGTCAATGAAATAAAATTACTGATGTAAAATACCAAGTTGTCAGAATGCTAAATGCTGTGATTTTTTTTCCTTTTTACATCTAATATCATTTAAATCTGATATCTCCAAACTATTTTGAATGAGTATGTTTGTTTTTCCTCCACTGAAGCTTACCAGGCATTATCCAGTAAACACCAGATACATACTGTACAGTAAGACTATTTCAGGAACATGCTGATTGTTAAAATAGCCATCAGGTCTTACATGTTCCTGTGGGGCATTTCAAACACAAACTGTGAGTTTAGTGATTCTCTGAAAGCTCCCATCTGTGGGGGGAACAAGATGTAAAGAAATTGTGCGGAGGACAAGAAAACGGATCTTAGCTTTGACTCATTTATTCACTGAAAGACAAGTTTCCTATCTGAGCTTACACCAATAGGCTGTACCTTACTTTCATTTTTTAAGAGTTAGAATAATTGTGAAGTGTTTTGTGTTTCATGCTGCCTGGTTCTGTGCTGCATATAATTGAGACAAGGTCATCTACAAGATATATTTATAAGCTAATGGAATGATGTGCAGAAAATTGTCTGAAAAAATATGCTGGACATGCAAGAGCCTCCTTAGTTGTGATCAGTGAGCAGCGTGGTGTGTGAGCCAAAGTCCACTAACGTCAGTAATGGGAGTTCAGTGGGCTTTGGCTCAGTCCCTAGGTACTTGATTCTAAGGTAGAGTTCAGAATATTAATTTACAATGTGGTTGTCTCTGCTCCTCCAGGGCCTTGGTCCTTTCCTGGTGTGCAGAAGTGGTAAACAAGCTTATATTCTAGTTCAAGTGGGAATGGAGGCTATGCAAGTGCACATGTATGGTTGAGGACTATGTGTAATTAATTACATTACAGTGAAGAGCAACAAAAGCACTCTGCATGCTCATGGTCTGATTTGCATGAGCACAGGAGAAAAGAGACAGGGTGTGGGTGGAGAATGGACAAGTCTCACAGGATGTGGCCTTAAGTGATCCTCTTCATACTACAGAGGTTCTTAGCTATCCTCTCTAAAACCTACTCCCTGTCATAGGCAGGAGTAGGTTGGCAACTGTGCAGCAGGGCTTTCATTACTGCAGGATCAGATTCCCCTGCTTTTCCTGTCGTTCTCATCACTTTTTACCTTGAATTTATACAAGCAACACTCCACACCTGCACTGTCCAGGATGGAGCCTTGAATGTGCATGCAAAGTAGAGCAGGTCAGAAAAACAGAATAAGAAATTCACAGGAATTCTGGCAAATCTGAAAGTGTCTTCTATCCTGTTGTGATTTGCAATGATCCAGTGTTTCATTTTTGGCAAAATTGTTTTTAAATAAAACATGTGTTGGTTTTGAAATGGGAGATTTCTGAAAATGAAATGCTTCAATTTTGAAACAGTCCCACCCTGGAACTAAGCTGATCAAACATAATTGGTGAAGCAGAAGACCAAGGTTAAAATTTTCAGTGCCTAAGTGACTTAGGAGCCCAAGTTGGCACTTCGGAGCTTACGTCTCATTGAGTTTCAATGAAAAAGGCTTCAAATGAGTTTGCCCCCTGTCCAACTCCCATTGGAAGCAGTGGGAGTCTCTCCACGGATTGCGATCAGAGCTGGATCAGGTCCTGCATCAGGAGTAATAAAACATATCTCTTCTCTAGCCTAATGCTAAATCTTCTGCAACCACTAATTAGGTATAGTTTCTGTGGTGTCCATTACAAAAGGAAGCTCTGACCCTTCCTTGTGTAAACAGTCTAAGAGGTTTTATATCACAGTCTAGGGATTCCAATGATGCTCTGAATGACGCATGCATTTAGAGAAGACCTAATAACTAAGATTAGGAACGAGGAGGGTCAGAAGATATAGGAGCCAGCGCTTGTAACGCAGTTAACATTTGTAGCTATGAAAGGTAAGATAATAGGGATGACCGAGGATGGTCCCCTGGGACACGAGCCTGGAACTTGGGATTCCTTGCTCTGCCACAGACGTCCTGTGTGACCTGGGCAAATCCCTTCAGGCTAGAGTCACAAAAGGACATAGGTGCCTAACTACCATTTTAGGCACCTGCATCCCAGAATCAGGCCCCACTGGGATTCACAAAACCCCTGCTCAGCTGCCCCAAACACTGTAGGCACCTAAACTCACTCACTGCATACGTTTTTCAGTAAAAGTTTCATCTGTGCCTGTGTTCCTGCACATGCACATGCACACTGCAGCCAGTGTGTCTGGATGCCTACGCCCCAGCGTGATGCATGAACAGGGGGAAGATAGGTGTTCCTCTGTCTAACTTGCCTGTGCAACCCGATCTGGTAAGTGCACTCAGACTTTGCCTACTGGAATGGGCCCCTATAGGTGGGCTTACACAAAATGGCTGGAATAGGGGGGCAGGTGGGGGAGGTCCTCCCTCATGACTTTTAGGCCAGTGGTTAGCGTACTCAACTGGGATGTGGGAGAATACGGGTTCAAGTCCCCCCTCCACCTGAAGGGGCAGGGATTTGCACTAGAATCTGCTACTTCTTAGGTCACATGAGTGTCGTAACCACTGACTGTAGGGTATTCTGATGTAGACCTTGCTCAGTCTCTCCAGATGAAGTTGTTCCACTGTATATAAACAATTTAAAAGTGTCACTGAAGCAGGGGCGCTGGATCTTCCACCTCTCAGGTGAATGCTCTAACCACTGGGCTACCGATTCATTCTCATGCCTGCTCGCGCTCTCTCTTCTGGGCCAATGAGTCTGATCATTTACCCACAGTGGAGCAGCTTCAACAGGAGAGCCCAAGGGAGAACTCATAGCCTAATGGTTGGAGCACTCATCTGAGAAGTGGCAGGTCTCTCTTCAGATCCATTCTCCTCCTCAGATAGCAGGGAATCAGCTGCAAATTTTGCCATCTCACTGTTTACCCTGTTTTCCAAGATCATTTATGAATATGTTGAACAGTACTAGTCCCACTACAGACCTCTGGGACGGACACCACTATTTACCTCCCTCCATTCTGAAAACTGCCCATTTATGCCTACCCTTTGTTTCCTATCTTTTAATCAGTTATTGATCCATGAGAGGACCTTCCCTCTTATCTCATGAGAGCTTACTTTGCTTAAGAGCCTTTGTTGAGGGACCTTGTCAAAGGCTTTCTGAAAATCTAAGTACACTATATCCACTGGATCCCCCTTCTCCAAATGCTTGTTGACCCCCTCAAAGAATTCTAGTAGAAAACAAAGAACATGTTGACTCTTCCCCAACAAATTATGTTGATCTATGTGTCTGACAATTTTGTTCTTTACTATAGTTTCAACCAGTTTGCCCAGTAATGAAGTCAGGCTTACCAGCCTGTAATTGCCGGGATCACCTCTGGAGCCCTTTTTAAAAATTGGCATCCATCACATTAGCTATCCTCCAGTCATCTGATAAAGAAGCTGATTTAAATGATAAGTTACAAGCCACAGTTAGTAGTTCTGCAATTTCACATTTCAGTTCCTTCAGAACTCTTGGGTGAATACCATCTAGTCCCAGTGACTTATTACAGTTTAGTTTATCAATTTGATAAGCAGGGCTTAGCTAAGAAGGGCTTAGCACACACCCCTCAGCTTGCCGTCTGCCATTAGCTATTTTAGGCTTGGAGCCACCAACCATACATTAGTAGGAGCATTGCCAGCAGATCGAGGGAAGTGATTATTCCCCTCTATTTGGCAATCGTGAGGTCACATCTGGAATATTGCATCCAGTTTGGGACCCACCCCTCCACTACAGAAAGGATATGGACAAATTGGAGAGAGTCCAGCAGAGGGCAACGAAAATGATCAGGGGGCTGGGGCACATGACTTATGAGGAGAGGCTGAGGGAACTGGGGTTATTTAGTCTGCAGAAAAGAAGAGTGAGGGGGGATTTGATAGCTGCTTTCAACTACCCAAAGGGGGGTTCCAAAGAGGATGGAGCTAGTCTGTTCTCAGTGGTGGCAGATGACAGAACAAGGAGCAATGGTCTCAAGTTGAAGTGGAGAAGGTCTAGGTTGGATATCAGGAAACACTATTTCACTAGGAGGGTAGTGAAGCACTGGAATGGGTTAACTAGGGAGGTGGTGGAATCTCCTTCCTTAGAGGTTTTTAAGGCCCGGCTTGGCAAAGCCCTGGCTGGGATGATTTAGTTGGGGTTGGTCTTGCTTTGAGCAGGGGGTTGGACTAGATGACCTCCTGAGGTCCCTTCCAATCCTGATATTCTATGATTCTATGCTGACTTCAGTGAATCCCATTCTGAGGTGTCTATCTCTCCCCATTCATTGTATAGGGAACCAAGGCACCTAACTGAGGCTTTGTGAATCTCAGTGATTTTCTCGGCACCTAGACGTTAGGCATGGCAATGCTCAGCATCACCAGGCCTAAGAGTCTTGTGCCTCCAGCCCTCAGGCTTTCAGTGCCTTCAGGGAATAATCAGACTTCCCCCCTTCAAAGCGGTGTCGTGAGGATCAATATCGTCAATGTTTGTGAGGTGTTCAGATGCTATAGTAATAGTGGTCATATAAGCAGCATCACAGATAAATAATCTAATTCCATACTTCATGGAATACGAGGATAATTTACAGGGGCAGGAGATATTTTCTTCCCATTTGCCCTGCAGGTTTTTCACTTTCCTTTGAAGCACCAGGTGTTGTCCTCAGATAGAAAGAGAATCCCAGACTAGATGGAAAAAAGATCTGATCTGGTATGGCAAATCCTATGATGTGAGGCTGCACAGGAGAGATTCCAGATTCTTACAATGCTACTTACCTGCACTTAATAAGTGATATGAAAAATTGGTCAGAAGCCAAACTTTCAGAGTAGGATGCCCAAAATTAATGGGGCAAGTGCATAGCTGAGTTATTTGGGTAACTCGATTGACTTCAGTGAAGTTACTTCTGATTTACACTAGTCCATCTGAGATCAGAATCTGGCCCAATGTCTTTGGTTTGTTCTAAATTAGGGGAAGAGATTTCTAATTGAGTGGGGAAAGGGATTAATGGGAATTGGCCTAAGATAATTAGGTCTAATTTGACTCCATATGTTCTTCAGGTGGACTAAGTATATCACTGAATATAAATGAAATCTGTCTTTATCAGAGATTAAAGGAAACAATGTTGGCATAATAATTTGCTATTTTGGACTGGATAATATAGGGAACCTTATGGCAAAGTCCTATTTTAGCTCTCCAGACTAAATTGGTAGGATTATATGTTTCTTCAGTGAATATCTTGAGTTCAAGCTGAGCTTCAGGACTTCAGGGGCCTGATTCTGTCAGAGGGTGAACATCTCTCTTAAGGTGCTAAATGCACTCAACCCCCACTGTAGCTGAAGATGCTCAGCCCCTCACAGGATCAGGCCCTAGGTGTGTGTTTGTGTGATTCTGCTTACAAACGTTGGCTGGATGTAGAAGTGAATGTTCTTCACGACTCATTCAGAATTGTAATCTGGCTCGGTGTTCTGATCTCAGGAGGATGTTTAAAATGAGCCATGGTCCATATTGACATGTAAGCTCAATTTTGATCCCTGGGCATTTTAGTACAGGTTTTCAGTAGGGATCCAATACTTTTTATGGGCTGGCTCCCGTTTCTTGAGTTTGAACTAACTCAGCCCACAAAAGTCTCCAAATTATCCCCTGGATACAAATGTGTCTTTTAATTATAAATACAATACACTGTACCCTAGTAGTTTTTCATGTGTAACTGTTAGTTGCTTGTTATTCCTTTCCAATGTAATCCCCTATAGGTAGATATTCTGTACTGTCTCTCTTCCTTGTTGCCTTTACAGTTTGCCTAATCCATTTAAATTGTCAGATTAGATGCCTATGTGCTTCTTTAGATACATAGATAGCTTTGGAAATTAAGCCTAATAAGCAAAACACGCAATTCCCATCTGCATGACTTTTATTTCAGAATAAGGTAAGCAGAGAACAAAGAAGGAATAAATGCAACTCTCCAAGAAAGTGTGAGGGAGAAGGCTTGATGCTCCACTGCCCTGCACTATGAAAAGTGGGTGTAAAATGCTACCAAATCACAGTGGTGGTGTTTTACCCCCATTTATATTCCCTTTATGAAGGTGTAAATAAATACAGCAGGTACCAGGCAGCTGAGTATCAGGCCTAGATAGTGCAAAGTGTGTTACTCTGTAACAGACATCTGGAAATAGCTCATACACACTATTCCACAATGGGCAGACAGAATCTTCTTGCACTAAAAGGGCAGTGCATGGAAAACAGGATTTTAATATCTACCCTACCCCACATTCTTGACAGGTATTGTTATGACTGAAGAGAACTGAATATAGTTCTGTGTGTTCATTAAAGAAGTCACATGTTTTGAGAGTCCATACTTTAAGTGTGGCATTTTGTTTATTTACGTATATGGTGCTCAGAGACTAGTAGTGATGGGGGAAAGGGGCAGATAGATAGATGACACAATCCTCCCCACTCCTCCCCGCCGCCTCCCAAGCTTCCTGGTGAACTGGGGAATACACGGGTGGTGAAGTCCACTCCTCTAAGTACCCCAGTTTGCTCTGTGGGCCTATGCAGAGAATAAAGACTTATGGCCCCCACCTTCTCTATTTCCTGCCCCCTGGAGGATGAGATGTGCCCTGGGGTGCATGGAGCTCCCCCATGCACAGGGATGGAAATTGCAATGATCCCCTTTGCCAAGACAAGTAATGGGAAGAATCCTTCTGCATCTGCCTCCAACCATCCCATCCTGGGTGCCCGCATAAGGGCCAGTCACAATTAGGACCTGTATATATAGCCCACACGGATGACAAGCCTCATGTTCTGACCAATGAGCTGCTGAAATTTTCTTTGTGTTACTAGGCTGCTGCAAAAATTTACTCCAGCCTGAAAAATCTTATCTCCTAACAAATGCTTTATTCTCTTTTCTTTTCATCCCTCAGCGAGAGCAATATAAGACAACTTTGGTCGCAGCTGAGAAAAGATGAACCTCGTTTACTTTCCAATTTTGAAGAGTTCCTGGTCAGAGTTTTCTCCCAGCTCCAAGAAGCCGATAATGAAAAGAATGAATTGGAGTGTGCCCTGAAAAAGTTGGTACATCTGTTTGTTGTGTTCTTTTTGTAGTGCTTCAGCTGTATTACATTCTACTTGCCATCAGAATCCAACAGGGGTTTCGTCAACCAATCAGCTTGCTGGGGAATTGAAGATTATCTTCTGATCAGAGATATTTTAAAGCAAACATTAGCCAGTCATCACTAGAGCTGGTCAAATTATTTGTAACACAGAACTAATTGGCTGAATTTAGCTCTTCCTTTCCTATTCACTAATTGCCTTGTCTAAATTCTTTCGCAAATGTCTATTATTTCATTCTGGTTTTAACAAACTACAGCTACAATTATGGTGGCCATTCCCAGACAGCCAACATAAAAAAGTATGATTACAAGAATATAATGTATCAGATTCACTGGTACACTCTGGCCACCATACAAAACAGCTGTAAACCCAGTTTAACTTGCTGGTTATATTGGATTTACAGCTGCTTTATGATGATGGAGCAGCACAAAGCAATCAAAAAGTTCCAGTGAATCTGGCCCAGTATTATGAAAACACAGACCAGCGTTTATACTCAATTAAAATTCTGGAAGAGTAAAGTCATACATAAAACAAGTGGAGTGCATAGTGATGCTCATAGTTAAAGTTCCACATATGTTATCATTATAGAATGTAATTTTCAGATGCTTATAACTTTGGCAAGCTTTTACCTTTCAGGCTGAAATTTAACAAATTTATTCCCAGCCTAGGAGTGTGTTTTCCTGGAAAGTTTGAGCAGAAATGATGTAGTCATTTTTAAGAACAAAGAGAGTGAAATAAGAGACAGGCTCTTGCACCTTAGTGGAATGTGGTGTGTGATGGGATGTTCCACTCACCGCTAGGATGGCACTTTCTGGTCACGCTTCCCTAGCCAGGTCAATGCCCCTTCCCACAGTTGCACACCATCTCCCTGCCTCTCTCTCTAAGTCAGTGGCCCCTCTCTCACTGCACGTGCTGCTGCTGCCTCTTCATGACTTAGCCCTCCAGCTAGGTCATTCTATGTGCTTCCCCCTTCCAGGACACCAAAGTCTTTCAAAAGCAACAGAGAGTCCTGTGGCACCTTTAAAACTAACAGATGTATTGGAGCATAAGCTTTCGTGGGTGAATGCCCACTTCATCGGATGCATGTAATGGAAATTTCCAGGGGCAGGTATAAATATGCTGGCAAGAATCAGTCTGGAGATAACGAGGTTAGTTCAATCAGGGAAGGTGAGGCTCTCTGATAGCAGTTGAAGTGTGAACACCAAGGGAGGAGAAACTGCTTCTGTAGTTGGCTAGCCATTCACAGCCTTTGTTTAATCCTGAGCTGATGGTGTCAAATTTGCAAATGAACTCAAGCTCAGCAGTTTCTCTTTGGAGTCTGGTCCTGAAGTTTTTTTGCTGTAATATGGCTATCTTTACATCTGCTATTGTGTGGCCAGGGAGGTTGAAGTGTTCTCCTACAGGTTTTTGTATATTCCTGATATCAGGAATGGCAATATACAAAAACCTGTAGGAGAACATTTCAACCTCCCTGGCCACACAATAGCAGATGTAAAGGTAGCCATCTTACAGCAAAAAATCTTCAGGACCAGACTCCAAAGAGAAACTGCTGAGTTTGAGTTCATTTGCAAATTTGACACCATCAGCTCAGGATTAAACAAAGGCTGTGAATGGCTAGCCAACTACAGAAGCAGTTTCTCCTCCCTTGGTGTTCACATCTCAACTGCTAGCAGAGCACCTCACCCTCCCTGATTGAACTAACCTCGTTATCTCCAGACTGATTCTTGCCAGCATATTTATACCTGCCGCTGGAAATTTCCATTACATGCATCCGACGAAGTGGGCATTCACCCATGAAAGCTTATGCTCCAATACATCTGTTAGTCTTAAAGGTGCCACAGGACTCTCTGTTGCTTTTTACAGATCCAGACTAACACGGCTACCCCTCTGATACTTAAAGTCTTTCAAAGTGTCTCTCCACACCAGCAGTCTCAGGCGGTCTTCTCCTTCACTGCCCTATGGTGCCATTCCCTCAGTAGCTGGCAGGGGAACCCAGGCCCACCATCCACTTCACGTTCTGGATCAGGGACCCTCTCAAGCCAGCAGTAAAGGTTCCCTCCTGGACCTTACTGGCTTTCCTTGAGCCCTCTCCTACCATCTGGCACTCCATCCTCTCTGGGTTTGCCAGCCTCCTTACTCCCCTCTCCCACGGAGCAACTACAAGCTGCCTGTCCCTGTAGCCTCCAAACACTCCTTCCTTCTTCCAAAGAGTGACTGCAACCTTTCCCAGCAGCCCCCTTCTGCTTCCAATTTCCTGTCTTTATAGTCCTAGCCCAGCTCCTTCCTTCTCAGCTGGGCTCCCTCACTCAGTCAGTCACATTTCCATTGAGTAGGTAATCTTTTAACAGTGTTTTGGAATTGTGAATATGTAAGTAAATTGAGTGGAATATCATTTTTTTTATGAAGGTGTATCTGGATCAAGGGCACTACAAGGTATGCAGGCAGGGGGCCCCAGCCCACTCCCTGCCCTTTGGCCACTGATGGGAACTGGAAATTTGGCCCAGATGCCCCTCTGTCATGATAGAGGAGAGGCCAGGCCAAATTTGAATGGCACTGCAACTTCATGCACCAGGTCACAACGCCACTTACTCAAACTTGGCTCAGCCACCCCCACATCAGGATGGAGGGGAGGCCATATCAAATTTGAGTGGTGTTACAACCCCATGTGCTGGGTCACAATACTACACACTGAAATTTGGCCCAGTCACACACACCCCCTCAGGACAGAGGGGCAACAGGTCCGAATATGAGTGGCACAGTGACCCCATGCACCTGCTTGGACCCCCATCTTTGCAGTCCTTCCAGCAGCTATGGTGCCAGACACTCCAGGAGAAGCAGAGCAGGGGCACCAGGAACCCCCTAGTCTGCAGGAGGGTGAGAGGATTGGATCCAGCTTTTGGTGCTTCCAGGGGAAGTGGAGACACAGGAGGATGGAAGGGGGTCTGGGGCTCCCAGAACTGCCTGACCCCTGGTGGGGATGATGTTCTTCAGACTGACCACCTCTCTGGGAAAGAGCTTGGGGCTGGGTGTGGGATGGGAAGAGCTCAGAGCTAGGTAGAGGGAGCAGAGTTTGAAGCTGGGTGCAGGGCAATGTGGGGGGAAGAGTGTGGGGCTGGGTGTGGGTAGCAGTAGGGGAGTGTCTGGGGCTGGGTGCAGCGGGAGAGTGTGGGGCTTGATGGAGGCAGGGGAGGGAGAGCTGTGGGCCCCCTCCTTAGAACAATTCTGGCCAAGTCCCTGCTGCAGGTTATGATCTGTGATGGTGTGTAAAGAAGGACACCAAGTTCCAAAAGAGCCCTGCTTCATTTCATGTGATATCTAAAAACGTATATAGTGTATAGGACAGAACAGATCATTCTGCTGCTGTCTAGCAAATAGTTGCACATGATGGAAATTCTTTGTTTTATTTTCTCTTAAAAACCAACTCCCAGGAAATTCCATAAAAATATATATATTAAAATAACCTTAAGGTTGCAAAATGAAGCACTCAAGTTCAGGAAATGTCCAAGTATCCCATAAAACCTTTACCCTAACAGATCCTTCCCCCTGCTCCGTGTGTGAATACATTATGATACAGTCTTTTTAATTACACAATCATACACTTTTGAATCTGGGAGACCTGCCTCATTCAGTGCTGGTGCTGGATGGTATGCAGAATATGAGGCATGAGGCCACACTCTGGATAATAAGGATAAATTTAACTTTTGAACACCCGCCTCATTGCTAAGCACCATCCCATCTATGCACTGAATGGGGCAGGGATCCTGAAGAAAAAATACTGTGTGGTCATGTAGTTAAAGACTGTATCATTCTGTATATGTACCACGGGGCAGAGTTAAGGATCCACAGGCAATGTTAACTTTAGTATTCCCTGCTTTTCCAACTTATCTTTTTGAATGTAGGTTTTTCTATGTGATTTTTATGTTCACTTAGTGTAATGAGCCCATATTGGGACAACTTCTACTTGTGCACCTGTGCAACCTCATTGATTTCACTGAGAACTGCATTCATCCATATGGCTTGTGTTTAGATGCATGTTAGTATTTATTGGCGCAAAAGTAGATCTGATCTAATCATGAATTTCTTACACATAGCATGTTTTTTTTTAAAAATACTCTAACCCTTTAAACAGTAAACAAAGTTTGTGGTCCTTGGGGGAAAAAACTATTACTGGTCTCTGAGGAGCAAATTAAGAAGAAGACATTTGCATATGTGATTTGATTGGCTAATATTGACATAGTTCCAGATCTTAGTATTGATGTCCTCTGAAGAAATGAACCATAGAAACACAGATTTTTCATGTCTGTTTTTCAACCAATCTTGCCAAATATAACCAGAATGAGAGATTTTGCTCCACTAAATGTCTATAGTTTCATCTAAATTGAACCTTTCTGTATTTGCTAGCTGTTGGTTTTAGATAAATGATAATGGTTTCCCTCAATATTTTTCTGTCATCACTTCTAGATCATTACTGGAGCACAAACTCACATTCTATTAGGGTTATCACTTAATCAGACAACTCCATGAAAGGTTTCTGAACAGAAAATAAACTGTTTTGGACTGAATTTTCAAATGAGCACACACAGAGCAAGTCCTGTTAGTCTTTCCAAACTAAATACCATCACAGTCTGAAGACAGATGGCTTAGGAAAACTGAATTACCGTAAAGAAAATAAATCAGACTGGTAGCATTGTAACCCAAAATGTTTTTTCCATTGGAGTTTCTCCCTAATGAATGTGTGATGTGCATTTCATAGATTTCAAGACCAGAGGAGACCATTATAATCATCTAGTCTGACCTCCTGCTCTTTATGTAATTTTTTTTTTTTGGATTTATACAATACTAGAAAAGATTTACCCCACAAGAATATATTAAACCAAATATTATATGTATGTCATCTCCACTCAAAGAGATAGCTGGGCTGGTAGCCACACACCTGGGATAGCCACCTGGAGTAATAGCCAAACACATGAAACAAGCGGGTCAAATCCAAAACTCATGCTTTTGGCGTTTACACAGTATTTGATGTTCTATATTCCCAGTGTTTGTTAACTCACTTTCCAACATTTTTTCTTTTAAATGTTATCTTAATTTAGAATTTCTGGCTTCCAAATACTTGGTGGTAATAATTATTTTTAAATCATACAGTGATGTTTTGGACAACACAATGATGTTTTGATGGGGGTTATCCCTTTAGCTATTGATGTACTTATATCTTGCTGGCTTGAAAAGACATAATATATTTGTGTTATTGATAGGTCCTTGAAGAGTTCATAATCTCTATGGAATTTTTGGTGCCTTTTATAATCTCTTCAGGAGTTCCTTCAGGGTTTATAAACTTGACTGGAGTCCAGGCTTTCACAGCCTCCATAGTGTTGTGCACAAAGTTGGTACTGTGCTTTAACGCAAATATCAACATTTGATATTATTTATTTGTATTACAGTAGCACCTAGATTGGGCAGTAGCACCTCAGCTGAGACTGGGCCCTCCATTGTGCTTGTGAATGTGTACAAACACATAATGTTTGGACCATTCTCTGTTCCAAAGAGCTTACAGTCTAGACGGACAAGACAGACAAACAAAGGGTGGGAGAAGAAACATGAGCATTCAGGGTAGGATTCACAGAGGACATTTAGTGCTCTGCTGCTTGGTGGAATTCACAATCCCGAGTTAGATTCCCAGAGCATTAGGCAACTAAAAGAGAGGTTCAGAAAAGCTAGCATGCTGAGCTGCCTAATGCCTATGCTAGCCAACAGAAATGCTGAGTACAGGGAAGTGGCCTAGATCTCACCCCCACAAAAGGAGTTAGGCATCTAATCATAGGTGCTGGAACTTGGAATGCTGGGGGTGCTGCTGTACCCCCTAGCTTGAAGTGGTTTCCATCATATACAGGGTTTACAGTTTAGTTCAATGGCTCTCAGCACCCCCACTATACAAATTGTTCCAGATCCCTTGCATCTAACTTCAGGCCAGAAGGAGGCACCTCCCTTCACTTGGGATTCACAGCTGTGAACCCTCTCCTGGAGTTAAGTGTCTAAGGCACCTCCCTTCACTTGGGATTCACAGCTGTGAACCCTCTCCTGGAGTTAAGTGTCTACACTACCCACCAGATCAGCAGACAGCAATCAATCCAGCAGGGGTCAATTTGTTGCGTCTAGTATATTGCTGAGCGCTCTCCCGTCGACTCCGATCCTCCACCAGAATGAGAAATGCAAGCGGAGTTGACGGGAAAGCGTCAGCTGTCGACTTACTGCAGTGAAGACACCGTGGTAAGTAGATCTAAGTACTTCGATTTCAGCTACGCTATTCATGTAGCTGAAGTTGCATATCTTAGATTGACCCCGCGCGGTAGTGTAGACAAGCCCTGAGTCAAGTCAGCAGTTGTTCAAGGAAAAACTGAGGAGGAGGCAGAAGAAGATGTAGTCCCTCCTTCCCCACATTATAATCTTTAACCCAGTGGTTAGGGTTCAGTGTGGGAGACCCAGGTTCAGTTCCACCATGTGCCTGATGTGAACTGAGATCGCCAATCTTGGATCTCTCACGTCCTATGATTGTGCCCTACTCACTGAGCTAGAGAGTCATTCTCACTCTTTCTCTGGCCCAAAGAATATCTAATTATTTATACACAGCGGCACCACTTCAACAGGAGACATTAAGACAGACCTTCCCCAGGACACCCTATAGCCCATATCTGGGGAGGTGGTGTTAGGATATAGGCACACCCCTCTACTTAGGACTGTGCACGTGCCCAACTGCTGAAATTTAAGCACCTTGGGGGACTTTACATTTGGAAACATAGGCACCTACCGGGTTAGGTGGCAGATGAGTGGGGGTTTTGTGAATGGCAATGGTTCCTAAATATTGGACATAGTCATCTTATGAATGCCACCCAGAAAAGTGAAGTGATTTTTCCCAAGGTTACAAAAGCAAGTCAGTAGCAGAGCCTGACTTCAAAGAAGGTTGAGGACATTTGGGACCTTGTAGGATCAGCCCATAAAGCACCCAACACACTAACCAATTTTCATTTGAAGTAACGGCTGTGCTGACCAAATGTCTGTGTGAACAATGATGGACAAAATTCAAATACTGCATCTAAAATAATAGGCAGAAATGAAACCATCCCATGTATGCATTAACCTCACTACCAGAACATAATAACCGGAACATGTCACTTTAGCTATCCTAACCAGAGTTATGGTCTAGTTTGGTAAATGTGTTATAACAAAAAACAAAACAAAAACATTTATCCACAGGATTCTTGTAAAGATAAAGCAGCACTACAGCACTAGCGTTGGAATTATATAACAGTTAAAGCTGGTCAAATTATTCAGGGTGAATAGGGGTTTTTGTTGCTGTTGTTTGTTTGATGATGAATTTTGGCTTTTTTTTTTTTTTTACTAAATGAATTACTTTGTTATAATTTCTTTCCATTACTCTACCACCTCTGCAGATGGTTGACAAATATCTAGCAAATAATTTATCTGATGAATTTTCCCCACTACTTGTGGGATAAATTATTCATGATTAAGTTATGCTTTAAATAATGATGATAAATTATCTTATTATTATTATTTGACCAGCTTTAAGAATGGAGACTAAACCACTAATTAAAACTTTGGGTGTGTTTATCCTGCAGATGTCATCCCCTGGTAATATGCTAAAGCAGACAACAAACAAACATGATATTAAAATGTCTCTCAAATGTCACGTTCAGATTATAGCCCTGTTCTGTCCTTGCAAACACAAGTTAGAGAAAATCCAGTGCTAAAAACAATAGTGTATGAATTCAATATTCAAGTTGTTCCTTTTAACCTGCACAAGCAAGAAAATTCAGTTATGGTTCTCATGGCAACATTGACTACTGTGTTCTTTATATACACCGTAATAGGGTCTTTCATTATATAACCAGCCTAACCCTGCTCAATGTGACATATTATTGGGCAAATACAGGGTTTACAGATGTGATCTTGGCATTCATGTGCTATCTTGTTAAATGATTATCAAGTCTTGTATGGTTTCATGGCATTCCACCCACTCAAGGAAGCTCTGAATTTGCTCTATGGATTATAGTTTTCTTAGAATAGAGTGCCTTAGATATTTTGGGCCAGAATGTAAATCTGACTGTGCACCTATGAATGGAAGTAAGGAAGCATAAAATGTCCCTTTATTTTCCTTCACTATTTACTTGCTTCATGAGGGAGGATGGGGATTAGCAGCCTCCATAGGGGGTCTGCATTTAACACACAGCTTGAACTCATTTTGCATAGATGTAAATGAGCATGCAAAGTGCAAGGCAGTGGACCATCAGCCCTAAGGAATTTTGTTTTCTTGTGTCAATATAGTGCAACATTCATTTATCACTAGAGTCAATTCTGAGACTACACACTGACCTTTCTAGTTGGGGATGAAAAATGCAAGTTATAAATGACAGGCATTGTGAACATTTGGAGGGGGAAAAATGACCTGATTCTTATATCAGTTAGCTTGACTGGCGTTATTCCTGATTTGCTATGGTGTAACTCAGAGGAGAATTTGCAGAATATAGGAAAACTCACAGGGGAATTCCCAAATCATACAGTGATTTTTTTCTGTACCCCCTATTTTTCCTCCTGTTCCTGATTTGAAGACTTTTGAGGATTTCTGGGCAGTTACACTCTGCAAATTGCCTGAGTAACAACCCATCTCCATCCTCGCCAGACCATGTGGGGAGAATGTTCAGTGATGTTACAGAGGCTCTACTAAAAATCCTCTGAATGAGCTGAGAAATGACTTTTCAATTGCTGATCATTTCAGAAAAATATATTTTTATTCCTGCCCCACCCAGCCAAAAGCTAGCAAAGTCTCTCTAATTCTCCATGCAAGCTCTGTCCAGGCCAGGTGCCAAACTGCAGCTGTTTCCGTCTCAATCCTGTTAGATTCCTAATCCATCTGTTCCAATCTTAATCCAAAAAAAGTGGGCTTGATTATTCAATCCCTTGTTCTTTGTGTAGTCGTGTGCACTTGTGCAAAGTGCTCTTAATCTGCTCCCTGACGGGGTGACTAAAACTTTAAACAAGTGTGTAACAAGTGTCAAAATAGAGAAAGACACATAAAGACATAGTAGCATATGAACTTTCAGACAAGTCGTTCTTTGTGCTGAAACTTTTGGGATGCATTAGTGGTTTCAGAAATAAATCATTAGTTGTAGGAATACTCATGAATAATGCAGTCTTATAAATAACAGTAGAGCAAAGCTGCAACTTGAAAATACTCACAAATCACTTTCATTCCTACTTGACCAGCTCTAATTTAGAAACATTGTTTCCAGTATTTTCATTGTTATTAGTGTCACGTCTAGGCTCTCCCTTCCTTAGGCTGTAGGTTCCACAATTATTAAGAGTGCCTGATAAACAGCCATCATATATTGTGCCGGCAATTTTAAAATATCAAATAAACAGCCTTATTAGCTTTAGTGCAGTTACTGCTCTCCCCCATGGGAAACAATTTGGTTTTTATCTGTGACCCTGCTGTATGTAAATACTTTTTTCTGCTCTTGGGATCATTCCCTTGAGTCTTGTGCTAAAACAGAAATGTGATGCTAAGCTGGTAGATTGTGAGCCTTTTACTTGAAATAATGCTACAAAGACCCACTCAGTGTGCTTTTATCTCTTATTAGGAAAATTGCTGCTTATGATGAAGAAATTCAACATCTCTATGAGGAAATGGAGCAGCAAATCAAAAATGAGAAAGAACAGTTTCTCTTGAAGGTGACTGTGTCTCTTTATTATAGATATGGAAGGCCTAATTCTGCTCTCCCACTAGTTTTTACACCAGGGTAACTCCATTGATTTCAGCCAGTGTGAGAGCAAAAGAAAGCCCCCAAAATGACAGTCTACAGAGAAATATAAGATAAAGCATCATTTCACTTACTACCTCACCCAGTGATCTCATCAGATTGCAAGCTCAGGCTGGCTGACTACTTGGATGGGAGACCAAGGCGCACCCACAAACTGCACTAAGTGGTGCTGGTGATATTCACGAGGTGGTATTATTCCTTCGGACAGGGCTGGCTCCAGCTTTTTTGCGGCAAAGAAAAAAAAAGATAAAGCCGTGAATGGCTCTACCACGCCGCTTCATTCTTTGGCGGCAATTCAGCGGCCGGTCCTTCCCGCCGAGAGGGACTGAAGGACCCGCCACCGAATTCCCGCCGAAGACCCGGACATGCTGCCCTTTTCCATTGGCCGCCCCAAGCACCTGCTTCCTGCGCTGGTGCCTGGAGCTGGCCCTGCCTTCGGAATAACTACCGAACCAATAGCCCACTTTGCTAGTGGAGGTGCCATCCTTTACATGGGTTTAAAAATCAAGGTCCTGACCATTTGTGATCATAAAAGATCCCCTGGAACTTTTCACAGCAGCACTAGACTCAATGTCCTGGCCAAATTCCTTCTTGAACAATTTCTATGGTATCATTCTTTCAGAGTACCTCTGTCCCCTTCCTGGTCTCTCTGAGTGAACCTCTTCAGGTGACAGGTCTCATGACTTTACCTATCCTGGGGTGGAATTCTACCATTCTCGCACTCTTAGACTGAGCCCTACAGTGCCCTGTGTATCTACTGTGCTCACCCAGCAAGTCCAACTGGGTTCATTACCTGCCGACCTTCCGTTTGGGAATCTGTGGCCAGAGGTGAATAGAGTGACCAGACAGACGTCTCAAACCAAAGTATTTACCCCATAAGAAAAAAAGGATTTTAAAGCAACAAAAAGTCTACAAGCACATCTATCGTACCTAGAGGCTTACCATCCCTGATGATAATCTACGCAGGCCTAGTTTCTTCAGACACCCCAATGGGTGCTGCTGTCACAGGCTGATTCCTCCCTGAAGAGCTCCTCAACAACTATTAAACAGCACCCCACACCCACCCTTGCAGAGAGAGTCTCTTTTTAAACTGACATAGTCCCTCTGATGTTCTGGTGTCCAGGCTTTTTCTATCCAGCATTGTCTCCTAACCCCCTAGTATTTTATCTTGAGCCATTGTTTCACTTCCTGCTTGTTTTTTCCATACAGATCCCTATTGGATTAAACCAATACAGTAAACATCCCAATAATCTGGCGAACACAGTATTCAGAAATACAGAACAATGCCATGTATGTCACACGTTGTCTAAAAAGTTGCCCTGTAGTTTCAACTGGATAAATTTTTCTTTACTTCCTGCCCTAAACTGTTGTTTAGTGTGTATTTTGCAGAGTTAGGTCCCACTATCGACAGTGGGAATCTTTCCATTGACTTCACTGGCCATTGGATTAGACCCTTACACAGCAGCTGGGTTCCACTCCAGAGCTGGGTGAATTTCAATATTGGGTCAAATGATTGCCTTGCATAGAGTTGTGTAGCATTTGAAAAGTTGTAAAATGCATTATCTTTTATAATGAAGGTTGATATGCAAGAGATTGGTTTGTATGCTCTAATAAAAAGAGTGCCACTATTTAAATTATACTGTAAATCCAAAAATAAGATCTAAAGATTCTAACCTATAAGAAACTGTATTACCAATAACTGGTAATTAACTTTAACATTAAGGTAGCATAATCAATTCCATTATTAATCCCTATCACAGGCCTTTGTAAGTTTCCAGGTAAACCTCAGTTTAGCTCTTTAAAAGTTAGTCAGCAGCCACAGACACTCAAGAAGTATTATTTCTCCGTGTGACTAATTTATTTTTGGGTGTTTGGAGTTTTAAGTTCTTTCCCTAAAGCAAAAGTTCACAAAGGCCCCACAGAATGCAGAGACATACGGATGCCATCTGAAAAAGAAAATGATTGCCTGTTTCTGGAAAAGCATAGCATTTGAAAAATACATAAAAAGAAATTTTTAAGAAGGCAAATAAGTACAAACTGTTGCTATTTAAGATATTTGGTACCCTGCCGATTAAGGACTGTGTTAGAGGAATGGTTATTATGTCTTATTCATTTGGATAGGTATTTTTCTGAATAAGAAGCCAGTTAATGTACATTAAATTGCCTCATTAAATATATTGTTAGGAGTGAGAGGAGGAGTGGGGGAACATTTCAGTGTTCCTGCACCCACCCCCTTGAGGGAGGTTTGATCGTTCTCTAAAGGAATTTTCCTGAAGAACTAAGGGAGCAGATTCTCAGCCACTGGAGCAATGATAATTTACACCCAGTGGTGGATTAGCCACTGGGCCAATGGGGCTTGTGCCCAGGGGCCCTGGCCAATTGGGGGGCCCCTGAAAAATGGGCGCCCCCACACCCAGACCTGCTCCGCCCACTCATCCAGTGCTCTTGCCAAGGAGCAGGAGCAGGGCACAGGGGCTTGCCCCACTCCCCCCACCCACCCAGCGCTCCTGCCGGAGAACAGGGGAAGTCCCCATGCCCCAACCCCACTCCCCGCAGGAGTGCTGGGGGCAGTGGGCTGTGGTGGATATGGGGTTTGTTGGGCCCTGGGCCAAAGCAAGTTTGTAGGCCCCCCCACACCATCCGCATCCCTCCCCAGCACTACTGCAGAGAGTGGGGTCAGGATGTGGGGGCTTCCACTGCTCCCCAGCAGGAGCACCGGGTCAAGCAGATCTGGGCGCGGGGGCACACATTTTCAGGGACCCCCAAATGGCCGGGGCCCCTGGGCACTGGCCTGTTGGCCCAGTGATTAATCTGCCACTGGCGGGGGGAGGATTGCAGGTGGAAGGGGTGGGGAGGGGTCCCCAATTCCTTTGGCCCAGGGCACCACAAACCCCTAATCCGCCACTGTTTACACCATCTGAGAATCTGTCCCAAGGAGTAATTCCTAATGAGAGAAGGAGGGGTTCTCATTTATTCAAATGCTGTTATAGAATATTTGGGTAATCACCTGCTTGTGGGGCACTGCAGTAACTGAGAGGTCTGTAAATACCCAGGGCCTAACTCTCTTCTCACTTATATCAATTTTACACCACTTCTGTTAACTTCGGCGGAGCTGCTCCTGATTCACACAATTGCAAGTGATGGATTTTAAAGCTAGAAGGCACCATTTATAATAACCTGCATAAGAAAGGCCATAGAATTTCACCCAGTAATACCTGTATTGAGCCCGGTAATACTACAGGAAATCCTTTAGAAAGACCCAGGGTAAAATTTTCAAACACGTGGAAGCAATTTAGCAGTTTTAGACCCATTTTCAAAAGTGACATAGACTCCTAAGTCTTACAGACATAGGCTCAGATGTGCCTAAATCACTTTTGAAAATGGGGCTTAACATAAGTCCCTTAAGCACTTTTGAAAATTTTACCTCCTATGTGGGTCAGAAACTGAGCTGGTGTTACTCAGCATAGATGCACTAACTTCAGTCATTGAGGTCAATGGAGCTATGCCAATTTACACCAGCTGAGGATCTGGCCTCCTAAGTGATGGAGAATTCACCACAACCTTAGGTAACCTGTTCCATTGGCTAGTAACCCTCACTGTTAAAAATCTACCCCTTACTTCCAGATCTGACTTTTAGTCCTATGCCCTGTCCTCTGGGCCATGCTGCCCTGATGATGCTTAATGCCTTTTTGCTTAATGTTCATATCTTTTGATTTCGCAGGATACAGAGAGGTTTCAGTCCCGCAGTCAAGCTCTGGAACATAAACTCGTTTCAAAAGAACAAGAGCTGGAACAACTGGTTCAAAAACAGAAAAGGGTACGTAACAGCATTATACAGAGAGAACTGTAGATCATTTTGACTTGCCCCTGTGATTTTCCTTCATAGTTTCTCTTCTTTCCTTCATATATTTAGCAATATTTCAACTCAGAGAATTTTTTTAAAATAAAAGCCATTTGAAGTGATTGGTCACCATGAAAGCTGCAGTTCCACACTGAAGTCCTCTATAAATTCACAGAGGTTCATAGATTCCAAGGCCACAAGGCACCATTGAGATAAACTAATCTGACTTCCTGTATAACACAGATTGTAGAACTTCCCCAAAGTAATTCCAAGAGCGTATATTTTAGAAAGACGTCTGATCTTGATGTAAAAACTGTCAGTGATGGAGAATCCACCACGACCTCGGTAAATTGTTCCAATGGTTAATTATGCTCACTGTTAGCAATTTACACCTTATTGCCAATCTGAATTTGTCTAGCTTCAACTTCCAACCATTGGATCCTGTCATAATTTATATATTCTCTTTACTGATTTTTTTATTGAACAGCATGTACATCTCCTTACAAAGAGATAATACAATATTAACATGTGCTATGTTATATAAACATACAGGGTATCTCCACTGGAGAGCCCCAATTTACACGCACATAGGTGAGAATGCAATGATGCTCACAGTTCTCATCAGCCTGTCCTGTTTCCATATCATTGCCTGCTGTAATTTGTTCCACAGTCTGGGGAAGCACAGTACTTTTATTCTGTAAAATTGCCATAAATCCCTGCAAGCTATATCCAGGGGGGCGGATTTAATACAATTTAAAAAGTGAATTAACTGCTGGTGAAAGGCCTGAGACTGACAGCTCTGGAGATAAATCTCCTCTATTTAACTATAGAGTAAATATAACCGTCTCTCTCTGGCAGTGCTGACCTGAAGGTCCATTCTAGTGAGGAGCGAGAGAAGTTCAGGCTCCACTGGTTATGCAATGTTTGGATTCTCTTCTAAGGAGTTGATCCAACTCCCATTGAAGTCAATGGGAGTTGCACCTGGGTACCAGAGAGATAACTGGGTTTTTAGTTTGCTGGTTGTGGTAGCACATTTTTATGTGTGATGTGGAGACCTGCCCCCAAGGGAACTGAACTAAGACAATCATTTTATTTCATATGTCGCCAAACAGCCAACTGATGGTAATTACCTTTGGATAAGTCTACACTGCAAAGAAAAATCCGCAACACCTAGTCTCAGAGCCTGGGTCAATTGACTCTCATGGGGCTCGGGCTGCAGCATTATACACAGGAGTGTAGATATTCCCACTCGGGTTGGAGCCCAGGGTCCAAAACCAGGCTCGGTTCCTGACCTGGAATGTCTACACTGCTATTTTTAGCCCTGCAGCCCCGAGTCAAGTGAACTGGGCTTTGAGACTTGCTGCCACAGGTTTTTCTTTGCAATGTAAACATACCCTATCGCTACAAATTGTAGTATTGTTCTCCATTGCCTGTTGCAGCCTGTTGTGCTGTGCTGCATGCTAAATATCTGCCACATTCCACCCAAGAGGTAATTGTATTTCAGCAGTGGATTAAATGAACTCTGTGTGTATGTGTGTGTGTTTGTGTGTGTGTGTGTGCGCGCACGCACGCTTATAAAGCATTTTGGGTTCTTCCAGGATGCAACTGACTATATATGTAAGATATTATTACTCATCATTTTATAATGGTTTTATTTTAATCTTTGCTATCTTTTCCTTTCCAAGTACATTTAGACATCCATTATCAATGAGTTACACAAAGGTTGTTCTTCGAAAGCCTTTAGCTGTGTCTTCTTCTATATATGTATCTTCTAAACCTTTTGATGTAGGAGCCTGGGCAAACTTGAAATCTTTATACTTGGATTTTAATCCTTGCTTATTGAGACAAAATTTACAGTGACTTCAGTGGAAGTTTTGTCTGAGTAAGGACGTCATGATTTTGACCCCAACAACTAACTGAGGAATCTGAAATGACAGTTTTATACACATACATACCAGTCCAAGAACCAGGCTGTGGAAGGATAGGATTTATTCACTACTATAAAATCTAAACACCCCTTTTATTTTTATGGGCATGCTGTTGAAAAGAAGCCATCCCTGGATAGACAGGATTTTCTTCTTTTATTTTTATTGTTACTGAAAGGTATATTTAGTCAGATCATAAACTGCACTTGAAACTTTTGTCATTTTAACAGCTGAGTGGTGCCCTTTGCCAGCCTAAATTATAATATGTGACTGCTCTCCATCTGAATAGTCCACTCAGATTTTTCCACCCAACAGCATAATTCAGTGCAGTCAGTACAGAGCTTAATGTTCACATTTATCTCTTTCCTCATGTCCAGCATTTGGGGCCCAACTCTCCTTCTTCCTTACACTTGTTTTTATAAGGCTATAACGTCCATGATTTTGTGGCGTTACTCCTGATTTACACCAGCATCGGTGTAATTCAAATCAAGCCCTCAGCGTTTAATTTGTGCCTTAGTCAATTCCTTCTCTCTTCCTCTTAAATTGAAATGGACTTTTTTTGCCAATTACATTTATTCTTTAAATGAGTGATGGTAACTTTATTTAATTACAACATCCTTGCTGGATTATGAAAGAACCTCTTGAGAATAATACAAATTCCTTTTTCCAAACCATTAATTAGGCAAAGCTGTTCTTACATTTTTTTTTCCTGTAGCGTGAGGGATTGTAAAATATGTGAAGAGAAACTGCCAGCCGAGAAATGCTCAGGGCTGCTCCTACTGACTTAGCCAGATGGTGGCTCCCTTAGGGATCACTTGGCAGAGCTGCTGTCTATGAACAAGGGTGGATTAAATGCTGATCCAAACTTGTGCTGACAGGGAACCCAGAGGCCAAGAGAGTGTGGCTCTGCAAATACAGAGGGGCCTATCTCCTTGCAAATGTAGGTCCAAGATCATGCTTCAGGGACAGTGAGCCAGTGCAAGCCAACAGATTCTTTGGCTCAGTCCCTTCTGCCAGCTGCCACCTTCCTGAATTGTCAGCATGCTCCCATCCTGCATAACAGGGGTGTTATCTGTAATATCCCCAAATCCATATCAGACTGGCATTTCAAAAAGTAGGCAGCGGGGCTCAGCATAGAGAGAGCATGTGGAGAACAACTGATCACTGTCCTCTTTATAACAGCCTTTAATATATGCAAAGACTATCAGCTCCCCCTTAGTCTTCCTTTCTCAAAACTAAACATACCCATTTTTAACCTTCCCTCACAGGTCAGGTTTTCTAAACCTTTTATCATTTTTGTCACTCTCTTCTGCACTCTCTCCAGTTTGTCCACATCCTTCCCAAAGTGTGGTGCTCAGAAATGGACACAGGCCTCACTGATCTGAGTAGAGTGGGACTGTAACCTCCTGTGTCTTACATATGACACTCTTGTTAATACACCCCAGAATGATATTAGCCTTTTTCTGAACTGAATCACATTGTTGACTGTGTGTGATCTGATATAACACCCTTCCCCGCCACAGCTCCTTTTCAGCTGTACTGCTGCCTAACCAGTTATTTCCCATAGTGTAGTTGTGCTTTTGATGTTTACTGTCTAAGTGTAGTACTTTGCATTTGTCTTTGTTGAATTTCATCTTGTTGAAGTCCAATCAATTCTCTAATTTGTCAAGGTGATTTTGAATTATAATTCTGTCCTCTACAGTGCTAGCAACCCTTCCCATCTTTTATAAGCATACTCTACACTCCATTATCCAAGTCATTAATGAAAATATCAAATAGTACCGGAGCCAGGACTGACCTCTGCAGGATCCCACTAGATACATCTTCCAAGTTTGACAGGGAACTATTGACAACTACTGTTTGAGTTCAGTCTTTCAACCACTAGTTTGCTTATGAGACTGTTATGTGGAACTGTGTCAAAAGCCTTACTAAAATCAAGATATATCATGTCTACAACTTCCCCCCATCCACTAGACCAATAACACTGTCAAAGAAGGAAATTAGGTTGCTTTGGCATGATTTCTTCATGACAAATTCATGTTGGCTATTACATATTATCCTGTTATCCTCTAGGTGGTTACAGATTGATTGTTTAATAATTTGTTCCAGTATCATTTCAGGTATCGAAGTTAGGCAGACTGGTTCATAATTTCCCAGGTCCTCTTTGTTCCCCTTTTTAAAGACAGGTACTATGTTTGCCCTTCTTCAGTCCTCTGGGACTCACAAGTCCTCCATGAGTTCTCAAAAATCATCGCTAATGGTTTCAAGATTGCTTCAGCTAGTTCCTTAAGTATCCTAGGGTATATGTCATCAGGCCCTGCTGACTTGAATACATCTAACTGATCTGAGTATTCTTTAACCTGTTCTTTCCCTGTTTTGGTTTGCGTTCCTGTCCTCTTGTTGTTCTTTCTCCCTTGTCTGGTCACAATGTGAAGACTGAAGCAAAACAGGCATGAACACCACACCTCAGCCTTCTTTATCTTGTCTCCTGAAAGAAAAAAAAGTGCCTTAACATCGAGGATGGGAGACCACTGCTGGTATGTGGGTGGGCGGGGAGAGGGTGGAGAGAGAGAGAGAGACTTGGACTCCACAATTTTGGAGTCTTTCAGCAGTTTTTTCCACATTCTCCAATATTCTGCAAATTTTAAGGTTTCATTTTAAAAAAAAGTAAGTTTCTAGGCCAGATTCACTGATGAATTCTGGCTTCTTTTTGCTACTCTGGTAATGCAAAGCAGTCAAAGCCCCAGTTTAACCAGCCAGTTATAGTGCGTTTACCGCAGTTTTGCATCTCTGAAATGGTGCAAAGCAGTTTGAGAGATGTGTTTTTCACACAATGCATAACTAAACTGTGGAACTCATTGCCTTATGAGGGCCAAAAGTATACCTGACTTCGAAAAAGAACTGGATAAGTTCATGGAGGATAGAATTAGCCAAGATGGTTAAGGATGTAGCCCTGTTTGGGGTGACTCTAAACCTCTGACCACCAGAAGCAGGGAGTGGAAGATGGGTGGATCACTCCATAATTGGCCTGTTCTGTATGCTGTCCCTGAAGCTCCAGTACAGGCCACTGATAGAGACAGAATACTGGGTAAAGTGGACCATGGTCAGACCCAGTATGGTAGCTCTTATATACTTAGAGTCAGGAACAGTGGAAGCTTCCTAAAAGTGTAGGGGGCTACCGGAGCCCAGACCAGGGCCCATTCCCCCTTGCCACTCCTTCCCCTCAAGACACTGCCCCTGCACTGCCCCTTCCCCATACGCCCCACCCCCACACCACTCCTTCTCCCCGAGCCCCCGCCCTCATGCTGCCCCTTCTCCCTGAGGCCCCACCCTCATGCTGCCCATTCTCCTGAGCCCCCGCGCTCGCAACGCCCCTTCCCCTGAGAGCCCCCTCCTGCACCACCTCTTCCCCACAAGGCCCCCGCCCCGCTCACCCCTGTCCGCCCCTTCCCCCTCATCGCTCACCCTTGTGGCCAGTAAAAAGTGGGAGGGCCATGGCCTTCTGGCCCCGCCTGTTCTGGCACCCCCACTTAGAGTATTCCAGGCCCTCTGTCTTTTCTCATTCCAGAAATACAGCACAGTCAATATAACAATAAGCTCTATTACACTTATCTCAATGGGGTGTGAATGTTAAAGCTCAATTTTGAACATTCAAATGCTCAAACTGTTAACTAAAGGAAAAATGTTCTTCCTCTCTTTATTTGCTTAAAACATGAATTTACATTAAAAATGTCCAAACAAACAAACAAACAAACCCAACCCCAAACAAAACCAAACCCTTACTTTAGTGCAATGTTACGATTGTATAATTAAAATCACAAAATTTTAGGAAATGCAAAAGTTAAAGTTCCAATAGTAATCTTAACTGATCTTTGTTCCATATTTAAGTTTGGCAAAGTTATAAGCAACTGAAAACAGGGTCTTATAAAAGAAAGTTTTGTGCTACCTGTGTTGCCTGTAGCACTGGCATTCAGTATTATCTATTCCTGCTTCCTAGTTGTTATCTCACCATTGTTATGTTATAAAATGTAAAAAAAGTATGCAAGATGCTCAGTGCAGCCAAATTAATGTTAGCAATGTGAGTTATCATTGCTGTTGGAATTGCACTTTTTTGCAATCTTGATTTTCCATGACTACATTTTTGCCTGTAATCCAGTAATGTCATTTTTAATCAAAACCAAATCTATCCATCAAGTTAATACACATCTTTCTATTGTGTTGTGTTGTTTGATGGAAGCACAGTGATTAATGCCGCAGCCCAGTGGTTCTCAACCCACAGTCCGTGGGCGGCTCGTGGCCCAATCAGCACACAGCTGCAGTCCATGTAAGATCCTCAGGGTCATACAGGTAGTATATATATTGTGTGGATGCTGCCCACATAACACATAGAGAGCTGCAAATGCAGCCCACGCTGGTGAATAGGTTGAGAACCACTGTGTGTAACCTTTCCTCTGCTGAGACAAGAGCCAATTCCGATTGTGATTCAATTCACAAGCAAAGCTGGGTGAATATGGCAAAACATTGTCTGTGAGTATTCACGCGAATGTGCCAGTGAGTTTGCTTGGGCCGTGCTCGTGTCCCTTTCCTGTTTGCTCTTTGGGCAAAATTCACCCCAGTCCCACTTTCATCACTTCCATGGGATTTCAGTCAGGGACAGATGTACCCTCCCCGTTCAATGGGTGCACTCTACTGTAGTCAAGCAGAGCACTGATCACTCTCAGCAGCACCGTTTGCCCTGGCACTGCATTCCTAATCCTGGCCCTGTGTGGCAGAAATGCTGGGGCGGGGAGGAAGAGGGGCTAGAGAGTGAGTTTTCTTCCCACCTCCTGCCTGCTCCACTTTCACTTCACAGCAGTGGCTCCTGTCTCGCAGGGCTGGGCCTGGCTCCCCACTCCAGGCATTGTGACTTGGCACATGGGGTCACAGCACCACTCGGGTTTGGCCCCTGGGTTTCATCATTTCTGTGGGTGCAATTGAATCCATGTACCCTTGGTAAAGCCACCCCTGATTGACGTGGTGAATAGGCCTTGTGCTTGTCCTCCATGCAGGGATGTGAACAGTCACAGTCTTGCTTTACTTGCAAGAATCTCGCGGAAAGCAAATCTGAAACTTGCACTCTTGTGCATGTGCACTGGCAATGTTACATTTTACATGGGACAGGACACTGCTGTGGGCCAGGCTACCCAAAACCGTATGCCAAAACCCCTAACTATTCTATTTATATACCTGCATGGTCCCGAGCCTTGTAATACCTGAGCACCTGGCAGAGAGCCAATAATACAATCAGACAAGCATGTGACTAGACACTCCACAGCCAGGCCTGCATGCTCGGAGGCAAATGCAATTACTTTATTGCTGACCGCAAAGATGACAGTGCAGAGATACCACTGTTCTGTATCCCTAACAGAAAAAGACAGACCAGCAAATGAAATGTATTTGGTCCTGATTTTTCACAGTAACTGAGTTGCCATTGACTTCAGTGGGAGCTGTGAGTGCTCAGTACTTCTGAAAATCAAGGCTCTTGATGCATTTTGAATGGGATAGGACACTATGCACCATAGAAAGGGAATGGTGTTCCTTTAACTTCTCACCAGAGCTCTGGTACAGAAGAAATTAATTAAGGCAAGGATCTGACTGCACCATCCACTAATAGGACCACATGTGCAATTACTTGGTATGAATATGAAGGGGAAAAATTAAATTTCAGCTGTTCACCCAGACAATACCTTTTACACAAGCCTAATTTTTCTAGATGAAAATGGACCTGTGCCAGGAAAGAGAGGGTATGAGCATTTCTAAAATTCCCTTATGCTATTCTGCTAACTCTGCCAAAACTGCTCCTCTCCCTGAGAGAACATAAGAATACAAGACTGGCCATACTGGGTCAGACCATCTAGCCCAGTATTGTCTTCCAACAGTTGCTAGTGCCAGATGCTTCAGAGGGAATGAACAGAACAGCACAAGAGGTTTAGGGGTACTCAGAGCATGTGGTTGCATCCCTGACCATTTTGGCTAATAGCCATTGATGGACCTATCCTCCAGGAACTTACCTAATTTTTTTGTGAACCCTGTTATATTTTTGGCCTTCACAACATCCCCTGGCAATAAGTTTCACAGTTGACTGTTTGTTGTGTGAAGATGTACTTGCTGCTGTTTGTTTTAAATCTGCTGCCTATTAATTGATATCTCTACTTAAGTAAAACTTTTGATACTGTCTCACATGACCTTCCCATAAACAAATTAGAGAAATATAGCCTAGATGAACCTACTATAAAGCGGGTTCATAACTGGCTGGAAACAAGTACTCAGAGAGTAGTTATCAATGGTTCATAATTGCCTCAAAGAGCATATCAAGTGGGTTCCTGTAGGGATCTGTCCTGGGTCTTATTAATGTCATCATAAATTATTTAAATGACACAGAGAGTACTCTTACAACATTTTCAGACTATACCAAGCTGGGAGGGGTTACAAGCACATTGGAAGACAGAATTAGAATTCCGAATGATCTTGACAAACTGGAGACATAGTGTGAATTAAATAGGATGCAATTCAATAAGACAAATGCAAACTACTACACTTAGGAAGCAATAATCAATTGCATAAATACAAAATGGGAAATGACTGTTTAGGAAAGAGTACTGCAGAAAGGGATCTGGGAGTTATAGTGGATCACAAACTAAATATGGATCTTCAATGTAATACTGTTGCAAAAAAAAAGTGAACATTGTTCTGGGATGTATAATTGGGAGTGTTGTAAGCAAGACACAAGAAGTAATTCTTTTGCTCTACTCAGCACTGATAAGGCGTTAACTGGAGTACTGTGTCCACTTCTGGGCACCACACTTCGGAAAAGATGGACAAATTGGAGAAAGTACAGAGGAGAGCAACACAAGTGATTAAAGGTCTAGAACACATGACCTGCCAGGAAAGATTGAAAAAAAAATGGGTCTGTTTGGACCAGAGAAGATGGAGGTGGGACATAATAACTGTCTTCAAGTATGTAAAAGTTTGTTATAAAGAGGAGGGTGATAAATTGTTCTCCTTAACGATTGAGGGCAAGACAAGAAGTAATGGGCATAAACTGTAGGAAGGGAGATTTAAGTTAGATATTAGGAAACACTTTCTAACTGTCAGGGTAGTTAAGCTATTGAACAAATTACCTAGGGAGGATGTGGAATCTCCATCACTGAAGGTTTTTAATAAGAAGTTAGACCTAAAGGTTTTTAATAAGAAGTTAGACAAACACCTGTCAGGGATGATCTAGATCAGGGGTGGGCAAACGTTTTGGTCCGAGAGCCACATCTGGGTGGGGAAAATGCATGCAGGGCCATGAATGTGGTGCTGGGGCAGGGGGTTGGGGTGCGGGAGGGAGTGTGGGGTGTGGGAGGGGGTGCAGGGTGTATGAGGGGGCTCAGGGAAAGGGGTTGGGGTGCAGGAGGGGGGTGCGGACTGTGGGAGGGGGCTCAGGGCAGGGGTGCAGGGAGGAGTGCGGGAGGGGGCTCAGGGCAGGGGGTTAGGGTGCAGGAGGGTTGCGGCAGGGGGCTCAGGGCAGGGAGTTGGGGTGCGGGGTGCAGGAGGTGTTCGGGCTGTGGGCTCTGGGCTCTGGCCCAGCACCGCTTACCTGGAGCGGCTCTGGGGTGGCAGCGGCGTGCACTGGGGCCAGGGCAGGCTCCCTGCCTGCCTGCCTGCTCTGGCCCTGCGCCGCTCCCGGAAGTGGCCGGCACCATGTCCCTGTGGCCCCTGGGGGAGGGGGAGCAAAGGGCTCCACGCACTGTCCTCGCCTGTGGGTACCTCCCCCAAAGCTCCCATTGGCTTTGTTTCCCCATTCCCGGCCAATGGGAGCTGCGGGGGGCGGTGCCTGCAGGCGAGGGCAGCGTGCAGACCAATCCCACAGGCCAAATCCAAAGCCCTGATAGGCTGGATCCGGTCCACGGGCCATAGTTTGCCCACCCCTGGTCTAGATAATACTTAGTCCTGTCCTAGATTTCTATGATTCATTAGGTGACCCTTGGTTCTTGTGTTATATGAAGGGGTAAATAACACTTCTCTATTCACTTTCTCCACACCAGTCATTATTTTATAAACCTCTGTCATAACCCCCTTAGTCATCTCTTTTCTAAACTCAATAGTCCAAGTCTTTTTAATCTCTCCTCATATGGAAGCCGTTCCATACCCCTAATAATTTTTGTTGCCTTTTCCAATTCTAATACCCTTTTTGAGGTGGGGTGACAAGAACTGCAAGCAGTATTCAAAGTGTGGGCATACCTTGGATTTATGTAGTGCCATTATGATATTTTCTGTTTTATTATATACTTCTTTACTCATGGTTCCTAACATTCTATTAGCTATTTCTCACTGGTGCTGCATAATCAGCAGATGTTTTCAGAGAACTATCCAGAATGACTCTAAGATCTCTTTCCTGAGTGGTAACAACTAATTTAGAACTCATTGTTTGATACGTAATAATATTTGGGATTATTTTTTTCCAATGTGCATTATTTTGCACTTATTAACATTGAATATCATCTGCCATTTTGTTGCCCACGCAGTTTAGTGAAATCCCCTTGTAACTCTTCAGAGTCAGCTTTAGACTTAGCTATTTTGAATAATTTAGCATTGTCTGCAAACATTGCCACCTCACTATTTACCCCCCTTTTCAGATCCTTTATGAATATGTTGAACAGCACTAGTCCCAGTAAAGAGTCTATTTATCTTTTTCCATTTTTAAACTGTCATTTATCCCTACCCTTTGTTCCCTATCTTTTAACCAATTACTGATCCATGAGAGGACCTTCCCTCTTATCCATGACTGCTTACTTTGCTTAAGAGCCTTTGGTGAGGGACCTTGTCCAAGGCTTTCTGAAAGTCTAAGTACACTGCATCAACCGGATCACTCTTGTCCACATACTTGTTGACCTTTCTGAGAATTCTAATAGATTGGTGAGGCATATTTTCCCTTACAGAAGCTGTGCTGGCTCTTCCCCAACATATCATGTTCATATATGTGTCGGATAATTCTGTTCTTTACTATAGATTCAACTGGTACTGAAGTTAGTCTTACCGGCCTGTAATTGCCAGTCATCTGGTGCGCAGGCTAATTTAAGTGATACGTTACATACTACAATTAGTAGTTCTGCAGTTTCATATTTGAGTTCCTTCAGAACTCTTGGGTGAATACCATCTGGTCCTAGTGACTTAGTACTGTTTAATTTGCCAATTTATTCCAAAACTATTTCTATTAACACCTCAATCTGGGACAGTTCCTCAGATTTGTCACCTAAAAAAATGGTGTGAGAATCTCCTTCACATATTCTGGGTGAAGACCAATGCAAAGAATTCATTTAGTTAAATGTAATGATATTATAGCTGCTATTACTAAGCAGTTTAGCAATATTCACCTTTTGGACCAGATCCTTTGCGCCATTTAGGACTAAATCAAGACTTGCCTCTCCCCTTGGGAGTTCCAAGTTAGCTGCTCCAAGAAGCAGTCATCTAGAAATTTATCTCTGCATCCTGTCCTGAGATAACATGTACCCAGTCAATCTGTGGATAGTTGAAATCCCCCATTATTACTGGGTTTTCTGTTTTAGTAGCCGCTCTAATCTCCCTGAGCATTTCACAATCACCATCCTGGTCAGGTGGTCAGTAGTTTATTCCTACTGCTATACTCTTTTTATCTAAGCATGGAACTTCTATCCATAGAGATTCTATGGTACAGTTTGGTTCATTTAAGATTTTTACTATATTTGACTATATTATTTCTGTCACATATAGTGCCACTCCCCCACCAGTGCAACCTACTCTGTCATTCTTATATATTGTGTACCCTGGTATTACCATGTCCCACTGATTATCAGCATTCCACCAAGTTTCTGAAATGCCTATTATATCAAAATCCTCATTTAACACCAGGCACTCAAGTTCACCCATCTTAGTATTTAGACTTTTAGCATAGGTATACAAGCATTTATAAAATATGTCAATATTTACTGTACCAATGTATCAAAAGCTTCAAGCCTTCGCTTAGTTATAAAAGTTTCCCTCATTCACCCAGGGAAAGAAAACAATGCCTTGTAACTTGTGTGGTCAAAACTAAACAATGTAGCTCAACTTTCAATGGTCAGGGAATAGATACTCCTGGTGAATTGTTTGTGATCCATCTGAAGAAACCCTTGCCTAGTTGTTTACACTCAACAGGGACCCATGATTGGAACAATAGAAGTGTTCGAGGCTGAGGTACAAGTTGGTAGAGGAACTGGGCAAAATTTTCTGGACAAATAGTCTTAGGTCAACTAAAACTATTCTTAAATTTGAGTCAAATTCAGCAGATGATTTCAGCTAGGAAAAAAACATCTAGAAAGTCAAATTGTTTCACTCTATAGAAACAAATGTTTCTGGATTTTTTTGGTTTAGCCACTGAACTGAAAAATCAATTATTCATTTAGCTCTAACTGGCAGAGCTGTGTAGGTAAAGCTGCCCACTCTGTCCCAGGAGCTGTCGGTCTCTGCCTTCCAAGAGCACAAAAATTCAGAGACATACAGAGTTTGTGTTCCAATCCTTTCGTTCTCTGTGTCTGTCTCAAAGATTGATCTTGTGTCACTTTAAAGCTTGCAATGCACTTGACATCCTTTAAAAAACTTGTTTGCTAACAACACAAAACACAAGAAGAGCATTTATGTATTTCTGGATGGCATTTGCTGTCTATGATTTTAGTTCATAGTCCCTTTCCCCACACATCTTTCTCCTCCCCTGCTGCCACAGTTAGATGCTCTCCCACACTAGGGGCCTTTTGCACCACTGAACCAGCACACAGCACAAAGGGGCCATAAACTGACCAGATCAACCCAGATGGGAATTCTCCTGGTGTGAGGGAGTCCCGAGTGGTGAAGAGCTGGTGTAGTCAGCTGTAATTCTAACCCCTCAAGCCCTAGTGTAGGGGGTGAGGAAAAGCAGTAACAGGTTTAGAGCACCTCTGAGGTGGTTCTAAAAACTAAGGCAGGGCTCAGGTCAGCATAGAACTAGTCCCACAATCACCCTCTTCAAACCCTCCCCAACCCCTATCAGCTGCAGCCAGAGCTTACTGAGCACAGCTGACAATCTAGCCCTCAATACTGCTAAGTAGATATTACATGTATTACGTAACAGGCCCCATCTCCTAACATCAAATAAATACATGCTGCATTCAAAAAACCATGGACCAAACAAAGTTGCTACCCTGGCTCTCTGAACCTACTTTACCATTGCTGTTTCATCCAGGCAGTAGCAGGTTGAACCATTGTGCTACTCTTCTATACACACTAGCAGCTACTGTTACCTTCTTATCAAATTCTGTGCATTCTTTCCTTGCCTCCACTTTGGAGAACGAGTATAATTTTAAATGGGTTCATTTAGGTTTTAAAATTTAAAAGCCTTCTTAATGCCAAGCTAAAATAGCTCAGTGAGTCAGCGGCATTTTCTCTTTTCCTTTTTTTCCCCTCCCACCACCTCTAGCTGGAGGGTCAGTGTAAGGAACTCCACAATGACAAACAGGAGACCAAAGTGGAGAACACCAAGCTGAAGCTAACAAACCAAGAGCTGCTGCAGGAACTGGAGCGAACGTCTCAGGAGTTAATAGTCGCCCAGCAACAATTACAGACGCTCCAGGAAGAGGCTTCAAAACTACATGAAGAAAAAGAAATGTAAGTGACAGCTGCCTGTGGCCCCAGTATGCTTGCTTGAAGCGACAGCAAGCCTGATTCTCCACATGCACAGCACCTTGTGGAGGCACTTTAACACCTGTTCAAAATGCATGCAATGCTGATGGAGTAATATGTGAGGTCAGACCAATGCAAGAACTACAAACTTGGTTACAAACAAGATTGTCCATAGCCATAGCAGGCTGTTGTATCCCTGCTTTACCCTGTTTACATTTGTCACATAAGGTGTTAATGTACCTTGCTTCAAAGTGGTTAATGACAACTCTGCTGCCACCTTGCACTGTTGTGGGCTGTTGCTTCCCAGTTGCTGGGGGTCAGCCTGACATGCTGTCAAGTTTGACTTCAGTGTGTTTTTATATCGTTTGTATTAGCCATCATAAGAATGAGCTTGACTTTAGCTAACCATACAATATGGCCTTGGATATTCTCAAGTTGACCATATGTATGAGATGCCCAGATCAATTCAGTTGAGCTTTTATGAGTATGCTTTGAATGCCAGACCTCCAACAGTTATTGAGAATTGTAAAAGCACTACCAAAACACAAAAGTTTTACACCTGTTTTGAACGCACTCTTTTCACCAGCTACATATAGTGACTACGGACGGTTCAAGGTGGTAGAGAATCATTTCCACTTTTTGTACCATGTTTATTTAAATATTATTATTTTGCTTTAAGGAAGCAAATTCTTCGTGCTGTGTACTAAAATAGACAACATTAATAATATTGCACACCACAACATAGGGAACCAGATCCTGAGCTGTGCCAGCTGCACAGAAGAGGTGGGCAAAACTGTCATTTGTTTCTTGATTTTCTTGACTCCAGAGGAGCAGAACAAGGCCTGTGCAACACTTAAGTCCATTTAAAGGAATATTTATTAGAGCTGGTGAAAAAATTTCCACTGAAACTATTTTTCAACAGAAAATTGGCTTTTTCAATTCAGCAGAATTGTCGTGAAAAGTGCCTGCTTTCTGAAGAAAATTTCAAGTTTTCATTAAAACAAATCGGAAGACCTGAAAGCCAAAAAGTATTTTTTTGGCTGAAAACCAAAATATTTCTGCTGAAATTTGATTGAGAAATGCCTTTTGGTTCCCCATGGGAATTGTAGTTTGGCTGCCTCGGAGACCATTCTCCTCTATTGGGTGGATTTTTTGGTCATACTACATTTCCCATGATTCATCATGGCTATGGGACTGCCATGATGCACCATCTTCCGTAATCAAGAGAGGAGACCATGGTGGAACATGCAAAATGTAGTCCAACCAGCGAGCTCAGCCTATAGAGGAAAATGAAAGCATGAGCCACTCGAACTGCAGTTCCCTGGAGATATTGTGGCAGCATTTCAGAATTTCTGTTTTCAGCTGAAATATTTTGGATTTCAATTTTTTGGATAAAACTCAAAATTTTCTGCAGGGAAAAACATTTTCCAGCCAGCTCTAATATTTAGGGGATGGAAATTGGAGGGAAGTGAAACACAAGTCTTGTGTTGACCCTCTGCAGTGGACAGGGCCGGCTCTGGCTTTTTTGCCTTGGGCCGTTCTCCCCGACCGGCCGGAGCGCCGGGGGGAGGGCAGCGAGCCCGGCTGGGGCTCTGCTCTCCCCGGCGGCCGGAGCCAGAGCACCGTGCCACGCCGCCCCCCTCCAGGTGCCGCCCCAAGCACAAGCTTGGTGGGCTGGTGCCTGGAGCCGGCCCTGGCAGTGGAGTAATTATACCTTAATGCTGGAAATTTTAGAAGGGTTCAGATTTTTACCACTAGGGCCAGATTTTCAAGAGTTTAGCTCCCATATGGGTACCTAAAAAACACCCTAAGTGTCACAGTAGGCGCAGCTAGGTGCTGAGTACTTTTTTGAAAGTCTGGTCCCAACTGCAGATCCTGAGCACTTGAAAATCTGGACGCTAAATGAAGGCCAGCTACAGGCCTCAAATTCTCTTTCCATGAGCATTTATTCCTAATGAGTCTTACCTCCCACTAATATTCATGAAAAACAATCAGAGAAAGTGTGCACATTGCTAAGCTAAATTGGATTCAGAATTAGCAAAAGTTTCATGACTATTTCTCCCCGAAATCCAATCATTTCAGCTGCAGATAATGTAACTCAGTGCTGGGAACTCAGCACCTCTCAGGGTGGGGCATCATCTTGGACTAAATAGTGTTTCCTCTCTTCAGAAGGCCATTGGTCCAAACTCTACTTAGCTATTGCTAATTTAATCTATTTTGAACATATGAGGAGTATTCTTTAATAATAATAATTATTATTATTATAGATATCCCATCCCCTAGAACTGGAGGGGACCTTGAAAGGTCATCAAATCCAGCCCCCTGCCTTCACTAGCAGGACCAAGTACTGATTTTTGCCCCAGATCCCCAAGTGGCCCCCCTCAAGGATTGAACTCACAACCCTGAGTTTAGCAGGCCAATGCTCAAACCACTGAGCTATTCCTTTGACTATAGCCACCCAAAGCCAAGCCCATTTCAAACACAAGGGCCAAATCCTCAGCTGATTTTTGTCGGCTGAGGGTCTAGCTCTGAGTTTCGCATGCTGCCTCATTTTTGTATGATTCATTTATAGTTTTGAAGTGAACAATGGCAGTATTTCTCCCCTTTCCCTCCCCCCCCCCCCCCCCCCCCGCAAGACCATTTCCTCTTTGAAGGGCCTCACTTATGAGCTATAGAACAAAGGCAGTGTTGCAATCAGTTGCAGGCTGATTCCAAAGGAAGTGAGGAAACCAGCAGGAAATCGGTGAGTGGTATCTCAGCTGCTCTCCATTCTTGTGGTCAAACTACTGAACGATGATGATGATTTTAAGTTTGTAAAGCACTTTTTATTCCAAAATACTTTATGGAATTAGCGGTGGATCATGCCCAGCTTTCCCTGCAATGGTGTGGCTCAGCACTGCCCCCAGGGCAGGCCAGAGACTATAAGGCACAACTGAGCTGTTAAAAGCTGATCTGCTGTTCAGACCACACACAGGTAGCACTTCACACACCATTAAAAGGCAGAAAACAACATGGACCAAACCCTCAACTGGTGTAAATCCATGCAGCCCCATTGAAATCAGTGGGGTTATACTGATTTGCATCATCTGAGGATCTGACTCCATGTGTTTAATGCTGCACAACAGTTTAGGTCAGGAAATGGAGAGGAATAATATATCCAATAAGGGAAAACTGGGTTAGCCAAATGTCATTACCTGTATTGAAACTTGGCCAGCATAGGAAAGTTAACCCCTCTAGCCTTGTGAAAAGTTTCATGGGATCTTTAATGATCACAAGTGATTAGGGCCTTAATTTTAAGTCTTATCTGAAAGACTCCAGCCCCAGTATCACGGTGTAGTAAATTGACTGGATGAAAATCCTAAAAAGGTCAATCTTCTAACTCCTTGGTTGTTAGTTACTACTGGTAGAATCCAACCTAACCAAAAAAAAGTGAGACTAACCTGATCATGCAGTCCTTAGGTGGCTGAGCTCCGTTGATGTTATTGACGGGTTAGCCAGAGTAAGGACTGCAAAACTGAGCCTAAAGTGGCATTTTCTAAGGGTTGTAGGAAGCAGCCTATAACTACTATGTTAAAATGTCTTTCTTTGTTTCCCTCTGTTGTAGGGAGGTATACAGGGTGACAGAAACTTTAGAGCGAGAGAAGTCGGGACTCCTTAAGCAGCTGGATTTCTTAAGGTAACACACACAATCATTTGCAGGATTTCTTGCATTATCCTTATAAAACTATGTGTTTATTTTAAAGTTCGTAAACTATGACCCCAAACTTAGCAGAAATCCCATTTTGGGATGAATCCCAGCATATAGAAATTCCTCAGTGGCCTAGAGAGAGTGGAATATCCTTACAGCATCTGTCCTGTCAGAGCTCCCTGCCCCCCACCAGAGGGGGCCTGCCAAGGAAAGACGGGTTTTGTCAGGGCATGCTGCACTGTGACTATTCTGTGCTGTGGAATAATATCTAGGAGGCTGTTTCAGCCAAGTGCAGGTCAAAACAGTTGTGAGGCTGCCCTGACTTTATAGTGGGCCAGACCTTGGATACAGGAGATTCAAAGGCAGCTTAAAGCTCCTTTTGCCTTTCATTGCTGCACCAAGTGTAGTTCATTCAGAATAGAGACTGTTAGTTTAAATATATATATATATATAATAGATATGGCTGATTTTCTGCCTAACATTTTTATATTAGTATAATGCCAGCATTGGAAGCTAGTTCTGGGCACTGTTTAATGTCCTTTGTAATGTGAAATAGTATCTAATATAAATATTATCACTTGATTTTTGTTACTAGATTATTCAATTTATATGAGCTAATTATATGTGCATTTGAGCAATAGTCTTTCATCCAATGTGCATTTAAAAATATTTCAGATGGACTCATGTACAATTACATCAGAGGCTCCCAAATTGTAGTCTGAGACCCGCTGTTGGTTTGCAGTGCATTTGCCAATGTACAGCACTTTGTCCCCCTCCATTGGTGACTGGGTCTCAATGAGGTTGATAGAGGTTGATGAGCCTGCTAGAACTTTGGCTAGCTGACCTTGGTCTTTCTTTGTGCCAAGGCAATAGTAGACCCATTAACCTCTTTGTGTGACCCAGCCGCCATGAGAAAGTGACAGAGTACCATCCGGAGTGGGTGTGGCTTAGATCTGCAGAGAGCTGGCTTGTCACATGGAACACCTCTTCTCCGTTATTTCCAGCAGCTAAATCGCATTAAGAGAAGCTGAACACATTTGTTATTTTCTTAAAGCTTCTCTTCTACATCAGCAATCACGGTAGTTGTCACAGGGATGTTACCTGGTCGTGACAGGTCTATGCAGCTGTGGTTGGGAGGGCGTGCACCAAACAAGCTCTCTATTAAGATCTATGGAAAAGTTTGAAACCCCTTGATTCAGAATAAATGAAGAAATATTGTTCATGGTTTTTTTCCACGTTAGAAGCTTTTGCTTTGACATTTTTAGATTGAGAACCAGATGGTCTAAATTAGTGTAGTCCCCACTGAATTACACCAGCTGGGGATCTGGCCCTGTGATAATATAGATGAGTTAAAGTCAAAGTTGGAAAACAGCAGAATGAAGACAATGCACTTCAAGAAGGCAGATTTGATCAGATGCAGAGAATTGGTAGGTAAGATCTAGTGGGAAGCAAGTCTAAGGGAAAAAAGAATTCAGGAGACGGGAGGCTGTGGAATCTCCAGCATTAGAGGTTTTTAAGAACAGGTTAGACAAACAGGGATGGTCCAGATAATACTTAGTCCTGCCTGAGTGCAGGGGACCAGACTAGTTGACTTATCATTTCTATGATTCTTTGGAAAAATATCAACGTAAAAGTATATTAAAAACATTAAAGTAAAAACCCAGTATCTGGGTTTGATACTAAATTTCTACCATAGTTTGCTGGTTCTTTTACTTGTTTCCTTTCCTTACAGAGAAAGGAACAAACTTCTCAGAGATGAACGAGACATGTTTTTACAGGTACACAAATACCATTTTATAACTCAGAAGTTATCAAACAGAGATCAGAATGGTCTAAAATATGGGGACCAGAATGTTGTAGGAGGGAAGAGATTCTTGTGTCATTCCTCTTCCCTCCCGCATTCGCCACCTTCCCAGTTAAAAGCAAGATTTATGGCAACAAAAGGTATTTATTAAATAAAACTGGAAGCCAAATATTTAGGTTACTAAAACTCCAGCTATTTTAGGGGAAGGGAATGAATACTAATGAACCTAGTTTATAAGACGCTAAGGAGACAATCAAGAGGGAATGAGAGAATCTTCAAATGGAACAATTAAAATTCAAGTGTTTATCTATCCAATCAACAGTAATCTCTTTAAACATGTATACATCAGTGCAGTATCCGAGTACTGAACAAAGAGTCCTATCCTCCTGCCAATGGATACAAGTCAATCCCATTGACTTTGTATCCTGCAGCAGGAGACTAGGTCCCCAGGACCTGAGAGATCATGGCTTCCTTTTCTCTACTAAAGATAATTCAGAATTATGATGTCTAATCATTTGCAGAGGTGGTCTGTGTTTCCTTTCTCTCCAAGAAGGAGTGACACTGGGTCAGATTGTCAGCTGGTATAAATCCGCATACCTCTGTTGGTTTCATTTATTTCAGTGGATCTCGGCTGATTTACACTGGCTTATGGTCTGGGCCACTGGGTCTATAAGGAAGATTAATTGTTGTAGAATCAGGATTTTCCATGTTTTTATTTATCACTCAAGATTTTGAACCATTTGCCTCTCTGCTAATCCGTCAATTACTTTCTGTCGCTCCCATCACTGTATTATCTAAACACTAGCAACAAATAGACTGTTTTATTAACCATAATGAATAGCAAGAGTAATTAATAAAATAAATAATATATTTCTGCAGAAAAGTAAAACAAATGCTCCAAAAGCCAACTGGAAAAAAAGATCAGGATCTATCATTGGCAAATATGTAGAGGGAAAGGCATCACTTAAGAGGTAAGGACTTAATTTTGCTATTTGGCATATGTTTGACAGTTACAGGGAAAGTGCACAAAAGATGTAGAATGCTTATTTCACCATGATTGTTCGTGAAACCACTACAGCTTGGAATTGTAAGTGTAATATTGATATTGCATCGATCTCTAAGGTGCAGATTAGTATGTCGTCTGAGTATCTGTGATGGGGGCAGATAGGCCCCACACTGGCAACAAGCAGCTTAATGAGGCAGATAGACTCCACACTGGCTACAAAAGGATTAAGGAGAGCCTGTGATCCAGCTGACCTCACCCTCCTATGCCTCTGGCCAATGTCAGGTGTGGAGAGGGGAGTTAAAAGGAGGACATCTAGTCCAGTTGAGGGCTGACCAGGAAGGAGAGCAGAGCTCTGCTACTTCTCTCAACAAGGCAAGTCTGGCTGTAGTCAAGAGCATAAGGCAGCTTGCTAAGTGGATAAACCATTTGGGGGATGGGATGACTAGGCCCAGGAAGATGGACATGAAGGGACTAAGGACATGCAAAGACAAGCCTGGAGCAGAACGGTAGCGTCCTGCCAACAAATCTTCAGATGCACCTGATTTTTAGTTCACTGTTTTTTGTCACTTTTTGTTTTATCGTCTAACATACTGGAAGTGGTAGGACTCCAGTGTGCCTTAGCTGGAGTGGTTAAGGCACCATGGCACCAGATCTGCGAGGGGTGACACAATCATCAGGGACCTGCAGTAGCGGAATCATCCCCGACAGGCTGCCTAGACAACCCAGTTACCGAGCTCTTTTAAAAAATTAGAAATCTAGGGTCAGATCTTCAGCTACAGCTAATACACTGACCATGCTGCTTGGGCATAGGTAGATTGTGGGAAAGCCGAAGCCAGTCCTGTACCTGGTGTTACTTGGATCAGCATTAATGTGGCATGATATCTTCAGGAACTTCTGCTGGAGGAGTGCACCTCCACAGCATCCCTTACTGCAGATAGTAGTCGACTACTTGGGATGCATAAGAACATGGGATAGATAGAAGACATAAAACCATGGAGAATTTAAATCTGAATTATGTGATCATAAATATGAAATAAATGGAAACAAGATTAAGGCCTCCATGTCATATTAACAAGCTTCTTTTGGGCAAACAAAGAACCTGGGAAGAGCAGTAAAATGTCACCTTGGGGATAGGGACCACAGCAAGAGTCTGACAGAATACGGGCATGCAGCTAGTATAAACGGGCATAGCTCCATAGCTTTCAATGCTGATTTATACCAGTTGAGGATCTGGCCTGTACTGCTCAAGCCAGAATTAAGTTGCAGATGGAAAGTTTTGTTCATTCTAATCTCACCATTTTAGGATGAGCCTAAATCCACTGTTGTTCATCTCTGAATTTTCAGTTAAAATATTAATATTTGTTATATTACCTTCTGTATGGGTTACATATGTATTATACTGATTTTATACAAACACTCATATAATAGATGTTTGACTTACTTTTCAAAAGTCAATTGATTGTACAGTCTAACTCTTCTCTATATAAGAGAGAGTGTAATGAACCTGATTGTGCATCCTGTTATATTTAATTTAAGTCAGGAGTAACTCCACTGGATGGAATTACACCAATGTAAATGAGATAAGAATTAGGCCTAATGTTGTTTTGTAACCTACTTATATCTGATCTTTATCTAGCCAATCCTCCGAAGAAGATGATGTTTTCAATAACTTAACAAGGAGGAGGAATTCTATTGGTTTGAATGGATATCTTTCTTCAGAATCTGACCATGGTACTAATGGGGGCATGACTCAAACAAAACAACTGCAGAGAATAATCTCCATTGAAGAAGATCCCTTACCCCAGCTTCTTGAGATGCCAGTTGAGAAGCAGTACAGCAAGTGGACAGAAGAAAATGACATCTCCCCAGAAAAGGAAATGGATGAGAAGCAAATTGTGACATCTTTAGACCACACACCATTGTCTCTCAGAGAGCAACCAGTAGGGAAAGAAACACAATCAAATGTAAGGGGACAACTTACCTTAAATGGAGGTGGAGGGTATCATGTAATAAATTAATGTCACAAGCCAAAATCATTTGGCTTCCCTTTTGTAGACACAAGTTGCACCTATACAATTTGGATGCACATTTTGACACCTATCGATTTGTTCATGCAAATCTGATTACTTAGGCTTCTGGCTACTTGATTGCATAAGGTACCTAAATGCAGACTTGTGCCTAAAATTCGTTTTGAAGGTGCAAAACAGGGAAGCCAGGCATCAGCTGAAAATATACCCAAGAATTATGATAGTGAGGAACCGAACAATTGTGTGAATTAAATTATACATTTTGTATAATTGCATGAGGCCATTTCTTACTATCTTTGAGATCCTAATCAGGTCAGCACCAAATCAAGGTACTAAAGGTGATTATGGAAAAATCTCACTGGATATGTTCAAAGTGGAGATGAGACAGACAGCCAAATATAAGGGACTGTTTAGGAACATTGAAATCAGACCTAATGATGATACTGGGAAATGGGACTAGAGGATCCACTAAAGGGTAGAGCTGGACAAAAAAGAGGAAGCTTTGTGACCATGTACCTGGAAAATTTGTCCTTTTTTTGGTCAAAATTTGAAATTTTGATTAAATTTGGAACAAGTTTTTATAGCTGATGGGGAAAAAATGGGATTTTTTTTTTTTTTTTTTTTTTTTGCAAAACTTTATGCGAAAAATGTACCCTGCTTTTTTGGGACAAAATGCAAACAATATTTTTCACTGAAAAATCAAAATTCAGAAATTTTCTTCTAGCTCTACTCTAATGTTCAGATCAGAAAACTGAACTGTGTGCACAGTCCAGACTTTATAAAATAATATCCAGGAAAGGGCGACTCTGCAGTCAAAAACCTTACTCAGATTCTTGCTCCCTTGTAGCGTACTAGCTAATTTTAGTAGAGCTATGACGTGTCATCCATTGCTTGATTCCTGAAGTATATATTAAAAAGATTAAGGTATGGAAAAATAGGTATACTCAGTCTTAATTATATAGCTTGCTCTTCTAAAAGAAAGAAGTACTATGCACATCTTTAAAACGATCATAAAATGATGCCATGATTACATAATAACGTTTATAATTGGCGCACTTTGTTACAAAGTATAACCTAGGTAGAGAAATGCCTTTCCATTAAAAAAAGGAAAGCTGATCAAAACTATTTAGATCATTAATGTGATATAGCCACGAGGTACTTTGTACTGTTCTCAAAATAGAAGTATCCTCAATTACTGGGTATTACTTACTCTGAACAGCTGGATCTTTCCTTCACTTATGATCAAGTGGACCTTTTACAGAAGAAAGCTACTGAACTCACTAGCTACGTAAATAATAGTAAGATGTCCTAGCACTAGTTAGCTGTCAGAAAGTGTATATTAAAGACTTAAATCAGAGAATCAGCTTATTAGTAACATTAAATGACAATTGGAAAATCTATTAGCTGGTTTCTTAAACAAATTGATACTAGGAACTTAAAATATTAAGATTGCTCAGGATTTCTCTCAAGTCCTTTATATTTCAGAAAAGAGAGGCAGTAATTTTACTCAAGAAGTAGCACAGTCTAGTGGCTCAGCCACATGGGTAGGATTCAGGGGATCGTGGTTCTATTCCCAGTTGTGTGACTGACCTGCTGGGTGATTCTAGCGCAGTGATTCCCAACTATTTACCATTGTGGCCCACAATGTGTGATGTGGGTGGCATCTAACTACCTGTATGGCCCTGAGGATGGGCTGTAGCTTTGTGCTGATTGGGCTGCAAGTGGCCCACAGGTTGAGAACCACTGTTCTAGGGCAAGTCACTTCCCCTCTTTGTGATTCTGTTTTCCCTCCCACGGCTTTGTCGGTCCTGTCTATGTAGAGCGCAAGATCTTTGGGGCAAGCATTGCCTCATGCTGAGTGTTTGTACTGTGCCTAGCCCAATGGGACCCCAACCTCAGCTGGGGGTTCTAGGATCTAGAATGAATATCTGTGCCAAAATTTTGCCCTCACATGGGTACATTGGCATCCACTAATATCAATGACAGCTATTGATGTGCACCCAAAGGATGAATTTGGCTCCACTGGTGCTTTTTATATACTAGCCCAGTAAAGCACTGTCCCATTATAGCCCTACAATCCCAGTACTGGAGGTCACGCAGAGCCTCCTCACCCAGCAGGCTCCCTGGGAAGCATGGTTCAGGGCAGAGAGCATGCCCTCTGCTATATCTCATAAGAGGCTGCAACACATGTTTCCCTGTATGGTCAAACAAGCCTGCTGACAAGTGTGGAGGGTGGGGGCCCAGGACACTGTCTTCTTCCTGCTCCCTTTGAGGTGATTACCACCCCAGGCAGGGCGCTAGCAGTAAGCAGTCCCTGTACTGAGTGGAGCCTAGAAGTTGCGAGTGTGACCAGAGCCGGCCTGTGAGGCACAAGGTGTGTGTGTGGGGGGCGTTAGATGCTCTTAGTGCTTCCCCTGTCCCTTTGTCCACCTACTCAGAGCAGCCACAGTCTGGCCCTGAAGTCTATTTCAGTTTGTTTTTCTAGTTTAGCTTTACATTTCCCAAGCAATGGAACTTTCCATTCTTCCCTGGAGAGACCTCTCCATAGCCTCAGAGATGGCACAGTCAAGGCATTTAAACTGCAGCGGCCAGCCACTCTGATCTCATGCTATCCACTGCTAGGACTCTGCCTTTCTTTCCCTTCTGGCTTTTCCCACCAGCACTGGCAGCAGGGCTGGGGGCATTGTTGTTCCATCAGTGAGGGCCCCTACAGCCTGCTGTCTGTGCATGCAGACTCCCTCTGGAGTCTGTTAAAGCTGCAGAGGAGGAATTGCTCCTGCCACTGCACCATAAGTTTCAAGGAGTCCCCTGGGGGATGTGCCTTGAAGAGTGGTTGGCCCCCTCCTTCTCCAGTCGATTTCATCCCATATTATGCTATACAGTGGATCTTCAATATAAATGCCATGCATGGTCTAGAGGTGACTATGTTATGGGGGCAGAATTATACCATGTAGTCATATAGCCCTCCCCTAAGGCCACCCACGCCCTGTTCTCAACAGTGAAACCCTTCTGTTCTCCACTCTGCCTTGGGGAGGGGAGCATCGAGACCTAGATGTTTTTAATTCCCTAGAGTTTGCTCTGCTGAAGTCTAACACCCTTATGTTGATACGTTCTGTGGTCTCAGCCCTTTCTGCACTGAGTACAAAGAGCTCCGGGTCGCTGGTAGTAAGTTTCCCTAATCACCTGACATTCTAAATCAACTCTGAGAGCTCCTTATCGGAAGGGTGGTAGAGCTTGTGTAAATCAGTTCTCTTCTAGAAATGAATGAGTCTTTTTCATTCCCGGGTTATCATGTCCCAAGCACAGATGGAAAGTTTCTCAGAGAGGGCACTGAAGCAGTGCAGTGTGCCAGCAACCGCCTCATTGCTGAAGGGCCTAGAGCTGGGCAGCCCATCTTCAAAGCGGGTGGCACTGGCTGGGATGTTGTAGCTAGAGTGCCCAAGGATGTGCTGAGGCAACCTTTTGTGGGGACACAGTTAGAGATGAAAACTATGCTCTCAATCCAAAGCCCATCGTCTGCACTCCCTCTGGTGAATCATCTAAGGAGCCACAAGCCAGGCAGGCACAGTTAGGTACAGTTCTCCCCTCTCTGCTCCAACAAGATGGAATCAGGTCCATTGAGTATATGCCTTCCGCCCCACACATTTCTATTAAATCTGCCAAAAACCAACATATGTGACTTTGGTTGTATGCTGTGTGTAGGAAGGTCATTAACAGCACATGACATCGAGATCAAAATCTGAGACCCATATTGTAGTCCTAAAAGAAATTTATATTCCAATAGCATATGGCAAAGTACCTTTCCAATTCAAGATCTAATAACCTGGGGAGAGTTTGTAACTTGTTTCTGCAGATCAGAGGTTTCCAAGCAGTGGCTGATTCCCACATTGGGATGGGGGAAGACATTTTGCCCACAGGACAGACTGGTCAGTCCTTTCAGGGCATAGAGTTAGACTTCGGATGCATCCAGCAGGGAGTCATCTGAAGCCAAGAGTTCAACAAAAACCAGCTTGAGGCATTAGCAGCTGCATCTTCTTTGCAGCTTGCATGGCTGGAATCACTATCAGTAGCTGTTGGATGGCTCAGTCCTGTCATAAGTATTCAGCCGGGGATGAAGAGGCTCATCTTTATGCTCGGTTTAGACATGGCATTGGAGCCATATGTTTGATTACAAAGGTAGGTTTCCCTCATGAGTAGGCCGGATGCATCTCATAGGGAAATGGCTGACTGGGCAATCGGTGGGTTGAGCCAAGTCACAGTGGTGCTCTCAGGCTGTTAACTCTGCCAATTTGTGTGTGGCCACTGAGGACGAGATTTTTGATGCTGGCTAACTGAGCTATTGTTATGACCTAATAGAGATGCAGTTTAGGGCCTTCCAGTCCAAGCTTGAGTGGGCGGCTGTCTGTGTGTGTGAATATTATTTCCCAACACCCAGATTACACACACACACCATGATGATTGCTGTTGGAAATAGGATAGAGGCTCAGGGTGATTTTCAGCAGATTTGAGAAATTGCCTTACATATATAGAAGCGTGCATTTTGCTAAAAGCCTAAAGATGCAATGCAGTTTGAGTTTTTAATCTAAAAGGATAAGGGAGCGATGCGATAAGAGATCTCTGCACAGTTATAACAATGGCTGTTATTCTAACACATGAAGATAGCTAGCTAGCTAGATATTTGCTCCAAATGTTGACCCCGGTGAATGGATTTCTTACAGTTAAGGGACACAGCGGAGGGCTTTTTCTCTAGTACAAATACAACTATTTTTTCCCCAGGATAATTCAGTATTTTCTTCACAGCAGTACAGAATATTGGGTGGGCTGGATTTCTACCTTGCATTGAAGGGAACACCAGGCAGGCTGCCTGCTGGAAGATCTGGGCCAGCCCCCAGCACCCTTGTGCATATGTTGGAGTGCTCACTTTACATTATAGGGGGAATCACCCTGCCTCTTTTTCTACAGAATTAGTATCATGCTCCCCACCTCGCCTTCCCCCTTCAGCCTCTCCATCCTAGAGCATCAGGATGGTTCTGGCCCCCACTGCAAACTCACTGGTGCTGCTCCATTTTTCCCTAAACCACTGCAGCTGAAAATACAAGGGAAGGGATTTTGGAATAATGATGTACCTAAAATAGAGCAGAAATAGTCTTCTCCAGCATTCCCACTCAGTTTAATCTACAAAACATGGATAATTCCCTCATACTTGAGAAGCTAAGAGGTTATCACCTTCACCCTGCCAAAGATTAATAGCTTAATTAACCGGGCCTGATTCTCCTCTCATTTATACCAGGTATAAATCAGGAAGCGCCTGGATCAACACCAGTAGCAACTGAGAGCACAATCAGACAATACAAATTATAAGACAGCTTATAAATTTGCTTGTGTTCTCTAGGTAAAGACACACAGTCTATGATATGCATAAAGTTTAGTGTGGGGCGGCTCTGAACAGAGCTGTGCAGAGCTTGTTGGTTTGGACTTGCAGGGGTAAATGCAAACCTTTTTGTTTCAGCTCACATGGGGCTTGCACCCCAAAATTTGGCTGAGAATCAGATAGTATTGCTAAGGTCATGGACTTATAAAATCAGCAGGAGAGCTGTATTTTTTTCTGTTTTGGACTAAAAAGAAAATTATGTTGACTTAAAAAATTGAGCTCAAAGATGCTAGAAAGTCTTGGGGAAAAAATACAACTCTGATCAAAATTCAATACTTCACCCCTTCTGTTATGTGACAAAAAGGCTCACAATTCACAGCTAACAACTCAACAGAATCTTCCACTAAAACCAAGGGAGGCGAGACTGGACATTCCTAATATCATTAAGGTAAAAAACAAACAAAACTCTTTAAAAAAAAAAAAAAAAAAAAACCAACCCAACCAACCAGACAAAAAACTCGTAAGGTTATTTCATAAGTCACCAAGAAGGAAGGGTACAGCCTCAATTTTTTTTCCCCTTTGCAGGTCATCTTTAAGTCTTTACAAATTGGAAAAGGCAACAGAGTTAGAGTTTAAATTGTCAACTAACTTTTGTGCTTGTTTGAAGGAGGAGAGAATATACTCTGCCCCTGATCGCTTATTCAAGATTGTTTTTGTGGGCAATTCAAGTGTGGGAAAGACTTCGTTTTTAAGGCGATTCTGTGAAGGCCATTTTTCCCCAAACACATCTGCTACCGTAGGTAAGTTTAAGAAACATTATGATGATGATTACAGTAGTACCTAGAGGCTCCAACCAAGACTGTGGCCCTGTTGTGCTAGGTGCTGTACAAATGCATAGTGAGAGAAAGTCCTTGTCCCAAAGAGGAGAAGCAAAGGGACAGAGAAGTGATGTTACCTGAGGTCACAGAGCATATTAGTGGCAAAACTGAAATTAGAACCCAGTGGTGAAATCCTTGGCTCATTGAAGTCATTGGCAAAACTCCCATTGATTTCAGTGGAGCCAGGATTTTTCCTCGGGTCTCCTTGCTTCTCATCTAGTAACTAAGGCACTAGATTACACTGCATCCCAAAAGATTAATAAGATTTGTGACCATCACTGAAATCATAATTGCCTAATTTTCCAGGAAAAAAAGCTTTGTACGGAGCAAAAGAGAAAAATGTTAGTGATACATTTACAAAGCTGGGTACTTAATTGGTGCCAACATAGCTTGTGCTTGCAACTGTTGCACTTACAAGTCAGACCTTCAGACTATATGCATAATTTCCTGGGGCTTCCAGAAGGAAGGTACCCATGTTGTGGGCTGCAGCTTAGAGGGCAAGTTTTTAAATGTAACCTCTAACACTCATTATCTGTGTGAGTCACACCAGGAAGTGGGTTATTTGGCTGGCCTGCAAATACAGATAAGCCAAAAGTAACATTATAAACATAAGAACTGCTGATAAGACTGACAGAGCAGACTGTGCAGAACAGCTGGTCATTCAAAACCTTGACAAACCCAGATGCAACTCAAACCCACTTCCATGAAACTGGATTTTGATAGTGGAAACATCCTCCACAATCCATCTGAATGTTCTGATTACTCACTGAAGGCATTAAGACCAGATCCATTAAACTCAGTGGCAACACTCCCATTGACATCAGTCTAGCAGGAGCCAATCTTAGAAGAATGTTGCAGAAGGAGGCAGTGTAACCTAATGGTTAGAGCAAGTATCATTACAAATATCCAAGAAGTGTATAAACCAAAGCTAGAGAGAACTTATTTAAGCATACTAGGCAACATTTTGAAAAGTGCCTATATGGCTTAGCAGCCTAAGTCACCTTGACTGTCAATGGGACTTAGGATCCTAAATCACTCTGGCTCTTTTGAAAATTTTACTCATCCTGACTTTTTATGAATTAAATTAATTTGTTAACACATTTACATTTAATATGTTTGTTATTACTTTAAAACTATGGCAAATAAAAGCTTCTGCCTGTTCTTATTATCAGCCTGTTGTTAAAGGCCAGAATTTATTGCATGCCTTCTGAACCAATGAACACTGGTTAGAAATATTTGTGGCTTGTTTGAACATGACACTATTACTTTAAACTACCATGAACCTGATCAGATCATCAGAATGAACCTGAGACAACTTGTGCTGTGTTTATAGGTATAGATTACAGTGTGAAAACAGTGACAGTGGATAACAGCCAGATAGCCCTGCAACTCTGGGACACTGCTGGGCAGGAACGGTGAGAAAATGTCTTAACTTTCTACTCTCCTACTCTGTGCATTTAGAAAATAGCAGCCTTGGGCTCAATCCTGCTCCCCAGAAGTGGGGAGAAATGGGCGTATTCTCATTCAGTTCAGTGAAAGTGAGAGCAGGCCTTTGATCCTTTCCCAGAAGGATCAATATCAGCTAACAGGGTGGGGTGTTTCAGGCAAACACTGCCAGCCTGTTGTAGAGACTCTTAAAGAAATAGTCCCATAAGCTACTATTAAGGAGCGGAGCTGGTTGAAAATGTTCTGTCAGAAAGGTTTTTTCAACAGAAAATTACTTTTTAACAAAATGGAAATATTCACACACAAAATATCTGTTTCCATTTAAATGTTTCATGTTTTCATTGAAAGACCAAAAAAAAAAAAAAATGAAAAACATTAATTTGGCTGGAAAAAAAATTGCAGTTTTCAGTTGCTGACAATTGAAAAGTTCATTTTTTTTTCAATTGAAGCCTGAATAATTTTTCACATAGAGGAGTGAGGAATTCCTGAACTGACACACAAGGTGAGGTTAGGAGGACGTGAGGCATGGGTCAGAGCATACGTGCTACCATCGGTAATACAAGAACAGAAAGACAAGGGAAAGGGTCAGCAGCAGGATTTTTCAAAACGCTTTACTGCACATTTTTGTTTACTTGATCTTTTAGTCATTGACACTGTGAGTTCCATACATGGGATTGCCATTGAAGGAGAAAAAGAATGAACTCTTTAGGCGTAGATAAAAAGGGGACTGATAAATCCAGAAGGCACTCCATTTGTTCCCTCGCCAATTTCACAGTATAGTTCAATTTTCCCTTCAGATCTACACTGCATTCTATTGCAAATTTTGCACTCATCTAGTACATGGGATTGTCAGCAATAACAATGGAGGTTTCATGTGTAAAATAAGTAGGAAGAAAATCCACTCTGCTCGTCAGAGAGCAGAAATGTGTCCCCTGAATGTAAATTCATATGTAAGCTAAGTAAATGAAGCTTTGGTCCTTCAGCTCTTACTTATGTGAATAAACCTTAGTATGGCAACATGGTGAGCTCTTTTTCCATCTCTGCTATTAACTTGCCACTTAAACCTTTCTATGCCTCCGTTTACTGTGCATCTATAAATGAGTGTAATAAGCTTAACCACCTTTGTAAATTACTGTAAGATCTATAGATGTACTGTTGTTACAGCTCATGTGTGTAATCCCATTGACTTCAATAGGACTACTTGAGTGAGTAGGGATTACACATGCGAATAAGGGATGCAGAACTGGGCCATGATTTAAGAAGATATTTGGCTCCACATGCCCATATATCTGTGGCCCAAACTGAGCTTATAAGAATGCAAATGTTCTGTCTAGATCCCTGTGTATACTTCTTCAATGCTGCAGGACTGAAGGGTTGGTGTACAGTTTCTGGCTACTATACTGTAATCATATTGTCACATTGCTACTGCTCTAAGGCAAAGGGCTATGAACAGATTCTTGTTTGCAGGTACCGCAGTATTACCAAGCAGTTTTTCAGAAAAGCCGATGGTGTCATTGTGATGTATGATATAACAGCAAAAGACACATTCACAACTGTCAAACAATGGTTGGTGAGCATTGAGGTAAGAGGACGTAGCTTTCAATCTAAACTACTCTGGCCACATGCTCTAACTTCTTGAGGCGTTCCCTCCAGGTGGGGGTTATGGGTAGGTCAAAAAGGAGGAAGTAAGGTCCTACCACTTCTTGTGCTGTAGCAATTACTCTGTTATACATAGGACTTCAGTTCACAGAGCTGCCAAGCCAGCTTTTTACAGAAGCCCTACTTCCATTTTATAGGAAAACAATAGTCATTCTAAAATTTCAAGGAGTATATCTCTTCAGTGGCCACCATTGATTGGATGTATGTCCCTCTTTCCTGGTACCTGGCTTAATCTCAGGGAAAGAATTCCCAGCATGCACTCCTCTGCTTCCTGTATCAGTACACATTGATCATTGTCATTGGAGTTGAAAGATGCTTCAGTGCAGTGATGTAATTCATAAGAGACAGTTTTGCAACAGCTACATCTTTAAGTTAGGAGATTTTAAATAGGTTGCTCATGTAAATCAATGGTATCCACAGTAAGTGCTGTAAAACTGGTTTATTTTATAGGATTCAGCTTCCTGAAAAAACATTCTGTGGAATATCTTATTTTTCTCCCCCTGCCCACACCCAGCCATAGTACCTGCCCCAGTGAGCTTCCTGCGACTTAAAAATGCTATTGTCTATTCAGATCTTATGGCAATAAGCACAGTATGCTAACATATGAAACACTGTTACCTGTATTGGCCACTAGGTGGCCACTGTACTTTGGAGTTAGGCCCCAGGGCCAGATTAACTCTCCTGTGGGCCCAGGGCTATTAGATTTTGTGGGGCCCCGTATACAAGTCTTTTTCCTAATTTAAAACAAAATGATCACAATTATGGCATCGAGGCTATTAACGCTATATTAAACTTGCCTTTTAATTAACATAAAGCCATTCTGTGGCTACATTTCAATCTTAAAACATGTAGAATATAGTTAAGTTAATTCAAAATAGCCTGCTTCTTACCTTAGAACAGCAGTTATATTAGTTTCTTTCTGGGAAGGATTTTGGGTGCAGAAGGGGGCTTCAGGCTGGGGCAGAGTGTTGGGATGCAGGAGAGGGTGAGGGGTGCGGGGTCTGGGCAGGAGTTTGGGTGCAGGAGGGGATTCTGACCTGGGGCAGGGGGTTGGGGTGCAGGCTCGGGCCAGGATGCGCTTACCACAGGCGGCTCCCAGTCAGTGGCACAGCAGGGCTCAGGCAGGCTGCCGGCCTGCCTGCGATAGCCTCACGCCGCTCCCAGAAGCAGCCAGCTGTTGGCAGGTCTCTGCGTGCCCCTGGGAGGAGGGCGACAGCGTGTCTCCGTGCGCTGCCCATGCCCGCAAGTGCCACTCCTGCAGCTCCCATTGGTTGGTTCCTGTCCAATGGGAGCTGCAGGCATGGTGCTGGGGGCAGGGGCAGCGCGCGGAGCCTCTTTCCCCTCCCACCAGGGGCCATAGAGACATGCCAGTAGCCAGCTACTTCCAGGAGCGGCGTGGGGCCATGGCATGCAGGCTGCCTGCCTGAGCCCTGCTGCGCCACTGGACTTTTAGTGGCCCGCAGATCACGATTGACTGGAAGAGGCTCCAGGATCGACGACTGGTTGGTGACCACTGAATTTTATATAATTAGAGATTTATTTTTGCGGGGCCCCTCTTAGCCCAAGGCCCTACACTGCAGCCCTAAAGTCCTTGTGTTAATCTGGCTTTGTTAGGCCCCAATTGTTCAAATATTTACCACTGTCAGTAGCCCCATTGAAGTAAACCCAGTATTAAGTATTTGCAAGATCAGGCCCTTATTTAACATGTTTTCTGAACAATTCAACATTTATAACAATTCAGCACTTTAAAAAATAGCTTTAGAAGAGAATTTTCATTTTGATAAGGAAACGTGGTCGTCTTTTCAATTCCAATATTTTACATATTTGATTCATCTTGACTGACTAATTTTGGGAGATGTTAACTAGCACTGAGTTCAAGACATATGGCCAAATCCATTGTCTTTAACTCCGGCAATGTGCATACTTAATCCCTGGTGTACTTTTGGTAATATATTCATTCTGATAGTGTTTTACTTGGTAATATATATTACCACTTTTCAGAATTACATTTGATCAAATATATTATCTCCATTTACATTATGTACTTTGATTGGTATGATTGGATCCAAATGCAGTTGTTTTCATGCCTATCTAATTGGAAAAGTAGGGTCAGATACCTGTGGTTTTATGTCTTTAAAGCTTTTCGTCTTGTATCCACAGGCAGGCCAAACATATTGGTCACCTAAATCACATGGTGTGGTTTTATGTAGCACAGTATTTCTTTTCTTTTTCTTTCTTTTTTTTTTTTTAATTTGTTTACGTTTGAAAGATTTCTGAGCTGTTCTGTTATTCAAGGAATGTCAAGGATGGTAATGCATTTCTAGTACAGAATGTCTCCTTTATTCCTTTTGTCCAATTCTGTTGCCTGATATAGTTCTTCATAAAATAACACTTTACTTGTCTGATTCGTCTTCAGTATTTTCATTTTCATGTTGGCACCTGGTGGGCCTCGGCTCTGCTTCATCTGTAATCATTTTTTTAAATATTTTAATGATGTTGACATATTGTGTGCAGTATGGTGTTGTGTTCTTTGCTCTGCAGGAGGCAACTGGAGAGAATATACCTGTCCTTTTGCTGGGTAACAAAACCGACAATGAAAAAGAACGAGAAGTCCCTCGTGGACTAGGAGAACATCTAGCCAAGGTACAGTATGAAGAAGGGAATCGGTAATAAAACTAAAAGATGAAAGTGTTTAATGGATGTTAGATTATATCTAGAAACTCAGAAATACAAGTTATTATTTTTACTAGTCGATCTTGGTGAATCATTTCTAGTGAGTAATTATTTGATTAATTTTGTCTCTTAATGAGCTACCTGAAAAATGTCCTGCATTTGTTATGCTCTAATAAATTTGTTAGTCTCTAAGGTGCCACAAGTACTCCTGTTCTTTCTGCATTTGTTATTATTTGTAATTGTTTGTCAAATTATTTATCGGAACAACTTGCAGCCTGTGGTTTTCCTGTGAATTGTAACTACTGATAATTATTAATGTGTGGTTGGTCACCTAATCACATGGTGGTGTTTCTGATCCATGACTGCAGGAGCGGCTCCAGGCACCAGAGCAGCAAGTGCGTGCCTCGGGCAGCAAGCTGCAGAAAGCGGCCTGCCGATCCCTGTGAGGGCAGCAGTCAGGCGGCCTTCGGTGGCATGCCTGCGGGAGGTCCGCCAGTCCCGCGGATTCAGTAGCAATTCGGCGGCAGGTACGCCAAAGCTGCGAGACTGGCAGACCTCCCGCAGAAACGCCGCCGAATCGGCGTGACCAGCGGACTGCCCGCAGGCACGCCGCTAAAAGCCGCCTGACTGCTGTGCTTGGGGCGGCAAAACACATAGAGCCGCCTCTGCATGACTGGATGATGAACTTTTAAACAGGAGAATAATGAATGATGAACACTGAAGAGTGAATGATGGTATATCTCCTTAGGGATTCTCTTTTTTCCCCCCTCACAGTGTAGACAGTTTCTTAATAAATTTTATAGGGACAATCCTGATATTCAGGGCCTTTTCTTATAGAGGCACCTATTGCCTCCCATCCCCTGTCCTGATTTTTCACACCTCCTTTCTGGTCACCCTAAATGGACTAGCAAATAACAAAAGCACTTGCTTACACACACATTATTTTTGCATTCAGGTGTATAGTAAATATGAATTCATATGAATAACAACACCTCCAAAAGATTAATCTACATAGAAATCAGTTGTCCAAATCTTCATGAGAAAATGAACTAAAAGGGGCAGAAATATGACTGAATCAAATCAGATATCTGATTCCATGAATATGTCTGTAAATACATTTTCCCATTATTCATTACTTATTGGTAATGGATTTACTAGTTTGTCCAAAATGCAATGAAGTCAGTGGAATTATTCTGTATTTGCACCAATATAACAGAGCAATACTTGGCCCTGTAAATATAATTTAAAGAGTTAGGGCTATATGCTACTTTTGACCTATACACAGACTGATAATAATACATTGCTATATATAGGCCTTGTGTTGTTATATGGCTTTTATTTTGTGTTTATAAGATGAAGAAGGGTGCTTTCTTATTTAGGGCCTGATCTTACTCCCATTGTAGTGAGTTACAAAATTCCCACTGACTTCAATTCCCATATTATCAGCCCCTTACTCAGTACCTAAAAGTTTCTGTATTTAGCAAATCTGTTTGGTTTTTGTGTAAGAATCCAAATGCAGGTATAATTTCAGGCCCTGCAGGTTACTTTTTAGGAAAAACTCCAAGGTATTATTATTGTAGCCTTATGCAAAAATCAAGTGACACACGAAAGGTAAATGGAGGGAGTGGGTAGCTATTTGTCATTTAGCTCTTTTTAAAAATGGGCAACTAGTAAAGTGAAGATGAATCACGCTGAGATGCAAAACTTGCAGCCCACCAGGTCATTAGCTGTAACATGGCATGTAAGGAAATAAAACATTTTACAAAAGTAACGTAGAACAATGTCAAATGAAAAATGATAACATTCAAATGAATGAATACTCATTAGAATACATTGCTTGATGGAGCAAAAGTAAGGAGTGATCAGTGACAATTTGTCATCTGAAAAGCTGCAGAGATTTAATTAAATTATAGCAATTTGCCTGTTGAGCTTATAATAATGTATTTTAATGGATATTAATTACTGTTAAATGGCAATGTAATTCCTAGGAAACCACGTATGACATCTCCATTAACGAATCCACTTGAGTTGCTTACTTACATGAATTACTCGTCTCGGGCACTCAGACTGCACTGGGTCAGATCCTCATCTGGTGTAAATCTGCACAGCTCCATTAACGTCAAAGGAGCTAAGCCTATTTATACCAACAGAGGATCTGGCTCATTGTCAGTAGGTTTTCAAGAACGTTGGTGGATCGCATTTAAAGTACTGGAGGTCACGTAGTGCAGCTCTCATTGCTTCATGAAACTTTGGTAATTAGAAGCCTGGAGCCTTACTAGCTAGATAATGTGGTGTAGAAATCAGCCAGAAGTCTTCCTGGGGATTCCTGCTGTAGGGCAGCCTTCCTGCAACCCCTCTAGCGTGCCTAGGGATGCCTAACATTGCAATGTTGGCACACCAGAGAAAGTCCTATCAAATTCTCATCACTTGAAAGGATTGGAGGATGCAGTACGATACCTCAGGGAATGGATAAAGGGAGATAGGCACGACCAACAAGGATAGGGAAGGCCCTGGTGGGAATGATGGGGGGGGGCAGCTAGACCATGAGAAAGCTTAATCAGCAACATGAAAGAACAAGCACCCCAACATTAATCAACGCTGTCTGGTATGCAGACTTGACATTGCAGAATGGGAGCAATAGCCTCAAAGCAAAAGTACTCATGTTTAATATAAATCTGATAGTGTCCAAAATGCTCTCTTTAAGAAGGCAGTAGAGTTACTGTTACAGATCAGGGCAACTGCACCTGTATTCCTCCTCCATGGGCTCCCATGCTCAGGCATCCACCCATCCCCTCTCTTGGCCAGAGATAAGTCTCACTCACTCCTGCCTGGTTTTTTTCCAGACTGCATGGTTCCCTGCCTACATTGTGATATGCTCAGCAAGCCAGACTGCCTAAAAAGGCCACTGTCTGCACTTTGCTTTCTCTTCAGAGGTTATGAAGAGTTGTACAATTGCTGCCAGTTACAAGTCACGACACAGCTCTTTTTAAGCAAGCACTTTTATTCGTAAGGTGAACACATTAAGAACATAAGAACAGCCATACTGTGTGAGATCAGTGATGCTTCTAGCCCAGCATGCTGTCTCTGACAGAAGCAGATACAACAGCTTCAGCGGGAGGCACAGATCAGGGCAATTTGGAGAGCCTTCCCCTCCTGACTTCTAGTAGTTAGAGGTTTAGGGTCACCCCAAGCATGGGGATACATCCCTGACCATCTTGGCTAATAGCCATAGATAAACCTAACCTCCATGAACTTCTCCAATCCTTTTTTGAAACCAGTTATACTTTTGGCCATCACAACATCCTGTGGCTATCAGTACCACAGGTTGACTATCTGTTGTGTGGAAAAAGTAATTCCTCTTGTTTGCATTAAACCTGCTGCCTATTAATTTCATGAGGTGACCCCGAGTTTTAGTATTGTGGGAAAGGGTAAATAACACTTCTCTATTAACTGTTTTCCAAACCATTCATTATTTTATTGACCTCTATTATATCCACCCTTGATCATTTCTTTTCTAAGATGAACAGCCCTAATGTTTTTAGTCTCTCCTCATATGGAAGCCATAACCTTAATCATGTCTGTTGCCCTTCTCTGAACCTTTTCTAGTCAGGCTTCCAGCTCCCAGCCATCACCTATCTTGATGACAAAAAACATATTAAAAATAATAGAAGAACCTACCTGCACATTAATAAGCTTACCAGAGATCTCCCAACTCCAACAAGGGCTCTGGCAGGAGTCAGTCCTTCAAACCCCAATGAATGTTTTTTCTGTGGTTACAAGTTCATAACAGCCTTGTCTCAGAACAAGCCCACCCATGAATCAGTTAGTCTTTCCTTTATACCGGTTAGGCCTTTGATCTTCAGCCTCCCGGAACAGGTAATCAGCAGGCAAAGGTCTTTTCCTCAAGCTGTTGCTTCAAAAGGCAGGAATTGGTTTTGTTCTTGTTTTTTTGCATAACCAGAGGCAAAGGGGGTGGGGAATTCCATTCACCTCCCCCTAGGTATTTCCCAGGAAATCCATTTCACACATATTGTCCCATAAATCCATTCTTGTCTGACACATTGTTCGATATAGTCCTTTGACCACCCCAGCCCACAATAATAACTAAACCTTTCCTTTAATACAATGGACCCCAAACATATGTGAACTCAATTCAATAGGGTCTCCCAAGGACATTGCGGGAAATTGCCATATCTGTCACCGCTACTATCAGCAAAATAGAGAAAAGACAAGTCCATTTCTAGTAGATTTACAAAGAAATCTCCATACTGGTCTCCTAATCAGTAAACAGTTCAGACAAACAAAGCTTTGCTGCCTTCGTTAGTTCAGGAGGCTATTCCACAACTAGACTTACAGGACAGTAACCACCAAGATCACTCCTCTTCTCTCCTTGTTTGTTGATTTGTTTTTTCCCCATTCTTTAGGTGCCTCCTCATTTGTCCATGATTTTTCAAAAATAATTGTCAGTGGCACGATACGTTCATTAGCCAATTCCCTTGATAGTGAAAGATGCATCTCAGATGGTTAATTAGACATAACTTACCTTCTGCTACTGAGGGTTTCCACTGTACATGCTGTCAGTGAATTTTCCCTTCAAAGTTCAAAGGCATGGCTCCTTCTGCTACAGGACTGACTGTGTCAAGAGAAGGGTCTGTTTGTCAATGTGATGAAGATGAATGATTAGCATCAGTTAGGTGTAACTCATTATCTCACATTAAGGATTTGCTCTGCCACATGGCATTTGCTGAGAAATCAGTTCTGATTCATGCCAGTATCACGTGTGTGATTTCTCCTCATACAAGATGCTGATGTGCTGTAGGAGACAGGGGCGACTCTAGGCACCAGCAAAGCAAGCACGTACTTGGGGCAGCCCATTTGCAGGGGCGGCAGGGATCCAGCATGGGAGCTGAGAACCAATAGGGGGCCCTGGGAGCTGTAGTTCCTTGGTTAGCTCCCTGCCTATAGAGCCAGCCTTGGAGCAGGGAAAGAACTACATTTCCCAGCATTCACTTGGCCATTACCAACAGGAAAGGGGGGGAGGGAGTGAGGAAGCTGAGACCTCATGCTGCAGTGAATGGAGAGCTGCACTGTGAGTAGGGATTCCATATTTTAACATTCAAAAAATAGGACACTCCACGGGGAGGGAGGGTAGCCCCACCCTGCCCCCATCCACTCCCTCCGACTGCCCCCCACAGAAACCCCAACCCATCCAACCCCCCTGCTCCCTGATCACCCCCTCCCCGGACCCCTGCCCCAACTGCCCCCCAGGACCCCACCCCCTATCTAAGCCTCCCTTCTCCTTGTCCCCAACTGTCCCCTCCTGAGACCCCCTCCAACTCCCCCCCTAGCATCCCACCCCCTACCTGTCCCCTGACAAACCCCTGGGACTCCCATGTCTATCCAACTGCTGCCTGTCCCCTGACTACCCCCCCGAAACCCCTGACCCATCTAACCCCCCCTTCTCCCTGCCCCTGACTGCCCCCCCGAACCTCCGCCCCATCCAACCCCCCAGCCCCCTTACCGTGCCACTCAGACCAGCGTGTCTGGCTTCGCGCAGCGCCAGACATGCTGCTGCATACATGCTGCCGTGCTCCCCTGCGGAGCCACAGCGCCCCACCCACCCCCCAGCACCTGCCTTCCAGATTTGAACACCTCAAAATTCAGGAGTGCTCAAGCTCAGTTTGGGCAGCTGTTACTTCATTTCTCCCAAATCAAATATACTGATCCACTGTAACTTGCTGCAGAAAAAGTAGGATAAAATTGAGCAAGAAATGCTTCCCAGTTGTTATTAGGACTGGAATTGCTATTTTCAACAGCCATTGCCTTTTTGTTTGTTTGTTTGTTTGTTTAAAAGAAAGACAGTGATATTGCATTGGCAAATTCCCCATAGAAAGAAAGAGTGGAACAAAAGAATAATAAAGGCACCTCAACTTTTCCTCATTTATGGAGGACTGTCTTATAATATGCATCCAGATATCCTCCAATCACACAAGCTGAAAATTGTTCCACTTTACTGCAGTTCTGTAACCATATGGGAACCAATCCTGTCTGTGTTCTGTGCACATCTAAAATTCCTGCTGAATGACCTGCCCTGGGAGCGAGTTACCAGTGACCCAGGCCTGGGGCAGCAGGGGGGTGCGGGTGGTGGGGGAGAGCCCAGGGCTGGGGACGTAGGGGGGTACGGCGAGGAGCCCAGGGCTGGGACGGGGGGCAGCCAAAATTTTTTTTGCTTGGGGCGGCAAAAAACCTAGAGCCGGCCCTGGTAGGAGAGCAAGGGAAGGCCAGTGCCACTCACAGTCAGGCTCATGTGCATCATCCACATGCTGGCTAGATTTCCTTTTACAGGTCTAACTGCATTCTTATATGGAAGAACAAAGAGTGTTGCCCTGAGCTTATATTAGATGTCAAATTCGTATTTGTGTGACTATTAAGCTATTTAACCAGGAAATTTCACCAACTGTCCCTAGATAAGCTAGAAATAGCCTCAGCATATATATATATATATATATATATATATATATATATATAAAATGTCATTATAACAATTATTCAGCACATTAATAGTCCAAACTTTTACATACTTTTCAGCTATCAAAAAATACAAATTTAAACCAATATTACTAATCCATCTTTCTTTCTTTCTTATCAGGCCTCGCTAGGCGCAGTTTAATAAATTAAAATCATGACATTCATCAAAATGTAGAAAATAAAACACTGAAAAAACACACCTCTAAAATAGAAGGGCTCAAAGAAAACCACTGCGTAAACTGCAAAGGACTCCATGTCTGACAAAAAATGGATGTTGGTTGTGTTGTTGTTCTAGTGACATCTTTATTTATTGTCTAAGGTTTACCCCAGAACATAGGTTCCCAATTTTTCCCATAATCAGAGAGATGCAAATGACCAATGTGTATTCCTTTTTTCCTTGTATCTCCCAATGTTTCCATGGCGCCTTGTAAAGCTAGATTGGCGCATTATGCAAAGTTGACTGAAATGGTCTTTCTGTCTGATCTAGGATTACAATTTAATTTTCTACGAATGCAGTGCCTGTTCCGGTCATAATACTCATGAGTCAGTGCTTCACTTAGCTAGGTAAGGAAAACATCGTTTGCTTTTTTAAAACATGGACTATTGTATGGGTAAAAAAATCAAACTAGGTGAAATGAAGGCCGCAAAGGACACAATAAGAAGAAAATTCAATGCAAGAAGATTTGTAAGTGAACTGAGTTGATCCCTATCACTGACAACTGAATGGATTCTATTTGCTAAATTAATTGTCTCTGATAGGAACCAACCTTCCGCCTTCTGAATACTGTCTTGTGCTTTTTACGTTATAGTCAATAGTGCTGATCCTGCAAGAAGCTCCAAGTGGACAGAACTCTGTGCCAACGCGGAGCTCCACTGAAGTCAGTGAAGCTCTGCACAGGCAAGAGGGTCCGTCTATGCAGAGTCAGTTGCAAACTAAGGGCTTCTGAGAGGAGGAACGTGTGTAGAGGCGCAACACACAGTGATGGCTCCCAAAGGCAGACTATGGGAGTGCTGGGGAAATGCACACAGCGATGGACATAGCTATGCTCTTCAGCAGGGTACAGGGTGTGCTTCTCCCCCCATGCCAGTTCAGTTCTACTAACTGGTTGAAAGACTGAGGAGGATATTTTCAGAAGTACCTAAGGGATTCAGAAGCACAAATCCGACTGAAATTAAATGCGACTTGTGCTCCTAAATCCTATTGCCATTTTTGTAAAGCTCCCCCAATACACTTTGAACAGGAGAGAAACTAATAATGAATGGCAGATATTGGAGACAGTACTTCCTGGCAGGAACCTTCAGGCAAATCATCATTCCTATGGAAATTTGTGAAACTTTGGGGATTTGTTGAACTTTGTGTCCAATACCCAGTGGCTGCCAACAATGAATAACACAAACCCCCCAAATAACAGCAATGGACTCGCTGCTTTGATTCACAAAAATATTCACAAGTTGACAATGATCCGCTCTAATTCCAGTTTTCCAAGTAAATGAACAAAATAGATTTTTGCAATACAGTAGCCTTGATTCTTGTTTTATAAACTGTGCTCACTTACTCATTAACTCACAAAATTCTGTTGTTTTCAATTAATCTCCCAGTCATCAGTGAAAATTAGCCATGTCCGACTATGATGGCGTGGGTTTTTTTCTTGTAGGTATTATTGCCTTTTTCTGAGAGTAGTTTCTTTTTGCTTCTTTCCTAGGATTTTAAAGGAACAAGAAGATAAAGTGAAAGAAAAGACTGTTCAGCTGCTGCAAGACTCAAAGAAAAAGTCTTGTTGTATCAGACTGTAGAAGACTAGGGTAAATTTAGACAACAATCATACATCTTATATCACACTACAGTGCATCAACACATCTGCCTCATGTTCAAAATATGTCTTATGCTACGTTGTGAATGTAACAACAGAAAACCTTTAAGAACCTAGTGCACACTCACTTCTCACTCTTTGCAAAGATGAAGGCCTTAGGATTACTTAGACTGTAAAGACTTCAAGGCAGGGACCATCTTTTCGTTATGTGTTTCTATATCACTTAGTACCATGGGGCCCTGATCCATGACTATGCTCCTAGATGCTACCGCAATACCAATAAGAAATAGGAATAAGAAATCTACTTAGAACAGGAAGCTAATTCTCATAGGGCCTGATCATAGACACCCTTACTCAAGTAGCCCTTACCTTTTGAGTAGTCCAGTTGGCTTCAGTGGGATCACTCATATAAGGTTAGAGTTTGCGGGACTGGATCCCTAATCTTGTAGCCTCAAATCTTGGTTCCATGTTGATCTTCTCTAGTTGTGTCTGGTTTGGGGTTTTTTAAATTATTATTATTTAAATTTTAAGCACAAACAACTAAATATAAAACTCTGTGTTAAGGTTTTGAGTGTCAATATACAAGAATGAAGGAAAGAAATAGTCAGGATTCTCAGAGTAACATTAACTGATCCACACTACACATCTATAGTATGTTTATTACTAGTCACACTCTTTGCACATGAAGCCTCATTGTGGGCCCATAACTCATGCTAGGGTGCCTTTACATGACTCAGTGATTCCTGTGGGACTCTTCATACATAGAGGTTTTCACCAATGCCAGTGCGGGTTTTACAAATGGCCTATACAGCAAGCCATGCTCTTAGATGTCACTGGCAGATGGCTGTTGTATCAGACTTATGGCTGACACAACTCCTCCCTCTCACAAGACTCCATCACAGAAGGTTTAGCATAAGATAGTCCAGGGCCAAAATTTTTGAAGCTGTCTGCCTAAAGTTAAACCAATGTTTTTGGAGACATTTTCAAAAAGCATCTCAGGGACTTAGGAGCCCAGATCTCACTGAAATCCAAGGGGATTTAGGCTCCTAAATTCCTTAGGTGCTTTTACAAAAATCCTCACTATGCACCTAAATAAATGCCCTGATTTTCAAAAGTGCTGAGCAGCCAGCAGCTCCCTTGGACTTTAATCAGAGCTGCTGGGGTCACACCACTTGAAAAATCACACCCTTTATGTAGGTTCAGGCCCGCCGACAGCAATTCCCAGCCCCCAGGCAGAACAGTTAATGGGCCCCCAGGCATGCACAAGCCGCGCCCGCACAGACGTGATCCACCTGACATTTGGGCAGTGCTGTGCCTGCAGTGGCTGGTGCCCAGCAAGCGCCGGCTGCTCTGCTGGGCATGCTCTTCTGGCATAGCCAGGGCTTCCACATGCCCCGCCTGTAGGGTTGCCAACTGTCTAATTGCACAAATCCAAAGACGCTTGCCCCGCCCCTTGCCCCGCCCTTTCCCTGAGGCCATGCCCCGTCCTGCCAGCAGCGGTGGCAGCCACCGGGGATCCCCAGGCCCTTTTAAATCGTCTGGGCCCCTGGGAAATTGCCCCCTTTGCCCCCCCATCGGCGGGCCTGGGTAGGTGCCTAACATTAGGAACCCATCTTAAAATCTTGGCCTAGAACAACACACTGAATTCATTTTTCCCTTTGGACACCCTGGCGGAATATCAATGAAATGAGCAACTTCAGAGCTGGCCTTCCAGCAAGAATCTGAATAATTCCTGATGGAATTCTTCTGTGTTGCACACAGTGGTACTTCTGTGCTTTCAAGAATTGTTGTAAATGTGGATGAGCTTGCACAGAAGAAACAGAACCTGTCGCAGTTTATTTTATCAATAGAACAGAACTGAAGATTATTTGCTATAAAAAAAGAAAGATGATTTATAAATTATATTTTCAATCCATTTTCTAACTTTCAAAAGTTTTTTTTTAAAACTTGAATAAATAGATTTGAAACCAATTTAATTAAAAATAAGAGACTGTGCTTTTATAAAAGACCAAAATGCTAAACACTAGTTGTATATGTAGCTATTTTATTTTATTTTTTGAATAAAACCTTTAAAGTAATTCAATATGCTGTTGGACATTTGTCTCTCAAAAATATTCATCTAGATGCCAGTCACTGTAGAACAGGAGTTCGCAAACTTTTCCTTAGAGCAACCCCTTTCTCCATACGGCGAACCCACTTTGATACTCTGCCAAATAGCTTAGGTCTAGCCAGGACCTCTCCTTCCATCAAGATGGGACCTAATTCCTATTTAGCACTGTCAGATGGGCAATATGGTCCATGACCATCTAACACCTGCTTGCAAACCTTTCCCTCTCTGGTGGGTCATGACACCCAGGTTGAGAATCCCCACTGCAGTGTTTAACAACGGAAATACAGTGAAGAAGAGCAGCACAACATTCCAAATGAGGGCAGGCTATTCCCTTGGCTTCCCAGGGTTGTGTCTTTATATATAGAACCATTTTCTGGAGGTCAGCTACTGTGGGGAGGGGACACATTACTGTTGCACTGGGTTCTGAAGGTTGTTCCCACTGAGGATTTGCCATAATGACAGCCATCAGGGCCCAGATCTGGAAAGGAAAGCTGCTCCTTACTCCAGCTTGAAACTGGGGTAAGTGTCACCAGGTCGAGGAGAGGCATTGCCTTTCAACTACACGAGGGATAAATCTCCAGGGCAGCAATGCCTCAGACTCAGGCACATTCTGCTCTCCTCTGGTTCAGAGTTCCATAGATAGGCCAGCTGCAGAGCCAGTCTCTGGGCAACCAAACAAGCGCAGCCTGATTGGTGAGAAGAGGCAGCAGGCCAGCTCTTAAGCCCAGCAGCAGCAGCAGTTTTGTGGCTGCTCAAAGAATTTGCCTAAGGCTGTGATAGCTCATGTGCCTGCTTGTTCCCAGTCCAGCGACTGCCTTTCCTTACTCAAGGTAACCTGACTCAGACCCTCGGCTCTGATTTCTGACCTTGGCTCTGGCATCTGTGACCCTATTCTCCTATTCCTGGCAGCTGATTCTTGTTCCAGCCTCTGGGCATGGCCACCCACATCCCTCTTTCTGTAACCAGAACTTAATGTCTTTTATCCAGTTTCTGTTAGCCTTGGCAGGGTGGTTTTAGGTCCTGACTCTGCTCTCACCAACACTGGCTTTCCCCTTATGTAGCTCCAGAATCAGGCCCCTAATTTCTGGTTCCATGAAGAACAGCGTTGTCTCTTGAGGATCACAGATGGGGGTGGCCTCTAAGGTAGCCTGCTGCCATTCCTGTAATGCTTTAAAAGCTAAGACAATATTCTGGTACTGGAGCAGGAAACAGTAGGGGGAGCAGAGCATAGGTGTAATGGGTCCTGTGCATCTACTTCTATTCAGGAGGCCAACTTGTTGGGGGTAATAACAGTATCATGTGATGTGAATGAACTGCTGATTCAGAGTCCTTGACTCCAGACCTCTGCAACACTGCCGAACAGTTCCGTTACTGGATTTCGTTAAGTACCATTTATTTTCTGTCTTCCATTAGACATTTACTACTAGTCATTGTGCCAGATTCAGCCCTGGTGTAAGTATTGATTTTAATGGACGTCCTCCAGGGATGAATATCAGCTTGTGTTCCCTGGGTCTGAATGATGCTGGAACCTCGTGATCGAGACGCTCCACTGAAGAAGTATTTGTTGCATTCAGTGAGTCTGATTCTGATATCACTTCCGCTGGTGTAAATCCATTGCATCAGTGGAGCTATTTCTGATTCACACAAATGCACAGTAAGCGAGACCCAATTCAACTTGCATCACTTCCCAGTGACGCTGTGGTTAACTGACAGGAGACAGTGTGATTGACAGACTAAATGAAAAGTAGAGTGAGTCATTTCAATCTGTGTGAAAGCACTTGATATTGATTGATCCTCTTCATTTACAATATACATTATCAAGAGCACTTTAACTGCAGTGACAATAATTTTGGAAGTGATGTTTTTATATGCCCGATCCTATGTCAGGAGAATATTACTCCATCAGAGATCATTAACGAAGAGTTCCACTTCATCGTCAGCACAAGTGGGAACCTGCTTTATAAAGTAGATATATGCAAATACAGCTGATTAGCAGCACCTTCCTAAACTCATCTCAGACAAAATGGAAAGATGCCCTTTTGATCTTTAAAATGACAAAACTTACAGAAATGAGTACTTGCAGTTTTGAGAACTTTAAAAGCTAGTACTTCAGCCTGGTTAAAGCTAAAACATCATAAGCTCTGTTAATTTGAAAGGGGTAAAAAAAACCTGACTCCCCAGCTGACCATGTTAGGATTGAGTGGATTTCAATCATTTTTTCATTCCAAGAGGTAATTTCTCCAGGTTAAATTTAAGGGGCATCGTGAACAGGCAGTAGTCCCAAGTAGTGGTTAGATTCTGCAGCAGCAACCTCACTCAGTGGTTGGGAGCAGGGGAATTTGGGCCATCTCACTCTGCCAGGTCTGACCCAGGGGCGGGGGCACCAGAACATGGGGACGGGGCTATGGGGACATGACCCCATCACTTTTTACTGGCCGTAACGGCGAGTGAAGGGGCGGAGAGGAATGAGCAGTTCTCGCAATTCTCTATTACTCTGGTTTAATAATAATAAAAAAAAAGCCTGAAAATTCAGCCTCTTATTTAGACCTGTAGGTCTAGATTCAAAAGGGGACGTAGGTGTTGCAATGCCTAACTTCTAGGCACCCTGCTTCCTAGTGGAATTCACAGCCCTGAGTTAGGTGCCCAGACTCCCCATAGACTGTATGGGGAGAATTAGGCTATGTTTACGCTATGAGCTAGAGATGTGATTCCCAGCTCGAGGAGACATACTTGGACTGGCACTCCTTAGAACTAGTATGCAAAAAGCAGTAGTGTAGCGATGGTATCCCAGGCTAGAAGCGCTATGTATTCTGGGCAGCTAGCCAGTGCCATTGCTTGCCATTGCCCATGCTAACCCTGCTACACTATTATTTTCAGCATGCTAGCTCAGATGAGAGCCAGTGCAAGCACATCTACCCATGCTGGGAAGTACACCCCCAGCTCCAAAAGCAGGCATAGCTTTAGGGGGGGGATTCACAGAAGCTAGAAGCTGAGTGGGAAGACACCTAGACTAGTCAATAGGAAATGCTGAGGAGAGAAGTAGGGCCTAATCCCCTCCCTCAAAAGGAACATAGGGTGTCTAACTCCAATTTTACTGAAGCAGGGACTGGACCTTGCGTCGCATCCCTCCGGGGTGAGCGTGCTATCCACCAGGCTATAGAGTCAGTCTCATGCTCTCTGGCCCAATAAATATTTATGTAAACAGGAGAGACTGAGAGAGCCCCTCTTCCTCCTCCCTGCAATAGCCAATAGCCCAATGACACTCACTTGAGATGTGGGTTGAAATCGCAGCTCCAAATCAGGTAGAGGAAGGATTTGAAGCTAGGTCTGGCATTGTGTTCCCTCTAAGCTGTGCAGTCGTGCGGCCGCCAAGGAGTGAATCAAGTGCCGTGCACTTCGTTAGCAGAGCCATGCATGGGGGTGTGTGTTCAGGTGCCCCTCCCCCGCTGCTCTGCTGCTGCATTGCTCCCGCCCTCTGCTTTGGAGCCCCTGGCCAGCTGCTCCCAGGACCTTCCTGCTTGCTGTGCAGAGCAGGGGGGGAAGAAGGGGTGCTGATGTCCGGGTGTCCCCATCCCGCCACCTCCCTCCTACCCATGTACCCCATCTCTGCAGAGAGGAGGTGGGGGGACAGGGCTCAGGAGCAAGAGAGCTGCTGACAGCTGCTGCGGTCTGAGCTTTCTGGTGAGTGCCTTAAAAAGACAGTGCACTGTCTCTCATAGACTTCCCCAGCAGCCAGCACACACACAATCTGTGTGTGTGTGTGTCTCTCTCTCTCACACACACACGAGTCTCTTTCACACTCACCTCCCAACACATACTTGTGGTGGTGGTGGTGTTACTTCTTGGTACTTCCTGCAATGCACATATATTCTCTGTAATTTTATTCTTTCGAAGTGCTGTTTGACTGGTCTCGGCATTTCATAATTTTATTTCTCTCTTATGCTTAAATTTAATTCTTTGAGTAGTGAGTTCTAAAATGCCTAACTTGTCCTGGCTGGAGTAATTATCCCTATGGTAACTTTTAAAAATATATATATTATATCTAGGTTTTTTATTTCTACTGGTGGCGACATCCCCACGTACCTCGATATTGGTGCACATAACAAAATTCATTCCACACATGGATGGAAAAAATTAGAGGACACATTGGCCTTGCACATCCCAGGAACGCTATTTGAGGGTAAGGGGGTATCAGTGCCCCCGGCAGTCTTTTGTAAGGGGGTTGGCTCTCAGCACACCTACTGGATTGGACCCTGCAGGCGAGATAGGTGGGGGAATGATTACTTTGAGGATCCTTCCAGGGCTTAGGCATGAGTTAAGTGCTGAGCTGCTCAGTGATGTCAGGACTTTAGGCAGCTGTGAGCACACCCACTGGCAGAAATATAGGTGCTTAGGGGACTTTACCGGTGGCAATGTCAGCACCCGCAAGGTTAGGTGAGCGGTGGTTTTGTGAATGTCATTGGTGCCAAAATGTTGGACTTAAGAGCCTAAAGTGTCAGTTAGGTGCTTAAATCCCCCTTGTGAGTCTAGCCCTTAGGGTATAACTTTGGGAAAACAGAAACTCAAATGATTTCCCAGCTGTAACAATCTTCCCCCTCACCAACTCCCCTTTTCTCTTAGGCCTGGTCTACACTACGAGTTTAGGTCAAATTTAGCAGCGTTAAATCGAATTAAGCCTGGACACATCCACACGACGAAGCCCTTTTTTTCGACTTAAAGGGCCCTTTAAACCGGTTTCTTTACTCCACCTCCAACGAGGGGATTAGCGCTAAAATCAGCCTTTGCGGGTCGGATTTGGGGTAGTGTGGACGGAATTCGACGTTATTGGCCTCCGGGAGCTATCCCACAGTGCTTCATTGTGACCGCTCTGGACAGCACTCTCAACTCAGATGCACTGACCATGTAGACAGGAAAAGCCCCGCGAACTTTTGAATTTAATTTCCTGTTTGCCCAGCATGGAGAGCACAGGTGACCATGCAGAGCTCATCAGCACAGGTAACCATGATGGAGTCCCAGGATCGCAAAAGAGCTCCAGCATGGACAGAAGGGGAGGTACGGGATCTGCTCGCCATATGGGGAGACGAATCAGTGCTAGCTGAACTCCGTAGCAGTAAATGAAATGCAAAATATTAGAAAAAGTCTCAAAGCCCATGAAGGACAGAGGCCATAACAGGGACGCACAGCAGTGCCGCGTGAAAATTAAGGAGCTAAGGCAAGCCTACCACAAAGCCAGAGAGGCAAACGGAAGGTCCGGGGCAGAGCTGCAAACATGCCGCTTCTACGCGGAGCTGCATGCCATGCTAGGGGGTGCAGCCACCTCTACCCCAACTCTGTGCTTTGACTCCATCAATGGAGAATCACGCAACAGGGAAGTAGGTTCGGGGTACGAGGAAGATGATGATGAAGACAATGAAGATAGCTCACAGCAAGGAAGCGGAGAAACCGGTTTCCCCAACAGCCAGCATATGTTTATCACCCTGGACCTGGAACCAGTAACTCCCGAACTCACCCAAGGCATGCTCCCAGACCCTGAGGGCACACAGGGGACCTCTGGTGAGTGTACCTTTGTAAATATTACACATGGTTTAAAAGCAAGCGTGTTTAATGATTAAAGATTAATTTGCCCCGGGCAATCATGGCCAGTACAGCTACTGGAAAAGTCTATTAACGTGTATGGGGATGGAGCGGAAATCCTCCAGGGACATCTCCAGAAAGCTCTCCTTCATGTACTCCCAAAGCCTTTGCAAAAGGTTTCTGGGGAGGGCTGCCGTATCCCGTCTGCCATGGTAGGACACTTTACCACGCCAGGCCAGTAGCACGTAGTCTGGAATCATTGCATAACAAAGCATGGCAGCGTATGGTCCCAGTGTTTGCTGGCATGCAGACAACATCCATTCCCTATCTCTCTTTGTTATCCTCAGGAGAGTGATATCATTCACGGTCACCTGGTTGAAATGGGGTGATTTTATTAAGGGGACATTCAGAGGTGCCCGTTCCTGCTCGGCTGAACAGAAATGTTCCCCGCTGTTAGCCACGCGGTAGGGGGGAGGGGTGAAGTGATCATCCCAGAGAATTGGATGTGAGTGGTGGGGGGTAGTTGGGTTTGTGCTGCATGTTAACCCGGAAACCGCAGCCCCTCCTTTTACATTGCAAACCCATTTTAAATGGCCAACACAACGGGTGCTTGGTATGGGAAATGAGGGCACTACTGTTTGAAACCATTCCCACATGTTAAGAAGGTTAAAAAAGCCAAAAGACTGTGGCTTACCATGGCTGCCTGCAAGCCGAAATCTGTTGCCTGGCACTGTGTGAGTGATCTCTCACACCAAACCGGCAGGCCCTCAATATAAGAGGAAAAATGCGACCTTGTAACGAAAGCACATGTGCTGTGTAACGTGAACAGCAAAATTTAACGTGAAAGAGTGTACCCATTGGTCTCTAAAATGTGTCTTTTTTAACCACCTCTCCCTTCTCCTCCACCAGCTGCAAATGTTTCTCCTTCAAAGAGGCTAGTGAAGATTAGAAGGAGAAAACTGCGGACTCGGGATGATATGTTCTCGGAGCTCCAGATGTCCTCCCACGCTGACAGAGCACAGCAGAATCCGTGGAGGCAGTCAATGTCAGAGTGCAAAAAAGCACAATATGAACGAGAGGAGAGGTGGCGGGCTGAATCGCGGGCTGAAGAGAGTAAGTGGCGGGCTGAAGAGGATAGGTGGTGTCAGCTTGCTGACAGAAGGCAAGAGTCGATGCTCCAGCTGCTGGAGCATCAAACTGATATGCTCCAGCGTATGGTTGAGCTGCAGGAAAGGCAGCAGGAGCAGAGACCGCCGCTACAGCCCCTGTGTAACTAACAGCCCTCCTCCCCAAATTCGATAGCCTCCTCACGCAGATGCCCAAGAATGCGGTGGGGGGGCCTCCGGCCACCCAGTCACTCCACCCCAGATGATTGCCCAAGCATCAGAAGGCTAACCTTCAATAAGTGTTTAAGTTTTCAAGTTTTAAACTGCAGTGTGTCCTTTTCCTTCCCTCCTCCCCCACCCATCCCGGGCTACCTTGTCAGTTATCCCCCTAGTTGTGTGATGAATTAATAAAGAATGCATGAATGTGAAGTAACAATGACTTTATTGCCTCTGCAAGCAGTGCTCGAATGGGGGAGGGGAGGGTGATTAGTTTACAGGGAAGTAGAGTGAACGGGGGGAGGGGGCGGAGGGTTCATCAAGGAGAAACAAACAGAAGTTTCACACCGTAGCCTGGGCAGTCACAAAACTGGTTTTCAAAGCTTCTCTGATGCACACCGCCCCCTGCTGTACTCTTCTAACTGCCCTGGTGTCTGGCTGCGCGTAATCAGCGGCCAGGCGATTTGCCTCAACCTCCCACCCTGCCATAAATGTCTCCCCCTTACTCTCACAGATATTGTGGAGTACACAGCAAGCAGCAATAACAATTGGAATATTGGCTTTGCTGTGGTCTATCCGAGTCAGTAAACTGCGCCAGCGCACTTTTAAACGTCCAAATGCACATTCCACCACCATTCGGCACTTGCTCAGCCTATAGTTGAACAGGTCCTGACTACTGTCCAGGCTGCCTGTGTACGGCTTCATGAGCCATGGCATTAAGGGGTAGGCTGGGTCCCCAAGGATAATGATAGGCATTTCAACATCCCCAACGGTTATTTTCTGGTCCGGGAAGAAAGTCCCTTCCTCCAGCTTTTGAAACAGACCAGAGTTCCTGAAGCATCATGTACCTTTCCCGGCCATCCCACATTGAAGTTAGTGAAACGTCCCTTGTGATCCACCAGGGCTTGCAGCAGCATTGAAAAGAACCCCTTGCGGTTTATGTACTCGGTGGCTTGGTGCTCCGGTGCCAAGATAGGGATATGGGTTCCGTCTATCACCCCACCACAGTTTGGGAATCCCATTGCAGCAAAGCCATCCACTATGACCTGCACGTTTCCCAGAGTCACTACCCTTGATATCAGCAGGTCTTTGATTGCGTTGGCTACTTGGATCACAGCAGCCCCCACAGTAGATTTGCCCACTCCAAATTGATTCCCGACTGACTGGTAGCTGTCTGGCGTTGCAAGCTTCCAGAGGGCTATCGCCACTCACTTCTCAACTGTGAGGGCTGCTCTCATCCTGGTATTCTGGTGCTTCAGGGCAGGGGAAAGCAAGTCACAACGTTCTATGAAAGTGCCCTTACGCATGCGAAAGTTTCACAGCCACTGGGAATCGTCCCACACCTGCAACACGATGCGGTCCCACCAGTCTGTGCTTGTTTCCTGGGCCCAGAATCAGCGTTCCACGGCATGAACCTGCCCCAGTAACACCATGATTTGCACATTGCTGGGGCCTGTACTTTGTGAGAGGTCTATGTCCATGTCAATTTCCTCATCACTCTCGTCGCCGCACTGCAATCGCTGCAATCACCTCCTCACCTGGTTTTGCTTTGGCATGTTCTGGCTCTGCATATACTCCAGGACAATGCGCGTGGTGTTCATAGTGCCCATAATTGCCACGATGATCTGAGCGGGCTCCATGATCCCAGTGCTATGGCGTCTGGGCTGAAAAAAGGCGCGAAACTATTGTCTGACGGAGGGAGGGAGGAGTGAGTGACGACATGGCTTACAGGGAATTAAAATCAACAAGGGTGGCTGTGCATCAGGGAGAAACACAAACAACTGTCACACAGAATGGCCCCCCCAAAGATTGAACTCAGAACCCTGAGTTTAGCAGGCCGTTGATTTCACGGAGGGAGGGGGAAGCAAATGAATACAGAACAAATCTGGTCCATCTATTTTTTACATCTTAAGCTGGCAGCAGACAGTGCAGCATGACCGATAGCCGTCAGCATCTTCTGGGTGCTTGGCAGAAAATGCTGTATTACGACTGCTAGCCATCATTGTCAAGACGGTTCAATAGGACTGCCGGCAGGACCGAGTCTCCAGGAGACAAAACATGTCTGCCCAGGTGCCTCTGACCGAACTCACTGAAGAATATGATGATGATGGATATCAATCGTAATACACGATCCACTGCCAAAAGGCAAGGAGCTGCTGCTGAATAGCAATGCAGCCCCACGTCTGCCAGCACCCAGATCGCCGATGACGGCTACCAGTCATACTGCACCGTCTACTGCCAAAAGGCAATTAGCTGCTGCTGTGTAGCAATGCAGTACCAAGTCTGCCGGCACCCAGATGACATATGGTGACAGTGAGCTGAGCTGAGCTGAGCTGAGCGGGCTCCATGCTTGCCGTGGTATGTTGTCTGCACAGGTAACCCAGATAAAAAGGCGCGAATTGATTGTCTGCCGTTGCTCTGATGGAGGGGGAGGGGCCTGATGACATGTACCCAGAACCCCCCGCGACACTGTTTTTGCATCATCAGGCATTGGGATCTCAACCCAGAATTCCAATGGGCAGCGGAGACTGCGGGAACTGTGGGATAGCTACCCACAGTGCAACGCTCCGGAAGTCGATGCTAGCCTCAGTACTGTGGACACGGTCCGCCGATTTAATGCACTTAGAGCATTTTATGTGGGGACACACACAATCGACTGTATAAAACTGATTTCTATAAAACCGGCTTCTATAAATTCGACCTAATTTCGTAGTGTAGACATACCCTCTGACAAGGTGACTAGAATACAATGTTGCTTCTGCACCTGCACCACCTCCATCTGTGATGATGCTAGATTCTACAGTAAAGCATCATCTTTCCTCTGAAAGCAGACTGCTATAGGAAAACCTATGCGGTGCAGCAAGTGGTAAAGATGGGAACACTTTACTTCCTAAGGACCAAGTTCTTCTCTCCCATTTACACCAAAGTAATCTGGGGTAATGACTGAACTCATTGAAGTTACTCTCGATTTGCAACACAGCACCACACATGAGTGGAATCTGGCCTTATGTATTAAAGCAGTGCCCTAGCATAAGTGCTAGGAGGTGCAGTATTTTGAGAGAGAGATTAAAGCAAGGTCCGGCTGACCATTTGTGGTCATTAAAGATTACTTGTCACTTTGCCTAAGAGTACAGTTGTAAACTCTGGTGTCCTGGTGTAATGCCATTCTGCAGCCTGGTCTCTATACAACATTGCACTGTTTAACTACAATTACTTTTTAAATTGATTTACGTTAAACCACTGCAAAGCCCATTGTGGACATTTAAATCAGTTTGAAATTATTTATGTCATCTTAGCTTAAATTGGTTAATAACCAAATTAACCTAAACTGATATCAGTTAGGTTGAAATCAGTTTAAGAGAATCCACTCAAGGCTTAAAAACATGCATTTAATTCACGTAGTGCAACTTTGTGTGTAGACAGAACCTAAAGTCCACCAGTCGTTTACCAGAGATGGCTTCAGTCCTCCTAAACAAGTGGAGCGTTTTACCCCAGAAGGGGATCTGCTCTTCTGACTGTGCCTCTATCTCTGCACTTACTATGACAGACTATTACTTGTCCCTAGTGCTGTACATGACCTTGTCTGTAGGAGAACTGTGAATTAAACCCAGTTGTCCTACCTTGTAGGTTTGTACTCTATCCATTGGGCCATACTGTATTACCTCACTAGACCACCTGAGTTCTGTATTGGGCTAGACTCCTTTTATACAGACAGTGCCATTAGGAGAAAGGCCTTAAAATCCTGTAAGAGCCCTACATTTAGAAGCAACTAACTTTCCTGGGAGATTTAAAGAAGATTTAGAGCAGAAACAAATATTACAGATAAATGCCATTGCATTTAGCTGGGTCTCTGTGACATTTTTCTCTGCCATGCAATGTTGTATCACCTTGCCCTTGTTTACTCTTTCTTGTTTCTCTATCCTCTTTGCTTTGGTTTTGGTATTTTTCTCAGTATGTTTTCAGAGCATGATTTGCTATTCTTATTTTATTGGAATTGTCCTGGTCCTCTTTGTTAATCCTCTCACCCCAGTCCTTGCTTTTTTTTCCTTCAAACAATAGTAATGGTTAATCAAAAAAGGAACACCATGAACTTTTAAAATATCCTGCGTGATGGCTGAAGGACATCCAGCAAGCGTCAAGGGAAAGTGTACAAAGGGGGCATAAAACTCATCTTTGCCCTCCCTGATCTGGGAATAGCTGGTCTAGGGTGTGACAGCTTGAATGGTGCTCCAAGTTACACCAGTTGCTAATGGCCTAAAGGGATCAAAACAGCTGCAGGGGATCACCAGGAATAGCTCAGTCAAAAGCCTTGTGTGCTGTGCCAAGTGAATGGGAAATGCTACCATTCTGATTTACTAGTGTTTTCCACTCGCTCTGTCCAGATTGAAAAGACCGCACTGTACAAGGTGCATGGCAGAAGAGAGACAGGCCCTTTGACTCAAAACTATTAACAATCAGCAATTGCCATAGCAACCCAGTATCACATGCACACACATTTGGGATCTGCAATAATGCCAGTGCTCATCTCTTTGACACATGGCATAAATCACTAAAATAGCTCTTCTGTGACAGGGCTTCCTTCAGTATGATCTGAATAAAGACATTGACTTGTATTTAGCCAGTTCTCTGATCACAGAAAGAGAGAGGATGCTGGGGTGGAACTGAGCTGGCCTCACAGCTCCCCTATTAAGCATTACTATTTATAACCTCACATTTGAGCCACTTTGCATAATGGTGAAGGGCATCAATTTAATGATGAACCCCTACTTTTGTTAAGCTCAGGTGGCAGGGCTGGTGGTTTTGGATCATTGGGGCTTTGGGTAAAGTCCCCAGACAGGCATACTCGACACAGTGACAGCAGTTCAGTACATAACCTCAGGGCCGCTCTAACTTTTTTGCTGCCCCAAGCAAAAAAAAAAGAGTGCTGCCCTCCATAGCGTTGCCATAACACACACCCTCAGCACTGTGACGCCACCCCGCCCCCGCGGAGTGCCACGCCGCCGAACCCCCCCGCCGAACCTCCCCAGCCCCCTGCAGAGCGCCGCCAAACCCCGCAGCCCTCCGTGGAGCGCCGCACCGCTGAACCCCCCCGCCGAACCCCCCAGCCTCCCGCGGAGCACCGCGCAGCCGAACTCCCCTCACCCCCCGCAGAGCGCCACCGAATGCCGTGCTGCTGAAGCCCCCCACGGAGCGCCGCGCAGCTGAACCCCCCCCCGCGGAGCGCTGCCGAATGCCGTGCTGCCGAAGCCCCCTGCCAAGCGCCACCGAACACCCCCCCCCCGCGGAGCGCCATGCCGCACTGCTGAACCCCGCCGCTGAGCGCCGCGCTGCCGAACCCCCCAGCTGCCACACACACCTCCAGCCGAGCACCGCGCCGCCAAACATCCCCACCGCCGAGCTGCACTGCCAAACACCCCCCCCCCCCCGCAGAGCGCCCCGCCGTGCCACCACACCACCCCCTGCGGAGCACCGCTGCCGAATCCCCCCTCCCAGCGCCCCCCGCATGCCCAGTCGCTGAAACAAAAACAAACCCACCCCGAGCGCCACCTGACCAAACCTCCCCCCCAAAAAAAAACCCTGAGACCCCCGCCACCCCAAGATTGGCCGCCCCTTACCAGGTGCCGCCCCAAGCACATGCTTAGTTGGCTGGTGCCTGGAGCTGTCTCTGGATAACCTGATGCAGAGAGTACCAAACTAAGAAGAGACCTTGTGGGAATTCCTGGCCCCACTGAAGTTAGTGGGAATTTTGCCATTGACTTCAATGGGGTCAGGATTTCAGTTCTGGATGTTATTCCCAGCTCTGCCACTGATTAAGTGTGTGTGACATTGGGCAAATCACTTGAACTCTCCGTGTCTCAGTTTCCTCCTGTGTCAAATGGAGATAGTGGTACTTACCCTCCTTTGTAAGGCACTTTGAAATCTATGGCTAAACCAAGTTTAGTTTGGGGATATTGCCTTTTAGGTTTCAAATTTCATATCAGTCCTGCAACCTTGCCCTATGGTAAAAGCAAGTGGCCTCTGATGATTTGCTAGAGCTGGGTGAATAGTGCAAAAAATATCCTGCAAATATTCACTCCAATTTTTAAATGTCTTAATTTCTGCCATGTTTGTGCCCCCTTTGGGGTGTGCTTCCCCTGAGCATTCAGGTGATTGAGTATTACTGGCACCAATACTAAGGGAAATGAAATTTCAAAGGCATGATTTAGTAGTAGCATTTGTTCAGCACCAACAACGTGCTCAATGCTGTACTGCACACACAATAAAGATAGTCCCTGTTCTTTTTTGATAAGTTTACAAGTTTGGTTGATAAATGTAATAGTGTTGATGTAATATACTTAGATTTCTGTAAGGCACTTGACTGGGTACTGCATGACACTGATTAAGAAACTAGAACAATACAAAATTAACATAGCCAGGATTAAAAACTGGATAATTGACAAATCTCAGAACATAATTGTAAATGGAGAATTATCATCAAATGGTTTTTTTTCTAGGGGGAGTTCCCACAGGGCCTTTAACTATTTAACATTTTTATTAGTCACCTGGAAGAAAATATAAAATCATTACTGATAAAGTTTGCAACTGACACAAAGTTTGCAGATGGAGGAATGGTAAATAATAAAGAGGATAGGACAGTGACACAGAGCAATCTGGATCAGTTGGTAAGCTGCTGTAAGCAAAGAATAGCCATTTTAATATGGCTGAATGTCATACATCTAGAATCAAAGAACATAGGCCATGCTTACAGGATAGGAAACTAATTTAGCTACGATCTTGGAGTCATCGTGGATAGTTCTCCGAAGACGTCCACGCAGTGTGCAGCGGCAGTCAAAAAAGGAAACAGGATGTTAGGAATCATTAAAAAATGGATAGAAAATAAGATGGAGAATATCTTATTGCCTTTATATAAATCCATGGTATGCTCACATCTTGAATACTGCATACAGATGTGGTCTCATCTCAAAAAAGACATATTGGCATTAGAAAAAGGTTCAGAGAAGGGCAACTAAAATGATTAGAGGTTTGGAACGGGTCCCATATGAGGAGAGATTAAAGAGGCTAGGACTTTTCAGCTTGGAAAAGAGGAGACTAAAGGGGGATATGATAGAGGTATATAAAATCATGAGTGGTGTGGAGAACGTGAATAAGGAAAAGTTATTTACTTGTTCCCATAATATAAGAACTAGGAGCCACCAAATGAAATTAATGGGCAGCAGGCTTAAAACAAATAAAAGGAAGTTCTTCTTCACACAGTGCACAGTCGACCTGTGGAACTCCTTGCCTGAGGAGGTTGTGAAGGCTAGGACTATAACAGCATTTAAAAGAGAACTGGATAAATTCATGGAGGGTAAGTCCATTAATGGCTATTAGCCAGGATGGGTGAGGAATGATGTCCCTAGCCTCTGTTTGTCAGAGGATGGAGATGGATGGCAGGAGAGAGATCACTTGATCATTACCTGTTAGGTTCACTTCCTCTGGGGCACCTGAGATTGGCCACTGCCAGTAGACAGGATACTGGGCTGGATGGACCTTTGGTCTGACCCAGTATGGCCGTTCTTATGTTATGTTCTCTATCCTGGGAAGTGGTTATTCTGAAAAAGAGTTGGAGGTCATGGTGGATAATCAGCTGAATATGAGCTCCCAGGGTGACACTGTGACCACAAAAGCTAATGCAATCCTTGGGTGCATAAACAGGGGAATCTTGAGTACAAGTAGAGAGGTTATTTTACCTCTGTATTTGGCACAAGTGCAACTGTTACCAAATGTTGTGCCCAGGCCTTGTGTCTACAATTCAAGAAGGATGTTGGTGAGCTGGAGCAGGTTCAGAGAAGAGCTACAAGAATAATTAAAGGATTGGAAAATATGATTTATAGTGATAGACTCAAAGAAAAAGAAAAGTAGCCAAAGAAAATGAATTTTACATTCACACGTGAGCATTTATGTTGGAAATGCCTGTGCACTCATCCAATCAAAAAACAGAAGTAATACCATGTGACATATCTGACCAGTCACAGTTAACCAACACAGCTCACAGAAAATGTCAGACAGATGATTCATTACATCTTATTGGCTCATCTGGACTTACTGTCTGTGGGTAGCCTGTCAAAAGATATGCTGAAGATACTTGAAGGGGAGCTTTGTGTAAGCTCAAAAGCTTCTCTCTCTCACCAACAGACATCCAGTAAAAGATATTACCTCTCCCAACTTTTCTCTCTAAAACATATGCTACATATTCTGAGAAGCTTTTCTGTCATGTTAGTGATCTTCACATCCTGATTTGTGGAGGACACCAGTTGCACTTTCTGCCACACCCATGTACTAAATAAGAGACTTCATTTTGCTACTTAAAACCCAGAGTCATGTTGCAAGTGCACATTGTTGGCCCAGAGGTGCCACACGTCACACCGCACTACCTCAGCTTCACACAACGCAAATGTCCATTTAAAAAAAAATAGTGATTTGTTTCCTCTCATTGAGATGCTGTGGTGGTGGTGTGATAACAGCAATTATGGGATAATCAGTTGAATATGGAAGTAAATAGCAGTTTGCTTTAATCAGGCCTCATTAGTTAATCACTGATCTGTCATGCCAATAAATGTGAAAAATGTGCTACTGTTTGATGTTAAAATATTTCTGCTCACTGATCAGCATGATAAATGATGGCTCATCTAATGAATTACATGTGTTTTTTCTGGACTGACATTTCATATTTCTGCAACAAAATGATGAGTCAAGTATAGTTGACGATTAAAGTACAGTGGAGAGGGTAATCCAAAGGGTCTGCTTCTGAGCTCATGCCAGTTTTACACTGGAGTGACTCCTGATTCACACAGGTATAAGTGAAAGAGGAACCTGGACCAGAGATGAAAGTACAGCACTGAATTGCCAAGACAGAACAGGGTGTAATGGCTGCCTTCCACAGCACAACTGAAAAAAAGATCATCAGTTTCTCAGCCTCGATTTTAAATAATTTTGTGCTCCAGAAAGGTGACAGACTGGCAATTCCAGACAGAATCATGGAGCTGTGACCCAAAATGGGGTGTTTTCTGAGAATTAAAGATTTCATGGGAGAGCGGACGTAGTCATCTCATAATTACATTTGTAGCTATCACTACATCATAAGCCCTATTTTCATACACATCCACTACACCTCCAAACTTCCCCCAAAGAACTGTATCTTCACATTTTTCATGCCACTTCTCATTCTAGTGTGCAGTCTTTTTGGAAAATTAGGTAAAAATCAGACAAAAAGAAAGGACATGGAAGAGGGGCCCAAGGAGATAGACGGTTAATATGGGGGCAGGGTTGTGTGCAGTGGACCTTAGGAGACAAAAGTATGGACTGGCAGAGGCCCAGATCCTAAAGGTATTTAGATCCTAACTTCCATTGATTTCTATGGAAGTTAGGAGTCATAATACCTTTGATAATCTGGTTCTTAATTCCCATTCAAATCCATGGGTAGGGCCCTACCAATTTCATGACCGTGAAAAACGTGTCACGGACCGTGAAATAAGCCCTTCCCCATGAAATCTGATCTCCCCCTTGCTGCTTGGAGTGCCCTAGCCAGGGGGCTCCTAGCTACAAGTCCCCACCCAGCTGGGGTGGGACAGGACTTGTCCTTACTTTGCATGGCAACTCTCAAGGGTCAGGAGCGGGGAGATCAGACCCACCTTCAAGTGCCTCCCCCTGCTGGGCAACAGCCCTGAAGGTTCCTGCAACTAGAGGAGGCTTGTGGATGTGGGTCCGATCTCCCCCTGCTGCTGGAAGTGCTCCAGCTCGGGGGCCCCTAGCTGCGAGTCCCTGCTGCGAGAAAAGGGACCCCCAGGGTTATAACACTGAAATTTCAGATGTAAACATCTGCAGGGCTGCCCGGGGGGCGGAGGGGGCAAGTGGGGCAATTTGCCCCGGGCCCCACAGGGGCCCCCATGAGAATATAGTATTCTATAGTATTGCAACTTTTTTTTATGGAAGGGGCCCCCGAATTTGCTTTGCCCCAGGCCCCCTGAATGGGTGGCCCTGAACATCTGAAAACACAAAACTGACCAATTAAAAAACCCTCTGACTGTGAAATTGATCAAAATGGACCCGTGAATTTGGTAGGGCCTTATCAATGGGATAGGGACCTAAATTTTACTTTTGAGGATGTGGATCAGAGTGCTTAAAATTATTCATGTAGTTAAAAACTTCCTTTCTCCTTCATTTCCCTTCACCATCAGTACCTCCTTATTTGATCCAGGCATAACTCCCATCACCACACACTCCCTATAGATCTGCTAACTTCTGGAGAAATGCAGCTCTGCTTCTATGGCCTCCTATGCCATCTTTGTTCTTCCCACAGGACCAGGACTGGCCAGGAGAAGAACTTGCTCAAGGCTGATAGAAGGCAGCGCACGTCAGCCTTGCCACTTGCGCCCCTGTGATGCTCTTTCCTCACCTTATGCAGAAATGCCTATGTCCTGGGGAACCCCCTAGTTGCCCTTTTATGGCATCTTTACGTCTGTAACAGCACAGAAGGAACTTAGGAAATTAAGTTGTTCTTATATGGCAACCTAACTTAAAATGCTCACGTTTGGTTACAAAAAAAGAAATGGGAAAATTCATAAACACAAACTTTGTTAAAATAGAGTTAAGGTTGAAAGTATGTTTGAGTGGGAACCAGATAACTAAGAAAAAATATTACAGAACAAAAAGTATGCATCTTTTAAAAAACTCAAATATTCCAAAGTCTGGAAATCATTAAGGGATCCATCCTATTCCTTCCTGCCTATCATCACATTACCTCATCCCGCTTACACCATTCCACCCATTATTGACTTTGTCCACTAAATTTGAAACAATACATGCAGAAGGGAAAAAAACATAAAATCATACTTCTTGTGCAGAGGATCTATTATAGTATAACACTAACATGGATTTCACCTTACATATTAAAAGAAAATACCCAACTCCTATATACAGGTAGGTTATGATATAGTTAAATAGACAAATTAGTAAACTACATGCACTTGTACAAAACCTACACCAACTTATGAACAACACATTTCATACCCCAAACAGATTGATTACTCATAACAACTTTCTTCTAATCCACCAACACAATGTACTATGAGAGTCCATAGACTCTGCCTTAATTACTGAACCCTGGGGTTATATTATTTGTAAAATCCTTACTAAACGTTTGATATAAAGTACGTAAGCCAATGGTCTCAGTGAGCTCTCTGCTGCCATCTATTGATGAGCAGAAGAAAATACCTCATAAACCAACCTCATTTGCAAAGGCAACATCCACTGTGCCGGGGTAATCATTTTTCGCCATTTGGGGTTAAAATTAACTTCAGTCTTGGATATATGAGTAATGAAATGTTGCTATCCCTACTGTGTGCCCAAAGAGAAGCAGAACTGTATGTAATGTGCCCTGATTGTGGGGTCTCCATAATGTATACCTCAATTTCAAAGCACTGGGTAATGAGCCAAAATCCAATTGAAAGAAAGCAGAGACCGGTGCTTCTGTTTGTTGATGTGGATTTTAGTTAAGGGTTATATATGTTATTTAAACCCTCTCAACAGAATTTAAAGATAGAGTTCAACAGACTCATCTGAGAGTTCCTTTCTTGGCCCAGTGATTATTACAGCTGAAATCACTAATAGCTGTTCCAGAGAGTAGAACCTTAGACTTGGTATGTAGATAGTGTTGTGGTGAAATATAGCATAGAAAAGGAAGCAGAGAGGTTCTCTCCTACCCAGGGAAATCCCTAGAACTGTAATCACTATGATGAAAGACCACCCAAAGAGGTAGTGGTGAGAGGCAACCATTATTTAGCAATCTTACAGCTATGATTTCTAATAGCTGAGGTAGGTGCTCATGGACTGTATGACCAGAGTAGACAGGCAGAGTAAGAGTTGAGAGATGCCAAAAAGTAATGGTAGCAGCAGCTGCAGCAGCAAGAAGTGAACATAAGAATGGTCCATCTAGCCCAGTATCTTGTCTTATGACAGTGGCCAATGCCAGGTGCTTCAGAGAGAATGAACAGAACAGGGGAATTATTGCATGATCCATTCCCTAATGTCCACTCCCAGCTTCTGGCAATCAGAGGCTAGGGACACCCAATAGCCGTTGATGGACCTATCTTCCAGGAACTTATCTAGTTCTTTATTGAACCCTGTTATAATTTTGGCCTTCACATCCCCTGGCAAGGAGTTCCACAGTTCCCCTGGCAAGTACTTCCTTTGGTTTGTTTTAAACCTGTTGCCTATCAGGGCCGGCTCCAGGCACCAGCCTGGCAAGCAGGTACTTGGGGCGGCCGCTCCGGAGAGGGGCGGCAAGTCCAGCTATTCAGCAGCAATTCGGCGGATGGTCCCTCACGCCCGCTCAGAGTAAAGGACCTCCCACCGAATTGCCGCCGCAGATCGCAATCGCGATTGCGGGTTTTTTGGGTTTTTTTGGCTGCTTGGGGCGGCCCAAACCCTGGAGCTGGCCCTGTTGCCTATTAATTTCATTGGTTCTTGTGTTATGTGAAGGAGTAAATAACTCCTCCTTATTCACTTTCTCCACACCATTAATGATTTTATAAACCTCTACGATACCCTCCTTAGACGACTCTTTTCCAAGCTGAAAAATCTGTGTCTTTTTAATCTCTCCTCTTAATCATCTTTGTTGCCCTTTTCTGTACCTTTTCCAATTCTAATATATCTTTTTTGAGATGGGGGGACCAGAACTGCATGCAGCATTCAAGATGTGGGTGTATCATGGATTTATATAGTAGCATTATGATATTTTCCAGCTTATTAACTAGCCCTTTCCTATTGGTTCCTAACATTCTGTTAATGTTTTTGACTGTCACTGCACATTGAGTGGATGTTTTCAAAGAGCTATTCACATCATTTTGTATGTATAGTTGGGATTAGTTTTAAAATGTGCATTACTTTGCATTTATCAACATTGAATTTCATCTGCCATTTTGTTGTCCAGTCACTTAGTTTTGTGTGATCTCATAGTCAGCTTTGGACTTAACTATCCTGAGTAATTTTGTATTGTCTGCAAACTTTGCCATCTCCCTGTTTATCCCTTTTTCCCAGATCATTTATGAATATGTTGAACCTCACTGGTTCCAGTACAGATCCCTATTTACTGCTCTCCATTCTGTAAACTGACCATTTATTCCTACCTTTTGTTTCCTATCTTTTAACCTGTTACTGATCCATGACAGGACTGTCCCTCTCATCCCATGACTGCGTATTTTGCTTAAGAGCCTTTGGTGAGTGACCTTACCAAAGACTTTCTGAAAGTCCAAGTACACTATATCCGCTGGATCACCCTTTCCCACATGTGTGTTGACCCCTCAAAGAATTCTAGTAGATTGGTGAGGCATGTTTTCACTTTACAAAAATTTCTCCAACAAATCATGTTCATCTATGTGTCTGACAATTCTATTCTTTACTATAGTTTCAAATGATTTGCTGGGAACTGAAGTTGGGCTTTTTGGCCTGTAGTTGCCAGGATCGCCTCGGGCACCTTGTTTAAAAAATTGGTGTCCCATTAGCTATCCTCCAGTCATTTGGTACAGAAGCAGATTTAAATGGAAGGTTACATATGTCAGTTAGTAGTTCTGCAATTTCATATTTGAGTTCCTCCAGGTGGCATGATGAGAGGTGCCAGTGGTCAATGAGAAAATGGCAGCAAAGCATCTCTTCACAGGAGCCAAGCACACTCATCCTCCTCCCCGGGGACTGGAGGTGAACCCACCTGAATGCACCCAAGGACTCTGGGACTTTGCTCACATCTGACAACAATCTGTGAGTGGGGTGCAGTGAAAGGAAGGATATAGAGGCATATTAAAGGGATATTTGTCCACTGGATTTTCACACCAAAAGGTGGGGAAACTGAAGCAAAGGACTACTGCCCGAGATATTGTGGGGTGGGTGACCTACTTATTATTTGCATACTTTTGAGTCATTGGTGTTCTGTTTTCCTGAATTATTTTCTTTGTACTCTTAAGAGGAACCACTAGATGTTGAACCAAACTTTTATTGCTGCCAACAACACCTGGCAGAAGAGTTACAGATATATAAAATCAACAGTTTACATCCAGCAGCACATTTCCATTACAGGAAAAACAAGGTAGCAAAATTAAGATCAGATTGATAGAATAAGGCAGGTGGGAGGATAGTGAATGATGAAAGATAATACAGCAGGGGAGAACTGCCAGAAACTTTTGAAGGTTAATTTCCAGAGTTTCCAACATGTAGTTTTTTTTTAAAAGGTGTAGAGTATTTTGATAGTAAGCATAATATTGAGTTGTTTTGATTGCTAGATCATCTCCATTGAAATATATGTTCATCTTTATTTCTGATCATGAAAAAAAATTCCAGTGCAAGTATAGAAAATAATTGAGTGTATTGATTATGTGACAAGGACTGATTCTCCTCTCAGGCACATTGGGTTTACACCAATAGAACTGCATTGAGCCTTGTTCTCATTTACCTTAAAGCTGATTTACAATTGTAAAAGGTGCCTTAGTGTAAACCAGAATCAGGCCCTACTGACTTTATCTTACACCAATGTAAGGAAGATTAGAATCAGACCTGTAGTACTAGTGAAACTACAACCCATGACATTTTCAGTAAGAATGTATAAACTATACTCTGATAATCTGCAATAACTGTGAAATCATTAAATGTAGTTGTACTGAGTGAAAATGTCAGTTTTGGCACAATAAACCTTTAAAAAAATGATGCTATTGTGGAAGTGCTGATCGTGACTCTTTTGTTAAGGTGGAATTGAGCTGTGTAATTAAAATAGGGATTTGATTTCTTTGTTATGTATGGAGAATATAATGTCCTCACCAATCTTAACACACTCTCTGAGTGAAGAATTAATATTTTGAGCATTTACAAGTAAATCTAGACTTGTAAATTGGATTAAGAGTTAAAATTAATTTTGAAATGAGAAATACAGTACTTTGTAAGATCTTTTTTTGTACTGAGCAATCTTTACATAACAATACCATTGTGAAGCTGTGTGATTAAAGATGACCATTTGTATGATTGTTACCACTGCTATACAATTGCAACAGATCTTATACAAAGTATGTCATGTAAGTTGTCAATGGTAAATTTATGATTTGCTAAGCATGCTTATCCTGTTTCTATGCATATATCATCTTTGTATCTGAAGTTATGAAAATTAGCTATGTACTTGTATCTTAAACCTATGTGGTATTCCTGGGTAACACACCCCCTCACCCCCAATAGAATTTACATTAAGGTTATGGTCTTCATAGCATATGCGCAACATGCCTCAGGTGGCATCCACAGAATTCATCATTGAATTTGGTCCGCTGGTTGGATCATTAGTTTCTCTGGCCCGGGCCGGGTACTGACAGGGAGGACGACATGAACACTGATCCATGTCCCCCCAGCTATGTGTGGATGGCCTATCAAGGACACTCCACTCTCACAATGGGCCATTGAAGAAACTCATCCCACCCAGTAGGTCTTCCTGTGGATGCCTCAGACAGCAAGGAGCCAATGGCTACCTCCTGTGATTCAGCAAACCATGTAAGGACATGTGATATGCTCATGAGATGCTGGACTCCATCTTTGGCCAGTAAATTTCCATTCACCGGAGCTGTGGGCTTTATTTAGGACAGTAAATTTCCAAGCACATGGCAGAAGATATAAAAAGACACCTAAAACATCTCCATGTTGCCTCTTTCCTGCTCTGATTCTCTGGACTGTGGATTTACAACTAAAAGGAGTATCTTGGACTGAGGACCTTCCAGTCTTTTGGAAATTACTAGAGAGACTTCACAAGCCAACAGTCCATTCCATCACTGCTACAAATCTGATATAAGGACTTCGCAATTATTTGTATGGATGTGATCTATTAACCATTTATAACTCTCTTATTTTCTTTTATTAATCTTTGCTTAGTTACTAAAGATTGGCTGACAGTATGATATTTTGGTAAGATCTGAGATTCATACTGACCTGGGGATATGCATCTGATCCTTTGGGATTAGAAAGAACCTCCACATATGGTGAAATGGGTTTTCAATAACCTGGATGGGAGTCAAGGACTGGAATGCTTAAAGGGGACTGTGTTTGGCTTCTGGTTAACCAGTGTGGTGCTACAGAAGCTCTTTTGTTACTGGTTTGGTGAATCTAATTACAGAGTAAACCACCGGCTCTGGGGATTGCCTGCCCTATTTCTTGCAGCCCCTGGCCAGGCGCGTCTGGGCTGCTGCCCAGCTGGTGCTATCCCGCGGCGGCCCCGGGGTGGAGGCATCGGCAGCCCAGCCCCGTTCGTTCCCCTGCGGGACGGGGGGGCTGGGGCCTGCTGCCCCCACTCCGGGGCCGCCGCAGGATAGCACCAGCTGGGCAGCAGCCCAGACGCGCCTGGCCAGGGGCTGGGCCCAGCGTACGTGCTGCTGGGTCCCCGCAGCAGGCCCCGGCTCGGGGGGTTCGGGGGCGCCAGAGCCGCAGCCGCCGAGCGCCATGGCCGCTTCCTCCCCCGCGGCAGTGGGAGCTGCAGCAGCGGCTGCTCCCGAGTCCCGCTGCCCGGGGGGGGAGAACAGCCGCCGCCTGGCCCCGCGGGCCGCCCCCCTCCTCGCCCTACCTCCCAACTGAGTCCTGCCTGCTCGGGGCCAGGCCGGACTGTTACTCACCCCGCCCCCGCGCTTCCCCTGAGTCTCCTGGGCCTCCCTCCAGCACTTGCGGAGGAAGGTTTTTTTTTTTTTTTTTTTGGCCCCGCCCCCCCCCCCCCGCTCCCTCCGTGTCCCGATATTTGTCTTGGGTGATCTGGTCACCCTAGTCTCTAGCCAATCTCTCTCTGAGTGCAGAGAGACCACTTGCTCCTGGCTTCCCTGGCCTTTTTATACAGGCCAGCTGTGGCCTGATTGGGGTGTGGCCCAGCTGCGGCGGCTTCCCCAATCAGCCCAGCTTTTAGAGCTGCAGCCCTCTCCAGGGCTGTTTTCCAGCCCTCCCTGGCAGGAGCGGGTGTCCACCCCGCTACAGGCCCTCAGCCCTCTTATAGGGCCAGCTGTGGCCTAATTGGGGCATGGCCCCACCTGTGGCTGCTTCCACCAATCAGCCTGGCATTTCTCTGCCACAGCCCTCTCCAGGGCTGCTTTAACCCCCTCAGGACAGGAGCAGGGTGATCACCCCGCTACACTGCCCAGTGTCCCATCTCCAGCCCCAGGGCTGCTGAGCCCTGCCCCACACCATCACAAGCAACCCCATCATACAATTGCACTCATAAATTTGTCCAACTGTCTCTTAAGTTGTTTGCCACCACAACTCCTATTGGAAGATTGTTCCAGAACTTCATCCCTGTGATGGGAAGAAACCGTCTTCTAATTTCTAGCCTGAATTTGTTCATGACCAGTTTCTATCCATTTGTTCTTGTGCCAAGATTGTCCTTTAGTTTAAATAGCTCTTCACCCTCCCTGGTATTTACCCCCTAATGTATTTATAGAGAGCAATCATATTCCCTCTCTGCCATCTTTTTGTGATACTAACTAAGACAAGCTCCTCCAGTGTGCTCTCATAGGATAGCCCCTCAATTCCTCTAATCCTTGTCACAGCTCTTCTCTGCACCTGTTCTAGTTTGAATTAATATTTCTTGAATATGGGTGACCAGAACTGTACAAAGTACTCCAGGTGAGGTTTTACAGGGCCTTGTACAATGGCATTAATACTTCTCTATCTCTACTGGAAATGCCTTGCTTAAAAAAAAATCTTAGGATTGCATTTGCCTTTTTCACAGCCGCATCACATTGGTGGTTCATAGTCATCCTGTGATGGATCCACTCACCCAGGTCTCTCTCCTCCTCTGTCACTTCCAACAGCTGAGCCCCCAGCTTGTAGCATAAATTCTCATTATTAGGCCTACGTGCATGACCTTACACTGTGCACTATTGAATTTCATCCCATTTCTGTTACTCTAGTCATCAAGGTCATCCACACATTCCTGTATAATATTCTGATCCTCCTCTGTACTGATGATGCCTCCATGCTTGTATTGTCAGCAGATTTCATTAGCACACTCCTTTTTGTGGCAAGGTCATTAATCAAAACATTGAATAAGATTGGTCCCAAGACTGATCCTTGCAGAACTCTGCTAGTAACCTCTGTCCAGTCCGATAATCAATGTTTCAGCACAACCCATTGCCTTCTCCCCTTTAGCCAGTGCCTTATCCATCTTACAGTGCTTCCCATCCACCCTGAATAGTGGTCCAACCTCATCCTTCTTTGTGCTTTTTTTATCTATATAACTGAAAAACTCTAATTATTTCTTTTAATTCCCTACATTTTCTAACCGCCATGATGTAGCTTTCTTTGCTGTTCAACCCCTTTTTCTGTTTCCTATAGGCTCTCTGCTTGCTCCTAATTACCTTTTTGATGTGATCATTCATCCAGCGGGTCTGGAGCCTTTTCCTACAAGTTTTTTTCTCTTTCTTGGGATGCAAATGTCAGACAGATTTTGCATAGCTGATTTGAAGAAACTCCAAACCTCCTCCACATTGTCTTGAGCTTGTCAGTCCAGCTGACAACTTTAACTAATTCCCTTAATTTCCCAAAGTCTGCCATTTTGAAATAAAAAACCACAGTTGATCACCTGGTTTTGATTATCCTTCCATTTAATTTAAACTGAATCAACTCATGATCACTCGATCCAAAGTTATTTTCTCTCACCATCTCTTCTATGATGTCTTCACCACTAACTAAAACCAAGACTAAAACGCATCACCTCTTGTTGGTTCAACGATTTGACAAAGAAAACTGTCATCTATCACATCCAGGAATAAGTGGGCCCTACCATTATCAGTAGCTTTTATGCTGCAATTTATGTCCAGGAAGTTAGTCTCCCGTTATGACCCAATTCCCAAAAGTATTTATCTCTCTAATAATATTAAGGAGATCTCTAGCACATCCAAGTCCAACCTGGAGGTCTACAGCAGACCCCCAATACAATCCCAACAGAACCTCTTTTCTAATCCTTTCCCAAAGTGATTTTGACCCAAACAGATTCTATTTTGTGCATACTATCACTTCTTATTTCTTTACAGTTTATTGCTTCATTGATGTACAACACTACACCATCACCTTTACTTTTATTTCTATTTCACTTAAAGAGCACATGCCCCTCAATACCTGTATTCCAGTCATGAGTGCTATTCCACCACGTTTGTATCATCCTTATAATATCTGGTTTGACCTCCAGTAGTTCCAATTCCTCCATTTTATTACCCAGATTCATTGCATTCATGTACAAGAATTTCAGTTGTTTCCCTCAGACTTCAACCAGTTTTCTAGCTTGTGGTATTCCATTATCCCTTACTGTATCTTCCTTTAGCTGATTTTCCTGAACCTGTGTATTGAAGCCAGGCGTGGAGATTTCACAAGTCTCTCCCAACCTACTCCCCTCATCTGCTAATTTAAAGACCTTCTTATCATTTGTGCCAACCTTTATCCCAGAAGGTTAATACCCCAGATAATCAAGTAGAGTAGATCAGTCAAGAAGAGTCTTCTTTCCTTAAATGTCTCCCAGTGATCATTCATCCCAAAACCTTCCTCATAGCACCAATCTTTGAATCAACTATTTATTTGTTATGCCTTTGCCCAGCTTCTCTAGGGACTGGAAGTATTCTGCGGAAAATCATGTGAGCTTCCACTTCTTTAAGCATCTCACCTAACTGAGCGTAGTCATCCTGGATCCATTCCAATGGGAATCCAGCAGGACTGTCATTCATCCCAACATACAGCACAATCAGGGGATTTTTGCCCATGCCCATCAAGATCCTCTTTGGCCTCAGATCCACATCTTGTGTCCTTGCTCCTGGCAGACAGCAGACTCTGCTGTTCTCTGGACCTGGTTTGGTGACAGGCCTGTTGATTCATTTGAATATGGAGTCCCCGATCACCCAGACCTGACTCTTCCTGACGTTGCTACAAATCTGTTTTATGTTCTTTCTCACAGTCCCATCCTCATTTTTCCTTAGGCTCTGGTGCCTGGCTATCTCCATCATTTCTTCCTTTCTCCTGCAGGGACTGGCTTCTCTTCTTTTCTTCCTTGCCACCCCATCCTCTGCCTGTTTCTCCTTCTCATTCCCCAGTACAATAAATCTGTTACTCAATTCAATTTTACCACTACTTGCTGGTCTCTTCCTCTGCTTTGTGGTCACATTCTTCCATATCTCCTTCCTCTTCTGGCAGTCCTCCCTCCAATTTCTGTTAGTCATATTTTTCTGTTTATATTAGAAATTTTGAATATAATTGGAATAATAATAATACTGACCTCATAGGACAGGTAAATGAATTGGAGTTTGTAGAGCACAATAAGACCCTCTGATGGAAGATGCCATATGCAAGACCCAGTCTTCCAAAGTGATGAGCACTACTTGCAAAGGTGCCCTCAACTTTCTTTTTATTCTTTGTGAATTGAGAATGCTCAGCACTTCATGGGAGGTTCTCAGCATTCTGAAGAATTGGGCCATAAATGCATAGTACTCTTAATGTGCCTTTTTTGGGAAAAGAGCATACCAGTAGCCCAAATCAGTTTAGTGGGATCCTGACCATCACCCTCTAGACATTTGCCATTAGTGGATAAGAAAATGTGACAAAGTTCCTCCTCTATCTTGGTGGGTCCTGCGCTTATTGGCGGATTTTCTTGCCTCAGAGATTCACCATGTGGGTTGGGGAACAGCCCAGAGACCTTCCCCTCTGGAAGAACCCACAGTCCAGGTCAATTGGGAGGTTTGGGGGGAACCCGGGCCTGCCCTCTACTCCGGGTTCCAGCCCAGGGCCCTGTGGACTGCAGCTGTCTATAGTGCCTCCTGTAACAGCTGCATGACAGCTACAACTCCCTGGGCTACTTCCCCAAGGCCTCCTCCAAACACCTTCCTTATTCTCACCACAGGACCTTCCTCCTGGTGTCTGATAATAACACTTGTGCTCCTCAGTCCTCCAGCAGCACACCCTCTCAGCTCCTTGCGCCTCTTGCTCCCAGCTCCTCACGCTCACACCACAAACTGAAGTGAGCTCCTTTTAAAACCCAGGTGCCCTGATTAGCCTGCCTTAATTGATTCTAGCAGCTTCTTCTTAATTGGCTCCAGGTGTCCTAATTAGCATGGCTGCCTTAACTGGTTCTAGCAGGTTCCTGATTACTCTAGTACAGCCCCTGCTCTGGTCACTCAGGGAACAGAAAACTACTCATCCAGTGACCAGTATATTTGCCCTCTACCAGACTCCTGTACCCCACTGGTCTGGGTCTGTCACAAAAATCATTAAAGGCCTAATCTTGAGATGTTGGAGTGAATGGGAATTTTGCCATTGACTTAAGTGGGAGCAGTAGCAAGCCTTCCTGCCATAGCAATGCTTGAATAGTGACACACATTTCACTGCTGCTAGCTGAAGAAGGTGGGCTGAAAGGAGAGCATACATCACTTTTTAAATTCCATTTTGAGCACTGGTTAATGGCGTGGCTATGATTAAGTCTTCCCAGCTATTTCTGTTCCAATATGTTCTGCCAATTGACAATGTCACATATTGAATCAACGCTGAAATTTTTTTTTATCAGTGGATTAAAATGTTATTAGCAACACCAACAACGTGAATCCTATTCAGTTTCAAAAAATGAATAATAAAATAGATTCAGGTCCAATGTCTGCTTGTGAATTCTCCTGTCAATTTTTGTGGTTTTCCTATTTTAAAAAAAGTTTTTGCTTTCTTCTGTTGCTGTCTGAAAACCCACCACAAACAGCAGGCGCAAATGACTATATTCAAAGGCCCAAATCCTCAATGGTATTTAGGTGCCTAACTCCCATTGAAATCAAAGGGAGTCAGGCCTCTAAACTCCTTTGAGAATCTGGGCCAAAGTGCTGTCAAATGCACAAAGTAAAAAATCTGAGCAAATATTTTCCTGGTCAATTGTAGTCAGCACAGTGGTTACTTGTGAAATAGTAGGTGCATCCCAATATACATTGGGGAAATAGGGACAGATTCTGATCTCTTTCCTCACCTTCAGAAGTACCTGACTCCATGAATAGTCCCACTTAAATAGATAGGACTCTTTGAGGAGTAAGGTTCCGTATGCTGGTGGACTCGATAACCAACCTGGGGAAAATAATTGGCCATACCCACATCAGTTCATAGCCCCTGGCCTCAGGGCTCTGTTTATTGTCCAACAAAAAAAAGGAAATATAGAGTGAAAACATAAAGTGACAGTCCTGTTGCCAACCCCCTAATCTCTGGCAGTTTAGTAGTCAAAGCCTCCACCCAGGCTACAGGCATTCACAGGGCCTCTCAGGACCTCACAGTCCTCTGCTGCAGTTACAGGAAATGTTCTTCCAGCTCTCTCCTGGTCCCAAGCTCCCTCATGGAACTGAGACCCACATCTATATCGCCTAGCTAGGATTCATCAAACCTAATCACCTGATGCTGCCCAGATGAGTCGGATGATTTGGACTCCTCTCCAGAATCAGGCAGGCTGCTTCCCAAACCTCTTGGTCCTAAAAGGGGCAGGCCATCCTATTACAATGCAATTCAGGGTGAGTAAAGACATCAGCATCTGGCTCAAAGAAACAGTAAAAATAGCTTTAAAGGAATCATAATTAACTGCAGAGGGAACAATTTGTTTTACTGCCAAATTACAGTTTAATTTCATTCTACATAGATACCATGTACCATGATCCCAAGACCATAATCTTTAGACCATAAGAAAATGGAAGTACTGTACATCTCTCAGATGAAGTGAAAAACAATAGAAACATGTCTAAAAGGTTAAAAGCAGACAATCGTTACACTGACAAAACAGGAACCTAAGAAAAGCTTACAGACAAGTTTACACCTTCAGCACTGTTAGCTTTTCACAACTTCTAGCCTGTTTCATTTGCAGCTGATAAAGAAATGATCTCAGACAGAAAGCTAGTCAATTTTATCCAGTACATGACAAGAACATCTTTTTGTGCCTAATACCTTTGGTGGCTGGAAGACATACAGATGAAGACGATGATGCAACAATTTAATAAATTACATGTGAGTAAATGCCCAATATTTATATATAGTAAAAAAATTGATACATACATCTCAAGGAATATAAACAGTTAATATTTTAACTATAAGCTGAATATATTGAAAGTAAAATAATAAGTGGAAGGGGGAAAAAAGCTACAGACATCTTCATAATACAGAAGCCACAGATTTTTTAAAATAAACATTACCCCATTTCAGCAAAGGTAATCACTGCACTTTTGAGACTAATATTTGCACTTTAAAGTGACCTGTCCAACACCACCAAAAAAGTAAACACCAACCCCCTGTTTATTCAGAACTAAAATGATTTTGTATTAAGATGGTTGCTGAGAGGTAAACTGAGATGTGACGTGGCCAACAAAGCATGACTAATCTACCATTTTATAGGTTTTGCACTCATCATATTCAACTACTGTATGCCAAATTTAAGAGGGTCTCATGCAAAATCCAGCTATAACAATTCATCACAAAATGTTCCCAAATGATGAAAAGTTAAACTTGTTTTCTAAATAACTGACAGATGTCAATCTGTGAATGGGACAGAAATCAATACTGAAAGTTAGAGATGTATGTTTTCCAACTGATACTCTAAAATATACCTGCTGATTTTCTGTTACCTTCTAGCTCACACTAACAATCAATATGTAATATTCCCCACAGCTACAGTGGAGGGCAGTGAATGACAGCTGTAGCATCTGCCTAGCTAGATTAACATCAGAGCCAGTACAGCTAACTTTCTATTGTTGCTTAATGGGAAGAAAAAAATAATCACAAAACAAATTCCTATTATGAAGCAATAGAATCCTTCTGATGTACAACATATTTTATATTTATAATATATTTATACTGACTATGATCTCAGTAATGCTATCATGACGATGTGTCTCAGTGGTCTTCTATTTTAAAGTAATTGTCCTAATTGCCTGTAGCATGCAAAGCTTGGAAGAACCAGAAATTCACAGTAAATAGTACAATTTGATTATGCATCTTCTGCCATCCTAAAATTAACCAGAGTACTGAAGACTGTTTGCTTATTTTGCCTATATAATTGACAAAAGTTATGGTTCTGTATACTGTACATTCATAGCAGGATCCCATCTCCATGTGGCACCAACAGGAAGGATCAGGTTACCAACTTTCCACCAAAGTACGCTTTCTAGGGTCTAATGTAATAGACCTGCAAACAGTTGTTTTTAGCTTGAAGTGCAGTGGATCAAGATTTGATGCAATTCTTCTCTCTGTCTCTCAAGAGGTTCTTTTGCTAGCGCATTTTGTAGTCATTAGATACAGACGTTTCGCACAGCTGTCCTTTAAAATCCAAGTCTACTGTGAAATCCAGGTCACGCTGTAATGAAGATTTAGATGGAACATGTAAGTAAGACTATAAGTAGTTTTGTGTGCAAATTTGATTATTTTTACTCAGCCTAAGAAAGAGTGCAGACTCAGAAAGACATGCATAAGTGTTCTTTTTACCAATGAAGTATGAGAATAAATGGCCCAACAGCATTCACTGGGTAATCTACAACAGTAGAAGCTTTGTACATTCTTCTCAGAGGTTTCTTTATAGGCTTGTTGGAAATTTACCAAAATAGCTGTTCTGGAATAACTATTCTAGAAAAGTTATAAACCTCTAGGTGGAGACACTTATTCTGGAATAGGAGTGTCTTTTCCCCCAATTTAGCTTAATCCACTTCCAAATGAAATTCCAATTTTCCATCAAAAATAGTTTTGATGGAAAGTTTTTGGCCCGCCCTCTCATGGACTAGCCCAATGCCCATTGAAGTCAATGGGAGTCTTTACAGTCCCTTCACTCTTTTTTGGATTAAGCTATAAGGGTCACATTTTCAAAAGAGTTCAGCATCCACAACTGGGGCCAGATTTTCAAACAAAGCTCAGGGACCAGTTTGGCACCCAGCTGAGATGGGAGAATTACAGAAGTACTCAGCAGCCAGCAGCTGTCATTGAGAAAAATGGGACCTATACATGAGCTGAGTGCATATGAAATGTGTAACCCCTTACCTAGGTGCCCAATTGGGAGCTGCCAGACGCTCGGTTCTTTTGAAAATATGTCCCAAAATGCATAACTGAAGTAATTATGCCTGATCACACACCATTGAAAGCAATGGGAATTTTATCACTGATTTCAACGGCAGCAGAAACATGGCCTTCCTGCTTATGTCACAAAGTGAGAGCCATAAAACATACAGGATACACTGTACAACTGACTTAACACTGCATTTGGAATCTTTCTTTTTTTCCCCCATCCTGATTTTTTTGCAATTTTAACAGTGCAACATTAGCATTGTATAAACATAGTTATTTGCATCCAGTTTCAGTGAAGCTGTAAACAGACTTCCTGTGACTGATCATGAGTTCAGACCCTTTAACAGGCTCACTCTATTTACTCTTGTGAATGGTACATCTAGCATTACAGCCACAAGTTAGAACCAATGAAGCCAACCTACCACATTTTTTGCATTTGGTTTCATTGATATAGTTCCATAGATTTCTTCACCTCTTCTCACAGTTAGGTAGTCCTCTAAGTAGAACACAGTTTGCTTCCAGTGGGTATATGGAGCATCAGGGGCTACAAAACAGGTGTTGGCATTTATATGAATTAGGCATTTGTGTCTGTTCTATGAACACAACATTAGACTTTGAAAATATTGGAAAAAATTCTCTTCTCATGGCAGATTTCAACTCAAATAATATAACATTTGTATGGCTCCCACTTACCGTAGTGTAATTTCATTAACTTCGGTGGACTTACTCTGGATTTACATTGGTGTTAATCGGAAGTTAATCGGACCTCACTTATAGTGCCTTTTACTGCCTCTCTGTGGGCGCTGTCTAAAACTTCCAGCTTCCAATGGAATCATTACCAAATAAAGCTGGGATTTCAGATATTTAGCTGATCTTTTAAATGTGAAAGTACGCTCTGAATTTGTCTGCACTTCCCTATCAGTCTCAAGGCCTGAGCCTCTTCTAGGCTATAATTAGTTTACAGCCTGATATTTTTTTCAAAAGTCTCAGTACTGTTCATTACATTTGGGAGTGGACTAAATAGGTTAGAAATCATCATGAAGCAGGATATAAAGCTGGATTTTGCTCTCACGCTTTCCACTTTAATGTTTAGCTTTGTTCTAATTTTCTGAGCAAAAAGTTCCATTTTTCAAAGCAAAAGAAAGCTATGACTTGGGTAACCCTGACTGGGGTAACCCTCTCTCCTGTTCCCAGAGGAGTTTACACTGAATGACTACATGCAGATATGTGATCCAAAGCTTATCTGTTACAGGGTGTCCTTTAAGATGATTCAATATCTCAACCATTTTGATTTATTAATTTCACACACACATCCTTCTAATGTATTGATGGATCTTCTTTCTACCCATCAATTTCCTGATGGAGCTTCTTTCTACACTTCTTATTCCCCATTTGCTCCTTTGGCTAGCACTAGAGGCCTGACCTTGCAACCCTGCCCCATTTGAACTCCATTGGCTTTGAGGGATTGATGGACCTGGCCCTTACTCATTCCATTGTCCATATCCTCCCCCTGAAAACTTCAACAGAATGTGTTTGTCTTCCATTCCCCTTTTGCATTTCCTGTATGGTTTTGAAATTTTATTTTCAGATCTTTTGAGAAGCCCCTTGTGAACCTGCATTGGCTCCTTTTTATTTCTTGCATTCTTCTAGTTCAGGGAGTCTGCTGCACCTCTAGGCCCTGATCCAAAATCCATTAAATTCAACAGATCTTATTCACTTCCTTGAGATTTGAAGCAGACCTTCCTTTAGGCTTCTCTAGGCTTCTTCCATACTGATGGATTTGAATATTTCCTCCTATTGCATTTTACTCTCTCTAATGGTAAAATTTTCAAAATTGCGTAAGCCAACACCCTCAAATGTATTTAGGCACCTAACTCCGTTGATTTCACAAATTTGGACCTTCAGAGCCTAAGTCTCACTGAATTTCAAAAACATTTAGACTCCTAAGTCAGTTTTGAAAATGAAACTCAGGTTCCTAAATCACTTGGATACTTTTGAAAATTTTAGCCTAGATTTTTTGATTTCCCAAGTTTGCATTCACAACTCTGATATCTTTGTACCACACTACTTGATGATTTCCATGAACACATTCCTTACTAGGACAGCTATCTGATTTCTTGGGCAAGTCACTTAACAGAGTCTCTGTGACTCAGTTTCCTATCTATAAAATTGGGGGATTAATACTTCCTTTTTCTCACTCTTTGGCTACATCTTCACTACGGGGGGGGGGGTCGATTTAAGATAAGCAAATTCAGCTACGCGAATAGCGTAGCTGAATTCGATGTATCGCAGCCGACTTACCCCGCTGTAGGGACGGCGGCAAAATCGACCTCTGCAGCTTCCCATCGACGGCGCTTACTCCCACCTCCGCTGGTGGAGTAATAGCGTCGATTCAGGGATCGATTGTGGCGTCCCGACGGGACGCGATAAATCGATCCCCGAGAGGTCGATTTCTACTCGCCGATTCAGGCGGGTAGTGTAGACCCAGCCTTTGTTTCTCTTGTCTATTTACATTGTAAAATTTTGCAGCAGAGACTTGTCTTTTACACCCAATCACAGCAGTACCTACAGACTCCAGTGGGGCTGTGTCTACAGTGCCCCGCCGTTCAAACTACAGAGGTGTGAATAGCAGTGCACACCAAAGTGCTGCACTATAACTCCCCCCTCTGGACACTGCGGTTGCAAACTAAAAGGTTCCTACTTCGCATTACTGTAGTCCTCTTTGAAGAGGTCTATATTAATACGAAGTAGAAACCTTTTAGTTCACACATGTAGTGTCCACATGGGAGTTACAGTGCTGCACTTTGGTGTGCACTGTTATTCACACCCTCATAGGCTGAACTGCAGGGCATTGTAGACAAGCCTTGAGGTGTCTATATAACACCTAGCACACTGGGGCCCTGATCTCAAGTTGTGGCCCCTCAGCGCTAAAATAACCGATTCCATGCCTCTGTTCAGATATGGTACCATTTTAAGACCCACCTCTTCCTCCCAGCTCATTAGCCTCATGGCTAATAAAATAATCAAATCTTATGTGAAAAACATTCTAACTTCCTCCATCATTATATCTATTTTAATCTCCCACTTCCTTGGAACTAAAATACAATGTCCTGCTTCTTCCCATTACTCTCATGTCCCACAGATCTCTCTCTTCTCACATACTACAACATAAATCCGGAGTAACTGAAGTCAATGGAGCTACACTGGTGTGAGAGGAGAATCAGATCCAGAGAATAAATTACCAACCAAAGGATGGGAGTAAAGAGCATGGATGAGCAGGAATGTAAAGTGAAAATCTACATTAACAAAAGGCTGGCATATGGCGCTAAATGCCCTTTTCTTGCTCCTTACTTTTCTTACACAGATTATCTACAGATGCTGCCTCTCTGAAATACTGTGCTCGTAAATGTGTTTTATGCATTGTAATCAAGAGGTCTGATTCTCCTGTCACACTGGTTTTACCTAGTATAATTCCATTGATTTCAATCCAATCACTCCTTATTTACCTCGGTATGAGAGGAGAAGGGCCAATGGCTCTGTGGAAGTGTGAAAGATGATCTTCCAAAGTAAATGAGTCATATAAGCCATAGCAATATTTTCCACACGTATTTTTAACACAATAAAAATGTTTTTAAGACTTGTATGTGATACTGTATTTAAGACACATACCCCAAAGCCATTCCACTGAAAGCTGAAAACACCAGAAAATGCCAGAAGGGCTATTTATAAAAAGAAAACAGAGAGAGAGAGAGAGAGAGAGAGAGAGAGAGAGAGAGAGAGAGAGAGAGAGAGAGAGAGAGAAATTTTTTCTCTGGTAAATGAGTCTTCGTGTTTATTGGTGAGCCTGGGTTAATAAGACCAGACAGAGAGTTTAGAGACACTTAAGAATTCAGGACTCTTTTTGCATGTCTATCAGTTGGTTCATAGCAGCCAGCTTCTCTCTTTCTGCTAAGAAGAGTCAATTTAAATTGCTGTCTGCTGGAGACAGTGATATGTGTTCAGTGTGCTCTTCATAGTAAAAATGCAACAGTCTGTGACAAGCCAAATTGAGTTTCTTCCAGTATTATTATCATGCATTCACTGAGATCACATTAACATTATCAAACTCATGAGATGATGAGAAAGATGCTGCGACCTGGTCTGCTCACAGATTTTGTACCAGTATAAAAATTTTGCTTAAGGGTGAGATTTTTTTTTTAATTATTATTTAGCTGAACTGGTTATATCACCACAACCCTGAGGGTGGTTGTAATTATACCAGTAAAAATGTGCCTTATATCAGGAGAGCTTATTCCCCTTCTCTTATGGGAACATGCCACTATATGCACCTTTATACTAGTATCTATACTGGGGTGGGCAAACTTTTTGGCCTGAGAGCCACATCTGGGAATAGAAATGTTATGGTGGGCTACGAATGCTCACAAAATCGGAGTTCAGGTGCAGGAGGGGGTGAGGGCTCTGGTTGAGGATGTGGGCTCTGGGATGGGGCCAGAAATGAGGACTTCAGGGTGTGGGAGGGGGCTCTGGCAGGGCCGGCTCCAGGCACCAGCCAACCAACCATGTGCTTGGGGCGGCACCTGGAGGGGGGCGGTGCGGCACAGCGCTCCGGCCCGAGAGCGGGGCCGCGACTGGGCTCGCCACCCTCCCCGTGGCGCTCCGGCCGCCGGGGAGAGCGGAGCCATAGCAGGCTCGCCGCCCTCCCCCGGCGCTCCAGCCGGTCGGGGAGAGCGGAGCCCCGGCCGGGCTCTCCGCCCTCCTCCCGGCGCTCCGGCCGCCGGGGAGAGCGGAGCCCCGGCCGGGCTCTCCGCCCTCCTCCCGGCACTCCGGCCGCCGGGGAGAGCGGAGCCCCGTCCGGGCTCTCCGCCCTCCTCCCGGCGCTCCGGCCGGTCGGGGAGAGCGGAGCCCCGGCCGGGCTCTCCGCCCTCCTCCCGGCGCTCCGGCCGCCGGGGAGAGCGGAGCCCCGTCCGGGCTCTCAGCCCTCCTCCCGGCGCTCCGGCCTCCAGGGAGAGCGGAGCCCCGGCTGGGCTCTCCGCCCTCCTCCCGGCGCTCTGGCCGCCGGGGAGAGCGGAGCCCTGGCCGGGCTCTCCGCCCTCCTCCCAGCGCTCCAGCCGCCGGGGAGAGCGGAGCCCTGGCCGGGCTCTCCGCCCTCCTCCTGGTGCTCTGGCTGGTCGGGGAGAGCGGGCCCGCGGCCGGGCTCGGCGCCCTCCCATGCCGCGCTCCCCACCGGGGGCGGGGGACGGCGGGAGGCTTTTTTGCCTGGGGTGGCAAAAAAGCCAGAGTCGTCCCTGGGCTCTGGGCTGGGACAGTGGAGTGGGGTGCGGGGGGGTGAGGGCTCCAGCTGGGGAGGGTGCTCTGGGCTTGGACCGAGGGGTTTGGAGGGTGGGAGGGGGATCAGGGCTGGGTCAAGAGGTTGGGGCATGGGGAGAGGCTCTGGGGTGCAGGCTCCGGGTGGCGCTTACCTCAAGTGGCTCCCAGAAGCAGCAGCAATGTCCCCCCTCTGGCTCCTATGCGGAGCCATGGTCAGGCAGCTCTGTGCACTGACCCATCTGCAGGCGCTGCCCCTGCAGCACCCATTGGCCACAGTTCCCCGCTGGAGCGTCGGAGCGGGGCCATGCTGCTGCTTCCGGGAGCTGCGTTGAGTGGTCCCCGATCCTGCTCCTTGGGTGGAGCATGAGAGTGGGACAAGCCCCAGACCCCGCTCCCCAGTGGGATCTTGAGGGTCAGATTAAAATGGCTGGTGGGCCGGATCTGGTAGTTTGTCCACCCCTAATCTATACACTAATGGGGGTTGACCTGCTTAAACATATTGTTATAATTAAAGTGGTAGAACTTACGTGTGTAGCAGAGCTGAGTGGGAAATAGTTTTCCCTTCAAGTGAGAATTGTCATGATTTTGAATAATTTTGTGTCCCAAATAGGGATGAAATGTAAATATCTCTAAAGTTTTCAAAAACCGACAATCCAAACATTTTTTAGATTGGATCAATCAAAATCGGTTCATTTCCATAATTTAAAAACGTTTCATTTTGATTTCAACTTTTTTGTTATTATTTTTTACTTTTCTTTAGTATGAATTAGCTACAACTTTGAACCAAAAATTCATTTTGAAGAAAAAACGAACCTTTTTGTTTACAAAATGTCAAAATGCAATATTTCAACAATTTTGAAATGTTTATTTATTTTCAAAGGGTTTTTGAAGTGGGAGATTTGTCAAAACCGACCCTTTGTTGAAACCGACTTTCAACAAATCGGCTTTTTGTGATGAAAAATGTTTCATCAGAAAATTCCCAACCAGCTCTAGTGTGTAGACAAGTCCTAAATTCTTCCTCTGACAGCGTCCCACACTGAAGCGACTAGTTGGATGCTGCTACATGCATGAGTTTGGATCCAGAATCCAGTTCCAGGCCAAAGGATCTTAATTAATCTGTTCTCTGTTTGACTTGTCTCTGGTAACATTTCTAAATGGAAACATCTTAGGGCCAAATGAAGTCTGACCCAGCACAGATGCACTGTGGGGAAAGAGTGCTGGGTTCAAATCATCCCTGATGTTCCTTAGAGAAGATTGACGTAATTTGACCGTCTGTGCTCCCTGAGCTGAGGAAAGTGGTGGGTTTGAATAGATGGAGGCATGTAGTCATTGATGCTCAAATCTATCAGGCAAATATCAGCCTATTCACCCATTTAAAAAAATTTATAATAATGATTTGCCAAATACCTAAATGAGGCTAATAAGTGTAGTTCTGTTGACATCTGTGGTTCTCTGCCAATGTACACCAATTGAGAGGCTGGACCAGTGTCTCTAGTTAATACAAATTTTTCTCACACACACATACACACTCCATTATCGTTGGGCCACATTTTAATTTGCACTAAGGCCCCTTTGCTCTGCTCTGGTTAAAAATTACATTTATATTAGGGATGTTGAAAGATGTATGTCAAACTATTTTTTGACAGAAAATTGGGTTTTTGACTAAAGAATTTTTCACAAGTGTCTGATTTTTTATTGTAATTCAAAAAAATGAATAACTAAGAAGCAAAAAATTTTGTTCAGTTGAAAACTAAAATATTTTGATTTGGGTATGCCACTGAGGTGCCTCATGGGAGTCGTAGTTCAGTAGCTTCATGTGGCTATCTTCCACTATGGTTCAAGCTATGCAGCCAGGCTTCATTATCCCATGATGCCACACCTTCTGTCACCAAGAGGTGAAACCCTGGTGCATCATGGGAGATGTAGTCAGACCTGAGAATTCACACTATAGAGGAGAATGGGTGCATGAGGCACTCAAACTACAACTCCCATGAGCCACCACATTGGCATTTCGGAATCGAATTCAGCTTTTCAACATAATATTTTGATTTTTGATTTTTCACTGAAAAGTCACAATTTTCTGGTGGGGTGGGCATTTTCTGACAAGATCTAAGTTAGATCCACTTTAAGGCCTGCCACAGCTGAATAATGGTGTCTCAGTGCAAATGACAATCTAAACCCAATGATATTTTGGTATCCTGTCCCTTTAAATAAGGTCAGTCAATTATTTGATTTTCTTTTTAAAAAACAAGTTATGCTGGCTAGGGCAAGACTGTGAACTCTTTACTCACTTTGGCGAGCAGTTGTTCACAAGAATAGGGCTACTCCAGTAAGTATCTGTTCATCAATGTGAATAAAGGATTCACATTCTCGCCTTCAGGATTATCACACAATGGAGCTGTGGCAGTAAGGAGATAGTGTACCTGTTGAAAACCCCATTTTCTTGTGGCACTTTGTAAATTCTATATTAAAATAGGTGACCAAGGCATGAATGTAATCGTTGCGCTGAATTTGGAGGCAGAACGCAGATGTAAATGCAAGTTCTTCTGTCTTCACTGTATAAATATCCACTTCCTGCATGGAGGAAAAAGAATAAGCCATTTACATAACAGAAGTCTATATGTCTTGACTTGTCTTGACTAGACTAGGTAATCTGTTTTACATGTTGAGTGATGTATTTAAACATTTTATTTATTGCTCAGCAATGTAGGCTACTAGCAGCCCATTGCTCTGTAAGAAATCAATGGCATGTTTGAGAAGAATAGCATCCACGAAATCAGCAAATGACCCGGAAGGGGGATCTTACAACCAGGCAGCCAGCCAATTAACTCACTAGCTCAGCAGAGAACAATGGAGAGGCCAACCAATGAAAGGAAATTTGCCCTGGGGGGTTGCAGTAGTTAGAAACAAGGTAAGAAAATATGCTTTGAAATATAGAAGAAAAGTAGAAGAGGGAGCCTTTAGGGCCCAATTATGAGACCCTTACTCTCTCATGTAACTATTACTCAGCATGAGGAAGGGTGGCAGAATTGGACCCTTAATAATCAGCAGAGGACACTGAATATTACTGTAGGGGTGGGCATAAGGAGTGGGGTTGGAAAGAAATCAGACTTTGGACTTTAAAAAAGGAGGCAGGGCCATGAAAGCTGGCAGCAGAGACAGCAAGAAAATTAAGCCATAACACATCTGTTTACCTGGGTCAGGCCTGACAGAAGATGGAAGGAGTTTTCATCACTTGTAAGAACTGCACACAGATATATAGCTGAGTGAATAATGCAGAAAATATTCCATGAATATTCATTTGAATTTTTAAATTTATTTGCTTCGGCCATGTTTGGGCACATTGTAATGGACAACCCAGCATTGGCAGGGATTTGAGTAAGATGAGTTCATAGACTTTGCTACCTCTAATTTCTACTTGGCAACATGGTTAAATTTGTTTATATCTAAGGCCTCTTCTGTGAATTTTGATTTGTATGGGCATCTTTTTTCAGTCTTGGATCCTCTTCACAGAAGGGAATATGCATTAGCTGTGTAGAGCTAAATAAACAGAACCTCCAAAGTAGGTGACATGGGCCCACTTCCCCTGATCATGCTTTCTGACCTTGTATCAAAGAATGGATTCCAAATATTAGGCAGAGGATATTTTTAGACCACAGAAGAAAATTATATAAGTCTTAATATGGCTTGAATGTGGCATTCAACAACAAAGATGCAGTCTCCAAGACAGTGTGCTTATGTTGATGCTCAAATCAGATCTCACGCTTCAGGGCATAAGCTGATTGCCTCAGGAATCGGGATGAATTCTCCCCACGCATGTACAGCATTGCACAGTTGGTTGGGATGGTGTATTATGCATGTTCATTGTTTTCCTCAGAGGCATCAAATACTGGACACTGTGAGAGGCAGGATACAAGGCTTGGTATACCATTGGTCATATCTGATGGTATGGGATATCCTATATTTCCAATGGTGAATTTAATTATATCCCTGTAAGTCCATCTGCCTTCACTTCCTCTTTTGTTGGTGGCCAGGTGCAACTATTTGGTAATGAGTCCAATACACCATATATTATACTCTTCATATCAAAAGGAGGAAAATCAATTTCAACATTAAAATAAAGAAAAAGACAGAAACAGTTCATGCATTCTGAGACATAAAGTTTGTTCTATACTACTGAAGTCTGAAAAGGAAACATATGGGCTAGATTCTCTTCTCCATTACATCAGTGTAAACCTGGAGTAATTGGATTGACTGAAGTGGAATCACTCCGGATTTATATCAGTATAATGGAGATCAGAATCTTGCACATTTATATAGAATACATTTCTATATTTTGTCAAGAACCTGCAATAATATAGCAGAGGCATAGTAAGACAAACACAGACAGACTCAGCTATTATTCAGAAATGGATTTCTTTGCATTGATCACATAATTCACAGGTTTTTCCAAGAGGATGAAAATATAGGGTAAGATGGCCTGCATCTTTAACCACAGAGCTCAAGTTTTGGCCTAATATATTGGAGATATTGTTCAGGAACAGTTCAACCATATGAAAAATGTATTCTGCTTCCAAGGTCTTTGAGTATCTGCCATGTGGAGACATTGAATTACCTGTCACATGTTTATAAGTGGTATAAATGAAAACTGTCTGATTGCTTTAAAGTACAGTACTTCTCTGAAAAGTGATTCTGCATAAAAGGCATTGCAGAGGTTCTGTGTTTATTGTCTCTTAATAATACCTTTCCAAATATGATTAATCTGCAAGCAAAAACATTTTTTTAACTGCCATCCTTGCAAACCCACCTGCGATGTCCTTCTCCTTCATTATCACCAGTACTGATGGCTTTCACCCAAAAGGAAGTAGCGATTTTGGATGCCTCCATTTTTGAGTGTCTGACTTGAGACATCTTTAAGGGTCTGATTTGCAGAGTGGTGAGCACCTGCTCTGTATAAATCAGACCCCCTAAAAAGCGTTTCCAGTGGGGGACCCAAAAAATTAGGCACAAATTAGGCACCCAAAACAACTAATCACTTTTCAAAATCTTGGCCAAAGATTCTGCAAGCCAAATTGAGCCTTCAGTGACAGCTGCAGTTCCATTGTCTTCAGTGGATTTGCACAGATGTAACTGATTGGAATTTAGCATATATTTTTTGTTATTGTTGAAAGACTAGAATCCAGCTCCCCCTCTCTGAGCTGCATTGGCTCTGTAGGGTGAAGCAGAATCAAAAGCAATACAAAAATTATTTTTTCTGCGAAGTTAGTAAAAATGTCTCTGGAAATCTATAGGGAACAAAAATACTGGTAAGAAGGTGCCATTTTTACAGTTATTTTTTCAGAGCAGAACCATACTTTAATTTGCCATGCAGAGTAGGAGATTAAAAAAAATCTGGTATTGATTAATTTGTACAATTTTGTACTGACTCAATCCCTGTTCTTAACCTCCATTTCAGCTGCCACACAGTCCTATATTAGATGTGTGTTCTGCTTCTCAGTCAAAATCCCAGGTGGCTGAATGCTAATTTTGCATAAAATTAGATGGAAAAGTCATGCTCCTCCACATTTCTCTCTAAATTATGGAAAAATTGGGCATAATTGAGCACAAGGCTGGTCCAAATAGAGCCCTTAATTGTAATAAAGTGTTAAATTGAGAAATAGTAAGACTGATAAACACAGCAGCTAACTACCTAGGACCAAATTGTGTCTGGGAGCCTGTGGAGAAGCACAGAGGGGAATATGGGCATAAGGAACCTCTCCTGCTATGTATCCCACTCAGTTCTTGTATTCAGGAGGGTGGAAGATTTGGTTTGTGCCACAAGTAGCACTAGTCACCTCAAGAGTGCGTGAAGGGTGTGAGAATAATTAGAGGGGAAGGAGCAGAAATCACATTCCCCACTTTCAGCTTGGGGAGGGAGGGACAACAATGCCTCCCCCTCAGCCCCTGATCTTTTGGGTGGCTGTGGAGAGGAGGCTGCAGAGCGGGAAAGAAGGAGAGTCTGAGGGTGCTTTGTGCAGCTGCCTCAGTGCTCTGTTAACCCTGCCTCCATCCTGGCCGCAATAACAGGAAGTGGCTGCAGTTGTAGTCTCATGCCAGCAGGGCCTTCAGCAGTGTTATCCTGCTGGGCAGGCAAGAGCCTGCAGCTGTGGCTCCTTTCCTACCTGAGGCCCTCCCACACCAGCTCTGCAGGAGAGAAGAGGCCTGACCAGGGAAAGAGGGTGCAGCACTGGCTGGTAGGAGTTTCTCTTTTCACTTCTACTCCCACTGCCAGACAATCCCTTTGGTAGTATAGTCATCAGGGGCGACTTTATGTCTTTTCCCACCCCAAGCATGGCAGTGAGGTAGCCTTTGGCGGCAGGGCCGGCTCCAGGCACCAGCCCACCAAGCATCTGCTTGGGGCGGCGCCTGGAGGGGGGCGGCGCGGCGGGGCGCTCTGGCCCGAGAGCGGGGCCGCGACTGGGCTCGCCGCCCTCCCCCCGGCACTCCAGCCGGTCGGGGAGAGCCGGGCCCCGGCCGGGCTCTCCGCCCTGCTCCCGGCGCTCTGGTTGCCGGGGGCTCTCGGCTCTCCACTCTCCCCCCGGCCAGGCTTTCCGCCCTCCTCCCAGCGCTCTGGCTGCCGGGGAGAGCGGAGAGCCCCGGCCAGGCTCGCCGCCCTGCTCCCGGCGCTCTGGCTGCCGGGGAGAATGGAGAGCCCCAGCTGGGCTCTCCGCCCTCCTCCCGGCGCTCTTGCCGCCGGGGGCTCTCCACTCTCCCCCCGGCGCTCAGGCCGCCAGGGAGAGTGGAGAGCCCCGGCCGGGCTCTCCGCCCTGCTCCCGGTGCTCTGGCTGCTGAGGAGAACGGAGAGCCCCAGCTGGGCTCTCCGCCCTCCTCCCGGCGCTCTGGCCGCCGGGGAGAGCGGGGAGCCGCGGCAGGCTCTCCGCCCTGCTCCCGGCGCTCTGGAGCAGTGGCCACGGTGGGCTCACCACCCTCCCCCCGGTGCTCCGGCCGGTCGGGGATTGCGGGCCCGCGGCTGGGCTCAGCGCCCTCCCCTGCCGCGCTGGGGGAGGTTGTGGGGGGGCGGTGGGTGGCTTTTTTGCCTAGGGCGGCAAAAAAGCCAGAGCCGGCCCTGTTTGGCGGCATGCCTGCGGGAGGTCCGCTGGTCCCGCGCCTTCCGCGTACCCACCGCCGAATTGCCACCGAAGCCAAAGGCAGCCTGACTGCCGCCCTCACAGGACCGGCAGGCCGTCCCCCCGCGGCTTGCCACCCCAGCCACACATTTGGTGCGCTGGTGCCTGGAGCCGCCCCTGATAGTCATGAGGGGTGCAGCTGTGAGGGGAACTTGAGGAAAGGAAGAGAGGAGGATTTTGGAAGAGGGAAAGAGAACAGGGCAGGAGGCAGTTTGGAGACGAGAGAATGAAGTGTTTGGGGATGAGGGTGGAGAGTGAGGTGAGATTGATTCATGGGGGAGGAGGATTCATGGAGAGGAGAAACTGGAATCTGGGGGAGGAAGAGAGAGGTGATGGGGAGGAAGAGGAAGGAGACTGAGGAGTTTGGAAAGAGGGAGAGGAGTCAGAGAAGATTTCACACAAAGAGGGATGTGGAGGGGAAGGAAGAGGAGAAATTAGGGAGTGGAGGCTCAGCATGCTGTCTGAAGATGATTACAGGACGGAAGCCAGTCAAAGGTGGCACCACAGCAAGAGAAGTGGAAGATAGCCAAAGTAAGTGCTGTGGGTCTTGTTTTTATTTTTAAGAGGAGTGGGGAGAAAGGAACTTGTGTTGGGACCCTTCTTGAGTTGTCGCCTGGTGCTGAAAGGGAATGGTTCAGTCCTTCCCCCAGACTCATTGGGGCAAAAGCATTCCACTCTTGCAGGGTGGGGATATGGGCAGGAGCGCATTTGGCACGTGGCCAAACTCCCTAGGCACTTAGAGGCATTGTGCCTCCTTCAGGCTTATTGCTTCCCAGAGCTCTCTCTGGGGATGTGTGGCTCCATGCAGAAAGTGTTATGTCCCTGCCCTCTGAAAATCAGGCCCCCCTTTGGACAACCCAAAAATGGGCACACCACAGATCATGAGACACTTGAAAAAACAAGAGGTTGTGAACAGGTCCAGAGGGGTTATGACAACCTACCTTATCTTTATGGGTAGATGGGAGATAAGCCTTAAAACTGCTGGGGGTTCCCAAAAGTTTTTTATGGAGTCAGCATATGGAGAACCACCTTCTCAGTCTACTTGCACCCATATTTGTTCAGCCAGCTTTTTACTACAGTTTATTATCTTAAGGGTTTTTAAGGTATTTTTAGATTTAAAATCACATCACACAGAAAACAGAGTTCCCTAAATATACCCCTATATAAAGCCCACCTTGACACCTCCTGTGTTTTCACTGACCAGATTGTGAGTTTATTAACTACTTTAGGGCAAGATTCTGAGACCTTTACTGACATTAAGTAGTACCTGATTCAGCTATTAGTTCCATTGATTCTAATGGCGCTATTATAGAATAAGGCACTCTTCAATGTAAGGGTGGAAGAATCAGGCCCTTAGATAGTCTAGCATGGCTCCTACTAAGGCTAGGTCTACACTACCCGCCTGAATCGGCGGGTAGAAATCGACCTCTTGGGGATCGATTTATCGCGTCCCGTTGGGACGCGACAATCGATCCCCTAATTGACGCTCTTACTCCACCAGCGGAGGTGGGAGTAAGCGCCGTCGACAGGAAGCCGCGGAGGTCGATTTTGCCGCGGTCCTCACAGCGGGGTAAGTCGGCTGCGATATGTCAAATTCAGCTACGCTATTCACGTAGCTGAATTTGCGTATCTTAAATCGACTCCCCCCTGTAGTGTAGATGTAGCCTAAGTGTGTTATGCTTAGAGCCCTACCAAATTTACAGTCTATTTTGGCCAATTTCACAGTTATAGGATTTTTTAAATCATAAATGTCATGATTTCAGCTATTTAAATCTGAAATTTCACAGTGTTGTAATAGTAGGGGTCCTGACTCAAAAAGGAATTGGGGGGAGTCACAAGGTTATTGTAGCGGAGGTTCCAGTATTGCTACCCTTACTTCTGCCCTGCTGCTGGCAACGGTGCTGTCTTCAGAGGTGGGCAGCTGGAGAGCAGTGACTGTTGGCCGGGAGCCCAGCTCTGAAGGCAGAGCCGCCACCAGCAGAAGTAAGGATGTCATGGTATGGTATTGCCACCCTTACTTCTGCACTGCTGCTTGCAGAGCTGGGCCCTCATCAGCAGCTTCCACTCTCCGCCCGCCCAGCTCTGCAGGCAGCAGCGCAGAAGTAAGGATGGTAATACCGTGACCCCCTTAAAATAACCTTGTGGACCCCCCCTGCAACTCTCTTTTGGGTCAGGACCCCCAATTTGAGAAACACTGGTCTTCCCCCATGAAATCCCTATAATATAGGGTAAAAGCACACAAAAGATGAGATTTCATGGGAGCGGAGACCAGATTTCATGGTCCATGACACGTTTTTCATGGCTGTGAATTTGACAGGGCCCTAGTTATGCTGTAAAATTTCCTTGGGGGACTAAAGCTTGCCCTCAGGTTATTGACACAGTTTCCCCAGGTGGAGACACTATTCATGGATTCTAAAATCTGCTAAACCCTGCTGAATGCATGATGCCTGCTGCTCAGATGGCATGGTCCTCATGACAGATGCAAGTGGGTGGACTCTCTCAGAGGAAGGTGTTATATAAGGAAGAAGCATTTGTAATGTTAGGTGAATGCAGAGTTTATTGCACCTTACGTTTTGAAAATAAGCAGTTAAATTTAAGACCACTCTAAAAAAGTTCACAGAAGGGGTGTTCGCTTTCTTTCTAAGGGCTTGTCTTCACTGAACTGTTGACTCAATGTACAACTTACCAGTAAGTAATGTTCCATATGTGTTCCATTCTATATGCATCCGAAGAAGTGGGCTGTAGTCCACGAAAGCTTATGCGCTAATAAATTTGTTAGTCTCTAAGGTGCCACAAGTACTCCTGTTCTTCTTTTTACCAGTAAGTGTTGCCCATAACTCTACTCCTGTGCGTGCACACAGGTCTCTAGCTCAAACTAAGTGGTGCTTTAAACTCAAACTAGCGGGTCTGTCTGGGGATGTGGGTTGAAGCCTGAGAGCTACTGAAATCGGGTTAGTAATGCAGTGGGGACTCATCTACTCTGTGCTGCTAATCCAAACACTCTGGGCAGCTAACTGGAGAGGCATTAACTTGAGTGTAGAAAATTCTAGCTAACATTGGAGTGAAAAGCCTTACGACAGTGGGTTTGTTGCTACTTCTTACTCCCCCTCTCCAGTACTAGCTTGCATAGCACAGACTTGAATAGGAGCAAATTTAAGACCAGTAACTCAGTCTGTCTTTCTATACCCTGTTGATTTCAATGAGTTTTTGTTAAAGGTTTTAGATTTGGGCCAACAAACATGCAGCTCTCACATTACATGGTACCAGGGAAATCAAGCTATTCAACCATCTGTTCTTGCACTATGTATCCATCATTTGTTTAGTTCATTTAAATTTCATTTTAGAGTTATATTCCATCTTAACTATCGTGTGTGCAGTAGTCTATTTAGCTAACTTTGTTTTCTGTGTGCTATGATTTTAAATAACTAAGGCCTGTGCTCTCTACAAAGACAGGCAGCTATCTCATGTTCAACTGAGTGCAGATACAGCATGCACACACTGTGCTCTTGCATAGAGCGTTTACTTTTGTTCTTTCCTGTTTTCATAATCTGAAATATTTTTCAGTACTTCGCCTCTTGCCAGCCAGAGATACAGATAACAATAGGGAAAGTGGAATTGGCTCATGCAAACCATTACTCATGCAAGCAAAATTTATTCATGCAAGTAGCCCTATTGAACTACCTGGGACTATTCAGGGGAATAAGGACTATAAGGGTTAGCCCTAAAAAAGCGGAATTTGGGAACTTCTATGCTGTGTGTTATACAGAAGGTCCGACTATATGATCACAGAGGTCCCTTCTAGCCTAAGGGCATCTCTTCACTAGCCGCAGCGCTTTAATGTGGCTGTGTAGTCCGTGGCACCAGTGCTGGGAGAGAGCTCTCCCAGCGCTATAAAAAACCCCACCTCCACGAGGGGAATAGCTACCAGGGCTGGGAGTGCAGCGCTGGTGCGCTGTCTACATGGCCACTTTACAGCGCTGAAACTTGCAGCGCTCAGGGGGGTATTTTTTTCACACCCCTGAGTGAGCAAGTTGCAGCACTGTAGAGTGGCAGTGTAGACAAGGCCTTAGAATCTATGAACTATCATGGATTCTCAACCTGGGGTTCTGAACAGTCGTCAGGGGGTTGTGACCACCCTGCCCTTCACATATTGCTAAATAGGAGCTGGGGCACAGCTATATCCAAGCTAGATGGGAGAAGAGTGCTGGGAGGTTCCAGTATGAAAAAGAGTGAGAACTTGGCTACCGAAATCTGGCCAACTGCAGATCTCATACACTGGGATAAAACTGGAGTTATTCCAGCAGAGTTAATATCATCTGGTGCCTTAATCTTTTCACTGTAACTAGAATCCATTTAACACCTCTCCCCAGTAGCTTTCCATCTCAAATTTGCAATATCTGTTCACAGGGAGGAAGAACAATTAAAATACATATCGAAATATGTACAGTGTCTCCATTTACCCAGTACTTGCACTGATTACCCCTCCCCCCCCCCAAAAAAAAATTATTTTTAATTTGTGAGAGTTTGAAGGTGTGTTTGGAGATCCATTTATAGCAGCAGCCAGATGAGCACAAAATCCCACTCTCAGGTGACATCTTCCAATTTGGGTAGTACCATATGTGACCAAGGTATTAGTATTCATGTTTAGCTGAGCTGATGACACTCGACATGTGCAACATGCATATACTGGATATTATGAAAACTAAGATTATTTTCCCTCTTAGTTTTATCACATTCCAAACTGATGGTATCTGCAGCTTGTTAGTAGCCCCAAAAGATAGTGTTAAAGAAAAAATAATGCATCTCCAAAGAATGCCACAGTAAGTGTAAGCGTTCACATTTAAGTACATTTAGAATTACCAAACCTTAATTAAACACGCATTGGTCACCACTTGCTTTGGATCTACTATATCGACCAGGGGCTCCTTCATGGCAACATCTCTAATACAGGTCATGTCGAAGCCATACACATTCTCCCACCCTGTGAATGCAAATGGATGTGTCAAAGATGAGAAGTAATACAAATAAATAAATCTTTTGCACTTTGCATAGTTGCTTCTGTTCCAGAATCTCAAAGCATTTCACAACCAATTAGTTAGCTTTCATAGCACCCCTGTTAAATAGATAAGTGGCAAAATCTCCATTTTGCAGATAAGGCACAGGAAGATCAAGGCTCAAAACTTTAAAAGTGGTCTCTTGTTTTGGGTTCCCCAATAACTAAGACACCCAAGATCAGTGGACACTTTTAAAGACTTACTATGAGTTGCCCAAAATCACACAGCAAGTCAGCCAAATTGTTGTGAATAGAACTCAAGAATCCTGGATCCTTGTCCCTAGCTCTGACTCCTAGATAACATTTAATCTCATAGGCCCTGATCCTGCAAAAACATGAGTAGCCCCTATCACAGGGGTGGCCAACCTGAACCTGAGAACGCGCCAGAATTTAACAACATACATTGCCAAAGAGCCACAGTAATACGTCAGCAGCCCGCCCATCAGGTTCCCCACCCCGCTCCCAGCGCCTCCTGCCCACTGGCAGCCCCGCCAATCAGCACCTCCCTCTCCCTCCCCGCACCTCCCGATCAGCTGGTTCCTGGCATGCAGGAGGCTCTGGGGGGGAGGGGAAGAAGTGAGGGCATGGCAGGCTCAGGGGAGGGGGCAGGAAGGGGTGGAGTGGGGGCAAGGCCCATGGCAGAGCCAGGGATTGAGCAGTGAGCAACCCCGGCATGCTGGAAAGTCAGTGACTATAGCTCCAGCTCCAGAGTCGGTGCCTATACAAAGAGCCACATATTAACTTCTGAAGAGCCGCATGTGGCTCTGGAGTCACAGGTTAGCCATCCCTTGCCCTATCGTGTCAGTGGACTAGTCATGAGAGTAAAGTTATGCATATCTTTAAGTGTTTGGAGGATCGAGACCTTAATGCAAGTACATCATGACAGATTGCCTTTTAAAAAGCTTGCAAGCTGAGTTGAGCTCACTAGGTATTTGAACTGTTCTGATGACTGTACCAGTAAGTGCCTTTTATCTTGCTGAGTTTCTTTCTTTGAACAAATGATCCCCTAGGGGGAAAGTACATTGGCTCTGCTCTTACAGTTGACATTTCTTTGTGAAAAAAAAATACAAAGAACTGTTACATTTTTGGATTTGTTTTTTAAAACCAAAATCATATTACACTCTCCTGAACCAGATGAGTCAAATTCCATTAAACCACACTGTCCCATTAAGAGTCTAAACTGAAAGTTACAAAAGTCATGTGGGCTGCAGTGTGTGCTGAGTAGAAGAATGGCTGGAAAAGTACTTTGAGCATTTAAAAATATTATTATGCATGAGAACAAGCAAGGTAAATTGACAAACCATGGTAGGGAGCAGATTTGCAAAAGCTTCTCCTCTCAGAGCACAGCAGTTGAGTTCTTGGAATTCCCAGCGGGGTCAGAATTGGCAGCAATAGTAAAAGGTCAGTAAGTACGATTCTAAATTGCAACATATTTGGCAAAGATATATTCTTTGGTAATGGTGTCCTTTGATGGGGCTGTCAACTTGCCCACATTTTTGGGGAGGTGGGGAGACTCCTGAAAATCTTTTTTTTTTCTTTTTCCACCCTCTTGTTATGAAATCTATCCTTACTCACCCAATATTGGTGTGTTTTCTGAAAGCCCCAGCTCCTTGAGTCATGTTATTATAGGAGAATCTCAGCTTTCATTTTAAGTGCCAAGTTTATAGCCCTCATGGTTCCATTAAAAAAAGCTGGAAAATATGAACCCCAAAGGATCACAGATCAGAAAGCAAATACCCCCACTCTCCCCAAAAATAATTATTTTTAAACCAATTTCATGATTTGGGGCAGGGGCATGATTTCTGAGCACCTTCTGAAACACCCATCGCTGCATTTGGCATGTGAGAGACTCTGGTTCCCATCCCAAGAAGAACAAAGTAATGGGGAGAAATAAAAGTGAAGTGAGATACTAGGGAGGAGTTAGAAATTTAGAGGAGAGAAAATAGTGGGAGAAGAGAATCGGACAGAAAGGAGTAAAGAAGACAGAGGAAAAAAACTGATAGTATAAATAGGGAAGAAAGGTGATATCAGAAAATAAAAATGTTTTGAAGGAAAATAGGCTTTTGGGGGGGGGAGGGGAACCAGACACTTAAAAGGCATGAAAAAACGTACAGACCAATAAATCAGGGGAAAACAAAGACACTGAATATGCCTGAAGAAAAGACATCAAGACATAGAAGGGAAAGTAGAAAACAGGATGGAAAAAGAGGGCAAAAAAGTGGGAGAGTGCATTTTTGGCTGACAGGAAGCATTTTTGTTATTTTACATGAAGTGTCCTTCATACAGCATTTTGTAACTCTGTTTTTATGCAATTTTGTCTGCTTCTGCAACCAAAAAAAAATCTGAAAATATTCCTGCCTTTGGACAAGGAGGAGATGACAATCCGCTTTGGATGTTATAGATCTGTAGTTCTCAACCAGGGGTATGTGTAGGGTGACCAGGTGTCTGGTTTTCGACCAGAACACCCAGTCGACAAAGGATCCTGGTGGCTCTGGCTGACCGGGCTTTTGACTGTCCAGTTAGCAGCGCCGTGCAGCGGGGCTGACAGGCTCCCTGCTAGCCTCCGTGCCGCTCAGCTCCTGGGAAGCAGCTGGCATGTCCAGCTCTTCGGCTTAGGGGCAGCCAGGGGGGTCTGCGTACTGCCTCACACCCCGCCTGCAGGCGCAACTCCCATTAGCAGGGTCAGGGCAGGGGCCGAACTAGCGCGACTCAAGAACGCTCAGCAGGTGGCTGTTGAGGGGTCATGGCGCAGGCCTCTCCCGCTGCTGCTGGCCCACTTCTCCTCCTTGTGCTCTTCCGGTGGCTGGGCTTGAGCTGCGGCACATGCCCTGTGGCGAACCACGGTCGGTCGCCCCATCGCTGGCACCCAGGAGATCGAGGTATGTATCCCCATCTCTGAGTGGTGGGAATGGGGCTGCACCCCCCCATCCCGCTCACTGCATCTCTCCCCTGTGCCATCCTGCCCTGCCTCCCAACCCTACCCATCCCAGCCCTGTACCCCTTACCACCCATCTCTCCACCTCCCAGAGCCGCCCCCCATGTCCCTCACCCTCCACAGCCCTGCACCTCATTCACCTCCATACATTGCTGCACTCTCATTATGTCCCTTTACACTCCTGTGACCCCCACATCCAGGGCCGGCTCCAGGGTTTTTGCCGCCCCAAGCGGCGCAAAAAAAAAAAAGCCGCGATCGCGATCTGCGGCGGCAATTCGGCGGGAGGTCCTTCGCTCCGAGCAAGAGTGAGGGACCGTCCGCCAAATTGCCGCCGAATAGTTGGACGTGCCGCCCCTCTCCGGAGTGGCCGCCCCAAGCACCTGCTTGGCAAGCTGGTGCCTGGAGCCGGCCCTGCCCACATCCTCCTGCACCTGTAACCTTCTGCCTCCCTCTGCATCCCCATACCCCCCATATCCCTTCCTCTCTCCTTCACTGCCCCCTCTCACCCTGCTCTCATCCTTGGTCTCTTTCCTCCCCATCCTCTCTCCTCCACACCCTGCATCTTTCCCCCTCCAGCCCAGCCTCCTCCCTTCCCAACTGAGTGATTTAGGCAGCCCCTGGAAGAGTGGAGTCCTCCCGGGCAATATCATAATCAGAGAGAGAAAATAAAAAGGCAATAAAACCAGACAATAAAACTCAGCCAGCAGCCTGGGCCCCAGGCAGAGCAGAGCCCCCTCAGTGCCAGGGGGCCAGCCTATGGTCCCTTTGCTCTGGGGCTCAACCTTCACGCCGGGCACGGCAGCGCTGCAGCCCCCTGGGCAAGGGGCCCGCAGGCATGGGAAGTCTCCTGCAGCTAGGGTGACCAAGTGACAGTGGGAGGGGGGATGGAGTGAGCTGGGGGAGGGACCTTGGGAAGGGACAGGGCAGGGAGTTTGGCAGTGGCGGGGCAAGGGTGTTTGGTTTTCTGGAATTAGAAAGTTGGCAACCCTAGCTATGTGTACCCCTGGGGGTACATAGAGGTCTTCCGGGGGTACATCAACCCATCTAGATATTTGCTTAATTATAAAGCAGGCTACATAAAAAGCATTAGCAAAGTCAGTACAAACTAAAGTTTCATACAGACAGTGACTTGTTTGTACTGCTCTATATGCTATACACTGAAATGTAAGTGCAATGTTTATATTCCAATTGATTTATTTTGTAATTATATGGTAAAAATGATCAAATAAGCAATTTTTCAGTAATAGTGTGCTGTGACACTTGTGTTTTATGTCTGATTTTGTAAGCAAGTAGTTTTTAAGTGAGGTGAAACTTGGGGTATGCAAAACAAATCAGAGTCCAGAAAGGGGTACAGTAGTCTGGAAAGGTTGACAGTCAGTGCTATAGATCAGTGGGTCTCAAAGCCGGTCTGCCACTTGTTCAGGGAAAGCCCTTGGCAGGCCGGGCCGGTTTGTTTACCTGCCGCGTCCGCAGGTTCGGCTAATCGTGGCTCCCACTGGCCGTGGTTTGCTGCTCCAGGCCAATGGGGGCTGCGGGAAGTGGCGCGGGCCGAGGGATGTGCTGGTTGCTGCTTCCCGCAGCCCCCATTGGCCTGGAGCGGTGAACCGCAGCCAGTGGGAGCCGCAATCGGCCGAACCTGCGGACGCGGCAGGTAAACAAACCGGCCCGGCCCACCAGGGGCTTTCCCTGAACAAGCGGCAGACTGGCTTTGAGAACCACTGACCCTTGTAATGGGTCCAATCCTGAATCCAGTTTGTGGTGCTAATGACTCCCATTGAGCTCAGTGGGAGTTACTTGTATCCTTTGATGGAAGAACAAGGCCCCCCAAGACTGCACTTCAGTCAGAAAAATCAAGACTCTTTTTTTGGAAAGTGGTCAGGTTGTAAGACTAGGATGAAGCCGATAAAGGGGAGTTGTGTGTGTGCATCTGACTGGTAATTGAGCCCACTAGTTCTTTTCCAAGCTCCTATATACCACATGGCCCTAATAAGTAGAGCTGGTTGGAAATTTTCCCATGGAAACTTCTTTTTGCCAGAAAAGGTCTTTACAGCCAAAACAAAAATTTCTGTGAAAAAATTTTTAGTAAATGTTCATGCAGTTTTTTTAAAACTTTTATTAAAAACTTTTGTTATGGTGGGGGGGAAAGTCAACTCACTCTTGCCTTTTTAATTCTCTACCCCGTTTTTTCTCCCCAGTGGAAATATTTTTTTTTAATTAAAATTATGGTTTTCTCCATCAAAATGAAACGAAAAATTATGTTTAGAAACTTTTTTCATAAATAAATTCTCAGAAAATTTTGGACAAATTGAATTCATTTTTCAAAAATGTGAAATATATATTTTTTTGACCAGCTGTATCAATAAACTTTCACACTTACAGTGGTTGCCACTTGTAAAGATTTTAAGCTCCTTTGCAAACTGTTAATGTTACAGTTGTACTCACTGTGCTAAGAATAGGGAAATATATTTGTTTTCCACAACGAACGCTCTGTATAACTTTTCATGAGTGATGTACCCAGATACTTGGATGCTAATATCTAAACTGCATTGTTAAATCTATTCACCTTCGGCCTGGTCCCCACTAAGACCCCACTTCGGACTAAGGTACGCAAATTCAGCTACGTTAATAATGTAGCTGAATTCAAAGTACCTTAGTCCGAACTTACCGCGGGTCCAGACGCGGCAGGAAGGTTCCCCCATCGATGCCGCGTACTCCTCTCGGCGAGCTGGAGTACCGGCGTCGATGGCGAGCACTTCTGGGATCGATCCGGGATCAATTTATCGCGTCTTAACCAGACGCGATAAATCGATCCCAGAACATCGATTGCCTGCCGCCGGACCCTCCGGTAAGTGAAGACGTACCCTTCATTTGGGTTTTTGCTGATTATGTACTGTATGTATCTTCTGACTTTTAAAATCCAACTTTGTATTTGTGGATAATCTAAGCACTATATCCAGAAGTACAGACACTCTTTTCTTAACCTGTGTATTTATTATATAAATTTTTAACATGAGCTTTAATAAAAATTTTAAATTTCACCTAAGTGCTGCCTCTAGGCTACCATGACACTGCATACCTCTAGGCAGTCAAAAGTATAGATTTTTATGGTAATTGCTCTAGATAGCACAATGGAATGATGCAGTTTTAAAAAAAATCCCAGACTCTAAAATCCAGGAAGTTCATATTTAGGGAAGATTACTAGTGGTTGTTGTTTTTTTGGAGGAGGGGGGCAACAATCAGACATTCAACCGACAATGTTCTATACATGTTTTTCCCCTCCTACTTAATACAGTGTTCCATACTAATGAATGTTTCTTTGTGTTCATCTGGGTACTGTATTTGTGACCTAGTGCCCACACTCCATTAACTTTCTTGTCAGCTTCTCTTATAGCAAGACTTTGCCAGAGGGGAGCTTGCAGCAGTGTGGCAGGATTGTTGTTCTCCGCAGGTGCAACTAAACACTGGATGATGAAAAACAAATACAGGACGAAGAATGACACCCCACCACCTTCCCCCTGCAAAAAATAGATTGAAATTCAAGGAGTGAGAGCTATGGGCCTGATGGAATGTGACAATGAAATCAGGGGCGTGTTGTTATATAAACACCAGGAGCTTGCTTCTCATCTCACTGACACAAGTCTAATTCAAGAGCAATTCAATTTAGTTCAATTGGCCTGATTCTGATCTCACACCTGGTTTACACTGGTGTCATTCCATTGATTTCAGTGCAGTTTCTCTTGATCTATATCAGTTTAAGGGAGACCAGAATCAGGCTACAATAAAGATGTGCTTATGCAAAATGCTAATATCAGCAGGGGCAGTATGTATTTTCACAGCCGCTGAGACTGATACCTAGCAAGCAAGCAGGGAATTGAACTAGATGATCTCCTGAGGTCTCTTCCAACCCTAATATTCTATGATTCCACTGAAGTCAACAGAGCTATGTTGATTTACACACCTGAAGTTCCAGCCTATTAAAACGAATAGTAATTCTTAAATGGCAGTGCATTTTCTCATTATTTCATGCAGTTTGCAAATAACATACCAAGTGTAAGAAAGCCACCTGAGGGTTTTGTCTTATCTAACCTCACACTAGTGTAAATCAGGAGTAACTCCAGTAAAGTCACACTGGTGTAAAATTAAGATGTGAGAGGAGAATCATGCCCAATGTATCTATTATGAACAGTCCACAAGGCTACTCTGTAACAATGTGAATGAGGAAATAAAAATATTTTCATGGAGCTGATCATACAGGAGGAATGTATTAGACTTGTACTTACAGTGAATTTTGAAGTCCTTGTACTGTCTGTCTTCAATTGCTACCATGTACAAAGCGGCCCGGTCTGGAAACATAAGACCTCCAGGTTTCTGTTGATGAATTGTGGGGAAATGGATCTCGTAATCTAGTCACCTGACAAAGACATCACATTTTGAACTGCACATACAAAAACCAGACAAGCACCCTCCGCATGCCTTTATTGTTCTCCTTCAGATTTTTCACATCGGCTTTTAATATCTTAGAGATTCTTGCACCCTGCGGCAATGTTGTTAGATAAATAGTCTATCAGAATTGTACCAGCTGTCACTCAAAAGCAAAGCTTACTTTTAAAATGAAAGGTTTCCCAGTTTACTGAGCTCCCCATGCTAATCTTTCTATTAAAGCCTAAGAAAGGGCACTTGAACATAACTGTGTCTTTTTAATGCTGGTGGTAGTAGAAGGGGAGGGCTTGCAACTGGAAAATAAATGACCAGACCTCCAGCAAGGAGTATGACATGCAGAGCACCTACCAGCCACTTGTCTCGTGCAAAGATGACTGTGTTTAGCATTGACTCATAGAAAAGACAGTAACCCATCCATTCACTGATGATGATGTCTACTTTATCCTCAGGCAGTTCAACTTCTTCCACTTTACCTTTAAATATTGTGATTACTGAAAAAAGAATCCAAAAGAAATATGTTTCACATAATAAAAGCCTGACTAAAAGTACCTCACGGGTGAATGTCATTCTACCCCTGCTTTTCATTTTGATTTAAATATATGGACCTGATTCTCCTCTCTCTGCAGCGTAGATCAGGAGTGACTCCACTCAAGTTCATGAAGTTACACCAGTAAGGAAAAAAACAGTATACGGGAGAAGTGGATCAGGCCCATGCAGTATCTAATAAACAGAGAATCATTAGGGTATGTCTATGGTGCACACTCCTTTCGTCAGTATGTAGAGTACGTACACTATGTCCTGTGTCTCTCTCCCCCCGCCCCCCAGCATGGGTATGAGTGCCATTACCAGTGTAGATGGTGTGAGGCTCTACTTAGGCAAGGAGAGTAAAGACAGGCCAGACCCTTATTGTATGCATCTACAGGGGCCTTTCTACATGCCCAAGCAGTGTCTTTCCCTGTTTTTAGCCATGTAGTGTTCTGCTGCTGGAGCCTGCTTTTCCCCACCACAGGCAGCTGCTGAACCCTTTCCCTGCCCCAGGGAGCTACACACCATCGTGTGGATACAGCCTGCTTTTCACTATGGCATGTAGCCACATGTTACAGTGTGCAGTGTAGATATACCCTTAGTAGCAATATAAAGGGACGTTGTCAAGATAAACAACATATATTTTAAAAAAATTCCTTACCCGTTACATCATCTTCGATTACCAGCCCTTTGGAAGCTGGCATATGTCTACGTCTTCAGTAGTGGGATATAAAGAATTCATCCAAAACCCTGAATACACCCAACCTCAGGCTGTTTGGTTTCTAGTACTATTTGCCAACTCATCAGCCCAAGTTCATCAACATTCATGGAGCTAGGAGCTGTCTGATCTCACACTGGTTTTGCATGTGTTTATCTTCATTGACTTCAATGGAGTTACTCCTGATTTACAGTGGTGCATGTAAATGAGATCTACATTGGGCATGTTGCAGTTTACACAGTTCTAGACCCACCCCCACTATCCTGCCCTCTCTCTGACAAGCACGTTTCCTTGCCCCAACCTCAGTCTGTCTCTAGCTGCCTTTTTCCAGACCTATTCCCAGCTCTGTCCTAAAGGTTTCTGGAAGCACAAGATGTTTTCCACCCCCATCTAAGGTGACCAGACAGCAAATGTGAAAAATCGGGACAGGGAGTGGGTGGTAATAGGAGCCTATGTAAGAAAAAGACCCAAAAATCAGGACTGTCCCTATAAAATCGGGACATCTGGTCACCCAAAGATGGAAGATGGGGGTTCCATCTTTGAAAATGCTAGTATGTCCCTCACTGCCACTCCCAAATTCACCAAGGTCTTCAAGCTAGTAGGCAAGAACTGGTTCAAACCTCCATCTCCCCAAAGCAGCAGAAATGGGCAAACAGTCTCACTCCTGGTATAGCAATTGTTACACTAAACTCGGGATTAGAGTCAGAGACCTCTAACATCTTACTTCAATAGCTAGAGAACTGTCTTGGATTCCATGCAGCTATGTGCTAGGGATTATGGGCCAATTCAGCTAGTATAAAAACGTTAGGAAATTCAAGCCATTTAATAAGATGTTTCCTCACTTCTCAGCCCCAGGATTCTAAGGGTTAAACTGGAAAATATTTCTATGAGACAATTCTAATTTACTTTTTGCTTTTTATGTTTTTAATTTCTTTGCTTGTCACCTGACCTTGAACAGTGAAATTTTGACTTGTTAGTTTCACTTCCTGGTCCTCAAAAACAAGAACAACCTGTTGCATTTGGGTTTATAATGTTGCAGAAGACAGTTTAAATTTCAATTAAAGTATTTTCATTGAAAAATTGTTGTAATTTCAAATAAACCTTAGTCCATTTTATCCTGGGCTCATGTAATTTTGAGCTATTTTCACAAACATCTGTCTTTCTATGTGCTGATGCACCATTGTGCATAGGGCAAAGTATAGAGAGCAAGGACAATATTCAGCCTTAAGTACAAAACAATGACTGAAGTTTAACAGCAATTTTAGGAACTGGAAATTCTTCAGATCACATCTAATCTGATTTCTTTATGAATGGTGTATACTTTTCCAGAATGGCTTGTTATCTGTCTATTTTGGACCCTCTTTCTCTATCCTGACCTCAGTTTTCTTCTTTTACCTTCCCTAACAGTTGTTTTTCAGATTTCAAGTTTGAGAAAATATAGGGGAAAAGACTCTTGTATTGAAGATTCCTTAAAGTTTAGCTGGAATTAATTGAGCTGATTCTACTTCTTTAACGACATCTTTTCTGTCGCATCTCTAATTTCTATTCTTTATGCCTGCAGAAATGAGTTCTGGGAAGAAACAGATCTTCTGGTTTTTTACACAAATTCTTTCTTATATCTAGCAACTTCCAAGAAGGACCTATTTGTGATTTCTGATGACAACAAAAGAAATGATAAAAATCCATCTAGGTTTCAGTCACTGAAGTCTAATTTTATTTTTAAACACAGACTAGCAACCCCATTTCATTATGGCCTTGTCCACACTATGGTGGACAACCATAGTATGGGCAGGGGGTTAAGTTGAACAATTTACAGGGAAAAAAGAGGTTCCACAAACGAGATGGGAATTAATCCTGACATCCTAATGACTCTCGTACTGAGACAACATATCTGATTTTTCTGTCATTCAACCCTTGTTTCTGGAATAATAATGCTTTCAATTACATCTTCAATCTGTGCAGCCATCCCTGACATAGGTACATTTTGTAGCTTCAATTCTTTTTGTAGCATGCATTGTTCCTCTTTGTCTATCCTCATATCCATGACTGTAGACATTATTAGCTCTTGCTTTCCTGGTAAGTTGAGAAGGGGTGTGAAGTATCAAGGAAAAAGATTTATTCATACATGCCATCTTCTTTATCATGTCCCCTCCGTGGCTGGAGTCTCCACAAGCTGAAAAGTGAGTCGTTGAGTCCATTGATAAAATGGAAAGCCCCAGGACAAAGAATTCTGTTTTCTTGAACTTTGATGTAATTTCTGGCTTTTTGTTTTTTTAATTCCCAACTCCAGGGGTCAGCACGAGGGGCTTTTCCCAAAGATTTTAATACCTCATCATTCCTATTAATGCCTCGGTTTTTAAAACAGGTTGTTTGAAGCATGGGTTGGAAAGCAGCAGCTGGGAGGCAGGTCAAGGAGGGTAGATGGTCAGGAAACTAGAAAGAAAGGCAAGCCAGACCCGAGGAAGGTGATAGAGAGCAGGTGTCCAGGGAGAGAGGAGGAGAGAACAGGCAGTGAGTGTGGGCTGAGATGAGTTTCAGAGAGTTGCAAGAGATCAGGCAGCTAGGAAAGGGTTGGGTCTCATGACAGTGGGAAAGCAAAGGATCAGTAGTCCTTTTATTGTATGATTATTTAATGTCATTTTGACACCTCCAGCAAGTGCTGCTCCATAAAGTTCTTTTTAACAATTGCAGGTTTAACGTCTCTAACTACACAAGGTGGGAGCCCCCCTGCTTTGTTTATTTACATCTGAGGGGAAAATTGCAAGTTACAAAACCAGCTTTGTTTCTTAAGCCTTGTCTTCAGTGATGGAAAGGTTAAGCATGTTACAGCAAAATGTTCTCGGCTTACTTACAAAACTCTGAGCTTTGTTAACTCACTTTCCCGGGGAAAAGTTTCCCCCACCAAAGAGAAATACAGACAAACATGGGTGAAAAAAGAAAACATGAAAAAGGAGAAGAGGATACTCCCTCTTCTGGTGAGGTAGCAGGTAGTTAAGAAAATATACTGTAAATGGTAAAGCAGGGTCATTTGAATTGGACTTAATTAGAATTGGTCAAAAATGTTCACGCAAAAGTTTTTTTTCATCTCCAAATGAGTTTTTAAAAAAAAAAAAAAAAAAACACACATCCTGTTGACTTTTTTGATTGATCTTGCTTTTTCCAATATTTTGCATGTCATTTTAGTTGAAATTATTATTGAAAAAATTATAAAACATTATTGACATGATCATTAGAATATTTTGTTCACTCAGAACTTATTTTTCAGTAAATGAAAAATTTTCATAATCGTTTTGTTTTCTATAAAAGATTGGTTAACAAAATCCAGGACAAGTTTTTAAAAATTGATCCATTTAAAACCCAGAAGAAAGAAAACAACTTCAATATTTGACTGGCCCATTTGTGGTCAGGTTAGAAAGGCTTGATTGGAGTTGCCGTTCCATTGTTAGACAAAGTTTTCTACCCCAGAAAAATGAGCAGGCAAAATGAAATCTTGGACCAGCTAAGGTATGTTGGTAAAATCCTGGCCCCGTTGAAATGAAGTGGAGTTTTGCCATTGACTTCAGTGGAGCCAGGTTTTCACTCTTAACGTTCAGTAGGTTGGACACCCATAAGCTGGAGAGGAAAATAAAGAAAAGAACAGACACAAAACAAAAGCAAGGACAAGAAAAGCGCCTTCTGAGTTCATCTTGGGTTTTATAATTTTCCATTCTTGGAAAACTACTAGCCTGTTCACAGCCATCCTTTCAGAATTTTCCAATAGCTCTTAGTTCAAAATCAAGGAAACTTGAACAAACTCAAAACAAATCAGAGCCCAATTCTCAAAACAAAGTTCCGACAAGTTCCCAGCATACAATGGATAGTTCTTAGCATGACTCTGGTTAAATGATTTAATTGTTAAGGCAACAATTCATAGTGCATCGCCTTAAATCTATTAAAATCTCTCTCTTGGAAGTAGGATCAGAGGTAATTGTTAAGGAACAGGAAAGAGGAACTGAGAACATGCATCCTTAAGCTTAAATGACCAGATAAATCCATACCACCATCTCTTACAGACATACAGCCTGACTGTGATCTCACATCAGCTTTGCAGTGGTACAGCTCCTTTGGCTTCAGTGGATCTACTCCACATGTGCATTGGTGGGACTGCAATAACTTTCAAAGTATTATTCCATCTTCACACTGAGGAGAATCAGGTCCATTTTCTTTTAAAAATTCTGGACATCTCACTCAGCAGAGAGAGGTAATTTTATCTCCATGGAACACAAACATAAAAGTCTGCACAAACACCTGCCCTGCTTTCCAAAATCATCTGCTTCTTGACAGACTCTTTCACAACACATTGGCACCTCACTCAGAATCTGCTAGCAGTTTTGGACTTGGCTGCCTTTCCCCAGCTATCTACAGTGGCTGTTTTGAAAAACATTTCTGTCAGGTGTTTTGTCAGCAGCACATTAGTTTCAAGGAGCTGAGAAGGTTATTAAGTTCAGAGTGGCTGAAGACCTAACTTGCAGACTGCAGGGAGAGCATACAGTGAAGCTTGTTAAATTGCTGGCAAGTCACCGAAAGGGTGGGGGAGGGGAAATCACATCACCTGGATCAACAAAGAATAATAATAGGCCAGATCATCCCCTCCTGCAGTAAAACTCTGTGAAGGGGGGGAAGAAATTCCATTCCAGGGATGAGGTAGCTCCATCTGAATAAAGACCCAGACCCTGTGTCTCTACACCAATGTGAATAAAGAGTAGTGTCAGTGAGATTCATTCATTTACATTAGTGGAAAACCAATGAGCTCAAAATGAGGGCCAACAGAGCTTGGTTCTTCTGCTTACACTGAGAGGGGAAGAAGAGTGGGTTGTAGCAAGGAAAGCAGTTAACAGGAGTGTTTAAAATAAAGCAGAGCCCCTTCTTTATCTTACATTCTCTTTTTAGTTGCTTTTCCTGTTACAACCCCTCCTCAACACACACAGACTCACACACTTATTCTACACCTTTAGAGTTGTTGTGCAAAATGGGTGCAACACTTTGAATGCAAAATCAATGCAAGTGACACTGCTTTACAATTTACAGTGTATTTTCTTAACTACCTTCACAATGTGCAACTTGCACCATATAAGTCATACCCCATAGCAGCAAAAGTGCAAGGATTATGTTTTGCTGATACAAAGCATTTAAGGTTCAGTTATTTGAGTTTTAATATAAAGAATGTACATGGATCATACCTAGTTAAGGGCACAGTTATATATTCACTGAATGATTCTGACATCATGTATGCATGGTCCCTCCACTTTCATCGGTATGGGCCACTGCATTTGGCCCACAGACTTCCCTGGGAACAGCACTTACATCAGCTCTGAATATGGTCCACGATTTGCAATTTATACTCATTTACTCTGGTAGCAAGTTCTGTCATTTTTTCCATAAGCACAGGCTGAACTCTAAATCTTATGAAATAATTAGGCAATGCTTGTTTGAAAAAGGATCAAACAACCCTTGACTCATGTTAAAAATGTTTCAAAAGTGTTTTGATTATGCAGAAATACATATTAGGTGTATATTCTATTTGCCTTCATTTAAGTTACATCCCACCTAAGCTTTCAATTTAATATACCTGCCTCCAAGTACAGTGAGTTATACAAACCAGATTGGAACAACCTACGCATTCTTTCCCACTGACGCTTCTAATTCAAAGGTGTACTCCTCTCTAAATACTCGCTCGCTTTCTTTTTTAACCAAGAATGGAAATAGAGGGGGTGAGGTGAATCACAGAAGCTAATTGAATTCGCAGCACCACATGGATTAAGTAACCCATTTGGTTTGAATATGCCTAACTACAGCAAAATCCAGCCTTGATCTGTTTGTTCTGTTATCATAATATCAAGTATGCATAAAGTAATATAAGTGATTCATTTTACTTCTGTGGAAGGTCACAAGTATGCGCTGATTCTCCTCTCGCTCTCACAGGTGAAAACCAGAGTAACTTATCAAAGTCAATGGAATTGCACCATGATAATATTGGTGGAAATGAGAGCATATATTTTACTTACAGTAATGCTAAAGGTGATCTAGATCTGGTTGCATTATTTGTTACAAATAATCAGCTCCCTTTATAATTAGCAAATTATTCACAAGTGTGTCCTGACTTTCTCCAGAAATATTCATTATTTGTAAGTTTTCTTCCAAATAGTTTGGACAAATAATTTTTCAAACTATGGGTTGTTTGCAAACTGTTCCTTTTGCTACAATACACCCTTCGTGTTTTGTGATAGTTACTGAAGTGAGATGGCCCTGGGTCTGTTCCCTGACTGGACAATTGAAATGTTTGACACAGGAGAATAAAAAAATGGAGTGATTAGAGATTAATGCACTTTCCAATATTAATTTTTAGACAAATCATTATCTGTGCTAAAATGTGTGAAACTTTTAGGATTCACAGAAACTTTCCTAAACACCTAGCACTAGTATAAATACTTCTGCATACCAAATAATAGAAACCCATTAATCTTAGCAAACAGAACTCAATGTTTCCATTCACAAAAATTATCAGAAATCATGCAGGGTGGGAGATTACTGTTTGACCAGAATTAAGTTGAACTATGTGATACTAAAGTTGTGTGTTAGATGATTTGGAAAACTTGGCATTGGAAACTAGGTTCTGAAATATGAGTTTGCCTGAATTTTTTTTTATGTGGATGCATCATTTTGGGTAACAATGAAGCCAACACAAGCTTAATGTCCCACTTAAACTCTATTTTAAAATTTAAATGAAGCACAGAGGTGAATTTCATACTTCCAGAATATGACTGCTACAATCATCACTTTCGTCAACACTCAGGTACCCTACTTCTAACACATGTCAAAACGGTCCTGATGATTCCTTTGGGGTGAATTTTAGCACTCTTGACAGCTGCCAGAATGACAGGCCTGGAGACTGAAAATTTACACACACACACACACACACACATACACATACACACGGCATAGTGTGGGGGAAGCTTGCACTGCCACTAGCTATGTTTTACCTAGTTTTTGGTAAACAGCTGTCAGTTCAGCTCCTTTCACTGGCTCTAGTCTAAATTAACTTTAAAAGATTTTTTTAAATTTAAAGGTTCTATGAGTTTTAGGAGAGGAGAACAGGATCCTTGGAGTCAGGGCTTGCTCTCATTTATACCAGTGTAATGTGGAGATATTCCATTAATTTCATTGGAGTGACTCCAGATTTACATTGTGCAACCAAGAGTAGACTGTGGCCCTTGGACTCTCTAGAGAATGGTGTGTCTTGGTAAACAAGGAAAGAGGGGTTTACTCTGGGTTTTACACTGGTGTGAACTAATTGATGTCAGTGGTGTTACTCTTGATTTCCACCTATGTTAGTGACAGCACAATGAGGCCAAAATTATTCATTATGGAGGATCATAGATTCAGAGAGGTTAGAGATGGATCTATCTGGAAAAAAGATAATTTTCCCAGTCATTGAACCCCATAGAGAAGGCTTGTAGGAGTCCTGTTTCATTATCAGATTTCTGTACATAACACTAGAAATAGCTCTCAATCAATATCCCAGATCTCAGAGCTGAACACCTCCCAAGCATCGAATGTGTTTGAAATTGGAACCAAGTCCTAGATTAGAATATTTCAGATACCCCCCATCTTTATATAAGAACATAAGAATGGCCGCACTGGGTCAGATCAAAGGTCCATCTAGCCCAGTATCCTGTCTTCTGACAGTGGCCAGTGCCAGGTACCCCAGAGGGAAGGAACAGAACAGGTAATCATCAAGTGATCCATCCCCTGTCGCTTATTCCCAGCTTCTGGCAAACAGAGGCTAGGGACACCATCCCAGCCCATCCTAGCTAATAGACATTGATGGACCTATCCTCCATGAATTTATCTAGTTCTTTTTTGAACCCTCATCAACTTGGCCTTCACAACATCCTCTGGCAAGGAGTTCCACAGGTTGACTGAGCATAATGTAGAAAAATACTTCCTTTTGTTTGTTTTAAACCTGTTGCCTATTAATTTCTGCCTATTAATTTCATTTGGTGACCCCTTTAATAAGTTGAACAACCTCCCCTCCACAGATCTAAACACCCATGAACACCTTGAGTCTTCATGCTAAAGATGAAACAGCTAGAATGAATATAAAGGGGATTCTTCACTGAGGCTACTGGACACAGACAGACCCAGTGGTTCTCTCTAGTTCTGTAGCTCCCAGACTGTCCGGTTTAGTTTCACCATTCACAGCTCCCTAAATGTCGGTCTAGATTAAGCAGTCGTGGAAGGTATTGCTGACTACATGGCAGAGACTACCGCAGCTGCTTTTAATATTTAAAAAAATAGCCTTGCAGTCCTTTCTCTGGCAAAACTATAGTTCAAGTCAATGAGAGTTTTACTGGAGAGAAGACCGGTTGACAGAGAAGAGAGTACACTGCCAACTGGGTATTCTCTGGGTATGTCTTCACTGGAGAGTTAGCCCGGGATCTAACATGCGTGTTTACCCTAACCCCCTGCAGTCCACACAGAACCTCTTACCCAGGCTTGAGGGTGCTTTAAACCCAGGTTAGCATACACTGCTGGGCTTGAGCTTGTGTTTCTCCTCAGCCCAGGCTGGCAACCCAGTGAGGACACAGGCTAATCAAGTCCTCCACTGCATTCCCACAATTTCACCTCGGCCATATTTTCTTGCTCTCTACCTCCTTCCTTCTTCTGCACCAGAAGTCACCTACACTAGCTCCGCATTTAAACCCCAAGTTGCCTGTTACAGTTCTGCTGTGGTTCCACGGATTTGAATAGACATGCCATGTGAGAAATCATCCCCCCAGAGTGCTGTTTGCTGGCCAGAAGCTGCCAGCAGCAGCTTAGCCACTGCAGTTTAGCAGCAGCTGGCAGCAGCACAGCTTAGTACAGGGCTAAGAGCCACAAGATGTCCTGCCAAAAGCCTACCCCTGCACAGGGGCACTTAATACAGCACCAGTGTGGGTTCAGCTACATGGGTCTGGCACAGGGTAGGGGTCTGCACTAGGGAACGTTCTACCAGAGCTAGCCTAGCCCTGGCTCACCCTGCAATGAAGACATACCTTCCATGACAGACCCCTTGATTCTTGAACTTGTTCCCAACCCCAGTTTGAAAAAGCCTCTGTAAAGGTTACCTATTTGCTGTGGACTGAGGGATCACTGACGGTAGCGTTTGGGGTCTATTTTGCTACATTGAATCACCAGCTAGTTAGGTTCATTTACTTTCATTGCATATAAGCACTGATGTGCTCCTGGGTGATTATTCCAGGGTGGATTGTGATTCTCAGTAATTGTCCAGGTGCCTAGAGCTGTAAATAGGGATTTTTTTGTTTTCTATTTATATCGAAATAAATAAATCATCAGCTGTATGTACCAAACCATCAATTGCATGTAAACTACACAACAGAAATCAATCAGAGAGCGCAGGCCCCAGTCTGCCACCATTTTTCACAGAAACTATTCTTAGATGTCTTACTGTTGTCCAAGTGGTTCGCCTTGATAATTTTTTCCGAGTAGTCAGATATACTGGAGCATTCAATCTAAAAAAGAACAGGACAAAGGAGAGCTTTGAGTTAAAGACTTCAGACATACTGAACAGAAATAAAATCCATTGAACACAGCAGAATCTGTACGAAACATGCACCATAGACAGCAGATAAATCAAAGCTTTATCTGCAGTCCCACCGTGGAGAGGGTGATATCTTAGCATGAAAACTGTGAAGTGTGTGTATTGTATGTGAAACTTTCTCTAAACCCATGTGAAAATATGAAAGAAAGAGGTCATGTGTAATAGACTGCATAGCACACATAATAATACCTTAATTTATCCCAATTACTTCAGAATCTGTTGGAAAATCTGTTACGTTCCTCCACCCCCCCCCCCCCCAAGAAAGCCAATCATTAAAAGAACTCAAGAGAAAGAATAGCATGTTGCAAAATTTCCAACACAGTTGAAAAAATATGCTTCCAAACTGTTCAAGTTGTGTCTACATCCAAACCATTTCAGTACTTGTCTGTTTCGAAAAGCAATTATTCATCAGTTCCATTATTTACCTACTTTGATAACAATGTGTACCGTTGAAAGGGAATTCCGAAATTCACATATACTAAATTACTGGTGTATTTTATATACTTTTAAAACAACCTTCAGAATTCGTATGCCTCCAGGGCCACCCTCTAGCGCTCTCTTGTGTCCTATATTAACTCATAGATTATCCTCTCATTAACATCTGTGTATTTCAGCATAAAACTGGAGACTCAAAGCCATTGACTTCAGCAGAGTTACTTCTGTAATGTGAAGGAGGTCTAAACTAGTCCTTCAGTTATTCCTTCCTGGCTTGAAAAATGTACAGACTACATCTTCAATAGCACCTGATCTATTCTGGACACACCTGACGAAATGTGGGGCATAAGTACCTTTCCATCTTTTTTTCTATTCTCCATAGTGGCTTTCCATCATCTCTCAACCCCATTTCCCAATCCGGGCAGCCAGGAGCCAGTTAGGCCCTTGGCACAAGTTACCATAACCACAGAGGTGGTTCCACTTATCTAGGATCAGTGGAGCACAGCACACTTTGGTAACATCCCCTGCAGCCCACCAATATGCCCCTATGCTGTAGGAGTGGAGCCTGGCTTTAAACCATGCCAGCATTCGCCTATGCAAAGGGAATGCCCAGCTATCCCCTTGTGCTACCTGATCAGCACAAAGAGTACGTCCAGACTACCGATCGATTTATCGGGGATCGATATATCGCATCTCGTTAAGATGCGATATATCGATCCCCGAACACGCTCCCCGTCGACTCCGGAACTCCACTGGAGCGAGCGGCGGTAGCGAAGTCGATGGGGGAGCCGTGGCCGTCGATCCCACGCTGTGTGGACCCCAGGTAAATCGATCTAAGATACTTCAACTTCAGCTACGCTATTCACGTAGCTGAAGTTGCGTATCTTAGATCGATCCTCCCTCCTCCCCCCCAATGTAGACCAGCCCTTTTGGAAGTAGGAATTGTTTTTTACAAATCACACTGTCTTCCTTCCATATTGGAATGATGCTGAATCAGATCTAGGAGGGCAAGTAGAGCAGGTATTTTAAAAAAAAAAAAAAAGTCTGGCAGATGTGAGTGAAGTGCCTTATTTAGTAGCTGCTCTCTATACTAACCTGGAAAATGTACTACAATTCTCAAATTCTGTCAACGAATGTTCACATGTTGATATTCTATCAATAAATGTCCTTCCGTATTTATGAAAATATCACGACCCACCTACACCTTCAGCTCTGTGCTTGAAATTCAGACTGTCATAAGGTGGGATGTGTCTGCGACAAATTCTGAACTCTGCTTTGTACTGTAACCATCATTTTTGGATTAGGACATCCATTTTGTACTAGGGGCTGAATTCATGTCCAACCTTGCCCAAGGCAAGATTCCTATGATGAATTCTAGACAGCCACCCTGCCCAGGAAAGGTGCATGTTCCCTAGTTGAATGACTATAACTGAGAAGCCATGACAGAGCTATCTAGGGCAGTGGTTCTCAAACTTTTTTTATCGGGCCCCGCTTCTTTGTGTCTGTAGTAGTTTACAGCCTCCCCTTCCCCCACAAGTACATAGACCACCACCCAGTTCTGAAGGCAGCACTGTGCCAGCAGCAGCACAGAAGTAAGGGAGGCAATGTGCAAAGTTATATTTGTCAATATCACTTTTCACAATAGACCTAGTGCCCTATTGCCACACTTACTTTCTATGCTGCTGCTATCCTGAGGCTGACAGCTGGAGCCCTGCTGTCTCCTGGTGAGGGATTGAGTGTGTGGGGGTGGAGAGGAGAGTCTGGGAGGCATGTCTCTGTCTGTCTCATTTATCCCCTCCTCCTGGATGTGCATGGCCCTTCTGCACGAGCCCCAGCCACCAGGGGCTGACAGCCAGAGCTCTTCAAAAACCCAAACCAAACAAAAAAAAAAGCACATAGCTCGCACCTCCCTTGACACATTCCCGCACCCCGTTATTTGAGAACTGTTGATCTAGGACCATCAGATGTCATTGTCTCTCAACTGCCAGCCAATCCCATGGAACAATGGTCTCTCTGCAGGGGGTGTTCCTTGTTTTCCTGTCCCAGTGTCCCCTAAGGAGTGAAACTAGAAGCCAGATTGCCCACAGCTAGATGGAACTCTGGGGGAGCCTGTATAAGCAACTGGGGGGCGTGGGAGATCTGTGGCACTGGTTTCAGGGATCAGGGAGGCTGGACTGCGGGGTCCCATGTCCCAAGGAAGGACTAAGACAAGAGGTCTGTGCATGAGAATGTGCCCTACAGACCCAGAGCTAAAAATAGCCACTAGAGTACCCAGGCTCAGGGGGCTTTGAAGCACATGGGACAAAGCTGCTGGATCCACTTACAACAGACTGGTGACCATCAGTAGGGGGACTGGCCCAAGTTGTAACACAGATCATAACGGTTTTTTTTTTTAAGTCATAAACACTTTAGCTTGCAATGTTTGTAAGTGCTACAAAAGAGAGACTTTTTTCCTGCAGAGTTTATACATTCTTCAGCTCGCTCCTGTAGAGCTGTTAAGTTCTGCAAAAGAAAGGCTGAAGCCTTTCTCCAGCAGAGTTCAAAACTCTGCTGACACTTCCAGCCTCAGCACATTTATCTGAAACTGTTGATTATCTAATTGAATTGATTATTTAAATAAATTTTAATGGCCCTTATTACTTGCAGATAATTAGCTAAGAAATAGTACAGTATAAAAATGAGAGAGTAAACTAATTAACCAAAATGCTATATTTGGAATAATGGATTCCTTTGGGTTGGAAAGAACCTTGAACTAGGTCACCTAATCCATCCTCCAGCATTATTATGGCAGTATTAAATTAATTATCCATTACCATCTCTCTAGGCAGCTTTATCTACTGACTGAGCTATTCTGAGAGTTATAATAATTTTCCAGATATTTTACTTAATTTTCACATGCTGCAACTTCAAGGGACACTGCCAACTTAAAATTCACATGTGTGGCAGAAAAAGTATACCTACTGTTAGAATTAGCACCTAAGACAACTGTAACTGAAAGAGACCAATTTGTTTAGTGTGTCTATTTGAGAGCACTTTTTAATTATGGTTGGTTGAACGGCTTCCTCTGTATCATGAGTCATTTAGTCAGTTTCTCCTTCATTTATGTGGGTGTTTTCACCCATAAGAAGGAGAAAGAAACATTTTCTTGAAATAGGAACTTGCATCTATAAAAACACAAAAATTTACAGTGGGACTCAAAGGTAGGTATTGTACTTGAAATGACTTAACTTTTTTTTTTTTTAAACTGACTAGATTTCAAGTTGAAGGTGTCCTTGTTTTTTCCTCACTGGACTAATGGGAATTACTGATCCTTGTCTTCTTTTAAATTCTCCTTTCTCATATTTATAGATAGATAACTTTCACCTCCGTCATATTTTCACCAGACTGCACATGCTCAGTTCTCTCCAGTTTTCCTCATAAGTCTTACTTTAAGTCTTTTAATGGGCATGAAATGAGAGGTTAAGAGTCATGGCTTCTGTCCCCAGCTTGGCCATTAACTCTGCCTGACCCTATGCATGTCATTTAACTTCTCTATGCCTCAGTTCCTTCACCTGGAAAATGGGGATCATGACAGTTACCCATGTTTATAAAAGTGCTTTAATATCTGTAGAAAATTGTATGTTTTTCCTTCTGAAGTCTCCTAATTTGTGTCTCTTTTTTAAAATGTGGCACACAAAACTATGCAGTAAACTGATCGATCCCTAAGCATTGCTGGGAAGTGCACAATAATAACCTTGCTGGATGCATGCCATTCTTATTACTACAACCCAAGATAAACATATTGCCTTTTTTGTAGTAGCATCAGATTGTTGACAAGAATTCAATTTATATCCCACTAGAGTTGCTTTAACTGCAGGACTGCTGCCTAGCCAATGTCCCTCCATTTAAAATGTGTGCATTTAATTATTTCTTCCTCCATGAACCACTTTACATTTGCCTTTATTGAATTGCCTTGATGGATTTTTCAATCCATGTCACCAGTACACTTATGATTATTGTTATGTTATATAGTGGTAGCACCTAAAAAAATTTCCAATTCCCATAGCTAACTTGGCAATGTTACCTCAATATTTGGAGTAAATACTGAGGCACAAGTGGAAAGTTTTAAAGTGCACCAGTATACCCATCAACTATTTGGGATTCTGTCCAAACTTTGTGTCACCTGCTACTGTGATTAGTGCAATCTTCTCTTTATCCTCCAAGTTGTAAATGGAAACATTGAGTAGTACTGTACCTTGAAGAAACCCCTTGGGAAACCACATGTAATATATCCTCCAAATTTGACATCAAAGCATCAGTAATGCTGTGCATAATCCTCATTGCTCTAATTTCCCTATGGGAATGTCTTATGGAATCCTCTAAAATGCCCCACTAGAAAATTTTTCACTTGACCATGTCCAATGAATTTATTTTAACCACTAAAGGCTGACTTATGGTTGGCCCTTATGAAATTGCAAGGGGTAGGATGGAGGGATTGCATGAAGCCTCCCCTTTTTGTGTAGCCCATGTAAGGGCCAATCACAATTGCACTGTGTGCACTCGAGAACACGAAGACTGCTCCCTGCGAGCACCCTCGTGCGCATAAACCACCCCAAAAGGAAGAGCTGGTAGAGTCATGGCCTTACCTCCATCTTTTGCCCTTGGTCCTGCAGCAGGACAGGCATGTAGAAGGGAATAATGAAGGGCTGTAACAACAGGCACATCTCAGAGAACTTAGGGAAGAATTCTGCTTCCTTGAGGTGCAATGTCTTTCCTAGCTTCATTAAGGCATGCCTTCCCTTTCTGTGGGTGGTTTGCACAGTCCAGCCCTGCCACAGTAATCTTAGCAAAGAAAGGGCCCAATTTCACCACCCTTACTTACATTTCTCTATGTCTTATGTTTTAATTAGACTTCTAATTCCTGGTGTTTATTCATGATACCTCTTGAATTGGTTACAGAGACATCTACATGTTTAGAGGTTGCTCCCAGCCTTTCTAACCAGAGCTGTGCTGAGGACAGAAGTTCCTTTTCATGAAGAATTTTGAGATTTTTGAAATTTAGGTTCATTTCAGCTAGGAATAAAAATCAAAAGATTCAAAATTCTTCACATAGTAAAATTCTGGGGAAAAAACTGTTTTGTGTCAATCAAAATATTTTGTTTTAATTTCAACTTTTAAGAAATGGTATCATATTGTATCAAATTCTAGCCAAATCAACCCAATTTTCTAAGTATTTTGATTAGACATAATTTCAACTTCCGATGGAATATGGTCCCATTTCAGTTTCTCCAACCAACCTTAATTCTAACTCCATCTGTCTCTTCCCAACTCTGCCTTTGATTTGCTTCTCAAATGTGAATTTGATCCCCTAAACCTTTCTTCTTTTTACTATGGATTCCCCTGATAAACTGACCATTGATTTGCATAGCTAAGTTTTAGCCCCTCACTGTATCCTTACCACTTCCTTTTTAGGAGTTCCACTCTTGCTAGCCTAGAACACAGGAGACTATGTGCTTTGCTTGATGTTATAATGGAACCTGTGTGATATCAATGGTTCCTGAACTTTACACACTTGCTTTCAATACCGTGGCAAGAAACCCAACAATTCTAACTGCACCACTGCACCCAGGAAACTGATATCTGGGTCATTTGTCCAAGAAGAGAGGTAGCATATACCCTCGTGCTAAAGAGTTAGAAGCATTCATTATGGTAACTTGCTGTTGCTCTATAATGTTTTCTGTATCATGTGTTTATCTCCTAATTTAAATAATACCCAATTAAACTAAGGTCAGCCATATGTCTTCATGTCCTAATGGGTCAATTCATAATTGCCTTTGCTCCCTGGTTTGGCTAAAAACACCATAGAATGTGGATAGTGTTGCTGCAGAAGATGGTTCAGTTTTGCACACCTACAAAACTGGAGCTGGTCTCAGGTTTCAAGGGCTAAGCAAGAACTTCAGTAGCTCATCACTAGCCCTCCCCAACTAGGAACAGGTCACACACCTGCTCCCTTCTCTATGTTCTTACACCAAGTCACCCAGTAAGCTCCTACTCCACCTCTGTACTCACTTCCCTGGTCACACTGACCCTCCTTCACTTGTTTGAAAGGCATGGATGCTACTAGAAGGTCACTGAGGAAGAAGGCAGTGAGAAAGAAATACATTCAAGACCTTGAACTGGGAGACAAGAGGAGAACTAGATAAGTGAACTGGGACTTGGATGAGAGAACAATTAGAAATAAGAGAGTGTCATTAGTGACTCTCTGACTCGTAGGTTAGGTGTGTACCATGGTTGACATTAAAAAGTCAGCATTTACCAATAATTCCCACATGCGCTACCTGAGGCACCACAGTTATTTCCTATTTTACATCTAGAGAAAAAAGCCCTGTGTGATAACTCTTTGAAAATGTTGGCTTTTTAACATGCACTAAGGCCCAGGGTGTTTGAGGCTCTTCACCACCACATAGGCAGCATAGAATTCAGTTCTGTTCTGAAAAGTGGCCATAAAAACAGAATTGCATGGTGCTCCATCTTTATAGTCACTGGGGCTTCAGATCAAATGTGGTCAGTTTACAGGCAAAAATATGTGCTTTCTAACTGCCAGCCCTGCATATTCAGTCTAGGCTCTAAAACTAACATTTTCAATAGTGGCTTCGAATTTGGCTGTATCCATTTTGCACTGCCCAACCTGACACACCTGGTGCCTCAGATTAGGCACCCAAAAATTGTGGCATCCGTAATCTAGGGCACTTTTGAAAATTTGGGCCTAAGAGTCAAGCTGAGTTCTTTGCATTTCATACTTCATCAGTAAGGCTATGTTTTAGTCACAGGTATTTTTAGTAAAGGTCATGGACAGGTCACGGGCAGTAAACAAAAATTCACGGCCTGGGACCTGTCCATGACTTTTACTGTATCCCCGACTAAAACTTGGGGTGGGGCGGCTCAGGGGGGCAGCCCAGGGGGTGCCGTGGGTTTTGAGAGGGGGTGAGCTGGGGAGCGCAGAGGGTACTCGGGGGGGAGGGACCTGGGGAGGCACTGCGGGTACTCGGGGGAGGTGTGGCCTGGGGGGGCGCTGCAGGTGCTGGGGGGCGTGGTGGTGGGGGCATCGCACATGTAGTGGGGGGCACTGCGGGTGCTTGGGGGTGGGCAGGAGGTTGGCAGGTCTGGGGCAGGTTCCCTACCCAGCTCCTGGGAAGCGGCAACCTCCAGCTCCTACCTCCACATGCTGCCTCCACTCCGCCTCAAGCCCTGGTTCTGCAGTTCCCATTGGCTGAGAACTGCAGCCAATGGGAGCTGTGGGCGGAGGCAGCACATGGAGATAGGAGCTGAGGGAGGGGAGTTCCTGTTGCCCTTCCAGGGAGCCCCCACTCCAGGTAAGCACCGCCCTGCACCCCAATCCCCAGCCCTGAGCCTCCCCCACCCAAATTCCAGCTGCTCGGGGTTAGGGGGGCCCAAGCGTGCCCCAGCAGCAGCTAGTACGACTGGCCCAAGGGCTCCCTGAGCTGCTCAGGTGGTTCCCGGGCCAGGCACACAGGCCTCTGCAGAAGTCACGGACGTCACAGAAAGTCATGGAATCTGTGACCTCCATGACAAACATGGAGCTTTAGTCATTAGTAATAGTACAGATCCTTCACTTAGGCCCTGAATTACATCTGTCTGGGCAACCCTTTTGTCTTCAATGCACCGCTGTAACTAATTGGAACTTAGAAAACAATTTTGTCGACGGAGGAATAAAAGAAGGAATAAAATCCAGCTCTCTCTCACTGAGCTTTTTTGGCTCTGCAGGGCAAACAGGAGTGAAAAGCAATAAGAACTTTTATCAATCACTTTGAAGTCACCAGAAATAACTCTGAATACACAAAGGGAGCAGACCTGTTGAGTAAGAAGATACAACTTTTACATAATCACTTCTCAGAGTAGAACTGCACTTTAGTTTTCCCTATGGACAGTCAGGGCCGGCTCCAGGAACCAGCTTGTCAAGCAGGTGCTTGGGGTGGCCACTCTGGAGAGGGGAGGCACGTCCAGCTATTCGGTGGCAATTTGGCGGACAGTCCCTCACTCCGGCTCCGAGCGAAGGACCCCCCGCCGAATTGCGCCGCAGATCACGATCGCGGCTTTTTTTTTTTTTTTTGGCTGCTTGGGGCGGCCAAAGCCCTGGAGCCGGCCCTGTGTACAGTACATTTAAAGTAATCATTCCCTGCCTTGTCTGAGGAGTGGAGTAATGGATATGGAAAGGCTACAGATGCTTTCTGTTTCAGCTCCTTTGGTTGTTATGCACAGGGAGGCTAGATTGGAGGAATTTGTTTCTGGTGCTTTGAAGGTCCCAAGAACATAAGAAAAATCCGAAAAGGCAGCACACTCCCTATCAACTTTTCCAAGAGGAGCAAATGCTTTTAATGTTTGTAGGAAAAAGACTGCTTCCTCCCCCTCCCCCACTAGGATCAGTGCAGGCCACACACACAACAATCACAAGGAAAGACGAAACAGCTAAAAGAGGGATCCCTTCGCTCTTTTGAAAGGATGTCATCGGCCAGATCCTTAGCTGGTGCAAATGGGCATAGCTCCACTGAATCAATGGAGTGGCACCCATTTATGCCAGCTAAGGAGCTGACCCACAATGTAAGGCTGTAGGTCAAAACAAGACATGGAAACACATGAAAAAAGAAAAGAAACCCTACGCTTCCCCCTCTTTCCTTCTCCAAAATAAAGTTGTTAGGAAAAATTCTTCTTACCCCGTACACCTTCTTGGCTCCTGCCTTGGCAGCAAACATTGAGAGGATTCCTGTGCCACTTCCAACATCCAATACAATCTTATCCTTAAAAACATGTTTATTGTGATACATGGAGTTTCTATATGTTAATGTGCGCACCTCATCCTTTAACATTTCCTGTGTTGAAAGAAGGCATCACATGTTTACTCATGGGGTAGGAGTCACTGCGTCATTAAAATTCAACATATTCACCAGCTGAAAAGTTTTTCAGCTTGTTTGGGACACAACCAGGATTCATTACAGATCAAGACAACTTTAAAATGCAAACTACGAAGAAGCTGAAATAGTAAGAATCAGCATTGTCTCATTCGTCTACTCTTATTTCCCTCAAATATTATTTTACTGTTAAAAATGGCGACCAGAAATTATAGTCAATCCACAGTACTGCTTTGGGCATAGGCAAAAATGGTGCAAACCTCGTCACTCTCCTCCCCTGTGGGGCTTTCTGCTGAGACCGCCACAAAGAATGAACATTGCGGTGGTTGTGGCCGTCTTTATAATACCTCCATACTAAATACTATAATACTAAAAAGACACCTCCACAAGGAACTGGACTAAGACTAACTCCAATAGGTTTCACATAGGTCACCAGACAGACTTTAGAAGGTAATGACTGTCACTACTCACCTGGATATGACTTGGTGAACTAATAATACATAGACAGTGTATTTCCCCAGTAGGTGGGGTAGTTATTATTATTCCTCTTTTACAAGTTGGGGGTGGGGATTGGAGCACAGAGAGATTGAGGACTACATTTTCTATTGTCCAATAATTATGGGAGCCCATCTTGAGATTCCTAGGTGTCTTTACTTGGGCACCCAAAAACGAAGGCACTCAAGTTGAGTAGACACTTGTGAACATGTCAGCTCAACAGACTTGCCCAAAGTTTCACAGTTAATAGTTTCAGACCTAGGAATAGCACCCAAGTCTCCTGACTCACATTTTACTCTCCTATTCCCTGCATCTCACTGCCTCACTACTAGAAGGATCTTAGTTTCCAGTGGGTATGTGTGCAGTATCTAGAGGTTAAGTCTTGATCAGTCCCTTTAGGCATTCAGTTCCTTCTTCTGAAGTTGCCACTGATAGGGCCAATTCCTTTCTCACACCAATTTTATATAGGTGTAACTCTATTCACATCAGTGGAGTTAATCCTCATTTGCACTAGTGTGAGGAAAATCAAACAAATTGGGGAAATATTTTCAAAAACACAAGTGATTTAGACACCTAAATTCCATTTTCAAAAGTGGCTTAGGCACTAATGAGCCACTCAGGTGCTTGTGAAAATGTTATCTATTATGTCTAAAAGGCAATAACTGTGATTATTCTTGCTGTCCTCACTGAATAATTTTAGGCAGGAGGATGATTGCGTGTTGAATGCCAAGATATATGAAAGCCCCAATGCCTAGCAGATGGAAGCACTAGTGCACAAGATTACTATACATTGGTTGCTTATCTGTCTGGGCGGGTTACTTTCAAGGGGACTGATTATATCCATAACTGTTGACGTGTAAGGGGACGTTTTCTCATGGAGTGTGGCTTGATATAAAATACTGAAAAGGGTAGAGAGGGGAGTCTGATTCCACTTTGCATGAAGTAGGAGCTGCTGTGGCGGTATTAAGCCTGGTCCAATCCCCATGTTGCTTGTTTCTCACTACTGATCTGACACATTATGGCACCATTTAATGTTTCCTGAGCATGTGCTTTTAGGGCCTGATTTTCAAAAACAAAATATATTTTATGAATTTTATAAAATTTGATCTTAGGGATGAGATTTTCAAAGCTGCCTAGGGGATTTGCAAGCCCAACTGTCATTAATTGGAATGGGAATACAATGTCTAAATCAATTTCGTGGCTTTGAAAATCTCAGCCTAAGTATGGATTTAACGGCTTAGCTTTAGGTACCCAGATTTGAAATATGTTCCTGTAACTCTTTATAGACAGAGAGGATGATACATCCTTTGGTCCAAGCTGCTTGCAAGCCAAGGCCCAGATCTTGTCCTGCATATTTTTGCATGCCAAGGATGCTATTAAACTACCCAATAACTGTCAGAAGGAGGGAGGCAGTTGCACTGAAGTGGTAGCAACCTTCTTCCTCCCTTCCTGTGGAGAATCCCTTTTGTATGAATTATGCATATTTGGGACTTTGTGGATTTCAAAGGGGGAGGGGTTGTTAGGCAGGGAGGGGCTGCTGTCTCAGTGACTCTATACCAAACTTGTTCAATTTATTTACAAACATAAAAATATCTTTCTAACTACTACTCCTGAAACTCACCCTGGGATCTGAGAGACAAGCTGGGCTCTTTCTGTCTCATATATCACTATTAGTATTAAAATTTCTGCTGTTCTAATATAACCCTTGCGTACAACTGTACAATTCCACTGTCCTCACATCATGTTATGCCTTCTTCAATACCTTTTTGATCTCCTTCTCCCACATCTGTCTCTGCGTCTTCTTCCATAATGCCCCTTGTGCGTTGAGTGCCCTTCCAAAATCTATTTGTCAAGCTTCCAACCTGACCTCATTCAAATCACTATTAAAAGCTGCAGCATCTCCTACAAAATGCCTAAACCCTTCTGAACATGGCACAGAAAAAGATGTAACTAAGAACAGGAAAATTTCAAACAGCAACAAGACCCAGTAGCCAAACAAAATACACAAGTGGCGGAAAAAACTCCCCCACAATGAAAAATCCCAACAAAACACAAACCAAAATAAAGGAAACAAATCCTAGTTTGTTTGATGACCTCACTGTAATTACTGCATGGGCATTAAATGTAAATGACAGATTGCTCTGGAGTCCTTACCAAATTTTCCCTTAGATAAATGCTTGCATCTCCCATTGAAATCAATAGGAGCTTGGCATGCATGTCTGAAGGGAGAATATGGCCCACTGTATATTGTATGCAGCATCTGTGTTTAAATGTTCTAGCAAAGAAAGAGCTAGCTTACTAAATTGGTATGTCCTTTCCATGGGGGTGGACCCATTCTGCAACCCTTATAGTCATGCTAAGTACCACATACTTAAAGGTGAAATTCCCCACTGTGCAGAGAGCCAGCACAAGTTCCATGCACCCCTGCCGGCCTCTTTTGAAGATTTAAATAATACATAGGCCTTGAAGTGGCCCTCTGCCCAGGGGTGGAGTTCATCATTAGCACTTAATCAGAGGAACCATTGCCATGAGTAAAGATTGCAGAATCAGGTCTTTGGCAAATTGGTGCATCCAGTAGGAGGGGGAAAAAATCAACCATGAAATCACTGAAACCATGTTGCCCTTTCATATTTTTACCAAGAAAAGAAAGCCTTACCTCATGGATTCCAAAGTGAGCATAGGAATCAAAATAGTAATCCCTGGATGTCATTTCTTCTGGATTCAGAAGTTTTGCCATCTTGCCTCGGCCTGGGCAGCTCGGTTGCAAAGGTACATGAATGACCGATTGAACAGGCTTCGGAATGACAATAGGCTGAGGAGGCTGGGAAGGGCCACTACAGACCTAGAAAGATGTGAAATATTATTGCAACCGTCATTAGTCACAGAACATTCCTCTGCATGTTCATTGCTGTCTCTGTCTTACCAGCGATATTATTATTATTACAGTAAGTTAGCTTCAATGCAGGGGTGGTATGGTCCAATGAATGGAATTTAAGGATGGGAGCCAGGAACAGCTGCTTTTTAATCCTCTTTAATTTACTTGCTGTGTGGACCTTGGAAAAGTTCCTTGCCTGATTCTCCATTGCCCTGAACCTTGTGTAGTCATTTACAACAATGCAAAGAGGATAAAAAGTGGGTATAAAATGCTAGCACTGGTGTGAGTGGAGAACTCTGGTGCGTTCTTATGTTCATCAACTTTGCACTTATGTCAATGACTATACAAAGTGCAAGTCAATGGAGATTTGGGTCTTCTCTTTTAGCTTTTTCCTCTGTAACACTGTGGCAATAATCTTTACCATCCTACCTCATAATATGTGAATTTTGGTAAACAAAAAGGGTCCCTGCACAGAAGAGCTCGTAGTCAAAGGACCATCCTACAAGATACTGAACACCACCTGCAAGGAACTGGGAGTTCTCACTTCATCTGAAAGTCCCTCAATGTTCAAAGAAACAGCTGCCGGGGGCTGAGCAGGATATGTTACCCCTAACTTTTACTCTTCTGATGCTGATGGCGTGCTCAGCATGGATATAAGTCTCATGTATCTCCACTCCCCCACAATTTTCTGTGTAATTGCACCTCTTTCAGCACAATTTCAATAGGGACCAGAGGGCACACATCACTTCACAGGATCAGACTTGATAGTTACAATGAGTAGAAAGGATGTATGACTACAATACAGAACACAGAATGTTGCATTAACATTATATCTGGAAAAAGTCATGGAGGATGTGGGTTCTTAAATATATCTCCATCTTTAATTCTAGCATGAAGCAAAATTCTGAACAGTGAGAAAAATTAGAAGAGGCATCAAAATCTCAGAGGAATGTGAAAGTTGCCCTACCATTTACGGATCATCACCATTAATTTATTTGTACAGAAAGCTAGGGAAATTCCTCCACCTAAAATATTCCATCCTTTTTCTACTTGTTCTCAGGTTTAAAATTCACTAATTCCCCAGCCATGACTTCATTTGGTGCAACCTCTGCTAGATATTTTTTTTGAGGTTTGAATTATCATTTGCAGTTTAGTGTTGCAAGAGATCAATCACTTGTACTGTCTCTGAATAGCACCAATTAGCCTAGTTTAACTTACTTTGATAAAAAAATGACTTTAACCTTTCTTTCCTGGCTCATGTATAATTTTAAACATGTCTTCTTTTGATGGTTTCTTTGGTCCATCTGTGTAAAATGAATAGTAATAACTTGCATTCCTGCAATGCCTTTCATCCTGAAGGATCTAAAAACACTTTCATCATCGAAGCTGGAGATGGAAAAGACCTAGCTCACCCAGTCCATCTCCCAGCCACTGCAGGATTGTTCCCTATTATTGGCTTGTTTTAATAGTCCCAAGCAATGGCGCTTCAGCTACTTCTCTTGGGAGTCTATTCCACATATGATTTCATTAAGAATTTTTCATAATAGTTATCCACATTTTTCTCCTCATAATTTCATCCCATTACTCCTAATTATACCACCATGTAATACCCTAAACAATTCCTTTCCCTCCTTGGTGTGGCACCTATCAAATGTTTGCAGACTGTAATCATATCCCTCTACCCCGTTTGCTTCCTAAATCAAGTTCTCTAGACCCAAGTTCATTTTGTCGCTATTCTTTGCACTTTCTCCACTTTGTTACTGTCTTTGAGGTAGTGAGATGCTCAATGCAATATTTTATGGGCAGTTGCACAAAAGCCATATATAGTACAGGAGAGAGAATCTATCACCCTTTTGTTCAATGATGCCATGCATTTTGTATGTGAAACCTAAAGGGACACTGGCCTTTTTTATGGTCATAGTGTAAATTCATGTCTAATTTGCTGTCAACTGGAGATGCTTATCTATAAGGAGCCAATATGGCCTTATGGTTAAGGCACTTAGCATAGATCTCAGGAGATCTAGATTCAATTCCTGAGTTTATCTCCAACTTCCCATGTGAGCTTGGGCAGGTCATTTAGGGTTTGTCTATATTAGGGTAAGAGGTCAAGATTTATTAACCACAAACTTCTTCCATAATGTAGACACAGAAAGGAGGGAACCTCAACATTCCTGGTTGGAGGGAGCTGATCTTACACCAACTGGATCCTCTCTTTACAAAGAAAATGACAGAGCACTGCCATTCTCTGCAATCTCTCACAGAGCAGCCACTATATTTTTCCTTTGGATGCTGCAACTGTTTTTTGGCAAAGGCCTGTATATCCAGACAGTGCCAAGTTAATAACTGTTATCATGCTATTGAGACTGCATTATTTCTGAAAATTTGCACTTTGCATTACTAGTACACCGGAGATTTTCCAAATGAAAAAGATATAAATATTGAAGCACCTGGAATAAGCACTGTAATCACTTCTGCAGATGATATTGTAGTACATGGCTATGGGTTGGAGAAGAAGAATAATCTTGTGACTGGAACTCAGGAGACGTGTTCTGTTCCCAGATCTGCCATAGACACTATGAGTGATCTTAATCAAGTCAGCTAATTTCTCTGTGCCTTAGTTATCCATTTGTCAAATGGAGATAGTAATAATTCCCTACCTCAAAGGATGTTGTGAAAACAAATTCATTGATGTACGTGAGGCACTCAGATACTATGATAATGAACACCATAGGAAAGCCAGTGAATGCTACCAGAACACTGGAAAACAAGGAAGAGGAATATGTTGAAAGAATGTCTATTGTCTTGGAAACAATAAAGTCTGCAAGTCTGAAGCTCAGTGAAGAGAAGTGCTTGCTGAACCAGAAACAGCTAGACTTCTTTGGACATGTTATAAATGCTCCAGATGAAAGCCAACCTCCAGAGTAAAGCCATTAAGGAAAGGCAGCTTACTGAATCTATTCTAGAACTGAAAAGAAGCCTAGGTTTGATTTACTAGCTTGGCAGATGTATATCTAACCTGTCAGAAACAATACATCCTTTGACTAACTCCTGAGAAGGGCAAGCACCTGGATTGGAGCAAGCACCAGAGCAGGCATTCTACAGAGTCGAACAACTCCTATCTGAAGCCCCAATACTTACTTCCTATGTTGCTAGTAAGCCCAACCATTATAGGTGTGGATGCCACTGAATATGAATTAAGGGGACAATTACTGCAAGATCTTAATAGTCTACTGAAACCAGTCGCATACTGCTCCAGATCACTGATTAATTTAGAGACCTGTTGACATCCAAAATAATATGGTAAAAAGCTACCCCGTGAGTCATCCATCAATGTGCCCAGCACTTCTGCCCACCTGCAGAGGACACTGTTGTTTGGAGACACTTGAAGATGACCTACAACCAGGCTTTCCAGTGTTTGGGATTTAAGTTTAAAAGAAAGGGTGAAACAAGTTGGTCCTGTCATTTCTTTGGCAACATTGTTAAAGAAAACACTAGGTAAGATATATTGAACCTAATACACATGCTCAGGGTCATATTGATCTCCAGATTTGGGGTTGGCAAGGAATTCCCCCCCCCCCCCCGATCAGATTGGCAGTGACCTTTGGGGTTTCCTTTTCCTTCCCTCTGCAGCACTGGGTGTGGAATCTCCTGGTAGGATTATCTGTGTATATCTTACCTAATCAATTCCTTATCATTGCAAAGGCCTTGACCATTGGTGGCACCTTGGTCTCCCCTGTTCTCTGTCTGTAGCACTTAACAGTTAAATTTCCTGAGGATTAAAATGCTTTAGTCTAACTGAAGTCTTTGGGATCACTATAGAGCTGTGCTGGGATAAACAAACCCCACGTGGGACAATATGGGGTTAACGAGCTAATGTGGGCACAGGTGGCTCTGCTCCTTTGCATGTGTGAGAAATTTTAGTCTTGGAGTGAAGAGCTTAAGAGGAAGAGTTCCTGCTAGTTGATGGCACACCAGGAAGGAGAGCAGGCCTTCAGTGCTCAGCTCCTGAAGAGAGGGCAGACCAAAGGCACCCAACAGTATGCTCTTCTTCATGGGCCCTTCCTGAGGAAAGGGATGGCCGGATGCTGACACACCTTGAGAGGGAACCATTCCCCACTTTTACCTGTGAACTCAGTTTATTTATGTTAAGTTTCCTTGTTCTTGTTAGTTGACTACTCCGGAAGGGGCAAGACTGTAAAGTGACCTGGCTGGAGGGCCAAGTCACAGGAAGAGGCAGATATCTGCAGGCCCAGAGCATTGGTTGGCAGGTGGTACCTGATCAGAAGAGAGCTGCTATGCCATGCCTGGCCATAAGGAGGTGCTAGCATTGAGTCAACCCTTTCACAGGGGTAACTGGGTGAAACTTAATAGCCTGTGATATGCAGGAGGTCAGACTAGATGATCTACATGACCTTTTTATAAAAAAACTGAGGAAGTACAACCTAGATGGAGCTACTATAAGGTGGGTGCATAACTGGTTGGAAAACCGTTCCCAGAGAGTAATCAGTGGTTCACAGTCAAGCTTGAAGGGCATAGCAAGTGGGGTCCTACAGGGATCAGTTCTGATTCAAGTTCTGTTCAATATCTTCATCAATGATTTAGATAATGGCAGAGAGAGTACACTTGTTTGCGGACGATACCAAGCTGCGAGGGGTTGCAAGTACTTTGGGGGATAGGTTTAAAATTCAAAATGATCTGGACAATCTGGAGAAATGATCTGAAGTAAATAGGATGAAATTCAATAACGACAAATGCAAAGTACTCCACTTAGGAAGAAACAATCAGTTGCACACATGTAAAATGGGAAATGACTGCCTAGGAAGGAGTACTACAGAAAGGGATCTGGGGGGTCATAATAGATCGCAAGATAAATGAATTAACGGTGTAACACTGTTACAAAAAAAAGAAAACATCATTCTGGGATGTATTAGCAGGGTGTTGTAAACAAGACATGAAAAGTAATTCTTCCGCTCTACTCCACACTGATTAGGCCTCAACTGGAGTATTGTGTCCAGTTCTGGGTGCCACATTTCAGGAAAGATGTGGAAAAATTGGAGGAAGTCCAGAGAAGAGCAACAAAAATTATTAAAGATCTAGAAAACATGACCTATGAGGGAAGATTGAAAAAATAGGGTTTGTTAAGCCTGGAGAAGAGAAGACATGATAATAGTTTTCAAGTACATAAAAGGTTGTTACAAGAAGGAAGGAGAAAAACTGTTCTCGTTAACCTAGGACAAGAAACAATGGGCTTAAATTGCAGCAAGGGCGGTTTAGGCTGGACATTAGGAAAAACTTCCTAACAGTCAGGGTGGTTTAGCAGTGGAATAAATTGTCCAGGGAAGTGGTGGAATCTTCATCATTGGAGATTTTTAAGAGCAGGTTAGACAAACACCTGTCAGGGATGGTTTAGATCATACTTAGTCCTGCCATGAGTGCAGAGGATTGGACTAGACCTCTCGAGGTCCCTTCAGTTCTATGATTCTATAATTCTATCTATGGTCCTCTCTGGCCTTACACTCTATGAAACTAACATGTCCTTTTCCTTCAGTGGTCTCCAGTAGCATGGAGCCTTATGCTGCAGAGTCCCTTTGAAGCCAGCAGGATTCTTCATGGGCCTAAGGCTCCTTGTTAGATCTTGTTGCATAAGTGGAGCCTTACTGAGTATACAAAAGACTTTGGCTGAGATTTTCAAAGCCACCTATAGGATGTGGATGCCCAATTCCCATTAATTTTAATTCATTAATTTGAATGAGACTTGGGCATTCAAATACTCGAGGTAGCTTTGAAAATCCCAGCTTTTTCATGCATCACCATCTGACTCTGCAGCGAGGCAAGAAGGAGTTGGGGGATGGAAAACATGCAAAACTCTTTTAATTACTTTCAATTTTTAGGATACTGTGAAGAAAATTGAGGTGTGTCAAGAAAAAGAAAATTAATTTCCAAGGTTACACAAGTCCTGCTCTTCCTTGACATTACCATGGAGATAGGGTCTTGGAGACTAAGATTCAAATCTTGAAGAGAAGACTGATAAAACTGATGCTCAAACTGCAATTTTCTTCCCTGTCAAACTCTGTGTTATTTATGAATACAAGTAATATATTTCTGTGGGTACTGCCCAGGCTAGTGATATTTTATATTCAAAAAATCCTACACCATCATTAAGAGAGAATCAAACTGCTAATGGAGTTAGAGTTTGATTTGTAAAAATTCAGACCATTCAAAATTCTGTGTCAAATATTTCTGTGGGTTCTGAATTTCAATGAGCCAGATTCTCTCCTGTGTCAGGACCACTGGAACAAAGCAGCCCCAGAAGGATCTCCCCAGCACAGTGGGGATTATCACTTAGTTTAGCACACAGTCACCATAGCAGATGCTGCAATGCAGCTCTCCCTGCAGTGGGGAAACAGCTCGTGACCAGGGGTCGATGGCAAAGCTGGGGCATCCTGGTGAACATTGGCTCCCATGATGGCCTCTTGGGGCCTCATTAGCAGATGGCACAAGTTATGGCAACCTTTAGCTTCTGTGATTTATGTACTGTGGGGACCAGACTGGTCCCAGGTTTAGGGGAGTGCAAACCCCTCCTGAGTTTTGTTGAGTGCTCCTTGGCCTGAGCAGAGTACCTCAGCCATTGTCTATACACACTGAATTTTTTGTGTCAGGGTTTTATTTCAGTATTTGAAGTGCTCGGGAACTACAGTAAGGTGTGGTATGAAAATCTACGTAGATTATAGATATGGAATCTAATCTAGACAGACAGACAATATTCCTTGGATGTGATTATTTAAATGTACCACCTATTTGGCAAAGTTTCTTTGATTTTTAAAAAAACAGGGCCTTGAAAATCTTGGCCCAAGTGTTTCTTGTCTTTTCTCTGTTCGATTCTTCTTATTGCGTTTAATTTGTAGCCTTGGTTTTTCTGTTCTCAAATCTAGGACTAAAGGGCCTGACCCTCAGCTGTAAATCCACTAATTATTCCAGTTTACCCCAGTTGGAGTTCTGGCTCCATATGTTTATGTAAGTTTTGTGAAAAATGCAGATCTACCCAATGTTAGGCAATGTTAACAATTTCTCAGGAGTCAAACCGACCCGGTAGAATAGTTGGGGTACGCAGCTGTGAATTACAGGTACTTGGATGTAGCTTACTACTTTGCCGGACACTTAAGTCACACATTTACCTGACTTTTTTAGCTTGAATGCCAAACTGCCTGGAGAGTAGGTTTGCACAACATCAGATGAATTTGTTATGGACAGCAATCCACAATTTGTCAAAAAGCAGTCATGTCCTTTATGAACAACTGTAACTTTGACTGCATTGTAACCATTTCACATTATCCCCAAGCTAATGGTGAGCCTGAGAGAGCTCTGCAAACTGTAAAGCATGCTCTGAAACAAGAGGATCAATTTTTAGTTTTCCTCAGTTATAGAATATAAATGCCACCAAGTATGGCCCAGGCCCAGCACAGCTGAATCTGGGCAGACACCAATTCCACCCTATGTGGCAAAATCCCAGACAAGCCAAAGCAAAAGATGCATATAAATTTCAATTTGATCAGGGCATGTCTGACATACTGGGACTTAAGGGGGACTAAAATTAGACTTTGAGAAGGGATGGGCAGTGCCTACTATTGTGCAAGATTTGTAGGTTCTACACTGTCAAGTCATGCACCTTCCACCTTTACTACACAGGAACTAGAGACAGGACTAGCGTACAAACTCCTTTGCAAAACTGTCCAGATCATCAAGAACAAATGAGGATTGATTCTTCCTCAGGTGTTATGATCAATACTTCCAGAAGAAGAGTGATCAGGAAACCTGAGCATAGTGGAGACCACAGGTCAGATTATGTCCACTGTCCAGCCCCTACACATTTGCACAAGGGATGGAGAGGATATAAAGAGCCTCTCCCTGGAAATTAAACTTTCATTATTATTATTATTATTTCATTTCATTATAACTTTCACGAGACAGTATCAAAAGCCTTACTACAGCTGAGATATATCACATTGACTGCCTCTCCGCTAGCCATGAGGTTTGTTACCCTGTCAAAGAAGGATATTAGTTTGGTTTGACATGATTTGTTATTGACAAATCCATGCAAACTTACATATCACCTTATCTTCTAGGTGCTTACAAATTGATAATGGAACAAATAATCTTTCCAGGTATCAAAGTTAAGCTGACTGGTCTGTAATCCCCTGTGTTGTCCTTAGTCCCCTTTTTATAGCTAAGTATTATATTTGCCCTTTTCCAGTGCTCTGGCTTTCTCCGATCCTCCATGAGTTCCCAAAGATAATTGCTAATGGCTCAGAGATCTCGACTGCCAGTGCCTTAAGTATTCTAGGATGTCAGCTGTCAGTTGAAGACATCTAACTTGTCTAAGTAATTCTTAACTCTTAATTCTTTTAGCCTCAGGTCCTGCCCCATTTACACTGATGTTCACTATGTTGGTTGTCCAATCACTACTAATCTTTTTGGTGACAGCTGAAACAAAAGAGGTGTTTAACACTTCAGCCATTGCTACATTTTCTGTTATTTTCTTTCCCTCCTCATTGACTGCTGGACCTAATAAATAAATAAATTATCCCATCTCCTAGAGCTGGAAGGGACCTTGAAAGGTCATCAAGTCCAGCCCCCTGCCTTCACTAGCAGGACCAAGTACTGATTTTTCCCCAGATCCCTAAGTGGCCCCCTCAAGGATTGAACTCTCAACCCTGGGTTTAGCAGGCCAATGCTCAAACCACTGAGCTATCCCTCCTCCGTCCTTGGTCTGCCTCTTGCTTCTATTGTATTTGTAACATGTTTTCTTGTTACCCTTTATGTCCCTAGCTGGTTTAATTTCATTTGTGCCTTGGCCTTTCTAATTTTGTCGCAACATGCTTCTGTTTGTGGTTTTTTTTTTAATGTATTCATCCTTCGTCATTTGACCTACTTTCCACCATTTTTAGGACTCTTTTTTGAGCTTCATGTCATTCAAGATCTCTTGATTAAGCCAAGGTGGTCTTTTGCCATACTTCCTATCTTTCCTATGCATTGGGATAGTTTGCTCTTGTGCCCTTAATAAGATCTCTTTAAGAAACTGCCCGCTCTCCTGAACTCTTTTTTTCTCTTAGACTTACTTCCTATCGAATATTACCTACCAATTCTCTGACTTTGCTAGAGTCTGCCTTCTTGTCCATTGTCTTTATTCTGTTGTTTTCCCTTCTGCCATTCCTGAGAATCATGAACCCCATCATTTCAGGATCACTTTCACACAAGCTGCTTTACACCTTCAAATTCCCAGCCAGTTCCTCCCTATTTGTTAGAATCAAATCTAGAAAGGCCTCTCCCCTAGTCGCTTTCTCCATCTTCTGCAATAAAAAGTTTTCTCCAAGCATTCAAGAACTTGTTGGATAATCTGTGCCCTGCTGTATTATTTTCTCTCCTCAAAACTCTCATTTGCCATGATAACTACATAAGACTTGACAATGGCTAGGCTGATAGCAATGCATTGTCTCATTTTTTCCCTTCTACAGCCCCATCCATCTGTATCAATCTGTTGTCTCTTGCCTTATACTTAGATTGTTATCTCTTTGGGGAAGGGACTGTCTTTTTGTTCTGTGTTTGCACGGCACTTAGCACAACAGGGTCTTTCTCCATGAGTAGGGTGTCTAGGCACTGTGGTAATACAAATAAACAATAATAATGTCAATGCCGAATGCTTAATAGGTTTAAGGAAAATGTTAGACAGTTATATGAATAAAAACTCCACATGGGATAAAAATTATAAAGGATATAAAACTCGCGTTGTAGGGCATAATCAATCCTTAACTGTTTGGTATATAGAAGAAATTTCCCCTGTATAGCAGGCTATTCTATCACTATCCATTGTGGGATTTTTTTTAATGCACCTTCCTCTGAAGCATCTGTTATTGGCCACAGTCAGAGACAGGATACTGGAATAGATGGATCAATTGTCTGGAATGGCCATTTCTACCAAGGTAATCAGAGAGATTTCAAAATCCAGTATAAATATGTGCACAAATATATTTTCTCCCTTTTGCTTTCAGTGAATAGTTTTCCAAATACAAACTTCCTCACCTGAACATTCATGAGTAAAAGGAGTTGCAAATACCAGCAAAGCAAATTGGTGATGTGACAGTGTGTATAAACCATGCACTAGAACTGAAGGGGTCAAAGAGCAACTCTGGGCCCAGATGACCCCCATCAAGCCACACTCACAAAGTAGGCTCCAGCTGGAGGTGGAGTTTAAAAGGGAAGCCAGGTAGCTCAAAAAGGGGCTGACAAGGCAGGGAGAAGGACCTGCCCTGGGAACTCCTGAGTAGAGATGCTGCAGAAGCCTATCTTTGAAAAGAGGGGCCTACCTGCTGGGCCCAGACAGACTGAACATAAAGTTAGTACCTTTTTCTATTACCTTTATGCTACAGACTGCAAAACTTGGACAATGGAGTTGGTGGTAGGAAGGAGCCCAGGGATGGCAGCTTTAAGGTGCTCCTGAGTGCCACACCTTCAGTAACCTGCCCTCGGCTAGAGCCTGGTGGAGTGGGAGGACCCGGGATCCCCAATCAGCCCTCCTCCTTACTAAGAAGGAACTCACCCCAAACCACTATGCGATGCTTCCAACAAGCGCCAGCCATCACAGGTAGGTTGAATTCAACCCAATAGTCACAATTTTTTTTTCTTGTATTCATCCAGTTCTAGCTTTGACTTCTATCCTTTCTGACTACAATGTCTGTTTTATGCTGCAGGAAGTGGATTAATTAGAAACTGATGCCAATCTGTTAGATTTGAAGCCCTGTGAACCTCATTGGGGATGAGCTTTGCCTGACTGTGGGGAGTATGTAATGGGCTGGTTAAGGTCCCAGTTCTGCTCCCATTGAGTTCATATGGCATTTTTCCATTGTTCAATTCAGCAGATGCAGGCTCTCTATGTCGACCTCTAGTGGACAGTATGAAATCCTAAGTATGACTGATAGCTATCAGAATTTATTCTTAAACGCAAATACAGAGGCCTGAGTTGTAGGAGTCAGTAATCCTGAAATTAATCTCTGACAACCACTGTGGGTGTGGGTGTGTATACACGCACACACAATATGCAGCACACACATAATATGCAGCATATGGATTTCTTACTTTCTGATGATCACATGATGCAGGGGTCTGAATACAGAGAGAAGGAGAATGAAATAAATGCATGTTATAAAAGTTGTGAAGGAGTCCAGTTACATTTGTGTAGTGCTGGATACTATGATGCTTTGTTTCAATGCTCCAGTTTGCTCAGGAATGGAGGCTATATATATGTGTCAATCAGTGTACCTGGGCTTTCCTGATTTGGAAACACCACCCATCCCTTTTAGTAGCATGTAGCCTCCTGACTATAAAAGAGTGAGGTGGGGGGTGGGAGGTGGTAAATAGTTTTTTTTACAGGCACAGCCATGTTAACAAACCAGAGCGCTGCAAATAAACTTGGCTTGCTAAGAAGTGGACACTGGAGAACTGGGGATATTTTGTAGATGGGAGCTAACTGCCTGGTTGCTTGACAGCCTTGCAATGAGCACATGGTTTCCAGTGCTAGAATATTCACCCACAAGCAGGACTGGCATTTTCACTGTACCAAAACACATGTTGTGTTTTTTCTGGAGAAATGCCTTGGGGCTAGAGGTGTATGGCTAGGGATGGCAACTTTTTAATCTCAGAAAACCAAACACCTGTGCCCTGCCCCGAGGCCCCAGCCCTGCCTGGCCCCTTTCCTGAAGCCCCACCCGCCGCTCACTCCATTCCCCCTCTTCTGTCGCTCGCTCTCTCCCACCCTCACTCACTTGCTGATTTTCACCAGGCTGGGGCAGGAGTGTGGGGTGCAGGAGTGGGATGAGGGCTGGAGGTGTGGGCTCTGGGGTGGAGCCAGGGATAAGGGGTTTGGGATGCAAGAGGGGACTCCAGGCTGGGGCTGAGGTGTTCAGTGTGGGAGGGGACTCTGGGCTGGGGCAGGGGTTTGGGGTGTGGAAGGGGGTATGGGCTCTGGGCTGGGGTTGCGGGCTCCTGAGTGGGGTCTGAAATGAGTTCAGGATGTGGGAGGGGGCTCTGGGATGGGGCAAGGGGTTGGGATGCAGGAAGGGGGGTGCAGGGTGAGGACTCCAAAACAGAGTTTGGGTGCAGAAAGGGGCTCAGGGCTGGGGCAGGGGGTTGGGGTACAAGAGGGGATATGGGGTGCAGGCTGTGAGTGGAGCTTACCTCAGGTGGCCCCTGGAAATGGCCGGTATGTCCCTGCGGCCGCTAGGCTAAGGGGTGGCCAGGTGGCTCTATGCACTGCCCCCGCCAACAGATGCCACCACCACAGCTCCCATTGGCCGCAGTTCCCAGCCAATGGGAGCTGCGGAATCGGTGCTCAGGGCGGAGGCAGAGCGCAGAGCCCCCATGGCCATCCCTCCGCCTAGGAGCAGGAGGTGCCGGCCACTTCCAGGAGCCACACGGAGCCGGGCTGCCCGGGTAGTGAGCCTGCCAGCCCTGCTGCACCGGCAGCACCACCAATCAGACTTTTAACAGCCCGGTCAGCAGTGGTGACTGGAGCTACTAGGGTCCCTTTTTGACTGGGTGTTCCGGTCAAAAACTGGACACTGGCAACTCTATGTATGGCAACTGAAGCGAACTACTGTCTGCCTTCATTAAAAAGGAGGCCCAGGGAGCTCCATATTTATACTAAGAAGCTATTAACACTAATTGCACAGCCACCACCACCCCACACACATTTTCTGCAAGGTGGCAGAGGCTGCGACAAGCTGTGTCTCCTGGTCTCAGACAGGGTTATGGTGATGTGCAACATGACGATACACCTCTTAGCCCCCTCTTCCATTCTAGCAGTGCTATCCCCTTCTTAAGGCTGCTCTAAAAGCAACCCTGCTACAAAAAAAAACAAAAAAAAACAAAAAAAACAGAAACCTCCCACCTTTCGAGTTTCTCCTTCAGGCAAGGGAGGGCAGGAGATTGGTGCGATTGCCATTCTTTTTAATTAATTTATGAGAAATGGAGAGATTCCAGTGATGAGGGTCATATAAGTACCTAGATAAATTGATCAATCATCCAGGGAACAACTTCCATTCTCCTTTGATCCCTTCCCGAAAATGTGAGGCGGCGACAGTGAACCACCAGGCAAGCCCTGCTGTGTGCATTTTGCATTAATAGACTTCCCCCTGAAACACCTGGTGCTAAGGGGTTTTGACAGGGCCAGAAATCCCAGAATGGCCTGTTTTATGGCATTTCATCCAGATCAGGTAGTACAGAAGTAATCAAGGCAAAAATGTTAGGGGGCAAATGGCCTGGACCTCTGACAGGGTATTAGAGTTCATCTTGATTTGAGAGGAGAGGTTAGAGTTAGGTTGGGGTATTTTATTTATATGTTTTTGCCTGTCCTTAGAAAGTGAGAAAGAAGGAAAGACGATAGCCCAGTTTTCCTCGTGAATCTAGGCTACAGCCTCTGGGAAATAAAGAGCATCTCCAAGTTTAACATAATTTTAGTTCACATTTGGGTTTCAGAGACCAGCATAAGGGGAAGAATGTCTCTGCTTTATTAAAATGCATCAGGTGTTCCAGCTGATTTTTAGAATGTTGGTCACGGTCTCAGGGAGTCTAAAAATAAACCATATCAATTGCATTCCCAGGCATTCACTGCAGAGTCACCTCTAAATCTGGTACAGACCATTGTTAGCGTTAAATGTATATTACTTGCACAGATATTGACTTTTTAATGTCCCATCTGGCCTGGTTCCTGCTGATCTTTCAAGGGCAAGTGCTCGTATACCACCCAGCAATTACACCATGTTATCCCATACTATATAGGGACCAAATCCACCCCACTGCTCCAAACTCCTGTAGCCAGGCATGGCACAGGGCTTGTGGAGGTGTGATACTCTCAGACCAGCGTGGTGTTTTGAACCATGGGAATTAATCTTCCCTCCCTCAGCCCACGGATCATAGAACTGGAAGGAACCTTAAGAGGTCATCTAGTTCAGTCCTCTGCACTCATGGCAGGACTAATTATCTAGACTATTCCTGACAGGTGTTTGTCTAACCTGCTCTTAAAAATCTCCAATGATGGAGATTCCACAACCTCCCTAGGCAATTTATTCCAGTGCTTAACCACCATAACAGGAAGTTTTTCCTAATGTCCAACCTAAACATCCCTTGCTGCAATTTAAGCCCATTGCTTCTTGTTCTATCCTCAGAGGTTAAGAAAAACAATGTTTCTTCCTCCTCCTTATAACAACCTTTTACATACTTAAAAACTGTTATCATGTCCCCTCTCAGTCTTCTCTTTTCCAGACTAAACAAATCCAATTTTTTCAATCTTCCCTCATAGGTCATGTTTTCTAGACCTTGAATCAATTTTGTTGCTTTTCTCTGGACTCTCTCCAATTTGTCCGCATCGTTCCTGAAATGTGGTGCCCAGAACTAGACACAATACTCCAGCTGAGGCCTAATCAGCGCAGAGTAGAGCAAAAGAATTACTTCTCGTGTCTTGCTTACAACACTCGTGCTAATACATCCCAGAATTATGTTCACTTTTTTTGCAACAGCGTTACACTGTTGACTCAGATTTAGCTTGTGGTCCACTATGACTGCCAGATCCCTTTCTGTAGTACTCCTTCCTAGGCAGTCATTTCCCATTTTGTATGTATGCAACTGATGGTTCCTTCCTAAGTGGAGTACTTTGCATTTGTCGTTATTGAATTTCATCCTGTTTACTTCAGACCATTTCTCCAGTTTGTCTAGGGCATTTTGAATTTTAATCCTATCCTCCAAAGCACTTGCAACCCCACCCAGCTTGGTATCGTCCGCAAATTTTATAAGTGTACTCTGTATGCTATTATATAAATAATTGATGAAGATATTGAGAACTGGACCCAGAACTGATCCCTGTGTGACCCCGCTCGTTATACCCTTCCAGCCTGACTGTGAACCACTGATAACTACTTTCTGGGAATGGTTTTCCAATCAGTTTTGCACCCACCTTATAGTAGCTCCATCTAGGTTGCATTTCCCTAGTTTGTTTATGAGAAGGTCATGCAAGACAGTATCGAAAGCTTTACTAAAGTCTAGATATACCATGTGTACCGCTTCCCCCATCCAAAAGTTTCGTTACCCTGTCCAAGAAAGCTATCAGGCTGGTTTGACACAATTTGTTTTTGACAAATCCATGCTGACTGTTACTTATCACCTTATTACCTTCTAGATGTTTGCAAACTGATTGCTTAATTATTTGCTCCATTATCTTTCCAGGTTCAGAAGTTAAGCTGACTGGTCTGTAATTTCCTGGGTTGTTCTTATTTCTCTTTTTATAGAGGGTCACTATATTTGCCATTTTCCAGTCTTCTGGAATCTCTCCTGTCTTTCATGACTTCTCAGAGATAATCACTAATGGCTCAGATATCTCTTCAGTCAGCTCCTTGAGTATTCTAGGATGCATTTCATCAGGCCTTGGTGACTTGAAGACATCTAACTTGTCTAATTAATTTTTAACTTGTTCTTTCCCTATTTTAGCCTCTTCTTATCCTACCTCATTTTCACTGGCATTCACTACGTTAGATGTCCAATCACCACCAACCTTCTTGGTAAAAACCGAAACAAAGAAGTCATTAAGCACCTCTGCCATTTCCACCTTTTCTGTTATTACTTTTCCCCCCTCATTGAGTAATGGGTCCATCCTGTCCTTGGTCTTCCTCTTGCTTCTAATGTATTTGTAGAATGTTTTCTTGTTACCCTTTATGTCTCTAGCTAGTTTGATCTCGTTTTGTGCCTTGGCCTTTCTAATTTTGTCCCTACATACCTGTGTTATTTGTTTATATTCATCCTTTGTAATTTGACCTAGTTTCCACTTTTTGTAGGACTCTTCTTTGATTTTTAGATCATTGAAGATCTCCTGGTTAAGCCAGGGTGGTCTCAGCATCAGCAAAGCTACTTTTCAGTGGCTGCTGCAGTAGTCCATTTTCATTGCTTTACTCCTGCTTTGTTGGGGGCACTTGTTAGAAGTTGATCCACTAGCCCCCCAGCCCCACTCCTGCCTGCCCCTTTGAGTCCCAGAGCATGCAGAATTGGGAGGAAGCACTGAAGAACTCGACTCTGCAGTATGGCCCTCTTTGCTCCAGGGCAGCAGCACAGCAGTGCTTTCACAGCACCCAGACACCTTAATGGCTAATACGGAGGGAGCTGGATTTGGCCCTAAGGCCTTTAGACAAGTTGATTGCAGCCACTGGTATGGCTATTAATCCTGACACTTCATGTGTTTTGTGATTGATGCCCTCAGTTGCCCCCTTTCCCTTGGGGCTGGATTGGCACCTAGCAGTCAACTTAGGTAGGAAGGAATGTGTAATTGTGCTTCCCCAGGAGCAGAGCAGCGACTAAATCGTGATTCAGTCACGATCCAGTCCCTGCTTCCCCTTTCTCCAGGAGGAATTAAGTATCTCCAGCTGTCTTCCTGACGCATTGTACTTCTGCGCCAGTTCAGCAAGTAGGAGCCAATCCTCTGACCCTTCTGCTTCTGCCTGACCGCTTCCCATCCATGTGCCCAAGACAGCCCCCCATTGGCTGCCCCGGCCGCCACAATGCAGGTAGCCTGCAGAGGAGAGTAAAAAGTACACAGGAGGCTCCACCCACTCCTCTGTGCCGGCATCTAGGCTGGCTTACTACTGAACCTGTGTGCCAGCGCTTGGTACCCTGCTGCTGTCCCCTTGCCATTCACTGGAGTGTTTGCTAAAGTATAAAGGGAGCTTGGGCTGCCCCAAACCCATTTCACAATTAGACAGAGCAGCCCAGACTCCACCAAGGGTTAAGCTTATATACACAGGTAGTTAGCAGGAAATGACTCGTACCACCAAGGTCTTGCCCTGGTAAGTTATACAGTTGCCTGCAAAGTTTGGGAGCCCTCTGAACTAGAGACGGCTGAAGTCTTTTGTCATTTTGGGGTATAGCTGCATGAATAACCCAGATAATTCAGTGCTCGGGGCTTCAGGCACATGACTCCCATTTAAGCTAACAGGTCACAGTTGGGTGTAGGGCTTGGGAAGCCACTCAGGCAGGGAATTCAGCTCTTTCTGAAGGAAAATGAGACTTAAGGATGAGGTCATTCCAGAATCATAACACAAAGATAAAAAGCTTTCTAGTTGTATTAGCATTTGTTTTCACCTTGTAAAACACAACAAGCCAGAGATGACAAGTTGCTGTTCTATGGAGTCTAGCAAGTACAGACATTAATGGGACTGACACGTTTTATTCCCCTTCAGGTAAAGGGAGACTTTCACATGTGAAATTTCCTTACAGCGCCTCACCTCACCCAGCACACATGGCTGTAGAAGCGGCAGCAGAGGTCATTAGCATCTGTACTGACACCACAGTTGAACACAGTGAGGAACAATGCTGAACTGTGCGGTATAAAAGGTTACGAGGCTACATATGAAAAACGGACTCAGAGAAATTTAACAGAGGGATTCAAATATTAATTTAGATCTGGCTTAATAGCTTTCTTATTCATGACTATTATCATTGCTGATGATGTCCTGAGGTGCCAGCTAAGATCAAGGCCCCATTGTGCTAGGTACTGTACAAACATATAGTAAGAGATAAGCCCTGTTCTGAAAAGCTTACCCTCGAAATAGATGAGACAGAGAAAGGGTGGGAAGGGAAACGCTAAGGACTTGCCTCTTATTTATGCTAAGGCCGCTTTACTTGACAGGATTAAGGTGCCTTAAATTGGTAATAAAGCACATTTACATTTACTTTAAGGCCCCTTTGCACTACCAGAGTGATGTAAAATGGCCTTAGTGTAAATGAAAATCAGGATCTAATATTTAAAGTAACTATTTACTAATTATTAGTAAAAGATAAGCAGAATAGTTTGGCAGTACAAATTGTTTTCTTACATAAGCAGTAAGGGTCTGATCCAGTGCCAGTCAAAGTCAGTGGAAGTCTTTCCATTCACTTTAATAGCAGATAGATCAAACTCTCAAAGAGAAGGCATCACATGCAGAAGATGAAAGACTACAGTAGAAGCTGAGACAGTGAAGGACGGGTAAATACACATACTATACTCTTATATTTATTTTTAACCAGTTCATCCCACTTCATTTTGATTTATAACTTAGGGGCCCATTGCAAACCCTAGCTGTTCTTACAAATTTAAAAATACAAACGAAAAATCACTAAGGCCTGATTCAGCAAAGCATTTGAGCACGTTTTAGTGTTAAACGTGCTTACATTCCCTTGACTTCAGTGGGATTTAAGCATGTGCTTAACCTAAATGCTTTGCTGAGTGGGAGCCTAGGCTGTGGCAGACCAGGCAATAGTGGAAAGTAGTGGGAAATGAATTCCAGAGCTGAGGAGCTCTTCCTTCATATTATTCATTGCTTAATCCAATTCAGGCAACAATATCATTCCATTTCTCGTAATACTTTTATTCTTGTCAATCACCTTTCTATTTTTTTTCATTTTCAAATAAATTGTAGTGCTCATGAAAGATGTCAGCCTGATAGCCCAGGAGGATAAAGTCCTCAGTTTATCCATTGAACAGGTATGGCACAAGCAGTACCATCCCACCCCACCAGAGTACCTCAATTCTGACCTGAAGGAGAACCCCTTGGAGTGAGAGGAGAGGTCAGACTCACATTCACTCCTTGGCTTATGCTCAGACAACAAAGGGACCAATTTGGTATCAGCTGTCTTGATGGCAAACACAATATCAAGGGCCCAGTTCTATGACCCTTACTCAAGGGTAGTCTTTACTTATTCAAATGGTCTCATTTATTTTAATGTTATTACTGAATAAGCAAGGAAAATGTGCATGAATAAGGGATGCAGAGCTGGGGTTTCATTATATTTCTTATAAGAACTAAAAGTTAATGGGCCATAGACGAAATATATTGCAAAACCCAGATTAGACATTGTCACAGATCTGGTCCGGTGCCCCCTTCCAGGCACCCACCAGGCTGCTGTGAAGGGAATCTAAGCCTGGAGTGTTTTAAACCTCTGGAGGCTGAATGAAGTCCAGCCACTGACCCAATCTTGGGGTCCCTAGGCACACTCTCAGGGTACAGAATTTATATTCTGAGAGTTGGAACCTGCTGACCAGCTGCCCAGACCCTGAGCGCAATGATGACATTCAGACTTTCCCACTGCTTAAACACACCCACTCCCAGAACTCCACCCTAAAAGTGTGATGCTTCAGGTTTACCTTTTAGCTCTCTCTGGAGGCACACAGTAGTTATGAAGCATTTAATAAAGACACTTTGCACAAGTCTAACACATTATTGCCCTTTCACTTGTTGGTCCAAGCATGGTTGTTTAAAGTTAACAACCTTCCCATAGTATCAGTTCTAGGAAAAGGTGACACAACCATACTAGCCGATGGAGGACAGACATACCGAGAGGTATTCATGATGCAGCAGATTTTCATAACCACATTGTTAGTCTATAGACCTGTTTATCAGCCTGAGATAGAATTTTGGGTTTGATTTTTGATACACTTATATCCTTACTAATATGTACGAACAAAGAACAACGACACTGTGTGTTGCATTTCCCACACCCAGATGGGGCTTTTAGTACAATGAGAAAAGATAAGGAATAGAGCTAAAGTGTTACTGGGTATGGTGGGAGTATAATATACAAGTGTACATTTGAAGACTGCCTCAACTCCTATTTCAAGACAAGGTCAAGCAACCAGTCAGGAGGGGAAAGATGGGAGGGGGGGAAGGTATAAGAAACACTAAAAGGCGAAAGAAATGCCTGTCCTTGATCATAGCACAACCTCACTCCTTACCCCTCCCATGGGATACAAAAGAGGTGGTACGAAGCCCCCAGACTCACAACCCCCCAAAACGGAACATGACCATAAATTGTAAGGGTTGGGACCAGGGGTGTGCACTGCAGGTATATCTGGGCCTGCTAAAAAGGAGGTGGAAACAGGAACACTGTGAAAAAGGCTCTGTGGTGTCAGAGCTTTGGATATGCTTGCTTGCAACTAACCCCAATAAACATCGCATTGCCTGCACTTCAGACTTCCAGTCTTCTGCTGTCTGTCTGCGTGACAAGAACCAGGGGAAGGGGCGAAGGGAAAACCCCTAACAGACATTTCATAGTAACTCCATAATATCAACCAGAATTGATAAGCTGTACAGAAAGATTGCCACAGACACATTTTGTCTCCTTAAAGCCCAGAGTAAGAGCCCTACAGCAGACCACATTGTCTCTTAGTACTGAGTGAATCCAGCACTACTACGAACAATGGAATTCTGTTATGAAAATCACATTGGGGTGACCCTAACTAAATGACCACTATGTACAGAGCCATAAAACAGCGAGGTTCCCAAACCAGATGTACAGAAGCCTCCATCTAAGGAGAACTCAGTGAGTTTATGCTAAGGAGGGTCAGCCAGGCTGTAACTGTGTGCCCAGGAGCTGTTAAATACTTTACCTGCAGGCAAGAGCTACTCAGATAAAACAATTCTTCCTTGCATTTGAAAACTACAAAGAAAATATTTTCAGTTTGTGCCTACACTGCTCCATGGAGGAAATGGCAACGAGTGCCCTAGGGATTTCTGGCTAGGTTGAGCTATGGGATGTAAGTTTTTCCAGAGGAGGTTGCTTCATCGGCTGAGCTGTTGTGATGCTTCTGAGAGTACTGAGCTCCCCGTGTCTTGTACATTTGTCCCCGTCTGTGATCGTTCTATTTGTGAAAGGGGAGCCCGACAATCTGCTTCATTTTTAATGTGATTTGTGGATACAATCTTCCAGGCACTTAGCAAGGCTTTTATGCATTGACCCCTGAAAGTCATTTTGCATCTGATACCCCAGCCACACTCTTCCCATGCCATTGAGATTCAGACATCTCAGAGTGATAGCTGTAGGAGCTAGGACGCATTTATTCCCTGTAGGCCTGTATCTAGCTTTAGGACTGGGAGGGAAACTCTCCACTATCTCAATTACCTATCATACTTCCCAGAAATGCGTTCGTTTTGTTTCAGATTTAGATTCTGATGTAGATTACCCACACAGGAAGAGACTGAGGAAAGCATGGATTTCCCCACTCTGATTTTTCAGCCTATTCAGGCCAAATGAGATTGGGAAGGAGAGGAGAGTGGAGGAATGACAGATCTTGAGCTGTGGCCTAGGAGGAATTCAGCATACTGATTTATACAGCTCACTGAAGCGTCAGAAATTTCAGTTCACATACACTGACTACAAGCCCCACACTTGTCAATTTAGTCTGAAAAAAAAAAAAAGTCAGCTCCCATATTCAGAGCAAAGGCACTGAGACTGAAGACACCCGTCCCGTCCCTATAGGACTGTGGCTCTCCAAGTCAAAACATATTACTTATTCATGCAGAGACTGCCTGTAGTCTAGTGGTTAGAGCAAGAGTCAGGCCTCCTGTGTTTTAGTTTGGGCTCACTGTGTGTCCTTGAGGAAGTCACCCAACCAGTGCTGTTCAATTTATTCATAACTGATCTGGAAAAGGGATAAACAGTGAGGTGACAAAGTTTGCAGATGATACAAAATTACTCAAGATAGTTAAGCCCAAAGCAGATTGCGAAAAATTACAAAGGGATCTCATAAAACTGGGTGACTGGGCAAGAAAATGGCAGATAAAATTCAGTATCGATAAATGTAAAGTTATGCATCTTTGAAAACATCATCCCAACTATACATACAAAATGAAGGGGTCTCAATTAGCTGTTACCACTCCAGAAAGAGATTTGGAGTTACTGTGGATAGTTCTCCGAAAACATCCACTCAATGTGCAGCATCAGTTAAAAAGGGGGAACAGAATGTTAGGGACCATTAGGAAAGAGAGAGAGAATAAAACAGAAAATATCATAATGCCATTATATAAATCCATGGCACGCCCACACCTTGAATACTGCGTGCAGTTCTGGTCTCCCCATCTCAGAAAAGATATATTAGAATTGGAAAAGGTTCAGAATCATAGAATATTAGGGTTGGAAGAGACCTCAGGAAATCATCCACAGAGAAGGGCAACTAAAATGATTAGGGGGCTGGAACAGCTTCCGTATGAGGAGAGATTAAAAAGACTGGGATTTCTGAGTTTGGAAAAGAGACAACTAAGATGGGATATGATAGAGCTCTATAAAATCGTTAATAGTGTGGAGAAAGTGAATAAGGAGGTGTTATTTACCCCTTCACATAACAGAAGAACGAGGGGTTACACGATGAAATTAATAGCCTGATAAGAAAAACAAAAGGAAGTACTTTTTCAGCACTGTCAACCTGTGGAACTCATTGCCAAGGGATGTTATGAAGGCCAAAACTATAACTGGGTTCAAAAAAGAATGAGATAAGTTCATGGAGAATAGGCCAAGATGGTCAAGGAAGAAACCCAGGCACTAGGTGTCCCTAAGCCTCTGACTGCCTGAAGCTGGGACTGTACGACAGGGGATGGATCATTCAATAATTGCCCTGTTCTGTTCATCCCCTCTGAAGCAGGGGAGGGCAAACTTTTTGGCCCAAGGGCCACATCTGGGTATGGAAATTGTATGGCAGACCATGAATGCTCACAAAATTGGGGTTGGAGTACAGGAGGGGGTGAGAGCTCTAGCTGGGGGTGCAGGCTGGGTGGGAGGGGGATCAGGGCTGAGGCAGGGGGTTGGGGCATGGGAGGGGTTCAGGGGTGCAGGTTCCGGGCGGCGCTTACTTCAATCAGTGCCTGGAAGCAGTGGCATGACCCCCCCCCCGGTTCCTATACAGGGGCACGGCCAGGTGGCTCTGTGCGCTGCCGCATCCGCAGGCACCGCCCCTGCAGCTGCCATTAGTCGCGGTTCTGGCCAATGGAAGCTGTGGGGGTGATGCTTGGGGTGGGGCAGCGTGTGGCGCCCCCTGGCTGTCCTTATGCGTAGGAGTCAGAGAGGGGGTATGCTGCTGCTTCCGGGAGCCATGCGGAGCTGCAGCACACACGCGCAGAGCAGCCCCTCACCCCACTTCCTGGCTGGAGCACGGGAGCGCGGCAAGCACCAGACCCCGCTCCCCAGTGGGAGCTCGAGGGCCAGATTAAATCAGCTGGTGGGCCAGATGTGGCTCATGGGCTGTAGTTTGCCCACCCTTGCTCTGAAGCATCTGGCATTGGGCACTGTTGGAAGACAGGATACTGAGCTAGATGGACCATTGGTCTGACCCAATATGGCCTTTCTTATGTTCATCTATCAATGTGAGTATACAAGCCCTGTAAGCTCTCTGTGCCTCAGCTTGTCCATCTGTATTGGCTATAACGACACCGGCATCATAGGGTGCTACCAAAATTAATTCATTATAGTTTGCAAAAGGCCAGAGTGTAACAGACCCCTCTGTGGAGAGTGAGGAGGAGGGAGCATGTGTAAGGAGATCCCCCATCTTGTGCCCATGTGAGGGTCGGTTACAGTTACAGTCCCCACAGCTCAGGGAAGGAGAGGGACTTCCGTGTCTCAAAAGGGGCAGGACAGTGGCTGGCCATACCAGGAGGATAGTGCAGCCTGTGTAGTCTCCTGGGTACTGGGAGGTTTGAGAAGAAATTATCCCTCCTTGAGGTACAATCCCTCCCCGAGTTCCTCATGGGGCAACGCAGCTCCACACCCCTCCCTGCTTGGGCCAGTGCCTAAAAAGCACATTTGGTCCCAAATGTTTTAAGATGCTCAGATAAATAATTGCAAATATTACAATGTGAACCTCTGATCCTGTTGAGGGTCATCTGTCGCTATTTACCACTGAACTGTCTCCACCGTGAGCTTTGTTGCCTTCACTTTCTTGCTGTTCTTCTTCTTCTAGACAGGACTGGGTGTTTTGCCTCAGATAGCATTTTCCTTGATGCTGACTCATTAGGCAACATATGTTACTACATGCTGACAGAGTGTACACTTGGCTGGGGCTGAATGGGAACTCCTGGCCTGATTTATGGAGGCAATGTAGAATTCTATGTCCACGGTGAAAATAGCAATCTGTGACTGTCCTGATGGGACAGCAGTGTGTTTTATTGCATCTTTCCGCTGAAGTTAAATGGGGAATAACCAAACAGCCGCTGAAGTAGCAATTACTGTGCCATAAACCAAGGTAAGTCATGAAATATGTGCTATTCTGAGATCATGCACCTAGGCACGTTAAGTTAACTTCAGCTGAGAAGCTACCTCTCGATAAGCCTTTGATCATCAGCGTGAGAGAGACCACAGATGGTTTGTGGAACAGCTGAAGATTTAGAGTGGCTGATTCTTGTTTTAGCTGAACTGGTTCACCCAGTCCTGCTTATAATAAGAAACTAAATCATCGAGCATATACAAGAGGGGGATGATCATTTGAATCAGTTGCTGCAGCGAAAAGGTAGTTTAAATGATTACACTGATGAATGGGCCCAGGTGGCAGTCTTGTAGCTTTCAGCCACACCGCTGTGTAGAAGGTGGTGAAGGAGCTGCAGCAAGCAACCCAGATGAAATGAAGGGAGGCAGTGGGCCCAGGGAAGGAACAATGCCTCCTGCAGCTCCCAAGCAGGGGGAGTAGGGCTTGGTCTACACTACCCCCCTAATTCGAACTAAGGTACGCAACTTCAGCTACGTGAATAACATAGCTGAAGTCGAAGTACCTTAGTTCGAACTTACCTTGGTCCACACTCGGCAGGCAGGCTCCCCCGTCGACTCCGCGGTACTCCTCTCGCCGAGCTGGAGTACCGCAGTCGACGGTGAGCACTTCCGGGTTCGACTTATCGCGTCCAGACTAGACGCGATAAGTCGAACCCAGAAGTTCGATTTCCAGCCGTCGAACTAGCGGGTAAGTGTAGCCAAGGCCTAAGTCTGTTGTTACAGCCTTTCAGGGTCCTGCATACCCTCAATTGCACCCTCAGTCATCTCGGTTTGTCATTGTGGGATGCGTGGGTCCACAGTTCTGATTCCTCCCACTTGTTTATAGTGGCACGGGTCCTGCATAGCCCTCTCTCAAGACTGCACGGATGGCAACTTTGGCTATGTCTACACAGGGATAAAAAACCCGCGGCTAGCCTACATCAGCTGACTCAGGCTTGCAGGGCTTGGGCTCCAGGGTGGTGAAATTGCTGTGTAGGCATTTGGGCTCAGGCTGGAGCCCAAGCTCTGGGACCCAGACTGAGCCCGAACCTCTACACAGCATTTTTTAGCCCTGCAACCTGCACCCCAATCAGCTGATCCAGTGCCATGGGTTAGATGTACCCGTTGGAGGACTGTACTGTGGGTGGCTCGGTGTAGCTCCTTACACCTTCTCCTCCCTTGTGCGCTCATACAAAGGCCACCCAAAATAGTGCCCCAGAATTGACACAAAGTCAAAACAGAATCTAGAAAAGATTTCTGCCTAAAAAAGAAGTACAAACCTAGAAGAAAAAAAGGTAATGTAAGCAAGTGAACAGAAAAGGTATTTGTGGCAGAAAAATCTTTGTAACTGGGCTTTTAATCAAATGAATTCAGCGTTGATGCTTGTGTAGTTAGATGGCTGGCTTGAAGACTGAAATTCTCTATTTCAGTGTTTCCAACTCTCGTGATTTTATTGTGAATCTCAGGATTTGGGGTTTTTTTCTCTTACCTGATCCCAGGTGCTGAGCTTTACCTGAAAATCTCAGCTTTTATATTTTTAAGTACATTTTTAAGCCTTCATAGTCGAGGAGAAAAGCTTGAAAACATGACTAATAAAAAGTCTCCAGTATTAGATGGCCAACAAAAAGAAGCCAACATATATTGTTTTTAAAATCTCATGAGATTTTGTTTTTTTTTTATGGCAGATGTTGGCAGTCCTCCTCTTTAATCATAGAATAAATGCAGCATGGTTAGCAGCAGTGTAAACTTTCTCAACACACTGCCCAACCAGTGTGTAAAGAGAGGGGACTTCAATCTCTCTTGCCCATTCAGCCTTTGGCCGCTCCTAAATATTGCCAGGATAAGTGCCAAGAAATGTCCAGTGGTGATGGTGGTTTTTAAAATGTCCACCAAGAACTAGACTAAGATCATCAACTTATTGCATGGGGGCTACCAAACAGCAATCACTACTGACATGGGCTGGGTTGGAAAATGTATTTACCACTCCCCTGAGCCATTAGCTCATCTATGAAATTGTGTTTGATAGACACTATATGGAAAAAAATAGAATGAAAAATCATTTCTCCCTTTAACCTGCTGCTGGCTGTATCACTGAGTTTTAATCTGCCAAATTTTATATCACAGAATCATAAATAACAGGTTCCCAAGGGGATCATTTGTGTCACCCCAATGCTACTCATGTCTCATTCCCACTAATATACTACCTAACTTTTTCCCAGATCTCTGCACAGTGTTCAAAGCTATTGTAAATTAACACAGAAAATGGGGAAAAAATAAAGATGTTATTGAGACTGAGGGTTGGGGTTTTTCTGGAAATGTCTGGGTCCTCCTGGGATCTTGTCTCTACAAATGTTTCTCTTGTTCGGAGAATGATTGGCAGCTGAGTGGGGCAGAGGAGGGGAAACATCAGTGAGCACTTTCTGAATTGATTGCGTATTTAGAATTAACTGGGAAAAAGAAGTGAGAAGAGGAGCTCTCTATTAGGAACAAGATTCTGAAACAAAGAGTAGACGAAACACTACTAAATATGGACTCTATATCTTATTGCATCCAACAAAACTGTGTTAAAGGAACATTAAGGTGGCAAACTCAAGTGCTCAAAAGTTAGCAAATGCTCATTCAACCTTAATTTGGCTCCCTTGTGCATATGCATTATGATACATTCTTTAGTTACATGATCACATACAATTCTTTCCACACCACCGCTGCCTCATTCAGTGAATAGGTAGCTATTCAATATTTCTTTTTATCCTCCACATTCTTTGTGTGGTCCCAGACCTTATTTAATGCCCTGTATCCAACACCTGCACTGAGCACATCATCATTATTATTATGTATTAAAAGCAACTGTATGGGTCTGATAATGGGATATATCAGGCAACCTTAATTATAGGCAGCACTACCAGCATTGCCTATAACAAATGCTGGAGGAAAGGGGAACCAGGTCTGGGCTCCTAAGAGAAGAATAAATCAGCCCGCTTCCCCAGCCTTTAGATCCCAGAGAAAAATCTTCATTAAGCTGAAATTATGGCTCTGCAGAGGTGTCACACTGCAGAAAAGGCCTTAAAGGAATGACATTGAATCTTTTTTTTAAAAAAAAATCACCCTTTGGAAAGCCTGGAAATACACAACTAAAGTTCCATTAAAAAATTAAGACACATTGGAAAATATGAAAATGCAGAGTTAGTCACCCGAGCCTGGCAACAGCACAAATAGATTGAAACACGCAAGCCACACTGTCAGAGCATTCAGTAGAAACCTTAAAGTAGCAGGGAGAGGGGTTCTCCAGACTGGAAGGAACTGCAGATGGGTTAATGTCACTCCAGCCTGCCTTAACTATCAAACAGATTTTCCACAGGGTTTTGAGTCAGGGAATAAGTTTTGCAAAACTACCATGGATGCCAAATGCTGTGGTCTGATCATATTAATGCAGCAACCACAGAAGTGGATCGGAGTCAGCATTACTCCATCCAAGGCGGTATTCAGTCTGTAACAATCATGATGCAAACAGGCCACTTTCATATTCTGTGAAAGATAAAAGGAAGTGATCATTTACTGACTTAAAGCAGAGAAGGAGAACTGGGATGAATAAAAGGCTGGTATCTCCTGCATTAGACCCATGGCTAAAGATTAAAGGACGTAAGAAAACAAAAGAGCATTCACTCTCCATGTGGCAGAAACTTAGGCTTAGGCTTTCCAGCTTCATCACGGAACCTCACCATTGAGTGAACTAGAGAAATATGGAAGAGCAAGTTACTGAAGAGATAGCAGGTACCATACCCTGGTGATCTCCCAGAGGACCAGTTCCAAAATACAAAGATCCTGGAATGGTTTGTTTACATGTATAGACATGAAGTTATTTAGTACAGCCATAAAAAGGGATGCCATGTTCTTCAGACAATAGAAGGCATCAGAAATCTATCAAATGGATCTTGCATCTTTTCCAAATTAGACTTGGATAAACTACTGTCAGCTTGAACAGGATCCCAAGTCAAAATGTCCAACATTTATTTCAATGCTTAAAGTGCTAAGGCCTTGCCAGAGGCTTTAAAAACTGATTTTTTTTCTAACCATTGAAGTGTTTGAGAGAAGGACAGTCAGCATCTAATCAGACTTGGGTTGGACTTTTTCTTTTTAGAGGTGACACTGGTTTTCAGCAGAACAATTATGAAGCACAAAAGGAATGTATCTGACCATTTTGCTGCCAACAATCTGACTTTCAACACAGCTGAGTGCGAATCCCACAAGGAATATATACATAGGGTTTCTTTGGACATTTTTCTCTTCACAGCATGGCATTCAAAATGATCCAAAGAAGGCTCATGACATGAAAGAAGCAGCTGTATCATAAATTGCCAGTTCATAAAAACATTTTCTTGGCATGATTCGCATAACTTATCAAAGTTTTCATATGCAAGTGCTCAGTAAAGGAAACTAACAATAACAAAAATCCTACTACATTAGAAAGGTCAGAACCATGTCAATTTGACTCCATGAAGGATTTTCTCAGTAATGATGCTGTTATGTCATAGTTTGATCTTAAATTGGCATCTGAGTTAATAGTGCACGCAAATCCAGCAGGCTCCAGAAGCCAAACTGAGTCAAATACCAAGAGCTATAAATCTGTCCATGTGATCACTAACAGACAGCTCAAGAAATTAACTCTTTTGAGTCAGTTATTCCAGATTTACATCAGTGAAACTGTCAGAAATAATTGGCCCTTTGTATTTTTTTCAGTCCTTTGAGGTGCTCAACATAAACAAGTCCTGCTAAAGTCAGCGGGCCAAATTCTGCTCTGTTACACTGGTGTAAATCCAGAATAATTCCGTATGTCATCTGCGTTGCCCCAGATGTATATTGGTGTAACTCATAGCAAAATTTGGCCCATTGAGACTTGAGGGCCTGCAGACCCTCACAGGATTGAAACCTTGGGGAGCCATGGGGGCTCTGTTCATGTGTGACAGATATTCCTAAAGTTATTGGATCTCTTCTATATCAAACAGAGAATTTATAATTACATTCTGAGCTTCATTTAAAAACTGGCATTTGATTTACTTACCCAAATACATTTGAAGGTAAAATCAGTGTCTTGGCTACACTCTGGTCTTTCTCAAGATGTGTGATAACAAGGAAAAAGAAATGGATAAAAATATGGGATTCACATACAATAATCCCCCTCTCAGACCAACATGGTCATACTCTGCATTGGTATTCTGCTCCTCCTATATATGCATAACTCCTTTTGACTGTGTACGTATCTCTTTAAATTTAAGGGAGATGTTTTGAGTCTGCTTTTTGCTTAGTGTTCCTTTAAAAACATGGAGCCTGATTCCGCATTGCCCTGCACCTTGTGTAGTCGTTTACATCTATGCAAAGTGAGTGTAAAATGCTATGATTCTGTCCCATTGACTTTAATCGAGCTGCAGATGCTCAGTGCTTCTGAAACTCAGGCCCCTGGTGGCCTCTGGCCTGTTGTGAGCATTCAGTTTTTTGCATCACCAAAACCCCTCTGGTAATTGGCAGTGTCAGGCTCAGCAGAGAGGCCTTTTAATATCATCTGCTCAGCACAGAACATACACTACGTGCTTTACAGCATGTGATGAATATTCATACGCGTTACCATGAAACACATTACAAAACAATATATTGCAAATGACTCAATAAACACAAGCAACGAGAGAACTATTCTCATCTTTATACAAAAGGTGCTGCGTGTGCCCAAGAGCAATTAAAAATTATATTGCTATGCTAAACCCATTTGAAAATGATCACCATAAGTAGAAAGCTGTTGCATATTTATCTGTCCTTGTAAAATCAAACTGACCATGGATTTATGTAAGGATATAATTCTGGCTTCCAAGAATAAAGGATCCAGTGGGCCTTGATCATATAGTAGGGAAGAATTGATAGTTTAAAGTTGCATTAAGATGTCCATGTAAAGCGTTGAGATTTCCATTTAAAATCCCTCTATTTTATATTTTAATTATTTAATATAGTGTCCACATTAGGCACAATAACTCTTCAAGGGACAACTGACTTTTTTACATAATTTTTTTAAATAAATGATGAAGGGTAAAATTTTCAAAAGCACCTCAATGAGACTTAGGCTTCTAAGTCACTTGAGGCCAGATTTTCAAAGGTATTTAGGTGCCTAAAGGTGCAGATAGGCTTCTAGTGGGATTTTCAAAAGCATTTAAACAGGTTAGGCACCTAATTCCTACTGAAATCACTGGCAATTAGGTACCTACCTGCTTATCTGGCTGTGAAAATTCCATTAGGTGCTTAACTGAGCCCAAGGCCAGAGTTAAGGTTGTGTAGTTTACATTTTAGTTCTGTGAAAGTGATAGCACTATTGAACTGAAATTGCGTGTTTTAAAGAAGAAGTTAGTGTGTTGGTGTGATTGAATATCATGCTGGCAGTGCACTATAGGTTGGAGACTAGAACTGTGTTGGGTGTGACTGTTGTCTTAATATATTATTTCCTTGCTCTCTAGTGATCATTCTATGAGAAAAATACACATTAGTAACCTAAACTTTAAATTAGCAAAGTTTTTTTTGTAGTGATAACATACCGTTTATGAAAAGCTCTTTGCTGCCAAGTATTTGAGATAAATAGTCTGTTTTCACATTGTTAGGGTAATAATGCATTATATTCTGTAGCTGTCTAATCCTCATCGGATTATATATAGGGGATATGTCTCCTCCAACCCTATGCTCATGAAACCCTAGGTGGATTTAACTTAATGAAGTAGACTTACTTATAGCTGGTTGTTAAACAGTCTTTAGCTTTGTTTTACCAAGTCCAAAAACCCTTATGTGCAAAGAGAAGTGAAGTGCCAGACATTAAGAGTTAAAGATACATTGTTGTTTTTATGTTAAGTAGAAATCTCATTGAAAGAGACTGAGATCAGCAACCCACAGCTTCAGGCCTAAGGCGTATACAGAACTCCTATTAATGTCCCTTTAGTGCCTGTTCCAAAGCCCAATGAAATCAATGACAAGACTGCAGCTGACTTCAGTAGGGTTTGGATCAAGCTCAGACAGCTAGATTCACAAAGGGACTGAGGTGCCAAACTGCCACGTTAGGTTCCTAAATCCCAGATTTAGATGCCATTGGTATTTACAAACCCCCCACATCCCCTCAGCTGCTGTCTAACCCTGTAGGCACCTAAATTCATTCAGTGCCTACATTCTGTCACTAGACATTCCTTAGGCACCTCTGGGCATGCACACTGCTGCCTCACTTTTGTTGTCCAGACACCTAAGCCCCAGTGCAATGCAGGAACCAGGGGAAGATAGGTGTCCTTCTGCCTTTCTCGCCTGCAGGGGCCTGATCCTATAGGCGTGTTCGCAGCATGCCTACCTCCACCCAGAACAGCTGGGGAATGGGGGAGGACTTCCCTCATAACTTTCAAAGAGTGGTTAGGCTACTCACTTGGGATGTGGAAGACCCCCAGTTCAAATCCCCCCTCACCTCCACCTGACGGGGAGAAAGGATTTGAACAAGGATCTGCCATCTTTCAGGTGCATTCCGTAGCCACTGGGCTATAGTATATTCGGACAAGGGGTTCCCTCAATCTCTCCAGTTGAAGCTGTTCCACTGTGTATAAATAATTAGAGTCATGAGAGCAGGGGGACTGGCTCCTGGGTCTCCCACCGCACAGATGGGTGCCCTAACCACAAAGCTATAGAGTTATTCTCACTCTCTTTCTGGCCCAGTTAATATTTATATATTTATTTCTCCAAAGTGGAAGAGCTTCAACAGGAGAGACTGAGGGAGACCTACATCAGACTACCCTATAGCCCATTGGCTAGGCCAGTCACCTGAGCGATGGCAGATTCCCTATTCAAACCTCTTTGCATCAGGCTGGGACAGGGAAGACTTGAACCAGTGGTCTCCCACACCCCAGGTGAGTACCCTACTCACTGAGTAGTTTTGAGCTGGTGGCTACAGCTATTGCTTGCAAAATGAAGAAATGCCTAAAGAGGGTTCACTGCTGAGAATCCTGAGCAGAGGTTGATGCTTCCCTCTAGCCTGGACTTAGGTGCTGAACTCCCTGCGAGGGCAGGGTGTAGGACACACCCCTCTCCTTCACATCACCCATTGGCTAGGTTAGTTGAGGAGCCACTTAGCATGCCGACTTCTGTGAATCCCAGTCTTAGGGGTATAGGAAGCCTGAGCAACTAACTCAAGTTTTGTGAATCCCAGTGGTTTTCTAGATGTTTAAAAGTTAGGTGTTGCAACGCTGAGCATCGCAATGTCTGACCCTTTGTGAATCTAACTTTTTAATGCTTTAAGCCCAGATTCACCAAGGGGCTCAGCCATGAACCTAAATGGAAGCACATGTTAGTTCCATATATGCCAATGGAACTACTGGTGCGTAAAATTAGACTCATGCTTAATATCTTGCTGAATGGGGGCCTAATTCTAATTAACTGATCATACTGATTAGGTCTTACGCATATGAATAGTCCCAATGAGTTACATGGGATTTGTTGCCTAAGTACTACCCAGTGAGAATAAAGATTAAAGAATGGGGCCCTCATACCTCTCCAATACTAAAAAATGTGTGGCGTGATCCAAAGCTCATTGAAGTCAATGGAAGCCTTTCCATTGACTCCAGTAAGGTTTGGATTAGGCCCATGAAAAATGTTACCTATGATATTAACTGTATTGTATACCCTAATCAATTGTTGCTAACAATGCTAACATAAACAAGAGTACAACACAATGTGTAGCTTCACATTAATACAAAAGCCAGCTCTTGATAGTTCTGAAATGTCTTTCCACAGGTTTGATTGTTAAATGCAAAAGGGATGCAAGAGACCATATCACTAAAACTTTTATACACCCATGAAATTGTGTACCATAACCTTTAGAGCCTGCTGAAGAATCCATAATATGACAAAAACTAATTTAATATGATATTTGCATACTTAAGTAGACTCATAGAGATACCACTGTAAATCACAAATAATTTCATTGAAACTGATGGATTTACACCAGGGTACAAACAGTGTGAGATCAGACTGTCTCCATTTATTACTCAGTTACATTATCTGGAAACAGATCATCCAAACAACAAATATTAAACTTTGATATATTTTTCTGCCACTATACAAGGCAGCAACTTCAAGAAATATTTTATGAGCACTTAGGAGCATTATTGGCCTAGTGCTGAGGAAAGGAATAGAGAGCTGGCAGGTAGAGAGATGACATGAAGGGTGAACAGAGATATTTTTCCAATGAAATAATTGCCTAGAGGCTCTGTAAATGTATGTCTCTTGTAAAAGAAAAGAATCCCAGAAGAATACAATTCCACCCTTACAGTAACAATTGACAGCACTCTCATAGCCTAAAATCCTCCTCTAACTATTTTAACCTCCTATTACATTCAGGCACTCCAAAAAAAATGTGTTTTTTTTTTTTCTTTAAAAACCAGGAAAAATGGAATGTAAGGTAGGAAAAAGCAGAAATGCAAGAAATAATTTTGAGACTTGTCCTACTTCTATTATACAGGTTAACCTTTTCTAAACCAATGCTCACAAAAACACTGTGCTAGTGTCACACTTGCTCTGTCCCCAATGCTTGAAGGAAGAGTAACATGCAGGATGGTAGATAAGGAAGATAGATACATGTAAGAAAGACAGATCAGGCCATATATAAGGTGCTCACATTGCAATCCATCTTTGTGCAAATACAGGGCTTACTTGGACCACTGAGAGACAACCTAATGTTGAAGGGCCATGTGCTACAGGGTACAAAGCTGATCCAAAAATTGGGATGCTTTTCTGCAGAACATTTCAGTATTTCACAGAAATTCAAATACTGAAAAATGTTGACCTAAAATTGGAAAAATTCAGCCAAAATTTTTAAAAGATCTGTTTGAAAATGCTGCTGCAGCGCTGCATGGGAGTTGTAGTTCAGGTGTCTCATGCACCCATTTTCCTCTATACACAGGGCTCTTTGGTCAGACTACATCTCCCATGATGCACCATGGTCTTGCCTTTCGGAGAGTCTTATTACACTATATTTGAACCCATTTCTACGAGTTTTTCCAACAAGAGCCACTAAAAAACAGTCAGTTTTTCCCTGTGATTGTTTTGCTCTTCTCTAGCTGAGATATATCCTTAACTCACTCAGCTGTTCTTAAGTCTAGTATTAATGAGAACACTGTGTGGTTTAATATTCCATACAGGGTTTAATATTTAATGAAGAAATAAGTTGAATGGAATAACAGCCTTAATTTTCCATATCCTTGCTTTGGACAATGAGTCAATCGTGCCAGCTGCTGAAATGCAGAGCCAGAGCTCAGGACTCAGATTTTGCTCAATGACATGACAGAAATATACACAGTGCTCAGCAAGGTGAGCAAAGCTCAATCCTGAACTGAAACTGAAATGAGCACAGCCGGAGAAGACAGGAGATCAGAAATAAACCATGGTTAGGAGATAGGTGCTTAATCCAGCACATGCTAATGATGTCTCTAGAAGCCATTTTAAGGATTTTCTCATACGACCGTTGCCAATGAGGAGAAGTAGCTACCTGAATGCAATTAGGAGAAATTGAGAGCAGGAGAAGCTCTGAGGGCTAGACGCTGACAGAAGAGTATATATTGACTGGCTCATGACATCTAATGGGTACAGTGTTCTAGCCAGCCTATCAGCCTGCATCACCTCCTCTCCTCAGCTTACTTTGCCTTACTGGATCATGAGTTACAAAGCTTCATGGTCAACACACATTATTGATTCAAATGAAACTTATCAAGCTTAGATTTGGTTAAGCATTGGCAAAATGGTGCTGGAACTGGCAAAAGGTTAGTTTAATGGAGATTTCAAGGGAATGCTAAACAAAATTCATCTGAACTAACTGAAACAAAATGCTTTGTGCTTTTCTGAATGTCATGTTCTTATCTCATCTCAGGTTGGTTGGGATGGATCACATGACTAGTCACATGGTGTGCTTTCTATTTCCATGATTGGTCAATCCTGCATTGTGTGATTAAAGCCTAACAGAAGTCAATTTCACTCTGGTTTGCAAACAGAGAGACTGTATTTTGTATGAGTCTCTAGGAGCTGTTGCAAAGATCAAGTTGTTTATTTACAAGCAGTATAAAGGGAGCATTGACCCAATCCCCTGGAAGTCTAACCCATCACCCAGGCCTTTGGCTCTCTGATTCCTGACATTTCTGTCAGGAAATTGAAGGGGAGAATATTTCCTTTGCTGCTGTTGCTGCTGCGGCTGCGAATTGATGATAATGAATGGCCTTAGCAGCAAGTTGATATGAACACATCTCCACATTCTCTTGTTTTCTACTTCGCTCCTTCCATTTCAGTTCCCAACCCCACTGAAGACTTTGTAAGGTGGCCCCTCCCCTACAAGATACAATGGCTTTTCACTTAAGGGAAACTTCACCTTCAACATGCTTAACTTCAGCAACATCAAGATAAACCCAGAATTACCAAGTGCTGAAAATGGTTGAAATGAAAAGGATGAAGCATGCATGATATTCTGTGCCCAGTGAAATGTGCTTCTTTTTCCCGTCTGCTCACCAGCCGCACCAATGGCTCCATGTTGCTATCACACAACCTTGCCTGTCGTGAGGAAGAGTGACCTCACTCTGGTACAGAGGGGATTAAGTGACCCTGTTGGGCACAGCTAACTCCACCCCACCCTGCCCCCTTTACAGGAAGTACAGGGGCGGGATAGAAAATATAAAAGCTACACCCCGCAGCTCAGTTGGGGCTGGACCAGTGAAGGAGGCAAATGTCCCTCCGAGGGAGCTGAGCCACCAGCAGAGCGCACAACCAGCAGTGGGCAGAAAAGGCAAACCACCGCCCTGCAGAGGGAGTGAAAGAAGGGCTGTGAGACTGGGAACCAGGCCCCAGTGGCGACGGAGCATCGCCACCAGGAGCCAGTAGGAAGTAGCCCAGGGTAACAAGACTTTGGTCCCGTTGTACTGTCAGGAGGCAATGCAGTGACTCCACGTTTCCCTGCTGACCCTGTATTGGGGCCATTCATCACGTCAAGTGCCCTGGGCTGGGACTCAGTGGAGCAGCGCGGGCCCAGTTCCCCTTACCGCCCCCACCCTCTTCACAGGGCTGGATGCACACTATCCTGTAGGCCAAAAGGCCAGAGATAGTGTTTATTTGCTCGGCCCTCAACCAAGCACTCCAAGCCATTGACTGTGGCCTGTTCAGCCCTCGTCCTAGAAGGCCTGAGCCATAGACTATTGTTGTTTGCTCAGCCAGGAGGCCGGAACTATAGACTGTTTCGGTGCTCAGCCCATTCAGGAGGCCTGAGTCCCAGACGCTGTTGCTTAATCTGCCCTTCCCTGGGAGGTCTGAACTTTAGCCTGTTGAATTGCACAGCTCTCAACCTGGAGTCCAGAGCTGTAGACGCTAGTTGTTTACTCCAGCTAGGAGGCCTAAGAGATGGACTGTTTAATCGCTCAGCTCCCATCTACAAGGGCAGAGCCTTAGCTGGCTTGATTGTTTAATCCTTGGTCAAGAGATTGGAGCTATTGATTGCCTGTTTATTTGTTGAACCCTCACCCAGGAGGTTTGAACTGTCATTTGCGCAGTTGAGCAGCCACCAGACAGGCTGCCCAACAACTTCATCCAGCGGACATACCAATTCCCCAACACCACCATCGGGGGCGCCCTGGCCTTGAGACACAGTAAGCTTACACTCCCTCTCTGTAGGATCAAGCTTTCAGTCCACAAAGGCAGAATAATCTAAGGGTGATAGCAAGGAATTAACATATTGGAGGACAACGAGTTCAAATCCCAGATGAATCACTCCCTGGTGGAACTATCATCTCCAAATACATGTTACTCTGAATAACACAGGCAGGAAGTTAAGTTCACAGTGTGTCTACACTGCAAGTGAAGGGGTGATTGTAGTAGGCACACCTACAATGTTTGTGAAGGCATACTGATGCAAGGTTTAATCTAGCTAGCATGGATAATAATAGTACTGATGACACAATGGCACAGGCTAATTGCTCATGTAAAATGCTGCCAGGGACCCCGGATACATACTTAGGTTGCTAGCCCATGATACCCCATCTTCACTACTATTGTTACCTGTGTTAGCTTGTATGCCTACTTGTGCTACAATTACACCTTCACTTGCAGTGTGGACATACCCAGGGGCATCAACCCCCAGAAATGCTGCCTGTGAAGTCAATCGGAGTTGATGGTGCTTAATATTTCACAGGATCAGGACCCTAGAGAAGAGACTAGAACCCCAATGTGACTGAAGGTCAAATGTGATGTCTCCTTTTGCATCAGTTGGCTGAGCTGTACAATTAGGCAAGAAGCAAAATCTGATTGTCAGGGGGAGGGAACAGAAGTGGCTTCTTGGATGTGGCCTGATCTTTTTTGGGTAAATAAATGAACAAGAAGTGTTTGACCCAAAACATCACTTTAACGTAGATTTCTGTGTTTACTATTTATTTATTTTTAAAAAACCCTATTTATTAAAATATTCTTCCTCCATAAACGCTGTAAGAAGATCATCAAAGCATGCAGGAGAAAAAACAACATGCCAGATACTCAGCTTGTGTCAGCTGGCAGAGCTCCATGGACTTCAATGGACTATGCTGATTTACACCAGCTGCTGTATGCAGCTAGACAGAAATTCTGTTTCAATAGAGAACATGTACTCTAGTCCCTGTCTCCCTGTACGCCCCCAGAGACTTAATAAAGAGGCTCTCAGCTTGAATGAGAGAGAAAAAAGGATAGATAATACATCATGGGCCTGATTCCGATCTCCATTTACACCAGTGTAACATCATTGCCTTCAGCGGAGTTACTCCTGATATAGCACTGTAAGTTAGGTCAGAGTTGAATACAGTATGTGTATCCCATACCTCAGATCTTACGTGATCTATATACAGCCCCCATCTGTATATAGTATCTGAGAGCCTCACTTTCTTTAATGCATTCATCTTAATAATGCTCCTGTTAGGGTAGAGCTGGGCTATTATCTACATACACAGATGGGGAACTAAGGCACAGAGAGACTTGAGGTATATCTACACTTGAGATGGGGGTGTGATTCCCAGCTCAGGGAGGCATATCCACACTAGCTAGCTCTGATCAAGCTACTACACTAAAAAATAGAGGGGCTAACCAGCCTGACTACATGCCTAGCATCTCGAATGGGTACATACTCAGGCTGGCTAGCCCCTTGTGCTGCCACGGCTATCCTTTATATTTAGTGCACTACTCTCATTGTGCTAGCATGTCTCCTTCAGTTGGGGATCACACCCCCAACTTGAAGTGTACACATACCCTCATTTACTTGCCCATGGTCACACAGGAAGTCTGGCAAAGCAGGGAGCTCAAAGTGGATTCCCAAGCCCGAGGGTAACACCTTAATCTTAACACTTACTTCTCTATTTATTGTGCCCAGGTCTAAGATTTTAGGTAAGAACTTTTTCTCTCCATAATTTCCTTGCATATGTTTTGTTACTGGAATCTTCACTTCTGACTGGAAAGCCAAGACATTCAGATTTATTTATGATGCTGTAACATTTCACTCTCAGAATACAAAGATAAATTGTTTTCCATCACTGCACTTAACAGAGTTTTCAAAAAAGCAGTCTTGGCAGTGATTGCCTGAATCCTTCTCCTTTCCAATTCCGATGTCTAGCTCTCCAAATTGTTAATCCAATGAAACCAAAATAATCCATCTTCCATTCCAATTTTTCAAAGCAAAACTCAATTTTTGTGTTTGCAGACAAAAGGGACAAAATTTTTGCTGCCTTTTTAAATTATGTCTTTATTTTATTAGATTGTCTGAGGCGAAAGGCATCTCCAGGACCACCAGGTTCAATACTCTCTCCATCATAAAGCCCATATAATTTCCTATTACATTATAGGAACTAAATTGTGTCCAGCCTTGTGCAGATGCTCAAGGGTGGGGAAAAGGCTCAAGGGACTTTCCACTCCTTTGTGCCTCTGTGCAGCAGCAGAACACGGTCATATTCTCTGTGCTCAGGACACACAAGATCTCCATGAAGACAGTACTTACAAGTGACACTAGCTGGCTCTGAGTAGGGGTAGAGGATTGCCCACTGCATGCTTTCTAAGGGTGGACAACTGCTGAACTGCAGGTGGCATTGTACCTCTGTGAAGGCACTGCTGTAGCATGCCAATATAGCTAGTGGCTGAGGAGTCACATCTGGCTCTAGGAGTAGTTCCCTTGCTCCTTAATATGGACATGTTTTTGTTATTGTATTCAGAGGATATTCCCACAGAGGAAAGAAAAATGGGGTAGGAAACCCCAAGTTATTACAGAATTTAAAATCTGTCTGACCCTTCCCTTCAGTCCCCAAAATACAGGCTTGACCGTAAGCCAGGTGCTGTTGCTGCGCATCCAGCATGGCCAGTGAAGTCACTGGGAGTTGCAGGTATTTAGCTCATAGCTGGCTCATTCACTTAGGCTTCAAACTCCCAGAAACAGCCTATGAGTCTGCTGAATAACAGCCAGCTTCTCTGCCCATCGGCTTTCGATTAAACACGTGTGGCACCACGCTCAGGAACGACGCACAAAGAACGCTGCACAGCTTCTCCACACGCATAAGCAGCCATGCAGAAGCAAGTGCTGGCACAGCTCCGGGGAACCAAGCCTAGATCAAAGTCAAGCTGCTGTTGAAGCTGGTGGGCAGCGTACTAACCAGCAGAATGCTCTGAAATCAGAGCCCAAAGCAACTCACTTCGCCATTCACCTGCCACTACTATTTTTCTCGGTGATCTAAAAATAGTTTACAAGTAAAAGAGGTTAGTGTAATGTCACGACTAGAACGTGCCCTGTCCCTTGTCCCCTCCTGGTACCTTTGGGGACAAAAGTCTGCTACCCTCTTAGCACAAATCACCATAAGCAGGGCAAGGAGGGCTGGTGGGGAAGGGGGCCAATAGTACTAATTCCATTCTCCATTGTGACCCAGACACCCAAGCAGCAGCAAATTGGTCCATCCTAAAAGGGACAAGTTATCTCCCACTGAACTAGGTGTACCAAGGCTCAGATTCAGTATGGCAATTCCCATGTTCCTGTGTAGAGTACACACTTTCCATGCACCCTCCATGCACCCTCCTGGAGCTCTCTTGGGTTAGTGTAGAACCACAATATCCTCAAAGCAAGCACAATCTGTCCCTTAATGACCCCAGGACAAAGAGCACATTGAACACTACAAAACAGCATATAGAATCATAGAAGATTAGGGTTGGAAGAGACCTCAGGAAGTCATCTAATCCAACTCCCTGCTCAAAGCAGGACCAACCCCAACTAAATCATCCCAGCCAGGGCTTTGTCAAGCCGGACCTTGACAATATGTGTAATTAGACCAGACATTAACAATCTGCTATAGTGAATGACCCTATATGGGCAAGAAACAGACCACAGGATCCAGTAGGTCTCGTCTATCTCTAAGTTCTATGATTCTTATGAAATATAAACATTCCTGGATCTTATTTTGTATTATTAATGCACACATAAGAACATAAGAACATAAGAAAGGCCGTACCGGGTCAGACCAAAGGTCCATCTAGCCCAGTATCCTGTCTACCGACAGTGGCCAATGCCAGGTGCCCCAGAGGGAGTGAACCTAACAGGCAATGATCAATTGCCCCAAATACCTTTGTTATGCAATGGGTCAGGATAACAATGTAGAAGATGCCCTAATTCTAGGAATGTCCTGACTTTTTAGTATTTGATTTCACAACCTGAACATTGTATTACTTCTGAGTAGGGATAGAGAGCATTTAATTACACTGGGCATAATCCTCACCTGAGCCAAATGTATGTCCTGCACAACTGGAGTGGGGAGGGGAAGGTGGTTCTCAGCCAGAGTTCCATTTCCCCCAATCCTGGACTGGCTAAAAACCAGAACAGCCCCCATTATAAATTAGAGCAACTGAAGGGATAGTCGAAGTTATATTGGCTGCAGAGGCAAGGCACCAGCTGAGGATCAGATGGAATGGGATGCGCTCTGCTTTGCTCCCTAATCAAGCTCTACACTACTTGAGCATTCCCCTGTGTCAGTGGGAATTCTCAGGTGCCCCTTTAGGATAGCTTTCTGGCTGCTTTTCACTGTCTCAGCAGCACAAACCAGCTGGAGTAGCGCTAGCTGGGACTTTTCTGAAAACGTGGGGGGGGGGGGTTGTCAGAAAATGCTGATTTGTTGAAATCAAAACTAGTTGCAGGGCAGGGTCAATTTCCACGACTCTCCCAAGTCAAAAACTGTTTTAACCAAAGTTTCAAAATTATCAAAACACATGACCCAAGCTGAAATGTTTTTTGGTGCATCAGTTCACAAACCTTTTCACAATTTTGACTTTTAGTCCCGACAGGAAAAATATTCAAAATCTCAAACTCCCACAGGATCGGAACACTGTTTCCCAGCCAGCTCTGACTGGAACATGGGCTAAGGATCTGGTCCATATAACTCCAATATGCTGTTTATCATCACCACTGGCATTACAACTTTCTGCTCTCCAGTGTTACAAGATTTTGGGACATGTGACCTCTCAGTAAAGTTGAAAGGCATGTCACAAGCTGTTTTCTCAGTGATGACATGCTACAACACAGTCGGCACCGTGCCTCGGAAAGAGTCAGAGTCCGTCATCACTTCCACTACCCTGCCATCTAGGGGGACCAGACAGCAAATGTGAAAAATCGGGACAGGGGATGGAGGAGTAATAGGAGCCTATATAAAAAAAAGACCCAAACATTGGGACTGTCCCTATAAAATCAGGACATCTGGTCACCCTACTCCCGTCCCATCTCTCTTGGTGTAAGTAACTTCTACTCGGCGGTATTCTTTCATGCATGGAGTTCTGAAGTCATGTACTGAAACAAGTCCCATGAGGGCAGGGGACTGGACTCAATGATCTCTCGAGGTCCCTTCCAGTCCTAGAATCTATGAATCTATGAAAACATTATGCTTATATAGTGTTTTTCATCAGTCGATCTCAGAGTGCTTTACAATGGATGTCACTATCCTTATCCCCATTTTACAGATGGGGAAACTGAGACACCGGGGGGAATGACTTGTCCAAGATCACCCAGCTGGCCAGCAACAGAGCCAGGAATAGAATCTAGGTCTTTTCAATCGCAAACCAATGATCTAGCCACTAGGCCATGCTGTCTCTCTCATTAGCAAAAATCTTCCTAATAGGTTTTTAGCTTGTGTTGAGTTTTACTTTAATTATTCATTAAAAACAAATCCTGTGCCACAGGAGTGACTGAGAAATGAAATCCTACTCCTGGGCCATAAAGTAGTTGTGAAGACTCAGGGCTGCAAGTAGCCCTCACAGTTTTTCCACCCATCCATCCATAGTGGTGGATTTGTGTGGTTGCAGATCCACTGACCTTCTCATTCACATAGACCACCTTAATGTCTTCATCCACAATGACAGAGAAGGAGCTTTCACAGATCTGGGCTCTACAGTACTCAGAGTTCACATCCACATTTAAGGACTACTGGCATCCTGCATACCAGGGGGTACAGCAGAATCACACAATTTTCATTGTGTCTATGGCCCTCTGTATCCATGGAAGAGAACCAGGACTTCCTGTAATTATAGAGGGAGGATGATGTAACACTGTAAATGGTGGATTCTCTGTAACTTGAAGTCTTTAAACCATGATATGAGGCCTTCAGTAACTCAGCCAGAGGTTAGGGGTCCATTACAGGAGTGGGTGGATGAGGTTCTGTGGCCTGCTATGTGCAGGAGCTCAGACTAGGCTGGGACCCAAAAGATCTAGATTCATTTCTTGGCTCTTCCACACACATCCTGTGTGACCTTTAGCAGATCACTTAATCTATCTATTCCCCATCTGTAAAGTGGGGATATTAGTACTTCCTTTCTCCCACCCTTTATCTAATCTCTTTAGATTTTGAGGTCTTCAGGGCACAGACTGCCATACTGAGTGCTTCTACAGCAATTAGCACAATGGGAGCCCAGTTTCAGCTGGAGCATCTAGGTTCTATTGTAATAAAAATAGGACTATTACAGGGACTGCAAAGTACAATTTAAAGGGTGGGAGGGGATAGATTTCTCCCCCTGACTGACCTTCCTCTTCCCCTCTCAGGCACCCCATCACCACCAGCAATCTGACCCTCCTCCCACCACCCAATCCAAATTTGAGTGAGTGGTGTTGCAATCTGGCACACAGGGTTGCAATACCACACAAGTCTGAGCCAGCCAAGAAGTGGCTGGGCCCTGGCCCATGTACTCCTGCCCCCAAATCCACAGCCTCTGGACTACGATATCAGTCAGAAGTGTAAAGGGTACGTATGGATGAGTATAATCATTGGATGGTTTATTACAGGGGACTTAGACTCCAGCTATGTATATAACCCCTATCACTGTAACAGTCAGGTTATAAACTCCTTGTATCACTCATGCCTTCATGCTTTTTTTTCATACTACTCCCGGCACCTGGACCAGCCACTGGCAAGGGTCAGGAAGAGATTTTGTTCCTGCTGGGAGATTTATTTTTTTTTAAATTTCCTTACTCTGAAGTATCAAAGATGGTCACAAATAGAGATAGACAGAATGGGCCAGGGACTCTGAGGTGACCTTGAGTATTCTCTCGCTCAGGTGCTTGGCTGGCTGGCTTTTGCCCATATACTCAGGGTCCAACTGATTGTCATATGTGGGTAAGGAAGGAATGTTCCCCAAAGTCATACAGGCAGTGATGCTGGGTTTTTTTAGGCTTCCTCTGCAGCATGTAGGTGCAGGTCACTTGCCAGGATTATCTCTGTATATCTCACTTAATTATTTCTCTGACATTCCAGAAGCCTCAGGCATTGGTGCACCTCAGTCTCTCCTAGTCTCTGCCTGTGGCACACAATTATCTAGTTTCCTGATGTCTGTAATACTTTGGTCTTGTTTCAGTTGTTCAGTTTAGCGTGCCGGTTCTGGGTGGTGTTGCTGGCCTGTGATGTACAGCAGGTCAGATTAGATAATGTGGTGGTCCCTTCTGGCCTTAAACTCTATATGTATCAAGCACACACCCTCTCCTCCTGAAATCTCATTTTTTGGACTTGTTTTCCATTGCTAAACTCAGATCTAGAACTGACATCTCCTTCATCCATGCCCATTCATATTAAAAGAATAGACCAAGCAATCCATGCAAGTGCAACAATAGGGATTTTGGGGACACTTTGCATAAATGCTTTTCCAAAAGCGATTTTTCTTTTCCCTTTATTTTCTATCTTTCTGCTTTCCGTTATTCCTACAGGGCCCAATTCTGAACCTATTACTCACACAAGCAGCCTCACTGATGTAAATGGGATGGATCATATGAATAAGGATTTATAAGATCAGTCCCATAATTGAGGCACTGACCCCAAAGCCCTATTCATATGAATAGCCCTACACTGAAGTCAATGGGATGGTTCCTGAGAGTAAAGCTCTGTAGTATTGGCTTTGGGACTGTACACTAGTCAGGCAGAGACCATGAGCCAAATCTTGCAAGCCAGCCATGACTGAGAGGAGCTTCCATTGACTTCACTGTGAATACTATGCACAGACGGCTTTTGGTTTCAGCCCCCTGTCTTTTATTTTTCTGTAAAGCACCATGCCCAGGGTGCTGTATAAATAAAGAAATATAAAAGGCCCTGAAAATAAATTTCTTTGTAGAAATGTTGGCAAATAGCCCTCTAATGAACTTCTTGTATATAAATACAGGGCTTGATACAATGCCCATTGAAGTCAATGGTAGGACTCTCATTCACTTCACTGGACATTGAATCAGGCCCATAGGACTATATCCACAAAAGGGACTTAGACTCAGCATTGCAATGAGTAACTTCAGCTGCCTTGCTGGCCTGTGAAATCGTCAGCCCCAGGTTAGGCACTCTGGCTCCCCACATACTGCACACTGAACGGGGGGCCACCTAAGCTAGCCAGAAGTGAAATGCTTAGGGGTGTGGCCTAAGCCTTGGCCCTCAAATGGAATTAGGTGCCTAAATCTGGACTGGAGGAAGATGCCTATCTCCACTTGGGCTTCGCAGCTGTGAAGCCATTAAGTACCTAAGCCAGGTCAGTTCTTTCTCACAAAAAACTCAGGAGGAGGTGATGCCCTTATACCCTGTAGTCCAGTGGTCAGAGCTGAGACTTGGACCCAGGCCTCCTATCTCCAGTTGAGTGCCCTACTCCCTGAGCTATGGCATATTCTGATGTAGGGCTCTCTCAGTTTCTCCTGTTGAAGTTGTTTCACTGTGTATACAATAATTAAACATTTATTGGAGCTGGAGGTGGGTGCCCTAACCACTGGGGTATAGAGTCATTCTCAGTCTCTCCTCCTGGCCCAATGAATATTGAATTCTTTATACAAAGTAGAACAACTTCTATGAGTGGGGGGCACCACCTCCTCCTCTAGTTTTATTTCGTGCAGGACCCAATGTAGTAGGCATGCTCTTAAGTGGCCTCTAAAAATCCCTTCTAGATCAGGCCCCACAGACAAGATAGGTGGGCAGGTTTGAGGATCCCACCAGGGCTTAGGTGCTGAACAGCCAAGCAGCATCAGAATTTAGACAGCTTTGTGCATGCCCACGTGCAGAAATTTAGGCACCGTGTTGACTTTGCCAGGGCAACGTTGGCATCTAAAGAATATAAGTGTCTACGGGGTTAGTCAGCAGCTGAGCAGGGGAGCTGAGGATCTAAATTTTTGTGTTAGATGTCTAAAGTGGCATTTTGGTACCTACATCCCTTTGCGGGTCTAGCCCATAGTGCATATAAAATAGTGTTAATGCTGTAAATGTCTAGAAATTGATAAAATATGGGCCTACTGTAAATCCCCCACTGGCATGAATAGTCCTCCTTTACTCACAAGTAGTCCCATTTATTTCACTGAGGTTTCTCGCATGAGCAAGGGTTTCTGGTACTGGGTCTATATTTGTTTTTTTTAACTCAGCACGGTATAAGAAAAGTGCTTGACATACAATATTTGTAGCCATAATGATCTTAGATACATGTGTAGTGGATTTCTGTAATCTAGTGTTCTTTATCACAAAATGGTAATGCTACATGTATGTAATTGTCTTGGTAAGAGCTTGAAATCAATATGAGTAAGATCCAGATTATTTTAGAATAATTTGGCAGTGACATGTTTTGGCCATTTCTTAACTGTTTTAACTGATCATCTGTCTGAGTGTCTCACTTTTTTTATATACTGCCTGTCACCCTAGTACCTTAGTACTTTAGAAAATTAAGAGTATGGGCCAGATCATCAGCTGATGTAAATCAGTGTCACTCCATTGACTTCAGGTGGAGTCAGCTGACATCAATTGAGGATCCTACATAACTTCATTATGATAAGAACACAAATGAAGGACCCTATCTTACATTCTTTCTGCTTCCAAAACATCCACTGGCTTCAGGATGAGTTTGGGGAGGGAGGCTCAGGGAATGCAGGTTGGAGCCTCAACTTGGCATTTTATGGTTTTACTGAATAAGGATGTTTGGTAGTTAACTAGTTTCAAAAATACACCAATATTTTATCTGTTGCATTTCTAATTATGTGGGTCTCTCTCTCTCTCCTTTTTAAAAATTAAGAAACGTTAACAACTGAAAATGAATAAGCTAATAAACGTGAGACAATATTTTACCAGATGTTACCAGTGCATCCTTGCTGGCTTCATGCATAGACAAATACAATAGAAAATGTCTATCTGCAATATGCCAGTCTATATTTTTGCTCTCATTTCACAAATCTTGCATTTGCATAGATTATAAGGAGCAAAAAACCTAGCATTCTGCTTCTCATGTAACCAGGATACACTTCCTTTCCGAATGGATTTTTTTTAAGAAAGCCATCCCTGCAGATGCATAATGCAGTGGGTGCAGCGTTACACAAGACAGCAGGAGAGGGGATAAACCCCCCAAATGCATCGATATCAAGTTTAGATGGAAGAGAGAAAGTTAATGAGTTCAGTTCATATTTACTTCCCCCGTTTAAAGACAATGAAGGGTTCTGAAAGTAAGCAGCTGGGCTTATTCTCTGCCTCCAGTACTGGTCAGGAATCTGGGACCTCTGGTACAGTACGTGCCATCAGTACTAGGACAGTTTACAGATGTGCTGCCTGACTTCTTGCTATTTATAGCAGCCTCTTCTACCACGGTACTCGAGGGGGTTGTAACGCAGGAACAGGCATGCTCCTTTGATTTATTGCTGGAATTATATTCGTTTAAAATAACCCCACTCTTCTCATATCAGGGCGAGTGAAGCACATCCCTGGACCTTTACCACACACCCGTTAGCAGAGATTCACACAGACACTGTTAGGATTCACTGCAAGGGAGACTGGGGGTGTTTGGGGCTAATACCTTTTAAATAACAGTGGAAATAGACAGAAGCTCGCTCTGGTCTCTTACCTCTGCAGGGATATTAAGGGAATGGAAGCCAGCTGTGTGTGAGAGAGAGCGAGAGAGGCTGAAGCGGAATAGGAGTGTGAGTTGGTTAGCATGCAGTGCCATGATGGATACACATTTCACAGTGCTGCATATCGGGTAACCATATGTTAAATATTCAGCAAGAAGAACACTAGGCATAGCCTATTAATAGAAGCCGAGAGTTTGGCTCTCGCTCGCGCTCGCACATGCAGGCAGCCGGGGGATTTGATTCTGTCTCTTCTTCCCCGGGAGCAAGAGCATAGCCACAACCCCTGGAAAACCTCAGCCAGGTCAAGGAGAGCTCAGTGAGTATCAAATGCTACTGACCCCATTACCGCTCAGATGCTTCTCCAGCGGAAACCAGTGCAAGGCTGGGGAAGGCAGCTAAAGGACATGGAGCTAATGCGAAAATATTCTCTCTCTCTCTCTCTCTCTCTCTCTCTGCAGCACCCTGGATAGCTCCTAGGGGAGCCTCACCAAGCCATGCGAAAGCCTCGCCCCTGCCCCGGCCAACTAGCCAGCTTGCACGCGGAGCCGGGGGCTCTGCTCCCCGCGGGCAGCCACGCTAGGAGCTCTCCCGGGTGCTGCAGAGATCTGGCTCCCTAACTCCCTGGCAGTTCAGCGAAGAGCTGCCTGGGATGCTGCAGAGCTCTGCCTCCTCCTCCTCCCCTCGGAGCTCGCGGAGCTATCCCGGGCGCTGCAGAAAGACAGCTGCCCTCCTCCCTTCCCCAGCCCCTGCACACCCGGCTGCCCAGCGCTTGCAGCAATGGAGTGCCCCGAGCGCCGGACTGAGAAGCGTTGCTACCTCCAGGAACGGCCAAGAGCCCAGCGCTTCATTTTACCCAGCCGCAAAGCACTTGAAGCCGCTTCAGATCAAAACCTGCTGCTTGAGGGCAGGGCAAAATTGAGGTGGAAAGTTCTTGACATGTAGGGATCGACGCACTGCTGGAGAGGAAACCAGCCAGAGTAGGGGCCATGCAAAAACGCAGCAGCAACAGTGGCGGGAGCAAGCAGACGGAGCGGGGAAAGTTTTGCACTTGCTGCTGCTAGCGGGGTGTGTGTCCGGGGATAGGGGTCCGGGGGGCAGGTCCCTGTGCCTCGCTTCCTTACCTCGGTGTTCTCAGTAGCATTCTCCGCCATTTTCCTCCTTAGGAGCAGGCAGCGGGAGGAGTGTTTCATTCCCATAAGAGCCAGCCAAGGGGTTGGGGCTTGGAGCTGGGTGCTTTTTTTTTTTTTTTTTTTTTTTAAGATCTCCAAAAACTGGCACAGACACAAAAAGGCAACAAATTAATTTGCTTTGTCCTTTCTGCTGCCTCCACTGGCACCAATTTTCCTTTGACACTTCCAAGTTCTTCTTCCCTTTCCCCCTCTTTTCCGCCTCCACCAAGCACTTGAGATGAGTTCGGAGGCAACCCCCTCTTCAGCTTACACTAAAGGCTGTCGGGCTGCGCGTCCTGCTCCCTCGGAGAAAGCAATCGGGCTAAAAAGCAAAGAAGCACCAACTAAACTGAACTTGGGCGTGCAGTGACCAGCGGGGCATCTTTGTGTCCTGTGGCTAATCTTCCAGAGGCAGAAGCAGCCAGAGACAGAGCAGCGGGGCCAGGAAACCATAGCCCCTTCCTTTCTTCTTTGGGCTCCTCTCTCTCGCTCTCTAAGTCTCCACTCCAGAAAACTTGCTTTTAAGGAAGGAGCCCACACTGCTCACGCTGGTAAAGCATTTGCTAGCTTCTTTCCGTGGCTATCTTCAAAAGGAAGCAGCATCCCCTTCCTGTTCTTGGGCTGGGCTCCTGTCCTACTCTGGGAGTTGATCTCATGTACCTTTCTTGGGAGGGACAACTATATCAGTCCCCCCCCCACACACACACACACACACAACTTTCTTCCTTCCTTCTCCCCCACCCCTTCGGATCAGCTCCACTTTTCTTTCCAAAGCCTCGCTGCCCTTGAGAAGAATTTTATGGGTCAGCCCATTAACTCCTTCTGCTCCGGCTTCTTTTCTCTTTGGTTTTTGGAGGAAGCCTCTTTCGCTCTGGTTTTGTGTGTGTGCCTCTTCCTCCCGGCTGCTGTTTCCTGACTTACATCTTCTAGCCTGAGCCTGACTCCCAAACCGACTCCGGGTGCAGAAAGATCGCTCTGGTAGGAGCACAGCTGCTCAGCAAAGCCAGAACAAGCGTTTTGTTTTTCAAGCCCTTCCCTATGTCCATCCTCCTCCGTGGGAACTGTCGTTAAGTGCCCCCTTCCCGCACGTTTCTCTGGTTCTCCTTCTCCCGGCACTTTTTAGATTCCTGTTGTCTTACAGCGGAGCTAGATTTGCCTGGCTCGTGTTGATGTGTCTAGGGGCGGGAGGGGGTGTATGTTACACACTGTATTCCTGGGTCTTCACTTTATTCCAGTTGAACTCCAACCCACTGTGATTGTGTTGATCTCGTTGGGGGAGTGGGGTGAGAAAATAAAGCTAGAGGGGTTTATTTCACGTTAAAGTACCTGATCAATTTCACCACCGTTCGTTGTCCTAAATCATTTCTACCCGTCAGGCCAACAGACGTCCAAAGAGGCTTAAACATTTCTTTGGATGCCTATTTTTAGTGCACACATTCATATCCCACCCACCCCTACTCCCCTGCTCTTTATCCTTCTCTGATTCTGATTTTTTTTTTTTTTTTTTTTTTTTTTTTGCGCAGCCTCTTTTATAATCTCCTGTAACAAAAGAGTTGCAAGAAGAGTTTATCCTTAGCTGACCTCTGCAATGCTGGCAACACATCAGAGGCCATGCGAGCAACAGGAGCCCATACGCGCATAGGAGGCAGGGATATTCCTGGGGCAGGTGTTAGTGAGTTATGGAGCCGACAGTCAGACTGGCTGTGCTGTCTTCTCTCCACAGGAATGGGGCTAAACGGGCAGGACACAGGAAACATGTAGAGGAAAGGGGTCGGAACATTTTTTATATGCTCACTTACACAGAGATGGAGCTACTCCCCCCTTAAGCGGAGATTTTAGCCATGTGATACATTTCAGGGACGTGATCAATGTATACATACAGACCAGGGAACCGGAGATGCTAGCCATGTGATACATTGCAAGGAGATGTGACACATAAACATATACCACATCGATAGCCAGGATGCTATGAGTTAAATTACAGAATAATGTATTAGACTCAGACCAGGTAGCTGGAGGTGATACCCTGTGAAAAACTGCAGAGCCATTTGATAAATCCATGTGTCTTACACCTTTGACTGCCCACTAACCCATCCCATATTATCCTAACATGCCAAACCTTTTAGTTTCAAACAGCTGCCATTTTTTTAAAATGATCATTTCAGAAAAATGTTTCCTTCTCCCAAATGTGGGATTCAACCCCTGCCCCAAGTCACACTGGTCTGTATGCAAGATTCAGTACTGTACCAATAAGAGGTTGAAACAACCGGGCAGAGCTAGAAATGGGGCACTCTCTTTTTCCGATGGTACACACAAAGAGAACTTGAAACTTCTCCAATGTCAGTTCTTAAAATTGAGACAATTTTTGCTTAGAAAAGTTCTTATAGATCATTTTAGAGGTTTTTCTGACTCTCCCAGAGCCTTGTATAGTTGAACTCAGAGTAATCAAATAACCCAATAAACGTTGCCAAATGTATTTTCTGTCACATACAGAATACCAGGTGGTATTAAGTTTTTATCAGCATGAATTTGGGATGACCTGCATAGCTCAATTGTGGCTTCCTTATTTATGAGTAATATGCCCAGCCATAAATTATGCTGCTAACCCCTTTAGACTATACCACACAGACCTTGTCTACACTGGCAAGTTTCTGCACAGTAAAGCAGCTTTCTGCATTGAAACTCCCGAGGTGTACACACTGCCAAGCCACTTAGTGCACAGAAACTGTGCAGTTGCAGCGTTGTAAAAAAACCACCACGATGAGAGGTGTACAGCTTTCTGCACCGGGGGTACAGCACCATGGTGCCAGTGTAGACACCCTGGTCAATTAAAGCACTGCAATTGCCTTCAGGAGGTGTCCCACAATGCCTGTTCTTGCCTCTCTGGTCACGGTTTGAACTCTACTGCCCTGCCCTTAGATGATCAACCGTCATCCCCACACAGTAAATTCCTTTGGAATTTTGAAAGTCCCCTTCCTGTTTGCTCAGTGATGCGTGCAATGGTCTCAGCGCATCTTTCCAGGTGGCCATGCCTGCTCCACACACCAGGTGATCTCCCACTTGGAGCAGTGCTGAGATGCTGGACCTCATCAGCATTTGGGGACAGGAGGCTGTCCAGTCCCAGCAGCACTCCAGCCATAGGAATTATGAAACCTATGGACAGATTTCACAATACATGACAGAAAGGGGCCATTACCGGGACACACTGCAGTGCAGGGTCAAAGTGAAGGAGCTGTGGAATGTCTACCACAAGGTGTGGGAGGCAAACTGCCGCTCCGGTGCTGCGCCCACGAGCTGCCGGTTCTACAAAGAGCTGGACGCGATACTCAGTGGCAACATCACCTCCACCACGAAGGCCACTGTGGATACTTCAGTGGATCGCATGCCAGTTGAGATTGGACCGAGCCAGGAGGAGGAAATCTTGGATGAGGATGTGGAGGGGGACCCAGAGGTCAGAGATGCATGCAGCCAGGAGCTCTTCTCTACCCTGGAGGAGGCTAGCCACTCACAGCTGTTGGATGTTGGTGAAGCACAAACAGGAGAGAAGGAGAAGATTTTGGGAGTCGCTGAAGCGAGATGTTGGGGGCAGGAGGGTTGCAGAAAGCAGGCTTGTGGCTATATGACTTTTCTGCGCCACTCTGCCATCACTGAGGGGGGAACCATTGCTGCACACAGGCGAGCCACATAAGGGCCAGGGTGGAAGCTGCAGTCTTGGAGAAGACCCTCCCTTGAATCCCCGCTCACCATCAGCAGCGAGACATCTTCCATAATGAACACAGCCTGTGGAAAATGTGAGGACAGGAATTATTATCAGGCCCCCCTACAGTACTGGCTCTCCCCAAGAGTCACGTGCCCAGTGTACAGTAGGGTCCTGAAACACTGATTTCCTCTGCCCCTGTGGCTACTCACCATTTTGGGGGTCTCATGGCTCATGTGTGCTTGCCTGGGGTCAGCCAGTTAGTGACAGGTGTGTGAATAGTGGCTGTGTTTTAAATCACTGAATCAGTGTTTTGTGTGTTGCAAACAATACTGCTTCTGTAAAATGTTGCGTTTTGGCTTCACAGAGATGGCCTTGGGAGCCCAGCCTCCCTCTTTGTTATCGCCGGCTGAACGGCTGCGCAGAATTAAAAAGGGGCCATGAAGAACTAAAGAGGACTTTCTGTGTGAGATTGTGATGCACTCTGTGGCCAAGAAACAGGCATTGAAGGAGTGGCGAGAGAGAGAGAGAAGAGGGACCAAAAGGAGAACGCAGCATGCCAAAATGAAACCATGGAGTGGCTCTTAAACGTTATGGAGCACCAAGTTGACACACTCTAGATGATACTAGCACTGCAAACCAACCAGCTCTGCACCCACCCTCCCCTGCAGCCGTTATCACAAAACTCTTTCCCATGTGCCCCCCAGACACCACCAACACACTCTTATCAACCTCCTGGCTCCAGTCTGTACCCGTGGCATTCTACTCCTCCCCCTGTCACAGTCCAGCACTGCGGACTCCCAGTACCCACTGCACTCAACACCCTCTGAAGTACCCACTGCACTGTACTCCAAAGGAAAAGGTTGAATATGATCCCTGGACATACACAAATCTTTAACCATCCCGGGACCCGACCTCCTCCTGGGACCTTACCTTCCCTCATCCCCCTCAGTGATGAGGTGTTTTTTTGTTTGTCTCTCTCCTCCAGTTGTTGTTTTTAATAAAAGAATTGTGTTGGTTTGAAAGAAATCTTCATTCTATTAATTTAAAGCAAACAGAGCCTTGCAAAGCAACAGACAATTATCTTAAACTTTCATATTGCATCATCTTGCATTGCATGGGGAGAGGGATAGCTCAGTGGTTTGAGCATTGGCCTGCTAAACCCAGGGTTGTGAGGTCAATCCTTGAGGAGGTCATTTAGGAGACTTGGGTAAAAATCTGTCTGGGGATTGGTCCTGCTTTGAGCAGGGGATTGGACTAGATGACCTCCTAAGGTCCCTTCCAACCCTGATATTCTATGATTCTATGATCTGCACCAATCACAATCACCTCCTAGCATTAAAAGCACTGTACTACTGAGCATAGCAACAAATATTAGTGGCTTTCAGCTTCAAATTGCTGCCTCAAGGCATCCCTGATCCTTATGGCCCTGCGCTGCGCTCCCTGGTCTCTGGCTGTTCAAATTCAGTCTCCAGGCACTGAGTGTTAGCAGTCCAGCCCTGTATGGTTTTATAAAAACTTGATAATAAGTCAATATAATGTAACTGAGATGGTTTTAGAGAAAATACGGTAATAAGTGAATGTAACGTAACTGAGATATGCTTCATGCAAAAGGTCTCTTGTAAGGTATCATTACAAAGCTTATAATCTACTGAGTATGATCATCTGATTTGTATAAATGTACCACTCTTGTATCCAAAACTAGAAATATAAAATGTAACTCTGAGGGCCTATTGTAATTGTGTAAACTGTGGACCATTAATGATGGTTTGGAATCTTGATGACTCCCATTGTCTGCAGATGGCTGTATTTACTTGTGAGTCTTCCTGTATATGTGTGTGCTGGCAAGTGAGTAATGAAGTCTTGCAGTGACATGTGATCATGTCACCTGAACTGGAATCCATCTTTAACCTGGGGCTTTTCCAGTGAGGTGGGGGTGGAAACCCAGAGAGACAAAGAGTTCCCGCCTTATGCAAAAGATATATAAAGGGGGGAAGGGAACAGAGAGAGAGAGAGGGGCCATCATGAAGAATCCCCTAGCTACCACCTGAGCTGCAACAAGAGCTGTACCAGGGGAAAGAATTGTGCCCAGGCCTGGAAGGTGTCCAGTCTGAGAAAAAACTTACTGAAGCATCTCTGAGGGTGAGATTATCTGTATTCAGTTTGATTAGGCATAGATTTGCGCATTTTATTTTATTTTGCTTGGTGACTTACTTTGTTCTGTCTGTTACTACTTTGAACCACTTAAATCCTACTGTCTGTATTTAATAAAATCGCTTTCTATTTAGTAATTCACTCAGAGTATGTATTAATACCTGGGGGAGCAAACAACTGTGCATATCTCTCTATCAGTGTTATAGAGGGCGAACAATTTATGAGTTTGCCCTGCATAAACTTTATGCAGGGTAAAACGGATTTATCTGGGTTTAAACCCCATTGGGAGTTGGGCATCTGAGTGCTAAAGACAAGCACACTACTGCAAGCTGCTTTCAGGTAAACTTGCAGCTTTGGAACAAGTAATTCAGACCCTGGATCTGTGTCTGGAGCCAAACAGGAGTGTCTGGCTCAGCAAGACAGGGTGCTGGAGTCCTGAGCTGGCAGGGAAAACAGAAGCAGGGGTAGTCTTTGCACATCTGGTGGCAGCTCCCAGGGGGGTTTCTGTGATCCAACCCGTCACACTGCACCAATCACAATCACCTCCTAGCATTAAAAGCACTGTACTACTGAGCATAGCAACAAATATTAGTGGCTTTCAGCTTCAAATTGCTGCCTCAAGGCATCCCTGATCCTTATGGCCCTGCGCTGCGCTCCCTGGTCTCTGGCTGTTCAAATTCAGTCTCCAGGCACTGAGTGTTAGCAGTCCAGCCCTGAGCGAAGCTTTCACCCTTCCCTTCACAAGTATTAAGGAGCGTACCACACGCAGCTATAAACATAGGAATATTGTCATCGGTCAGGTCCAGCATCCCATATAGGCAGTACCAGCGGGCCGTTAAATGGCCAAAAGCACATTCAACAGTCATTCTGCACTTGTTCAGCCTGTTGTTGAACTGCTCCTTGCTGTTGTCAAGGTGCCCCATGTATGGCTTCATAAGCCATGGCGTTAAGGGGTAGGTGGGGTCTCCCAGGATCACTATGACTTTCCCTACGGTGATCTTCTGTTCCAGGAAGAAAGTCCCTGCTTGCAGCTTCCTGAACAGGCCAGTGTTCCAAAAGATGCGTGCATCATGCACCTTTCCAGACCAGCCTGCGTTAATGTCCATGAAACGCCCACGGTGATCCATAGAGCTTCTGGAGAACCACAGAGAAATACCCCTTCTGATTAATGTACTCGGTGGCTAGGTGGTCTGGTGCCAGCATTGGAATATGCATGCCATCTATCGCCCCCTCCACATTTATGGAAGCCCATCTGTGCAAAGCCATGCACAATGTCACACATGTTGCCTAGAGTCACAGTCTTTCAGAACAGGATGCAATTAATGGACCTGCATACTTCTGTCAATATGAGTCCAACTGTTGACTTTCCCACTCCAAACTGGTTAGCGACTGATCGGTAGCAGTTTGGAGTAGCCGGCTTCCACAGTGCAATCGCCATGTGCTTCTCCAATGGCAGGGCAGCTCTAATTCTTATGTCCTTGCGCTGCAGGGCTGGGGCAAGCTCATCACACAGTCCCATGAATGGGGCTTTTTTCATCCGAAAGTTCTGCAGCCACTGCTTGTCATCCCAGATGTGCATGACGATGTGATCCCACCACTCTCTGCTTCTTTCCTGAGCCCAAAAGTGGCGTTCCACTGTGGTCAGCACCTCCATGAATGCCACAAGCAATCTCATGTCATGTTAGCTCTAGAGAGCAGCATACTGGTCAACAGTTTGGGATCCATTCCTGCAGACCAAAGAGGCAGAGCATGCAGTACACAAACCATTGAAAGATGGTGACAATGCAGACGGAAGCACGGGGACTGCTGGGATGTGAAGCAATGCCTCATGAGGCATTGAGACAGGACCCAGGATGCCCCACAACCCCGTCCACCTTCCCACAACTCTTCATGGCAGAAGAGGAAGAGATGCTCTGTGGGATAGCTGCTCAGAGTGCAACGCTCTGAATATCGCTGCAAGTGCCACAAGTGTGAACACGCTATTGCGCAGGCAGCTGACAGTATGAACACACAACAGCGGTTTCCCTTCAGCGCTCTCTGAGCGGCGCTATAACTGCCGGCGCTATAACTCTGCCAGCATAGACATACCCACCATTAGGTATTGTCTCTTATGCAGAGAATAAGGTCCAGATTTTCCATTTTTCAGCACCAGGAGTTAGGACAAGAGTTCCAGTATAGCGCATCTCCAGTATTTAGGCAGGTAAATAAGAGGTAGGTTTTCAAAAGTGCTCAGTATCCAGTAGTTTCCATTCGGATCGGTTTGCCCAGACTTTCAGAAGCGCTCAGCTCCCATTTAGGCAGTTAAATGAAGAGACAGATTTTCAAAAGTGCTCAACACCCAGCAGCTCCCATGAAAATCGTCGCTTAAGATACCTAAATGAGAGTTGTTGAGCTCCTACGAAGGCCTGACCTCTCACAAGAGCTTCCAACACGCCATTCCTTCCTCATAGTAGTATGTGACCTTATAGAGAGGGGGTCTAGGAAAATGTTTTGAAACCCCATGCTACTTGGGACCATCTACTTTATACCAAAGGCAAATGATTTGTTCTTCAGAAGTACATGTATTAGTCAAGGGAAAAAGTCATCCCTTGCAGGAGTGAATTATTCGTATGGGGGGGGGGGAGGGGCTCTGAATTCCAGCTGAGAAGCAGGGAAATGTCTCACATTTTGATACTGCAGCACTTTGGTAGCAAAGATACACTGCCCAATGCCTAGAATTAAATTCTGTCCTCAGATATGTACATGCAACTCCCATTGACATCAGAGAGCAAAATTGACTACAAGTGCTGAACTTGGGGCATATTCCTGGTACTTGTGCTTTGTTTCAGACATCAAGCAAGACACAAACAATACAAGTATATTAATTTATTTATAACACTCCAAGGAGATGGCCAAAACATTTTGATTTTAAATAAATAATGCATGTGAAGTCCAGAAAGCATAAAAAAGGGGGCAGAGAGAATACAAGAAATTTTTTACTTTTATTTCTCCAAGATGGTAGGTGCTGCGATTGCTGGAGCTCTGCTATTGGCTGAGTGTCACAGTGTGGATAGAGCACTGAGTTGGGACTCAGGAAACTTGGGTTCTAGTCTTGGCTTTGCCACTGGCCTGCTGAGGGACCTGTGGTAAGTCACATACCTCTCAGTGCCTTGGTTTCCCCATCAGTAAAATGTGGATAATGATAGTGACTTCCTTTGTAAAGTACTTTGAGACCTACTGATAAAAAGACTGTATAAGAACTATGCATTATTATTTATTCACATGACCCCATGAGGTAAGCCAAGGGAGTTGTAGACCATATATTACAACACTTTAAAAAAACAAAAGACTGACTGACTGGTGTTTTTAGTACCCGGGGGAAAGTAATGCTCCTTTGAACTGAAAATATGACTTCCCCTGAGCTCTGTACCTCAATGGCAGCTACTTTTCAGCCCAAGTATACACACACATCTGTATCCGTGAATGACACGGCTAGAGTACCTGGCTGCAGTGTTAATCTACAACTGGTGTAAAAACAGTTAGGATAATTGACATCCAGAATTACAAAAGCGGGTGTGGAGTGTTGTCACTACCACAAATTATTTCAAACCACTGATAGCAGCTTTTCCTGTAAAATTACTAATCTGGCAGAATTTGAAGCAGGTCTGCTGCTGTGAAGGTTCAAATGGAGCTGACATGGCCACAACCGGTGTGGGAGCACTTCCAATAGGATCACAACAGTGCTCCAGGCACCAAAGTCAAGTTCAACAATGGAAGCTTGGACAGGAGAGGAGAGGGTCTCACACAGAGAGGAAAGGAGAATGAGAGGAAGAACAGGAGACAGGAGGGGCAGGAGAAGAGTGGAGGAGACAGCAGGAAGGAAAGAGGGAGCTGTAGAAAAGGGGCAGGAGAAGGAAGCAGAGGGTGGCAGCAGGAGAATGGAAGTGAAGGGAAGACTGGAGGTTGGAGTGGGTACAACGGAAGAGTGGCCTCCCTCCTCCCCATTCCTTTTTTTCTACAAGTTTGAGAAGGATTTGACCAGGAAAGTTCCCCATCCTCAATATTTCTCATATTTGTGGGAGAAACAGGAGACAAAAGGATCAGGTTGGAAAAGGCCAATCCGTCTCCTACTTTTTCCCTTACAGCAGAAGAAAGCATTGGGCATTGGCACTCCCCTTTCACTTCTCCTCTTCATGTGTGGGGGTGAAGAACTGGGCTATGAGACGGCACATGCCTCCAGCTTTTTCTCTGCTTAAAGTGGGAGGGGGAACATGATCGGCATGTGAGACAACTCCCTTTTTAATGTGTGTGTTGAGTGGGCACAGGCTATGGAAGGCCATCCTCATTTCTCTCCATCAATGGAGAAAATGGGCCAAAGGCACCTAGCTGTGTCTTATGGGGAAGAGAGCACCATGGGGGCAGCATCCATGTAGGAATGGATGTCTCTGCATCATGTGCATATTGGAGTTCTGGATATACAGTGGAGGAGGACCCCGAACAGTTTAATGGTGAGTCTCTTATTCTGAGGGGGGAATTATATAGGGGTAGCACAAAGGTGACATTTAACTACAGGGGTAGTGAGTCATAGTCATCTTGCTGCCCATGGATGGAAGTGTGTTGGGCAAAGAAGAGAAGAACCTCCTCCCCAACCTTCTGATATCACCTAAAAGAGATATTAAGGGAGCCAGGATACCTCCTGTGGACCTTGTTTCTCTCCTCTGAGTGTTGGCCATTTTACTATATGGTGCCCTAAACTAGATGTGATTCTCAGATTCCCCAACCACAGCCAAATACAGTGGAATAATTTCCTCCCTTGTTTTACTTGACAGTCCTACAAGCACAACTCCGTTTAGTTTTGCCTCCTTTTAGAGAACATCACATAACTGACTAATACGTGACAAGGACTAATGACTCACTGTATCTTCTACTGCAACCCGCTCCCCCAGTTCCCTCTCTATGGAATGCTATGGCTGCCAAGCCACTATTATCCCATTCTGTAGTCATCTTACAGAACCCTGTCTTACATTGATCCTTATTTAATCTTACTTCACTCATTCCATCTCATTTCTCTGATTCATTGAGGTGGCATGGGTTAGTCAACAGTGCACTGGACTGGGAGTCAGGAGACTGAGATTCTACTCTAGCTCTGCCACTGAATTACTGTGTGACCTTGAGCAAACAGCTTCACATCCCTGTGCCTCTTTTCCCCCCTCCCAGCTTTTGTATGCATACTGTAAGCCTTTCAGAGCAGGATCTGTCTCTAATTAAAGGTACGTCTACATTACAAGTGCTATAGTGGCACAGCTATGGAGCTGCAACTACGGGCACTTAACTACAGGGTAGCATAGACACTTACTACAGTGACAAGGGATTTTTCTGTTGCTGTAGTAAATCAACCCTTGACAACCTAGCTGCATCTACAGTGGAGGTTAGGTCATACTAACTACATCACACAGGGCATGAAATTTTTCGCAGCCCTGGGTGATGTAGCTAGGCCAATGTAATTTTTAGGTGTAAACCAGGCCTAAGTGTACATACAGTGCCTAACACAATGAGACCCTGATCTTGGTTAAGGAATATAGGCACTACTATAATACAAATAATAATACTATCATGATATTTTTGATCCTCCAAAGAGTGTGCGATCTCTTCCAATCGTATATTTTCAGTGCATATGATTTAATGTATTCTCTGCTCTATCCTATATGTAAAGTTAAGATTTTGTCAGTTATTTTTAGTAAAAGTCATGGAGAGGTCACAGGCAATAAACGAAAATTCACAGAAGCCTGTGACCTGTCCTTGACTTTTAATAAAAATAACTGTGACAAAATGGGGCTCAGCTGAACCCTGCTGCGGGAGGGGAGGAGGGACCCGGCATCTGCCATCGCTGCTGCTGACAGCTCTGGGGTCCTCTGGGTGTCTGTGGCAGCTGGGAGCTCCAGGTCCCCTGCCCCCCACGGCAGCTAGGAACTGTGGGGGGCCCCTGTCACCCACAACAGCTGGGAGCTCCAGGTCTCCCCTTGGCAGCTCAGAGCTCCAGGACCCCTGGCGGCTGACAGCTCCAGCCCCAGGGCTGAAGTGGAAAATGTCACAGAAGTCATGGATTCCGTGACTTCCGTGACATAATCTTAGCCTTACCAGTAAGATGTTCATGAAATAAATACAGTGGTATTAAGTATTGGGGGTAGCCGTGTTAGTCTGTATCCACAAAAACAACAAGGAGTCCGGTGACACCTTAAAGACTAACAGATTTATTTGGGCTTAAGCTTTTGTGGTAAAAAAAACTCATTTCTTCAACGATGCCACCGGACTCCTTGTGTTTTTACAGTGGTATTGGTTCCTAAAAATGGACCCAACTCAAAATCTCCTTTCAGCTTAACATTAAAGCATTCATAATTATTTTCCATTGTTTAATTCTGGAGGCAATTATGTATGCACGATATACAGGTAGTTGAAGATAAAAGTAATAGTTGCAGCTAATTCATATTTTTTAAAGTTTTCCTCTCCGTATTTTGTGAAACGATATCAAATCTAATGCATTATTTATTTATATATATGTATTGTGCCGACTTATGCCTGATGATACCGGGAGGGGGGGCAAAATGTAAAGGAGGGGCTTTGTGACTGCCCCATGTGTCACCCCTGGGAGGAATCTTCCAGCCCCACTTCCCTGGGCCAGAGCAACCAATCCTGCTGGTTCCTGGGAGGCTGGGGCCATAGGAGTGAGGAGCACGTGTCTCTGGGCCAAGCCGGCTGGCGCAGTCCAGACTCATAGCACCAGTGTCTCCCCAGAGCTCCCACGCCCTCACAGACACCTCAGCAAGGGAAGGGGTGCGGGCAATGGCCCTACCTCTGGCTAAGCAGAGGGACCCAGCTCTCAGCACCTTCCCCAGCAACCCCCCCTGCCCTGCATCCAGCCCGGAGCCACCGCGCTCTCCCCACCCCATCAGAGTTGCGGGGGGGACGGGACTCTGTTCTTCTCCTGTTGCACCTCCCTCACCCTGGCACTTCCAGCTCGCTTGCCCCTCCCCTCGGCAGCTGGGCCCAGGTGGGGCAGAGCCGCTTCTCACGCCAGCGCAACACTTGTCTATAAGAGAGCTCAGCTGGAGAGGCAGGCCGTCTGCTCCCCATCTGGGCCAATCAGCCAGGGATAGGAACCAAGTGAGCCGGAGTCCCTCCTCCACATGTTTCTGGCTCACTCAGCCCCTGTTCCCGGCAGCCGGGCAAGGAGTGGGCCACTGCCACCTCCCCCACCAGGCTTTTTCGCAGACAGCCACCCTGAGCAGAGTTAGATGGCCTGAGAAGCAGCTCCGTCTCGCCCCCTCAGCTCCCCGCCTGGGCCCAGTTGCCCAAGGCAGGGGCCGAGTAAATTGGGAGTGCCGGGGGGGGGGGGGGGGGGGGAGTGGAGGGGGAAGTGCAGAAGGAGAAGGACAGTGCTACAGTGCTGCCATCCCCGGTGGCAGGCAGAATACAGCAAGCCCTGCAAGGGCAGCTCAGCAGTCACTGAAATCTGGGAGGGGACACTTGACCCCGCATGCCCCCCCCTACACTGTGCTAGGTGCTGTACAAACACCTAACAAAAAGACAATCCCTGCCCTAATCTACATATAAAACGAGAGACAACAGATGGGTTAAAGCTGAGAAATAGAATCAATTATATTTTCTTTATTTATTTAGCTTGTTATTGGAGTTGGGCAAGAAACAGTTTTCCTGTTCTGTGAGAATTTTCAAGATTTGGCCATTTTTTCTTATCCTGAATCAGGACAAAAAAAAAAAAATCAAAATCTCCATTTTTCATGAACCAAAAATCTGGAAAAAAATTCAGATCAGATCAACCAAGGCATTTCCTTTGGATAATTTTGAAGCAGGGGCGCCGGACCAGAGTGGGCCAGGAGTCCGTGGCCTCATCACTTTTTACCAGCCATAAGGGAGAGCAACGGGGGGAAGGGGACAGAGAGGAGGGAACAGGGGGCGGGACCTCGGGGGAGAAGGGATGGCGTGGGGGTGGGACCATAATTCGGGCCCATGTCACCCCCTCCCCCCTTTTAGGGAGCGTCTGCTGTTTCTGTTTTGAAGTGACACTTATTGATCGTATGCTGTGTTGTTGTAGGCATGTTGGTCCCAGGATAATAGACATTGGTGGGATGAGGTAATATTTTTTATTGGTCCAACTTCTGTTGGGGAGAGAGACAATCTTTTGAGTTTACACAGAGCTTGTCTTCAAGTTTTCCAGACCTGAAGAGCTCTGTGTGGCTCGAAAGCTTGTTTCTCTCCCCAACAGAAGCTGGTCCAATAAAAGATATTACCTCACCCACCTTCTCTCTCTTTTTGATTTTGACTGTTTATTATTATTATTATTTTTTACTATAAATGAACTTAAATTTCTCAACAAAAAGTCATTTCAAACCCCAAAATAGATCTTTTCATTCCAAAAATGTTGACAATTTCCCCAAAAAATTTCCAAAAGTTTTTCAAAACAGGAAATTTGTCAATAATGACCTTTTCTCATGAAAAGTTTCAGTTTTACAAATCAGCATTTTCCAATGAAAAGGTCATTTAATCAAAAAAATTCCTGACCAGCTTTACTTGTTATCCTATCAAAGAAAGACACAGGTCTTTGTAAATCAGAAAGTCAATGGAGCTACACTGATTTATACAAGCTGAAAATTTTGCCCTCTAAGTACATTTGATATGATCTAATTTTGATGAACCCGTGGTGACTAGTATTTATCAATTTATTTTCCTCCAGAATATTCAGAAATTGACTGTTTTATAAGTGATTCTAATAATTTACCAGATACTGAAGTTAATATTACTGGTCACTAATTGTCAGGGTACCTTTGATTTTCTCTGCCTAAAAATTACAGCTCTGCTATAGAATCATAGAATATTAGGGTTGGAAGGGACCTCAGGAGGTCATCTAGTCCAATCCCCTGCTCAAAGCAGGACCAGTCCCCAAATGGCTCCCTCATGGATTAAACTCACAACCCTGGGTTTAGCAGGCCAATGTTCAAACCACTGAGTTATAAGGTTAAGATCAGCTTTCTGTTTAAATCTTGACTCTTAGTGCTCTAAAATCCATATAATTAATCAGATTGCCTTGAAATTTGGTGTTCCTTATGCGGTCATTGAAGTTTGTTAGTGAGCCAACTTTAAGCCCATTTGACCAACGGGTTCCTGAGATATATATACAGTGCTGTTTTCTCTCAAAGTTGACAGACCCTGGTGACTTTTTTTGTTAATAGATAGAGATCAAACCAGGGCTCAAAGCATCGCACCCACATGTCCAACACTCAAGGGCACCCACTAGCCCTTTGGGAGAAATCAAATTAAAACATTATTTGAAAAAGATTTTGCTTCTCCAGTTAGGATCCTCACAAGCTTCATGTGTTTATTCTCAATCCTAATAGATTACAATCAGCATGCACACATAGAGGTGTTAACAGGATTGTTAGCCCCAAAAATCAACACCAGGTGGGTACTTTAAGACCTTTTGAACCTAACCCAACCAGGTCTAAGTCCCACTCTGGGCAGAAGTCTGGAAAAGGCTGGGAGGCATATTGCTAAAATTTGTCTGTTAAGGGCGGGGGAGGGGGGGTTGTTTGTTTTTAATTTTGGGGGAGGGTAATCAAAGTATTTTTGTAAAAAAAAATTAGACACGCAAATGCTTACTGGTGGGGGAGGGGTATTTAGAGTGGGGTGAGAGGACTTTGGGGCTGCACCAAGGGGAGGGGGTAAATGGGAATGGGTATGAGGGGGTAAGAAGGGCTGAGAGAGTCAGGTGAGGGGGGCAGAACGCTGGGAAGGGGACATGGAGATGCATGGCAGGGGAACTGGGAGAGAATAGGGGTAGGGGCAGCGATCAGTCCCACATTCTCTCCTTTTCTGTATGTGCCAGGATCTGTGGGGGTCTAAGCCCCTCTCCCTATCCCACATGTGATCTGGGGGTCCCCATCCCCACTGGTGGTGTCTGAGCCCTGCTTCCTGCCCCTGTGAATGTGCCAGGATGGGGGGGAGGGGGCTCTGCCCATCTATAGGGCTGTGGTTCCCCTTCCTTGCCTCCCTTGTGTAAGCCAGGTTCTGTAAGGGTCTGGTCTTTCTGGGCGTGTCTGAGCCCCACTCCCTGCCTGCATGTGTGTGGCAGGACCTGAGGGCCCCTGTGGGCAGTCTGGCACCTATCCCTACCCCTACCCCCTTCATCTGAGACAGGCTGGGAGGTTTACTTTACTTGGAGCATTTGAGTCCCTCTCCCTACCCCCGTGTGAGCCGCCAGGATCTGGAAAAGTCCTACCTCTCTGGGTGGGGAAGGGGGAAATTAGAACAGATATGTTCAGACCATACACCAAGAACATACTGCTGAGACTGGGGTGAGGAGCTGAGAATGGGTATGCTTGACACATATCAGAAAGTCTCCAACACTGGGACGGGAACACCCACTGACATGAATGGAGCAGTGCGTGCATCTCAGAGCAATTTGTTTCATCTCCATGGGGCGTTGTTCTCTTTCAACTGAAAACGTCTCATTGAGATGAATGGGCCACTTAACTCTCTGGGCCTACAATTTTGAAGTTTGAAATCCAGGCTGGGCAGAATCTGAGAATGAACTGTAAACATTTGGGGAAGATCTGCCTCTCAAGGTGGGTGGTTGTGGTGGTGGTGGGTTTTTTTTGTTGTTGTTTTGTTTTTAAGAGATGTAATCTGAGTACAGCAGATTATTCAGAAGGCTCTGGCACCCTTTTTGAAAAGAAAATACATTACTCGTGAATGCTCAGTGGGAGGGGAGGGTGATGGGAGTGCAAGGGTAGGTGCCAATAGGGGAACTGGGGTTTGGGTCTGCAGCAAGGGATGTGGGTATTATGGGGAAAGGGATACATGATAATGGGGGAGAGAAGAGGTGTTGGGGGAACTCATGTAAGGAGAAGGGATAAAGGAGAGAGGAAGGGGAGAAGACAGGAGGGGTTGGAGAATAAATGAGGTAGCACAAGAAGTTGGTGGTTTAGGGATAGGGAGATCCTGTCAACCCTGAATTCTCCCCTTCTGTGTGTAGTCTGGGATTTGGGGGGCCCTACCCCTCTGCAGGGGTCTGAGCTCCTCTGCCTGATTGCTGTGTGTTCTGGGATCTGGGGTGGGAGGACTGAAGGTAACATAAATGTAAACATCTGAAATCCAGGAAATGAATAGTTAAAATATAGGTCAACCTTGTGTAGTTTGAGGGGGCTGGCCAACATGTGTTTGGGGAGAGGCCTACTTTGGGGTGGACTAGGTTGGACTGGGGCATGGCTGGGGAAGCCTGGCTGAAGCAAGGGCAGGAGACCCAGCTGGGAGTAGGTAGTGTGAGTGAGGGATCTACCTCAGTATGCAGCTTGGGTGAAATGACCAAGATGGCATGTGGCCCTCCACTGATCTGCTGCTATGATATGTGTTTCCAGCAGCACAGGGCAGGAGCAGCAAGGAGCAACTTCTTACATGTTAATGGCTTATGCAGTGTACCCAGGGGAGGATTAACAAATTTGCCACCCCAGGCCGTCAAAAAATTGCCCCCCCCCCCCAGCTCACCTCCGCTCCCCCGCGGCAAGCCGGGGAGGGAGGGGGGAGAAGGGGAGTTGTGGCGCGCTCAGGGGATGGCGGCAGTGGAGCAGGGGTGAGCTGGGGCAGGGAGTGGTTCCCTGCCCCCCCGCCCCCAAGAGTTACTCCCCATGCCCTCCGGCCCCAGCTCACCTCCACTATCCCCCGAATGCACAGCTACTCGCTTCTCCCTCCCTCCCAGCACTTTTGCGTAGCAAGCCTGGGAGGGAGGGGGGAGAAGGGGAGTTGCGGCGCGCTCGGGGGATGGCGGCGGCAGTGGAGCAGAGGTGAGCTGGGGCGGGCCGGGGAGCGGTTCCCGGCCCCCCGTTACTCCCCTCGCCCGCAGGGCCTAGCTCACCTCTGCTCCGCCTCCTCCGAGCGTGCTGCAACTCGCTTCTCCCTCCCTCCCAGCGCGGCAAGCCTGGGAGGGAGGTAAAAGGAGGGAAGCGCAGCGCGCCTGGGGGAGGAGGCAGGCCGGGGATTTGGGGAAGGGGCGGTGTTGGGGAGGGGGCAAGAGCAAATTTGCCGCCCTAGACCTAGGCCTTGTTGGCCTAGGCGATAATACACCGCTGAGTGTACCTAATGACTTAATGGCATGGGAAGAGGTGGGGGATCTGGAAATGTTGGTGAAGGGACTACATGTTGCAGGGAATGGTGGGGTAGAGGTGGAGAAGGAGAGAGATATCAGTCTTTTCTCACACACTGAGAGTTACTATAACAACCATGTCATAAAACTGGCAAGGATTTGGGCCATAGGCCATGGATGAGAGTTCTCTCCCTGGCCCTGGTAGCAACTACACATTTCAAAGCATGATCATTATCCCCATTCCTCTGTAACAAAATGTACAGGAAGGGGGAGGAGCATGCAGGAATCCCATAGCAACCACGTGGAAAGACCACTGGACTGGGATTATTCCTAGTTCAGCCATTGGCTTGCTGGGTGACTTTGGGCAGTCACATAATTGCTCTGTACCTCAGTTTCCCATCTGTCAATGGAAATGATGTAAAATTCTTTTAGATCTACTGGTGAAAAGCACTATATAAAAGCTAGGTCTTTTGATTATTACTTACCACAAAAACACATCAACTGCAAACCAAGGTGAGAACTACAGCTGCCTAAATGACCATTAATTCCTTCCAACAAACAATTCTCTTATCGTTAAAAAAAAAACTAGGAGATTAAATGGCAAAAACCTTGGTTAACAGAGTTCAGGTTACCCAGTGATAACTCATGTCCTTCCGGAATGTTGAGTTCAGCAAAACTCAAACTTCTGAAAAACCAGAAAGTACAGAAAATAACTGCCCTCTTCGAGTGATACTCCACAACTCTAATAATACACATATTTGCACACTACCTTTTCATTGTAATGGGCAGGTGCTACCTGCTAGCCCTACTCTCAAACACTGATCCTACTCCTCCAACAGAATATCATGGTTTTAAAATTTAACATCCACTTCATACCCCTTTACAAATCCCTTCACTTGCACACAGGATATCACCTAAACCTATACTTTCCCCTGCTCATTGTTAAATCCACTGACTGCTCTCGTATCCTAACTTACTATTAACAATACCCATCCGCAGTGCCCTGCTACTGACACAACCTACACAAATGATTCAGGCTCGACCCCCAAGGTATATAAACACCTCTTTCCTCTGAGAACACACATGGAGGGAGATTCAGACCCAGATCTCCTTATACTACTAGCCTTCAACTACCTGAAGGGGGGATTCCAAAGAGGATGGAACTAGGCTGTTATCAGTGGTGGCAGATGATAGAACAAGGAGCAATGGTCTCAAGTTGCAGTGGGGGAGGTCTAGGTTGGATATTAGGAAACACTATTTCACTAGGAGGGTGGTGAAGCACTGGAATGGGTTACCTAGGGAGGTGGTGGAATCTCCATCCTTAGAGGTTTTTAAGGCCCAGCTTGACAAAGCCCTGGCTGGATGATTTAGTTGGGGTTGGTCCTGCTTTGAGCAGGGGATTTGACTAGATGACCTGAGGTCTCTTCCAACCCTAATACTCTATGATTCTATATCACAATCACAGCTCTTCCAAGCTGCTCCAACTTATTCCTGCTCCATTCAGTACAGCTACACCTAACACAGTGGACTGCAGCTGGAGTGCATGCAGATAATTCCCAGTGGGACAGAGTTACGGTTGCATGGTTGTTTACTTTAACTCTGTATTTCCTTGTTTTCAGAAGTTTGTATTTTGCTGAACTCAACATTCTGGAAGGGCATGAGCTATTACTAGGCAACCTTAACTCTGCACTAACAAAGATTTTTTCCATTTAATAGGTATTATATTTGGCTGCCTTTCCAGTCCCCTGGTACCTCATCTGTCCTCGTTGTGTTCTCAAAAACATCAATAGTACAGACACTTCTTCTCTTAGTTCCTTTGGTACTTTGAGGTCTGCTCATGGTATGAAATTTTTCACAGCTAGGGCAACCAAATAGACCCTTATTTTGTGCCTTTGCCATTCTGACTGTAATCCTTATTCTCTCCCCAATACTTATTTCCATTTTGTCCTAATTTCATTTAAAGGTCATTAAAAATACATTGAAAAATATGGCAACAAACTGTTAAGGGAACCAGCCATTTCCCATTTCGTCATTTGCTATCTTCCTCATCTGATTTACACTACCCATCTAACATTATCATTGCCTCTTTGACCTTGCTAGTTTGGGTTTAGTTATAACTGTGTCCTAGCTGTGTCGCACAGCAATTACATTTGAATTTTGTTTATAGTGAGTAATGTTGTAGTCCATATTAGCAGCATTGTATATTAGAAATAGGTGCCATGAACATTTTAATATGATTTTATAATCTACTAGTAATTCCTTACTTTGACATTTGTATATTTGCTAATTTTAAGGATCGAGGATCAGTTTGAGTGAGCAATGAAGGTCATGCAGGTTAATAATGAATGCTGAATTGTGTGGCAGTGGGGAACTGGCAAGATCACTTAAAGATTCATTTCCAGACCTTCTATATATTTTGAAAATTATAGATTTTTATTTTGGTAAAGAAACTAATTTAGGTTGGGGAAAGGGCTAGCTGGATTGGACTGAAACACTACTTCAACTTTATCACCTTTTCAAGATTGTTTTTCGTGTGTTAATTTCCTTGTTTATAATGAATGCTAAAAGTTTAAACTGGGGTCTATAACTGGGGATAAAGCCTGCAAGAAGAAAGTCCTGCTCTTTCAGATTTTATGAGGGCCACCAACATGTGGTTCCCCTCGTCCATGTGAGATCTCAGGAGGATCAGTTTGCCTATAGGGAAAGTAGTGGGGTGCAGTTGAAAAATCAGGCTTATAGGCCTGTTCCAAAGCCCATTGAAGTTGACATGGAAAGAGTCTCATTGATTTCAATAGGTTAACAATCAGGCCCCTAAACATGAAGCTTCCCATTAATTACTGAATGGCCCGTTGCTTGTTTGTTTCCATTATCCTCTAAGCATTTAGGCCCAGATCCACAAAGATATTCAGGCTCCTAGCTTCCATTGAAATGTAATCCAGTGATTTTTTTCCCCTCTCCTATTATTTTAGTAGAGATAGAAGCTAAAATTATGGGATTGAGTTGCCATAATCTGTTCTGTCTGAAAATTGGGTCTATATGTATGACTTTGGGCACCTCCTCATTCTCTACAATTTTTCAAAAATGTAGATCACCAGGACATTGTCATTATCCAATTCCCTTTATTCTCCGAGATGCATATCATCCAGGCCAGCTGATCTGTGTACATTTGAATTTTCCTAGTGTTCCCTTACTTCACCTTTTTCAGGAGACAGAATTTCAAGATCCTCCTTCCTTACTCATTCAGGCCTCAAACTTCTTTTCTTTTTCTTTTTTTTTTGGTACTGTAGCTGGATTTTAAAAGCATTCAGTGTCTCAGTAATTTCTGAGTCATCATTATTTTACTGAAGTATCTACTCCTCCCTTGTACTTCTATCTTCCCTGACATAGTCATAAAAACTCTTCACATTCCCATTAACCTCTTTAGCTATAGCATTAAGTTACTTTACCTCCCTGCCCTTTTCCCTGCTTTTAGCATTCCTTTTTGGTTGCCTCCCCCTTTTCATTTCCAGTGCAGCTTTTATTTTTAAACTTCAGAAGTTTGAGCCCACATTGACTGCTCTTAGGCCTGGTCCACACCTAAAACAGAATACCCCTGAGGTGTAGTTAAGCCAATTTAAGCTCCAGCATAGACAGCACTAGGTCAACAGAAGATTTCTTTTGTCAGCCAAGCTACCTCCTCTCAGAGAGGTGGATTTACTGCAGCATCAGAAGAACCCCTTCCGTCACGGTCATAAGTGACTACACTACAGCGCTACAGTGGCACGGCTGTGCAGCTGTAGCATTTCTAGTGTAAACATACCTTGAGTACTTCAGGGCTTGTTTTTTTCCAGGGAACTATAGTCTATTGATTATTATTAATTTGTATTATTGTAGAATCTAGAAGGCCCGGTCATGGACCAGAACCCCATTGTACTAGGCACTGTATGAACATAGATAGTTGTTCCTTGGTTTTTCATTTCCTGTAATCTTACTCCAAAGAATTTCTTTCCCACAGTCTCAGTTATTATACTGTAACTCCTTTGGATTGTTAACATACTTGACATGTAGCACCACCCTCCATCTCTGCTTCCCTTCCTTTGTCCTGAGTCTAGATTATACCTGTAAACAGAGTATGCTGAAGTCCTGCCTTTTACTGGGGCTCAGTTATTTAAGGGAAAGGAATTCTGGGAGGTGTAGTTTTCCAGGAGAGATGAACAGAAGGTGTCATTCCAGATCACATGACAGAGTGTCATGTGATGGTCAAATTATAAATACAACTTCTCTTGGATCATTAGGAGAGGAGGGCTGAAGGTGAGATGTAGAGAAGAGAAACATGCAGGCCAGGAAAAAGCTTGCAGCAATATAGTGCTGGAGGCCTAGTGCTGGGGCCAATTCCCAGGCCGGAGGCATCCAGTGAAGAAGGGAAAGAAAAAAGTTTCCTCCCACTTCAGCCATGCATCATTAGGGTAAGGTATTGTGTAATCTGGTCATAGAAAAAGGACTATTGAGTGAGCCTGGGAGGAGAAAAGCCTATGGATTTACACCCTTGGGTCAACAGGGTGTATTGGTGGTTGCAGCCTGGGGTTGGGCATCTCTGCTTCAAGAGATGAGGAGGAGGACGACTATATTGTTGCTAGACTTTTCTGGTGCCCTAAGAAGGGAAGGATTCTAACAGGTTTGGATGGAGGGATAAACTCCAATATAACCCATCCATGAGTTACCCATTGGCAAGAGATGGCTGTGTGCCCACCAGGAGACTAACACCATCCTGTTTTCTTTATCTGGGGCACAGACGACTCCCTGTGTCTCTTCTTTCTGTCTAGTGGCTCCTTCCTCTCTGTCACCTTGGCCACTGGTTTGGATTACTTTCTGCCTTCCTCCCCGTGATGGAGTTTACAGATCCAACACTAAGGCTAAGGGAGTGATGGAGCAGTACTGAACCAAGAAGGCCATGCCTCTCAACAGCTGCAGAGCTTGCTCCAAATGGAGAGTCTGCTTAAAAGAGGACTCTGGCTGGAAAGCAGGGAGAGAGTGAGGGAGAGAATGCCTGCAGGAAGGCAGCAGCTTCTGGGACAGAGGGATCTACAGGGCAAGGGTCTGGACTGTGGGTAAGACCTGACTGGGAGGCCAAGGGCCTTGAACCCCTTTTCTTTCCACCTTCTCCCGGACAAGGGGAAATAATTGGATACTAAAGAGTGAGCTGAGAAGCCCCAACTGACTGACTGAATCATTGAGACTGTGAGCAACCCTTCACTGTGAGGGAAGCGGAGTGTGGGACCATGCCCCAAACTGAGGAGAGAACAGGGGAGGTAGGAAATGGTCCAGAGGAGGCTGGTCTGAGATACCATCTAGAGGGGACTGAGACTTTTCTCACCCCTTCCCCCACTGGGCTGGGACCTGATGGAGAGGGAGGGCCCAGGTCCTGCTTCCCTCTCCTCCAACTGACCAGGGAGCACTGGGGGACAGCAGACTATACCTCAGTTGCTAGGCCCTGAGATTGCCCAGTAGGGCCATCCCAAGTCTCTGGGAGACTGCTGAGCTGCAACTTCCTGGCCCAAAGTGAAGCCTGCTACACTCCCATTCTCAGCCTATTCCCGCTCCTTATCTGCCTCCTCTTCAACGGTAGAATATCTATTGCTGACAAGTAAGATGAAAGACATCATAGATGTTTGTTCTCTTCCCATCTTTCTTCGTTGCATGATTGAGATTTTTAAAACTGTCTAGAGGAATAATTTGAATGGAAAAACCCCTTAAATTGTTTTGAAAACCTCAACCTGCACTTGGTCACCTAATTTCTTGCTTTTCCAGAATTATCTAATACACTATTTCAACTTGCAGTGTCTCTGATGGCTCTTCCCTTTATGCACAGTTTCCGTTTGACAAGTACAGGTTACTCCAGCTATTGGTGATGACAAGTCAAGGAGTGTTTCTGTGACTTCAGGGTTGATATTTTATTCTTCCCACACAGGATTTTTTCTTTTTCTTCCAGTAAGTGTCAAGATTTTGTCGCATTCTATAAAAGCATGAAAGCTGAGAGAGCTTTGCCTAGTATTACAAATAATTAATGGTCTACAAATGACTTGAAGTTGTTCCCAAAACCAAAAGCAATCCAGAGCTCTTCAAAAGCTAGGTCGTGCATAGCAAGCTTGATTCCACCAGTGCCTAATATTCTTCAATATCTTAAACCCAATCAGGCTTTAGGCCAAGTTAGAATATGAAGTCAGCACTTGTGGCACCCAGGATGATCTACTCTTGGCTGTGAACAGAGATCAGTCTCTAATGCTATTGCTCTTAGATATGTTGTGGCCTTCGACACCTCTACTCAGAAGACTCTCCTAGCTCATCTGTGGGACCTGGCAGAGGAAGCTGGTCTTTTGTTAAGCTATCTCCATTCTTTCCCCTTTCAGAATTCTAGAGTGGTAATGGGTAGCTGCCCATCCTCACCAAGGACCCTAACTGAACACTGCTAGAGGATTCAGTCCTGTCACTTCTTTCATTGAACGTATGTTAGTCTACCAAAGGAGATTGTAAGATGTTGTGATCTTTATGCCAAAGACATCCACCACCACCGTTCTTTCTTGTCAACTGCAGACATTCTTATGTTCCCATGTCTGGAAGAAGTAGGGAGAAGAGTGGGGGTTGGCTCAATTCAATCCAAGCAAAAGAGAAGTGATGCAAATTGGTATAAAGCAACACTCTGAGGAGGGAAAGTCTGGAACCACCTCTCCAGCTGAGATCCTATGCCCCCCAGTTGTCAAGGTGGGGCACTCTTCTTCTGGACTTCCATAGAGCAGCTATGGCCAAAAATGCCTTTTACCATCTACAGATGGCCAGGAGCCCTTTTCTGCTGGTTGTTGAACTAGCAACAGAAATTCACATCTTTGCCAACTCCAGTCTATGTTGTCATAATACACCACACCTAGGTGTAACCATGAAGGCCCCCTAGAAGTTAAATTGTGTACAACAGAGGTCAGCAACCTTTCAGAAGTGGTGTGCCGAGTCATCATTTATTCACTGTAAAGTTTCACGTGTCAGTCATACATTTTAACGTTTTTAGAAGGTCTCTTTCTATAAGTCTATAATATATAATTAAACTATTGTTGTATGTAAAGTAAATAAAGTTTTTAAAATGTTTAAGAAGCTTCATTTAAAATTAAATTAAAATGCAGAGCTCCCTGGACCGGTGGCCAGGACCCGGGCAGTGTGAGTGCCACTGAAAATCAGTTCGTGTGCCGCCTTCGGCACACGTGCCATAGGTTGCCTACCCCTGGTATACAGTATGCAGAGGCCCACCTGCTAAGCAAGACAGACCTCTGACAACATACCCCTCTAGGGCTTCGTGCTCTTCACAGGCTGCCTATCCAGTGCAAAGTCCAATCCAGTGCAAAGTCCAGTTCAAGCCCCTGGTAGACCTACATAGGTCTACATTTGCTTGGGACTAACTATCTTGGTGATGGTTTCTGCCTCCACATCCTGGAATGGCAGCTGAGTTCAGGCAAGCTGGAGTCACTATATGTAGTTGGGCTAAAGATTTCTCAACATGGGGCTTGTTGAGGTGAAACATCCTCTGCAAGAGACTGGAATCAGCCTGAACCTTACCACCTTCTGACTACACTGTAAGATACAGGAATCTTTGAAGTGGATTGTCAGTCTCCCTGACTCCGCTTGGAGTCTGACCTTTCTAACAAGAGGCTCTGAGGGAGGACAGCCATATTCTCTCTGGGGGAACACCCCTGTATAAATCTGACTATGTTTAAGATTGGTCTGATACTACAGTGGTGGCTGGTTTAGAAATACTTGCAATAACTTATAAAGCAATAATAGCAGCTCCTGAAAGAACTACCATGTCATATGTACATGTTTAGTCACTATCTTGTGATGTCCCAGATGGGGTGAATAAATGTTATGAGGGATAATGGGGATATATACTTCATGTGTATGTTTTGCTCTCGGGATGACCATTGCAGTTTCACCAACAGTGATGCATAATTTCTTACTCTCAATGTTAAGTAATCTGTTGCCTGACATCACAAAAACCTTCCAGGAGGAATACAACGGTGAAGCATTTCTGCCATAAATTAACTCTATGCAAAATCCTGTAAAGAAGCTAGGTGTGTTTTGGGACATTTGCATTCTAGAAAGCAACTGATGAAGCTCCCAGCATCATAAATTAAGGCAGTTACAGATTTCCTTTTGACAATGAAAAGGAGATAATTACTTACTCTTTTTACTTTTAAAAAAAGCACTTTTACCCACCATCACACAAGAACTCTGTGACGGAACCAGGAGATCTAGGTTCAATTACTATGGCACTGGACAGGATCTTAACCACAAGACCAGCCTTCATAATCATGGAATACCAGCAGGTTCTCTCCTAATAAGATGAAAAAACTTCCAGTAGATCAATGGAAACTAGAGTGAATTTCTTCAAGTTACTGAATCAAAATGATTCATTACTGAAAATTGAGGGCAAGGAATTACAAAGTGCTGTTGATGACTCTCATACACTTTAAGGCAGGAAGGGACCATCATGATCATCTAGTCTGATTTCCTGCACATTGCAGGCCACAAACCTCACCCACTCCTGTAACAAGCCATAACCTCTGGTTGAGTTATTGAAGTCTTCATATGTTGTTTTAAAGACTTCAAGTTACAGAGACTCCATCATTTACCCAGGTTCATACCAATAACTGACTCCTGCAGAGGAAGAAGAAAACCCATCCGGATCTCTGCCAATCTGACATGGGGGGAAATTCCTTCCTGACCCCAATATGTCGATCAGTTAGATCCTGAGCATGAGGGCAAGATCCACCAGCCAGACACCTGGAGAACTCTGTAGTAACTCTAAGCCCTTTCCATCCAGCGTTCCATCTCCAGCCATTGGAGATATTTGCTACCAGTAGTCATGGATGGGCTATATGCCATTATAGACCGTTTCATCATACCAGCCCCTCCATAAATTTATCAAGCTCTGTCTTGAAACAATTTAGATTTGTTGCCCCACTACTTCCTTGGAAGGCTGTTGCACAACTTCATTCCTTTGATGGTTAGAAACCATCTAATTTCAGGCCTAAACTTGTTTATATCCATTTGTTCTTGTGCTAATACTGTCCTTAATTTAAATAACTCCTCTCCCTCCCTGGTGTTTATCCCTCTGATGTATTTATAGAGAGCAGTCATAACTCCCCCCAGCCTCTCTTTTGTTAGGCTAAACAAGCCAAGCTCCTTAAATCTCCTTTCCTAAGGCAAGTTCTCCACTCTTCTGAGCATCCTAGAAGCCCTTCTCTGCACTTGTTCCAGTTTGAATCTATCTGAAACATAGGAGAAAAGAATTGCACAGAGTATTCCAAATGTGATCTCATCAGTGACTTGTACAATGGTAATAACTTATTTATCGC